>NC_080090.1:52152500-52752500 GCF_950005125.1 Chionomys nivalis | reverse complement strand
ATGTGGACAGGAGTGCAGAAAGAGCTTCCTTCTTCCCAGAATACTCCTGTTCTCGTGGCCCTGCTTCTACTTCCTGTCTGGTTGACCCACCTATACTTCCTGCCTGGCCAATCAGCATTTATTTAAAACATGATTTACAGAATACAGACAATTATCCCGTACCAATCAAGATATTTCCCAGGAGAAGGCTCAGAAGGACATCGTACAGGTGATTCTATATTTCCTCAAGATGGCAACCAAGATTAACTGTTACATTACATAAGTAAACCAATGACATAGTTTACCATTGGCAAATAGCCTCTTAGATACATAATCATAACCCCAGGTGCTACATATGTATACAGCTGGTGACACAGTAGTATAGGAGTAGGTGCTTGTGTGTTACAGTATGTAGCAAGCCACCAGTCTACAGGAAAATTTCAGGCTCATCATTACATAGGACCATTGCCATATTTGTGTTCTGGCATTCCCTAAAGTCTTGTTACTTGCAATTTGACTATACATGGAATACTTTCTAATCTCTTCTACAGTTAGTATACTGTGTAACAGTATTTAAAAGATATAATCAAAGTTTAGCCTTATAACAATATTTAAAAGATATAACCAAAGTTTAGCCTTACCTTGTAAGCAGAGACTGCACTTTAGTTTCCTGGCTGCCCAGACCAGAATAATCACATGGAAACTATATTAATTACAACATTGTTTGGCCTATTAGCTTAGGCTTCTTATTAACTAACTCTTAGATCTTTAATTTATCCATTTCTATTAATTGTGTATTGCTACGAGGTTGTGGCCTATGGGTAAGGTTCCAGTGTGTCCTTCTCCTTTGGCAGTTACATGACGTCTCTTTGACTCCGCCTACTCTCTCTCTGTATCTCTTTCAACCTGGCAATATTCTACCCTGCCATAGGCTAAAGCAACTTATTTATTAACCAACGGTAATAACCTATATTCATAGCATACAGAAGGGAATTTCACATCATTTACCTATTATGTCACCTTCATAATCAATATAGAACTATACATTTATAAATTTAGCTATTTTCTATCCCCTGGAGAAGGAGAAGGTGGTTTTACCTTTGAACTTAACAATTCTTTATATGAATGGCAAACACTCTGAAATAATAATAAAAAAGAATATTTTATACTCTAGAAAACTGCCCTTAATTCATTTCAATCAGTTCTGAGTTTTGCTGTTGAGAGAAAGCCTTTAGTAAAATAATTAAAAGAAAATAAATCAAAGACATTGGGTGCAGCCATTTTTTTCCTTGGGAGTATAATAACCTAATTTCAGGTATTTGGCATTATTGTTGACGTTTAAACAGCAGCTTAGATAAGTGGATAGGCTGTGGAAAGCATATCAAATAGTGTTAAAGTGATCTTAAGTACAATCATAAGATGAACAAAATGACCCATTTTTCCGAGTGCTGTTGAAGGGGTGCTTGCAGGTTGGAAGTTAATTTGTGAGGAAGAATGATACAGGGTTCCAAGCTGTCACACCTCCAAAGGCCTTGCTGGCAGTAGGATGTGCTTTGTAAACGGTGTCAAATGACTCCGGCTGCCACTCTAATGATGGAAACCTCTCCATACCCAAGGTGTGCGTGCAGAGTTGGAGTATAATTGTTTCATGAAATGTGAGCACTAGAAGAAGCCTTCTTCCTAGTATAACACTTTATTTAATCTGAGACTTTAAATATGTATGCATAACTAAATTAAAGGATGTTATTAAATATTATATGGGGGACTAATGGCAAAGAATTGCTTTTTCATAATTGTAGTGTAATTTAAACCATTTTACGCTGTCCTTCAGTGATACCACTTTCCATGCTGAAAGCAATTTGGATTTTCCCCTTCTGGATATGCTCCGTCTCTTCAGTCTGTTTTGAGAGGGGCAGCAAACAGGAGAACAAGGCATTTCAGAAGGGAATACACTGGCCTGCTTCCTAGTAAATGGTAAATATGTCCTGCTTTGTGTTTTACAATACCCCTTTGGATAATACTTATCATTTTATTGACCTCTGAAGCCACAACACATTGGGCTGATGTTCTCAGAAGTCGGCAATAAATTCTAGAATCCATTTCTCAGACCCCAACTGAGAGTTCACAGCCTTATCTATGGCTAAGGTTTGGATAATGCCTCTCTGATCATAGTGCCTTTTTTTCTTTCTTGCTTGCCATGAAGCTTACCTGTACTGTGCATATCAACTCAAAAAGCAAACAGGTATTTAATCCCTATGTTTTATGTGTGTAAGAATACAAAATGCAAAGAAGTTAAATACCTGGTTCAAAATCATAGCTGCTTGGTGTGAGACAGAGTGCTAGTTCTTTTCTCCTGTCCTCCTTACAGTCAACATAGGTGTCCTAATTCTACACTCAACTAACAAGTTCGATCCACTAAAAAGAACTGTTCATCCCGGGTCCATGACAGTCTGACTCCGGGTCCACAGGAACTCTATGTAGCATGGTTCTAGAAGGTGACTGAAAGAGAAGGTAAAGGATTAAGCCCACTGCATGTCAGGACAGGGGCTTTCAACCCTTACATCCTTAAGGCATTTCTAAAATAAGTTGCCAAAATTCACTTTATCAAGGATGAAGGAGAAGGATCCCTATCCCAAGTCTTGGTTCAAAGATTAGTCCAATGATCACTTGACTTTAGGTATGCTGACTAAACTCTCTAAGGTCAAACTTTCCTTTCCTCAAATCTAAAGAATTTCAAACTATAAATCCTTTCTATCCTCCAGAGGAGAACAAGGCACCTGTGGGAACTGAGGAACTATGTGGTCAAACCACTCCCTTGAAGCTAATTCCTGGGTAGAAGTGGCAGCAGATTTTATGATAATCTCCTTCATTCACATCTGTTCGCAGAGGGCATATTGATAGAGTAGCTGCCCCTACTATGTTCACAGCATTCAGCCTTCTGTCAGAGGCACTCTTGTGGTCTAGAAGCTCCAGCAGATGCACTTGGTTCTGGAGTTGAATTGCTGCATCCTTTGGAAATGGTCAACTCTGCAAGTGTACAATATACAACCAGCTAACATTTGAACAGACGGAGCAGATCCTATTTGTATATCTAGGGGAAAAATGTATCTCACATTAATCAACAGAAGAAGCTACAGTAAGGTTTCCAAAGGAGGTGGCGACAAAACTCCAGAAAGAAGTGTTGTCAATATGAAACTCCTTCCATGCTTCTGGACTATTCTCTAATCCTTAACTGATTCATCTATAAATGGAAGCAGCAATTCCACGTTGCATAACAATGACCTGGGGACATTGTGGGAATGGAGAAAATAGTAGGCAAAGTGTTTTCTAAGTATAAAATTTTTCTAATTGTCTGAGGCATTAGTTGTAGATTCCCTAGTTCAACTCAGTCTTAATGTAGCCTGTAGTTGAGTTTAGACACTTTTCTCCATCTTCATTCAAGTATTATGATGACTTGATGAAAGAACATACTGAACAGCTTACATTTGTGGTTTTTCTTTACTCAATGATTTCAAAGTAGTTTTCTTATTCAAGAAAAAAAGCTATATAAACTGTACCAAATAAAACCTCTTTGTCTATCAGAAAAACATTGATCTCTTCAGTATTATGTACTTAATATAGCATAGAAACGAGTGTAGTCAGTTCATTTGGGATAAAATTTTCAAGTTACAATGTGAGTATAGCTATGAAAATACACATGCAGTATGATAATACCCAGATCAAAAATACAAGGTATTTCAGAAGAACGTCCATTATGGCTACAGTAGGTTTTAATTAATCTACTGTAAAAGAATGACTGTTTTAGTCTAGTTAACCAATTATTCTATTAAACTTAGCAATAGCACTCATGGAATTTAGGATTTTTAAATCATAAAACTACAAAGAAGCAGAGAACACCTACTTCACTCTGTTAGCAAACCAAGGAACTGAGGCCCATGGTGATTGCCAAAGATTATAGAGCTAGCTTCAGTGGCCTTGCTGAGTGATGGAAGAGAAACATTTCCATGTTGAATCTCCCTGGTTTCATACAGTTCTTCGTAAAGTGCTTTAACAATTTTTTTTACACCTATTTAGTGCATCATGGTTACCCTCACTCCCTACCCTCTTTTATCTCGTCCTTCTGGTCATTGCCTCCTCCCCCTAGGTCCCTTCCTACATTAATGCCCTTTTTGTTCTGTTATGTGACCCACTGATTCTGGAAGACTCCTCTGGAGCCCAGTGAGCTCACTATTTGGCACACAACTGAAGCTGATGACTACCCCTCCCCTAGAATTCATCAGTTGCTAAGAGTTCCCAGGTACAATGAAGGCCTCATGAGCCCCTCCCTGATTGAAGATTGGCTGTCAGCAGGCCCAGTCCTGTGCAGGCTTAGTGCAGGTAACCACAGCTCCTGTGAGATCATGGTTGCAATGGTTGTTGTCAAGAGAGAGTATTTTGCTATCTTCTCCCTGTCTTCTTGCTCTTACACTTTTTTTTTCTCCGTCTTCTGCAGTGTTACATGATGCTTTCTGCAATTTGATGGTTTTGACTTCATTTCCTGGATTTCTGGGGGCTCTAACGAGGTGAATTCTGGTATTTTCTCATATCATCTGTAGCCGTTACGTTTCAAAGCATAATTTGCCACAGTGAAAGGGTGGATGTATTTGCACTAGAAGAAAGGAGCCAGCAATAATTAGGCACTGTGTTAGTAATACCATAAAACAGACAATAAACAGATGGTGATAGATGGGGAGACAGGAAAAAGTAGAATTGGTCCAGGACTCTGGAGTTTTCCCCCTGCCCTGTGTGCATTCTATATTTAACATCAAGTGGCAGAGCAAGGTCACAAATAGAAAGAAACTGGCACCTGGCCAATCCCCAGTATCAAAGTCTTGTGTTTAGGCCCTATACTCTACAACTCTGTATCTCCAGGATGCTCATGAAGGAGGACAGATGGTAACAGGATTCTGGGATATTATTCTTCTCTGACTTAAGAGAGTTATCACCAACAAATCTTTCCTAGTAGCTCAGAGGAAGTTCTCCAAGTATGCATGGAAGTGTGGAGAAGTAGTGGTACACCATTGCTGCTTGCTGCAGGAGCTATGGGTTGACTGCTGGACAGGGTAGATGTAATCACAGTTTTGGGATAGAGTGTTGTAGTGTTTTGAATCAAAATGTTCCATTCTCATTCATGCATTGAACACTTGGTCCTGGGTTGGTTGTGCTGTTTGGAGGTTATGGATCCTTAGAGGTTAGACCCTTGCTGGAGGAGTACATCACAGGGGTGGGGGTGGGGAAGGTATTGAGGATTGATAGTGTCTCCTCACTTCTGGTTCTTTCTCTCTATTACCCCTATAAGTACGAAAACATGACCAGCTATTTTCTGTTCCTATCACCGTGTTGTCCCCGACTGTTGCCGTGCCTTTTCACCATGCAACCATGTTGAGCCTCTGGAACTGTAAGCCCAAACCAATCCTTCCTTCCATAAATTGCTTTTGGTTACAGTACTTTGTCACAGAGACAGCAAAGCAATTTCTGTTGGGGTACAATTGTATGCTTGTTTGGGCATGTGTGTGTTTGCACAGGTCCATTTGACCATACACATCTAACGTTAACAGGTATTATTTTTGTCTCTCTGGTTTGCAAAAGAAGTGCATTGATATTAGCCTCATTAAAATTTTTATTTACCATCAAATGCTTCTGACTGTTGAACCTATTTTTCTACATCCTCCTTCTGTACTTTTACACACATTTAAAATTTTTCTTGAAATATTCTTCTCATGTTAGTTGTCATGAAACAAGTTGTATTGTCCAACCTTGGCTCCAATTTCCTCTGTCATGCTCCATGCTGTTCTTTCAATATCACTTTGGTATTTTTCTCCATCTGAAGGTTGGAAGAAAAAGTCTGCATTCCTTCTTCTGGAATCTGGAAGGGACTGTGGTTTACTTATGGTCAGGGGAATATCGTGGAAGTGATCAGGGTCTGAAGGCTTAGCTGGAATTTCTAGCAACAGAATTGTTTTAACTGCTGGGAGGCCACCAAGCCCTGAGGAAAATCAAAAAGGGCTAGTCTAAGAACACACATGGAGCAATCCTCAAGTCACATGAAGAGAGAAATGTACCTAGCTAGTGAGTTTCAGTTATATCCTGCTAGCGAGACCTAACCCAGAACTGCACATCTAAGTGTAGGAGGTCCTTCTGCTTATGTGTTGCTTTCATTGGTTGAATAAAGAAACTGCCTTGGCCTTTTGATAGGGCAGAACTTAGGTAGGCGTAGTAGACAGAAATGAATGCTGGAAAGAAGGGCAGATTGGCAGACGCCATGGGTCTCCTGCCTGAGATGGATGCTGGTTAGAATCTTGCCGGTAAGCCACAATCATGTGGCGATATCCAGATGAACAGAAATGGGTTAAATTAAGATGTAAGAATTAGCCAATAACAAGTTAGAGCTAATGGGCCAGGCAGTATTTAAATGAATGCAGTTCCTGTGTGATTATTTTGGGTGTAAGGTAGCCGGGCAGCCAGGACAAAGGACCCACTCTCCGTATAACAGTAAACCCATTGAATTCTTGATATGCGGAAGTCTCCAGATACCAGAAAATCATGTTTTTCATATTTGGGATAACTTGTTATACAACTAAAGAGTCCAAACATCATCTTTATTTAACACCTTTCTCATTACTAACTTGACTGCAGTCTATGAAACTGTGTGCTCTCCAGTGTATCCCCTCAACTTTTAGCTCCAGAATCTACACCCTGGAGTATATGACATCTGAAGAAGATTGAGAAGAGTATTGTATAGATTTGCATGTTGTTTTCTCATTGCCGTGAGTGAAAGAATTTTACAACCACACTAGATATACACATGAAGCATGATGTCCTTAGCTGCTCCTCAACATACTCAAGTTACTTCACATGTATGATTATACCTCCATCATCTGTTAGTCACACAACCACCAATGTGATCCCTGAAACATCAAACCATATTTAAATACTGCTCAGTTCTAGGTGCTCCAGTGCCTTCTTGCACTCTGATCAAGCCCATGCCTTCCTACAGTCTTGGAGGCCTACCCAATTTGATTCCCACTTATCTCTGCTATATGTCACTGTCCCTTCGTCCCTCTGAACTCTGTCTGTATTGGCTTGTGTACTTATCTCTTAAATGCTACTAGCTCATTTCAACTTTGTGCCTTTGCTGTGTACTCTGGCTTAATGTTCTTCGCCCTTATTTCTTCATGACCTATCTCTAAGATCCATTCAGGTTTTTACTTTATTCTTTTTCTGAGTGTCCTTACCCCTATTCTAACATCAGGGGAGTAAATGGCTTATTAGAAAAATTCTCAGCAAATGTGAATAACACTGCTGCAAGGTTGTAAGACATAGGAATCAGGTTCCTGCCTGTAGAGACCCAAAGGAGGAAGACTATTTGGAGCATATTTGGAGGCACAACAGGCAAAGACAGCTTTAGTGTGAACGAGCTCATTTACACCTGGCCTACAAGGATGGTTATGTTTTATTAAAGGATTAGGTAGAAGTGACACTATACACGACATTTAGTCTTGCAGGAGATCTTGCCCGTGCACCTTTCCTGGCAGTAGAAGGCCCTGGGAAGGAGGCAGGGGCTGTGCTGTTGACTGTGACAGCAGGGCTGTGGGTTAGGAGGATGAATGGTTGGCCAAGTGGGGTCATGAGTCATCCAATTGCAGGCAGGACTCTTGCCAAGAGATGGGTCTTAGAGAGGCCACCACTGAGAGGTCACAGAAGATCTACACATTTCCCAACAAAAGAGAGACCCAGAGTATATTTCTCCAGGAGTAAGTCCTGGCCTGCTCTTAACTGTCCTCTCCTTTCTCTTCACTGTTTCCCACTTCCCAAAGAATTAGACAATACGTCTAATTCAGCAAGGACTAATTCAGCAAGGAATGAAGAGTATGTCATAGAGGAGTCAAGCTCTGTTGCCTCACCTTTCCCTGCTACAGACTTTTTAGCCTAAGCTAGGGGACACACTGGAGCCCCAAAACTGAAAAAAAAAATGATTATTTGTTATTAGATGGAATTGGAAAGTAATATTCCTTAAAAGAAAATTGCTCAATATGTCTGGAAATGAAGGGAAAAAGCTATTCCATGTAGTGGTCAGGAAGCAAACCTCAGCATAGTAAATGAAAAAAGGCTTGTGATGATTTAAAAACAAGATTTTGCTTTACATGCCACTGAGTCCAGATTAGTAAGTAAACTTGCCTGCCCCCCACATCCCCCCACCCCACTCTCCAGTTATTGGGTATCTTCTGTCTCTTCTGTATGGAGTGAAATCATAACCTTTGTTTTGGTTTGTACACAGCTGTGCCCCACCACCAAGAAGAATGCTGACACTTGGGGTTTTGTTCAGCCATTTTGACAGCTCTTAGGAATGGAGCTCCTTTGACTTACTCTAGAGGTGACATCTGTTTACGGAACCCAGCCAGTTGCCTGGCAAGGAAAACCGAGGCAGAGACGGGAAAGTTGTAAGCAGACTGGACTAAAGCTGAGCTCTGAGTCAGGTGACTTAAATGTTCTGGGACACTCTCCTTATCTCTTGAATAAGGCTTCCATCACTTACTGACAAGGTCATGGTGAGGGTTACACTCTTGGTATATATTTGCTTCCTAATGCGTTGTTTCTGCTGGCTGTCCCTTCTTTTCTTTTCTCCCGCAGAAAGAATAATGCCTTGTTAGGCCTTGCTGAGGCTTTGCTGGTAGATGAAGCCATTGAACTTTTGAATCCCGAAGGGTGACTGATTTGCGGCAGGAGCAGTGTTTTCTCTGGGAGTTCTCTGGCCTCAGAGGTGATGGATGGGCACCTCTCAGCCATAGTTCCTTGATCAATAAGCCATAAAGTCTCAAATTATTTTGTTAAATCCATTGATCAAATCCATCGAATTTGTCCCAACTCTTTTATTGTGAAGGCTAGGACCAGCAAGGTTTGACTTCTCTCTCCTTATATTCTTTCTTCTATTTGGCTTTAGTTTGGGAAAGACCACATGTGGAGAATGAAAGTCACCCCCTGCCACACTTTGTTGGAAAGATGCATATTTTAGTTGTTTGTTTCAGAATGACTTTATATAAAGTCCCTATTTGGTTTTTTCTTAGGTTCCCCAAACTATCATTTTTTGGAATATCTTTGTCTTTTATACACACACCTATTTATTTGCTCACTCATGCATGCATTCCTCATTTCATAGCTATGTAACTATTATACACACCATGCACTATGGGTAGGTTGTATTGTAAGGATTCTGTTAGTCAAAACTAGGAAGTTACAATTTTTTCTTTTTAGCTGCAGTACATATTACTAACTTTTGTGGTTGGATGAGTGAACCAGATAGTTTTAAGAGCAATTTGACTTGTGAAATATTTATTTGCTCATTGAATTAGACATTTATTGAGTACTTTCTAATAATAATGATCTAGCTTTCAGGGTTATCATGAAGAAGAAAAATATATGAAACCCTTAGCATGATCTCTTTGTTATTTGTTATTCTTATTATCTTTTTATTTAAAAAAATGTATATGTATGTGTAGTAGTGTATGCATGTGTGTGCAAATGAGTCCACAAATGTTCACCTGTAGAAAGGCCAGTGAAGGACAATGACAATCTTCCTCTGTTGCTCCCTGACTCACTCCCATGAGACAGGCTCTCTTACCGAACCCGGAACTTACCTTTTTCTGGCTAGGCAGGCAAGCAGCAGACCTCAGTTCCCCCTTTTCTTACACCCCTTCCCTGACAACCAACACTGGGGTTGTAGATATGTGAAGGCATACAGGAATTAAAATTATTTATTTATATTTTATGTCTTTGGGTGTTTAGCCTTCATGTATGTCTATCTGCCATGTATATGTAGTGTCTGCAGAAGAAGAGGGCATTAGATCCCTTAGGACTGGAGTCACAGACGATCGTTTGCTGCCTTGGGGGTGCTGGGAATCATGTCTAGATCTTCCAGAAGAGCAGGTGGTGCTCTTCACTGCTGAGCCATCTCTTCAGCTCCTCACATACAGATTTTTATGTTGGTTCTGGGGATTTAAACTCATTTCCTTATTTTTGTTCAACAGAAGCTCTTATCCACTGATCCATCTCCTCAGCCCCAATGAAACAATCATCTGATATTGTTTTCTGACATGTTTGAGCTGAGGCAACGGAATGGTGTTTCATATTTATTTGGTTGGTTTGTTTTAGAAAATCCAAATCTTATTATTGAGAGTTTCTGACCTCTATAATAAATAAAATTATTTAGTCAAGCATAATTCTCAGCATCTTACTTGATTCTCCCTTTCCTTCCGGCCCCCTAAATATATACACAGTTGCTAGAGTCAATGAGAATATCATCCTTATGGAATTACCCAGGCCTCAGGGATTCCACAAGAGAAAGGCATAATCAAGTCTTCTTTTCTGAGTAAAATTCACTCAGCCTTGGGAATAAAGATGTTTAGCTCTCTATATTAGGTGAGTTGCCTCAGGTAGGTCAATGAGAGTTTTATTTTCACTCTGTAGCCATGAATCCATCATTTAGCAATTCATTTGTTTGTGCTTAGAGTTTCCTGAAGATTTTTAACGAAGAACTTAAAGTTGCTAATGTTTTGAATGTATCAAAAATGGAGAAAATATGAAATTCACTTAACTCCTTTCTCTCCCCCCTTTTTATTTTGTTCAACCAATAATGGATTTTCGGATGTTCTGTATTGGTGGTGTGGCTTCCCATTTTTTAAATTATTTGTGATTTTTCATTTAGTCAGAATACAGTCCATACATTCCTTATCTCACAATTCTTTCACAGTGCTCCATTTCCAATCAAGGAGACTTTCCCAAGTACTTCCACATCCTCTTGAAATCATGACCATCACAGCCTTGTGAGTATACGCGTGTGTATCTGTCTGTGTTGCTATCTATGTTACTGAGGCTGGGGGCTGGCTTATCATCTTACACATGACAGGCCACAGCTGCTCATTGATTACCTGTGAGATGAGTGCACAGCTGAATGAATGAATGGGTGGCTGCTGATGTATTCGTCGTGAAAAACCCATGGAAGAATATTGGCAATGTATTATGTTGAGACATGGAACCTGGTGTTTCTTTTATTTCTCAAAAACAGAGGCAGGTTTTACAATTACTTTTCTAAGTTCACATCACAAATAAGGGCTTTGTCATATCATTTTCGTGGACACGTGTCATTATACTTTGCCCCAAATGTTCAGCTCAACACTATTCTACCTCATATGCCCATTTCTCTCTAGCTGGTTCCTCTTCTTCCTCCAGTTGCTCCTCCTTCTGCTTCTCTTTCACTGTACCACTCTCTCATTTTCACCTCCTTTAAGACACCTTCTCCCTTCCCCTGGCCCCACTCCTGATGGAGGAAGGTCATTGGTTAATTAATAAAAAAACTGCTTGGCCTCATAGGTTAGAACATAGGTGGGTGGAGTAAACAGAACAGAATGCTGGGAGGAAGAGGAAGTGAGCTCAGATGCAGGGCAGCTCCTCTCAGAGCCAGATGCGATGCAGCCAGCCACCAGGTCAGACATGCTGAATCTTTCCCAGTAAGTGCACCTAGTGGTCCTACGCAGATTATTAGAAATGGGCTAAATTAATATGTGAGAATTAGCCTAAAAGAGGCTAGATATAATGGGCCAAGCAGTGTTTAAAAGAATACAGTTTGTGTGTTGTTATTTCGGGGCATAAGCTAGCCAGGCGGCCGGGAGCTGGGTGGCAGGAATGCAGCCCGCAGCTCCTAACAACACACTCCTCCCCCTCTTCTTCTCCTTCTGGTTTGAGATCAATCTGAGGGCTCTGTGCACACTATCCTAAATCTTCACCAGTCCCCGGCTCCACATCATGCATCTGACATGTAAATTAGAGGTAAATAAACTGAAGGCACTTAATGCGTAAAGTCTGTGTGAGTGAGGATGATAACTAGCTTCATATAAAAGTAAGAATTCTCGATGTGTTTAATATATCCATAAACATCTGACAATTGGCACCGTATAAAATGGATTATAAAAGTTTTAATTGTTTGGTTTTAGTTTCACTGAAATTATAACTCTAGCTGGAAAATTATGAAATTTTGTTAATGAAAGCAAACTAGATATAAATAAAATACCACTTATTTAGCAGATAAAATAATGCACTTTATTACAACATTTCATAAATAAAAGATAAAAGATCAAACAAAATAAACACCGGAGCCACATCAAATTTACATTCAGTGACTATATTAGCGTTATCACCAGCACTAATTAAAACACAAACGGTGTTCACAAACTGCGGTTTATGGAGGGCTTATTTGGAAGAAACCCCACCCTTCTCTGATCTCTACATTTTCTACAGTTCAACGCAGATTAGGAGGTGAACTTTCTAGAAACATATACATTTTATATTAAAACATTTCCTAAACTGCAGGAAGGTTTGCACTTAGGGAAATTTATGGACTTAAGAAAGGATTGGAGGCTGCGAACCCCTGACAAACTGAGGGAACAGAACACAGTGCCCAGG
Source organism: Chionomys nivalis (assembly GCF_950005125.1). NCBI lineage: Eukaryota > Metazoa > Chordata > Mammalia > Rodentia > Cricetidae > Chionomys > Chionomys nivalis. The sequence goes on along the minus strand of NC_080090.1, from coordinate 52,740,026 downwards.
AAAAGAAAGCTCCATGGTGGGGTCAGGAACTGCAAACCTTTTGTTAAACGAGGCTTGGAACTCGGCTGCCGCCAAAGTTTTAAGTTAATTGCTGGCATTCACTTTGTGTACTTGATCAGACATGAGAGGGAGAAATGCCTCTCGCCCTTCATAAACTGTCAACAAGCCAAATGAAATACATGTTGAGAGCGCTGAGAACCTTTCTCACAGTTCAGGAGGAACACGATACAATGATTTAGGCACCTGGAAGGCATAGCTCTTTCGGCTTTATACCTCCTTTCTGTATTAAAGTAATGTCATGACTGTGTACTTGAAAGGACACATTTGGATGGTTTTCATAAGATTTTCTTCAACTTGGCAGGAAAACGATATATGACCATCTCTGAAGGGCCCGTACGTGGGGTTTTCCTTTTGTGCATTCTCTCTGGCGTGGTTCCAAACTCAGATGGCTAGCCCCTGTTACACTGCACATCCCAGCACTGTCCGTCCTGCTTGAAAAATAAAGAAATTGGCTCAGGATAAGGTTCAGAGGGTAAAGTATTTGCTGAGCAAGCATGAAGATCTGAGTTTGAACCCCCAGCACCCTGAAAAAGTCAGGCACCACAGGGTACATCTGTAACTCCAGTGCTGGGGGGCAGAGACAGGTGGATCCCTGGCGCTCACAAAGCAGCCATTCTATCTCAAGGATGAATTCTATGTTCACTGAGAGGGTCCCTAACTCCTAATAAGACAGAAGATGTCATATGACATTCCTCTGCCGGGCGGTGGTGGCGCACGCCTTTAATCCCAGCACTTGGGAGGCAGAGACAGGTGGATCTCTGGGAATTCGAGGCCAGCCTGGTCTACAAGAGCTAGTTCCAGGACAGGCACCAAAGCTACAGAGAAACCCTGTCTCGAAAAACCAAAAAAAAAAAAAAAAAAAAAAAAAGACATTCCTCTGGTATGTGCTCGCGTGCGCAAGCACACACCCACACGTGCATACACACACACACATCATTTGCATTAGGGATCCAAATAAAATGCAAGTCTCTAAGTCACTCTGTTTTGGGGAGGGGAAGAGAACTATCATGTGATACACCTATTCCCACAGCCCTCTAAAAGAATGAATGGATTTTTTTATATTCCTGTCTCAATTTTTACCAAAGCTTACTGTGATGTTTATGTCACTTATGTAGTTTTTCGCTCACTTGCCTGCCCCTTAGGTCCATAAAAGCCAGTGGTAAAAGAAGAGTTTTAAAATTTATTTCCCCCCCTTAGATTATGGTTCTGTATCATGTTTTCAATAATGCTAACTATGCCAAAAGATTACTATATAAACGAATAAATAAAGTTTTACATATATTGCTTCTTCTAGGCTGTGAAGAATAAACTATAAATAACATAATTTATAGCTTCTAAAGATATAAATAATCCTGATAAGCACATAGTAGTCTCTTATAAAACTTTACTTTTTTTTTGTGGGGGAGGTTTTTGAGACAGATTGTCTTAAACTTGCTTCATAGACCTGTCTGGCATCACACTCACAGAGTCCCGCCTGCCTCTGTCTCCCAAATGCTGCCATTACAGGCGTGCACCACCACTGCCCGGCAGTTTTACTACTTTTTAAAAAGCAAAATAATTCTGAGCTTATTAATACATGACTTTGAACTTCATAAAATATGTGGTAGAGAGATAAAATATGGACCAGCCCAGCATGCAGTCCATTCCCTTGGCTTTTCAGTGGCAGGTCCAGGACCCATGCTCCCATCATAGAAACTCACGGATGGAAAGCAGTTGTTCGTATAAAGAGCAGTTGGAAAGGAACATCGCGGGAGTGTCTCTTAATTTTGCAGAGGAAACCTCCAAGCCTGTCGGAGCCCTTGAGGGTATTCCCCAATCAGCATAGGCTCCCCCAGTTTGCTGAATGAACAGTGCTTTTCAGTCTGATCATGTTTTAGCCTCCTTCTGTAGCTGTTTCAGCAACTCCTCCCCCATTCCTCTCCTTTCCCATCAACAAGGCCAATGAAAGACAGCAGACAGCAACATCAATTAGTTTAAAAGGGGCAGGCCCACGTGACTGAACTCCAGCCATCAGAAAAACTCTCTTGCTCTCACAGACCATCATCCCGAATGGGATACCATGTGGTGTGCCCATGACAGGATGCTTAGCAAGACCCAGACAAGATTTCCTAACCTGAATACGCATTAATTCTCTCAGGGGAAGGGGTGGTTCAGGCAGCTCTTGACTATGTGGTCAAGGGGAATCACTCTAAGAAAAATAAGAGAAATCTACAGGGAATTCAAAACCTTATGGTAGCTTGAATTCCTGTTTCCTTCCTTGCTTAAAACTAATTTTATCTGCTTCTGTAAAGCTGCAGACCTATTTTACTTCATGGAAATGGTAAGAAAGGCGATGTTGACAGTGAAACAGTATATTCCATGTTGAGGAATATACTGAAGAGCACTGAAAGTCTGTGTTCCGTGGGAGCCTTAAGACAACATCGTGGCATTGCTGGTGGGAGTGCAAGCCAGTACAGCCCCTTTGGATATCACTATGCTGTTTTCTCAGAAAGTTAGGAAACAACCTTCCTTAAGACCCAGCAATACCACTTTTGGGTATATATCCAAAGGATGCTTAGTCATACCATAAGGACATGTTCTCAACTATGTTCATAGCAGCATTGTTTGTCATAGCCAGAACCTGGAAACAACCTAAATGCCCCTTGACCGAAGAATGGATAAGGATAATGTGGTACATTTACTCAATGGAGTACTACACAGCAGAAAAAAATGACATCTCGAAATTTGCAGGCAAATGGATGGATCTAGAAAACATCCTATTGAGTGAGGTAACCCAGACCCAGAAAGACAATTATCATATGTACTCACTTACAAGTGATTTTTAAACATAAAGCTAAGAAAATCAGCCTACAAGTCACAATCACAGAGAACCTAGACAACAATGAGGACCCTAAGAGAGACATACATGGATCTAATCTACAAGGGAAGTAGAAAAAGACAAGATCTCCTGAGCAAATTAGGAGCATGGGGACCATAGGAGAGAGTTGAAGGGGAGGAGAGAGGCAGGGAGGAAAGCAGAGAAAAATGAATAGCTCAATAAAATCAATAAGAAAAAAACCATCGTGAAAACATCAGCTGACTCGAACTCAAGCTCATAGAGATAAGGGAGTGAGCATGAGTCTGAACTAGGTCCTCTGAATATATGTTACAGTTATGTAGCTTGGTGTTCTTGTGGGATTCCTAACAGTGGAAGTGGGCGTTGTTTCTGATTGTTTTGCCTGCCTTTTCCTCCTGCTGGGTTGCTTCATTGCGCCTTGATGTGAAAATGTGAGCCTGGTCTTATTGCAGCTGGTTATGGTATATTTAGTTGATATCCCTAGGCGGCCTGCTCTTTTCTGTGAGGAAGTGGAGGGGGGGTGAACGTGGGTGAAAGGGGAGAGGAGAAGAGAAACAGGGGAGGAGAGGGAGTGGGGATGTAATTTATGAGAGAAGAATAAATAAAAAGGGAAAAAGCATAACTCAATTGAGAAAGACTAAGCACAGAAAACAAACAAACACGTGGACTCTGCTGGCAATCGTGAAAACGATTCTTCTAAAGTGGTCCAGCAAGTAGTGAGAACGAAACGCACCGCTCTGTCCGCCGCACAACCTAACCCTACAAGATTAGCTTCCACGAAGCAATTAGAGCCCACTCAGCCATGCCGGCATCAGAATCTGCAGCACTACACTTTTTAGCCCACTTTGTTTCCCCGCTGGCTGTTTATGCCACTTTGCCACTGTTTTGGTAAGGACTCCATCCGGGCAGCTGAGCTGCAAGGAGTACAGCCAAACAGGGAAGACGTCAGTGCAACTAACACGTGGGAAGGAGGTGGGATATGAAAGTCCAAGAAGGAGGAAAGAGACCAGAAATAACCAGTCAGCATTGGCACCATTGAAAAAGCAGCAGCTTGCAGGGAAATCCAAAGCCACACAGGCTGGCAAAAGGAGTGGTTTGCTCTTACTGGTGGTCAATGTACCCCTGAGTCAATTAGAGTCTTGGGGGATTGTGGTGAGTACTGGACACAAGGGAAAGCTGTCAAAAAGTCTGAACCTGGAACAGGGAGGACAGAAGGGAAGTTGGGGTCTGTCTGTATCTTTGCATTCCCCTCTTGCTTTCAAAGCTCTTGCCGAAATCCCACAGAAATAGTGATTGCTGCTTCGCTTCCATATCGTAATGCACGAAGCTTTACTTTCTGCCGACTCTACCATGCAGCCGTCAGTGAAGGGGGATCCCAGACAGGCCATTCCCGGACAAAGGAGCTGGCTACAGGGACTCTACACACTCCTATGTTTCAATACTTTATGGGTCACACAATTTTATACAAAGAGATACATTTTCTGCTTAGAGTAAACCACTAAAACTTAAGACACCTAGAAAAGAAGTGCAATATTTTTGCAAAATATTTCAATCATAGGTCAGAGAATACATCACAAAGGAAACTGAAAAATTAACAATGATTAAAAATTCAATTCATCACCAGGAAAACACTGTCAAGTAAATAAATGAATAAATGCAATTCAGTACAAATGAACAAATCAATAGGACAGCATTAGAGTGGGAAATGTTCTTGATCCATCTGTGACAAAGGGCTTTTCCCAGACCCTACACAGAGTTCCTGGAAAAAAAGACAAATAACTCAATGGAAAATAGGCAACAGGCAAAAATAGCTTTTCCAAAAAGGAAATATGTAAGCAAATTATAAACACACGAAAAGGACCCAACATTTTTGGTCATTAAGGAAATGGAAGTTAAACCAGCATGAGGTACTATTATGTAGTCACTAAAAACAAAAATAGTAACAAAAAACCCCCTAGAATGTGGGGCAACCAGAATTTTGATTCACTGTTAGAGTGTAAAATATCAGGGTTTGGAAACTGGATAGGAAGTTTTGTATGATGTCAGATATGCACCTACTCTGTGTCTCAGAGTTTGAGCTCCTAGATATTCAGCAACAGAAATTACATTCTTTAAAAAAATGAATGATTGTAGTAGCTCTACGTGTAGCTTCTTCCAAATGCAAGCAAGTCCAATGTCTGTCAATAGGAGAGTAGATAACCAAATTGTGGCAATACATCCAACAGGATAAGACTAAACAATTAGAAGGTCTGAAATCTCAGTGTTGATGCCAGGATGTTGGAAGTTCCAGGAACATATATGGACAGTCTGCCAAGGAAAGATGCAGGCACTAAGTAGAGCTGGCTCAGGAGAGAGCCTGGATGCACTGTAGTCAGGATGGCCATAGACGTGGTGGTACCTAAGCCTACTAGACCACAGGTGATGCTCTCACACATCACAAATGCCAGTCACGAGAGGCAGGATTTGCCTTGCTGGAATTTTATCTATCTTTCTTTGAACCAATCATCTATTGCCAACCTCCATTTTTCATTCTGGAATGGACATATCGACTCTGTGCCGTTGTATAAGGGAAGAATGTAACCCATTTTCTGGGTTTACAGAGGCTCCAGGCTAAGAGTTTGCCTTGGGTCTCAGAAGAGCATTTAGACTTCTCAATAGTGTTATGACTGGTAAAACTATAGATACTCTAGAAGATTGACAGAATCTATTCTGCAATATGAGAATGATCGTAAGTCTATGGAAGCCAGGGGCAGAAAGCTGTGGTTTGAGACTATGGATCCCCTCATGTGTTCATGATTTTAAACATTTGCTCTTGGTGCGTTTGAGAAAATACGAACGTTGACTTTACCCGGAAGATATAGGCCAGTAGGTGTAGTCCATAGAGGGTATATTCTAACCTTGCTTCTGGTCCAGTTCTCTGCTTTGCCATCTACCAACATGTGAAGAGTTACTGTCTCCCATTTCTCCATTGAGATTCAAACCTTGCTGCACATTCCATGGCTTCAGTATTTTTTTTTTCTCCTGTAAACTTGGAAAAGCTTTTATGACCCTGTAAATCTCACAGTCTGTATATTTGTAAACATCACTATATGGATGATGCCAAATTCTGTTGCCAGCTTGATATGTAGCTTGATGTACTGCTATCATCACCTCTGAGTTCCTGCATGATAAGACATTTCCCGAGGTTCCCTGCTCAGGCACCCCTGTAGCTCCTTGGCAGGATGGGTCTTACCCTTAAGGTACCTTTCCCATCATTCTAGGGCAAAGCGCAATCATCTGTTTTTAAGAACCACTGCATCTTTGTCTATGGCTGCATTTCTAAAACATGAAATGTGCCCACTTAACAAATGCAATGTTTACATCCTTCTGCTCCATGTGTTGTTCAGAATTATCACTATAAATCCAGCAAAACACAGTGAATAGTAGCCATATAGAACCTGAATGATATGCTGTCTTGAATTTCCTGTATCCAATACACTCAAGTCAGTATATCACTATTTATTTTTAAACAATTGTCTTTTTGATTTTTCAAGACAGGGTTTCTCTGTGTAGCCCCGGCTGCCCTGGAACTTGCTCTGTAGACTAGAACTGATCTTGAACTCAGAGATCTGCCTGTCTTTGCCTCTTGCGTGCAGGAATTAAAGGCATGCATGTGCCACCATGCCAGCTCTTATAAATAGCTTTCTTCAGATATGGTTTCACTAATGTCTTAGGGTTTCTGTTGCCATGAAGAGACATCATGTCCATGGCAACTCTTATAAAGAAAAATATTTAATTGGGGCTGGCTTATAGTTCAGAGGGTTAGTTCATTATTGTCATGTTGAGAAGCAAGGTGGTATGTCAGTAGACATAGTGCTGGAGACTACCTGGGAATTCTACAACTTGGTCCACACGCAGCAGGAAGAGACAGTGAGCCAATAGCCTAGCTTGAACATGTGGGACCTCAAAGCCCTTCCCCAGTGATACATTTCCTCCAACAAAGTCACGTACTCTAGAAAATCACACACCTCCTAATAGTGCCTCTTCCTGAGGGTCTGTGGAGGCCATTTTCTTTCAAACCACCACAACTATGTATCTTTGGCTAGCCTAGTACTCACTATGGAGATCAGGTTGGTCTTAAACTTGTAATCTTCTTGCCTCTACCCCCTGAGATCTAGGATTACAGGTCTGTACCACAATGTCTGGACTATTCCATCATATCTCATTTCAGCCTTACTCAATGTTCAGAACATGGGCAGAATATAGCCAGATTATTGCTTCCTATAATATAACACAAGCAGCCTATATTGCATCTTTCTGTAGGGTCCTCATCCTAACTGGGATCTCAGGAGCATGATTTTTACACCTTCCCCTCCACCCCAGCAGTCTGGTCTTTTCCACTCTCACCAGAGTGTGTCCATTAATCTCTACTTAGAACCTTCTTGGGCTTCCAAAGCTCAGAGCCTTAAACTCTCCCACAGCCTTCTATGAACCCATTCTGAAGGTCTCAGAATCACAAGGTCAGTGTCACCGCAGCAACAGCACCACCCCATACCACCAAGTTCCCATGTTAATTATCTTTCTCTTTGCTTCAACAAAATGCCTGATGGGAGAAACTTAAAGGAGGAGAAGCTTATTTCAGCTCATTGTTCCAAATTATTGTCCATCATGGAGGGGAAAAGGACAGCTAGAGGGACTAGCGCCATCAAGGTGGGAAAGGGAGGTTCTAGTGTGTTTCCTCTCAGTGGGTCAGGAAGCTGAGAGCTAATAGTTCCTCTCCCCCTCACCTCCTCCCCCCTTTTAGCTTTTCCTCCTTTTTTAGACAGCTACAGAGAATGCCATTATCTGGATATGTGTTAGTAGGTTCTGTCATTCTCCTGTTTAAGGAGAATCAGGTTGCTTTTCTGTACATAGAGGAATATGTGTTAGAAGTGGAACTGTGGGTCTCTCTGTTGATGATCCTGAGACATGATGTCATATAGCTCTCCCCTGGATTTCTCCAAATCACATTCCCACTGGGGATAAGTAAAAGTATCTGTCCTTGGTAGTTTCCTTGGCAAAGATTATCATGAGTCTTTATGATTGTTTTCTAATCTGAAACAGTTTTAAACTAGTTTCTGTTATCAGAGATATGCAAGGGAGATTTATTTTCCTTCCCTCAGAAGGAAACATTTGGTCATATTTTTTGCCCAGTTTTCCATGGGTAATATTTTTGATGTGATCTTGATTTTCTTCCTCCTGGCACCATAGAATGATTGAAAGGATGATGTGACCAGATTTGTATCTTCAGAAGTTCTTTTGCAGAAGCCTTGGCAGTGAATTGAAGCCAGGGAAGAACAGGAAGGAAAGGAGAGCAGAATTCATATGAAGAGTTCAAGGAAACAAGACAACAGCTAGACATGGATGCAGAGGAGAAAGCTAGTGGACAGAACAAAATGGGTGGGACTGGTGATTGCCTTAGCATGAGGCAGAATGAAGACTCTAGAGAGATTTTCAATTTCTGATTTGAGGAACTGAGTGACCAGAAACTGAGTCTGGCAGGCAGGATGGGGGTGGGACAGATGGAAGTGTGAGGTTCCCAAGGAATGTCTGGTTGGTTTAGAATATTAACAATTAGGAAAGATGTTACAGCTCAATACAAGGACTTAAAATACATGCACAGTTTTTTTTTTCACAAATAAGACTTTATTTGTCACTATTAAAAATCTGTATTTCACACAGATTCTTGGACTGGTGGTTCATATCCATCAGCTCGTTCAACCTTAGCACCTGTCTCATCACCAGTAGTTTTTCCAGAACTACCACCTTCACCATGGAGCTCCATGAGTTTTCCCAATTCAAACTTGGGTTTCTTCAGCATTTTTACTTTCCTAACGAAGACATCATGAAGAGGATAAATGGACTGGCAAGCCTTTTCTATGTCTTTCCCAATGCTGTCTGGAATCAGTTTATTAACCACTTCCTTCAAGTCATTTGTCTGCACCTCTCGGGTCATGATCTCCATCATCTTCTTCCGGATCTGGCGGACCTGCTGGTGCTGTGCATATGAGGTCTTGCGGATCTGATTGTTGTGTTTTTTAGTGAAACCAACACAGAAGAGTCGGAGCAAATAACCATCGGTTGTCTTGACGTCAACGTGAGCTTCAATCATGGTCTGCCACTTTTTGACCATGGAACACATTTTGTCCCGGGTAAGATCCATGCCGTGGAAGTTAGTCAGACAGTTTTTGCCCTGAACATCCTCAGTGATTAGCTTGAATTTTCTAAATGCGACTTCATCGTTTTGGAGATCAGCAAGGCTCACTTCAAACACACGACCCTTGAGGCCATCGGATGCAATTTTGGTTCCTTGAGTCCTCGTGACTAGTGTCTTTCCAATGTTTCTAATATTGAACATGGCCGGGGCTTTCACATCATACCAATCTTTCTTCGAAAATGGATCAACCACTTTCTTCTTGGCTCCCTTCTTGCCGCCTTTCGTCAGTCGCTTGTTCTTGCCGACCGCCATGGTGCTGCTCAGGGAGCCAAAAGGGCCATGCACAGTTTTATTAAACCAAGGTGCCCACAGTCACACTGTCGACTAATAGGAAGGGGGGAACAGCAGTATCTATGTTGGAAAATCTTGTAACTGCTTTAACAAGTAGCTAAGATTAAGTTATAATTAGCATATTCTTTGTCTGAATGCAAATGCTCTTTCTAAAGCTCCTCAGTCTTAACTAGGCTAACACTCCCCTTGTTTCCATCAGTAATTTGCTTGCCAAATCCTTTCTGTGCTGTTACAGGCAAATCCTATTAGGGATGTTCTAAGAAACAGGCTATTGCCTGGCTGACTGTAGTCCAGAGCTCCGTGTCTGCAATTCTGTTAGCTAGACTGACCCAGACCCCACCCAACTCCCACAACACCTGGGATATTTTCTGTCTTTCCAAAATCACAATTTGAAGTGAGACTAGCTGAATTCAATGGATTTGGTTAAAAGATGTTTTCCTTGGTTTTGTGTTGCCAGAACTCATCATAGGGCCTGGCACATAGTAAGTGCTCCAGAAATGGTCGTCAAGGAAAGAACGCACTGACAGAGGACTTCACTAGAGCTGAGGACGAACTAATTTTTTGTCCATTTTCAATGCTTGCTTTATAGTTGATGAAGCTCGGCAAAATGGAACAAAACCCTCCCAGCAAGTCTCCCAGTTCCTCTGTATGGAATCAGTCCATGTCATTTTCTTTGTAGATTGAGAATGAGAGAGAATTGTTCAAACAAGGTAAATTGTATCATAGCTAAACTGTATTTCAATTGCTTTCACATAGAACAAAGCAGCTTAAATGTTGCCAAGCTCTCTCCAATACCTTATCTAAAACTGTGAGTTTTCTGAAACTCAGAATTTCTAGAAAACTTGACTGAAATTAGTTGGGAATTAGGGTAGACTGTCGATGGGGAACTGAGACTGAATACACATCATAGCATTGTGGAATTCACTTTATTTTCTATTTTACTAGTTTACTACCAAAAGGCTTGTCATCTTAAGAAATTGTATCCCCTATATTAACTTCATTCCCATCCACATAGTCTTCTCTCGTAGACTGAGAGTTTCAGCTTTGTGCAGCTTTTTGTTTCTCTCTAGATGTGGGACCACACTCATATGTAGGAGCAGACAGCCCTGAAGATGCAGCTTAGGGAATTTTCAAGAAGCAAATATACCCTTGTGAACACCAAGATAGATGCCCGAATAAAACACCAGATCTCTCTCTCTCTCTCTCTCTCTCTCTCTCTCTCTTTCTCTTCCTCTTTCCACTTCATGTGTGTGTCTATTATGATATTTTCTTTTGTGTCTAATTTCTTTAGTTCAAAATTACCCTTGGTGGTAATTTGCTCCATGATGAATATACTTACATCATATCCATTATTCTCCTGATAGACACAAAGTTTTCAGAGTTGGGAACCCTAAAAACAATGACCCGATAAGAACATTTGCATCTGAGATGTTATTGATGGTATTTTCTCTTTGGGATCTTCCTTTCTCCCCAGTTCTGCCCTAAGAGATTCCTTAATTCTAGTTTATATATGTCCTCTTTGAAACAAGCTTTCCCACGCCTCAAAACTTTCCATCTTTCTCTTCTCCAAATGTCTTCCTGAAGTCCTACTAACTGTTGCCTTACACAGAACCACCAATCCAACAAATTCTTTGCTGTTAGATTTAAAGTCTCAAAGGCAGGACGGTTTCTTCGGGAAGGTATGTTTACATCAGAAACGAAGTCGTTTCAGTCAGCCAGTGAATGGGCGACTTGCAAACTGCTCTCCCTGCCGTTTGTTAGTTGCGGCAGTTTGGTAGAACATGGGTTTTGAAGGGGAGCTGACTAGCCAGAAGATATCCAGCCAGACAAGCAAAGCAGACTTTCTTCCCTACTCATCTGCAACATTCACACGGCCAATACTTAAAATAGCTGAAGATTGGTCTCTTAAAATTCAGGAAACATGGTACTTTTGGGTGGAAAAGCCATAAATAATCCCACATGCCACTCTGTGTAGTTCCTTGACTGTACTGTTAAGAAAGTATTGCTGCACTTGGTATTATTTCAAGAAATAATTATTTTATACTTGTTATGTGCCAAGCATCATGCTAGACCCACAATATGTCCTGTATTTATTTCATATATTAAAGAAGGAAAAAAAAAAGGTCAGAGTGCTCTTGTTCGAGAGTTATTCTTGAATTATTCTTTATAACCATGATTTAGCTCCAACTAGCTTCTTTCACTCAAAGAAGGTCAGGGCATATTATGCTGCACAGAATTAATTAAGAGTAAGAGGCAAAGGCAGAAAAACAGTAGACGAGGAAATGTTGGTGTTCAGGGGATGCTAATCACTCACCAGTCTCTGTTTTGGCTTCTAAGCAATTAAGAACAGACAAGGAGCCAAATAGCAATTGCAATATTAGCTTTTTAATTGGTTTGGCTGGATTGGTGAGCGCGACAGAAATTCTGTGTCTTGCTTCAAATGAGTGCACACTACAGCGCCTGCCTGGATCTCAGACAGTTCAGTTGGACAAACAGGCCAATCCAGTGCTGCGGTTTGAATGCAGTGTATCATACAGCTTCCAATGTTCTAGCACTTGGGTCTCAGCTAGAGGCACTGTTTTTGGAGGCTAAGGAACTTGTAGGACTGCGGTTGAGCTGGCAGACACCGGGATAGGCTTTGAGTGATATACTGTTCCAGGCTGCAGCTTTTGAATTCCCATTCATTGCAGTGTGAGAAGGGACAAAGGCATTTGCTCAGTGCCCAGGACCATGCTGCTCCTCTATAGCTTCACTGATGCAATGGACTGCATTCCATGAAAGCACAAGCCAAAGAAAATCCTTTTTTCTTTTTTCTAGATGTCAGGTATTTTGCCATAGTGATGAGAAAAATGCGTCCAATCATAGAACTTGTGATGCAGGGCCTTGAAGTAGAAGTTGCTCACTCACGAATGACTAGTTTGGTTTTGAAGGACTCAGAGTAAGGGAGGGTACAGCTCGTTTCAGAATTATATATAATAATTATTATGATCATCATTATTACTCTCTTAAACTTTTAAGTGATCCTAAAACTCAATAATCCAATAACCAGTTCTCTGATGGGGGGCAGGGTCATTGGTCAGGGAAGGATGGAACTTCGTGCAAGGACATCTGCATTCGGAGGAGAATCATCAGCACCTTAGGAGAAAACAAGGAAGAAATATGAGCAGAAATGGCTATAAGAATCTGAAGTGGGGGGAATTTGAAGCATCTTTTCTTTCTGTAGTGGAAAAATCAAAACAACTGAACAATGTAGAAAGGTGTAGGTAGAATTACAAAGAAGAAGGCCCAAGGACAGCATTCTAAAATAAACAAATGGCAACTAACCTCTAGCTAAAAGTGGCAAAAGAAAAAAATATTAGGAAATCTATAACTTGTACTACATTGCTAGACAGCTTACAAAACATGAATTGGGAACTAAGTTTCACTAGACAAACCACATCAAAAGAGAGTTTGAGTGATGGCTAAGTCCTTAAGAGTGTAGGCTGCTTTTGCAGAGGATCTGAGTTCAGTTTCCAGCACCCACTTTGGATGGCTCCCAGCCACCCATAACTTTAGCTCCACTGGATTTGATGCCCTCTTCTGGACTCCACAGGCACCTCCTATCATATGTACTCACATGTAGATTCAGACAGACAGACAGACAGACACACAATCAAAAATAAAATGAATCTTAAACAAGAAGTCAAAAGAAATATGCAGTTAACAACTGCTAACGTAATGCATTGTCTTAGTTTGTTCTTATTGCTATAACAAAATGCCTTTGGCTGACTTAATTCTTAAGCATCACAATTTGTTTTTCATATTTGCAAAGGCTGAGAAATAGTGGAGCAAAGACTCTACAGATTTTATTTCTATGGTGAGATTTAGGATCCTCTTTTTAGATACCATCTCTTTACCTCCTTATGTCACAGGAGGGAAGGACCATTCTTTTCGACTTACTTAAAAGCATACTTATTTCTTTCCATAGAATCCTCAATGACTTAATCACCTTCTGGAATTCCAAATTCTTCATCTTAGCACTTTGAGGATTAAGTTGTACTATACAATTTGACAGGGTGTATAGGTATTTCATTATGTTCCTGGACCCTAGAATTTCATGACCTTCCAGCATGTAAAATATATTAGCTATATACTAGTATTGCTCTAAATTCTAACTCGTTCCAACATTGACTCAAATACAGAGTGTCATCTATCTATTGTCTAAACCAGTTACTAAAGTCAAATTCCATTCTGATGCTAATTCTTTCCTAGCTGTGAGCTTGCAAAACCAAAGAAATTGCATGATTTGAAAATGCAGGGGTGATATGCACACAGTCTAGACAATTCCATTCCAAAAAGGGAACTAGAGATTCAAGAAGGGACAACATTAACAAGTAAGTGAAAAGCCCAAACAGAGCTAGTAAAATAAGGCTATACACTGTTCTGCTCTGACTTCAAAGCTCATCTCTTGTAGACTCAGGGATAAAGATTGGGCTCTTTAGAGTTCAGGGAGCCCCAACGCCACGGTTTTGCTAAGAAGAACACAAGCCACAATTTTCATGGTTTGAAGTCTTAGGACTATAGTTCTGTTTGGATTGGATTTGCAAAATGCTGGCTCTATTGGTCTGGTTTATTAGGGCCACTCCTACCTTCATATCTCTTCTGCACTTTGCCTTAGTGGAGACTCTCTGCAATGCTTTCCATTTCACAATCCTGTAAGCATTGCATTGTAGACATCACCAAAGGAAGCTATACCCATGAAGGAACTATTTGACTGAACCCCCAGGTTTTCTACAGAACCCTTTGGAGTTTAGGTAGAAGCAGCTATATCCCCACAGATATTTAAGTTCTATACAACTGAAGACCTGGCACTATGCAGATGCCACCAACGTTGAACACACACGTCCTCCAGGGTAGCTGTTGTGACCAGCATTACTCTCGAGTCCATTAAAATTCCACTTAAAGTGGCAAAGGCTTGACAGGTCTCTAGACTCTGTCTTTGAAACTTACACTTTCAGGGCCTGACATCTTGGGTACATAATGAACAGGGACCCCAGATATCTGAGATGTCTTCTTGGTAATTCCTTTATTGGTGTGGTGGCTAACATTTGCTTCCTCCTGTCTACACTAACCTGCTGTATGAAATGAGCACTTGGCAACCTCCTTGGGGCTCTCTTCCTAACAGAAGTTCATTCTATACAACACAACAATCCTGAGAACTTGCTAAATCTTTAAGTTTCGATTCCTTTTGGTGAGAAATCTCTATTTTACATTTATCTTCTTGTATTTTTTTCCTATAAAGGAAGTCAAGAGAAGACATATTGTACCCTCAACTCTTTCTTTACCGATTGTTTCTATCAAATAATCTATTGCATTGCTCTCACGTGTCTATTTCTGTAAAATATCAGGACATAAACACAACTTATAGGAGTTCTTTGTTACTTTCTGGCAAAAATACCTTTCATCTAGGTTACCACAACAGGTTCTTTGACAGAATTCCTCAACCATCCAGATTCTTCCCACAATTATCATCCCAGTTGCATAGGCAATCTTGGAGAAAATGGAGGTCTTTTCCACAGGTCAAATTTCCTTCTGAGATCCTGCTGGGCTCACCATTTCTGGTCCAGGTTTTTTCTTGACTGTTCTTTCCTCAATGATTTCAAGCCTCTGCCTTCTGTCCAGTTCCAAAGATGCTTCTACAGTTTTAACTATTTGTTACAGCAATACCTGTTTTTCTGTCTCAACATCATCTTTGCCTGTTCTGGATTCTGTGATGCTCTTTAGACTGGGTAACTCTTTTTAAAGTATTTATTATTTTTATTACATGTATTTATCCGTAGGGTTTTCATTGCTGTAATAAACACCACAAGCAAAAGCAACTTGGAGGGTAATGAGTTCATTTTAGCTTATAGTTGTAGTCAGTCATATGGAAATCAGGACAGGAACCCAAGGCAGGAACTGAAGCAGAGGTCATGGCTTGCCACTACTGTTAACTGGCTAGCTTGTTCCTCATGATTTGCCCAGCTCATTTTCTTGTATACCCCAGGACCAACTCATCAGGAATGTACCACCCACAGTTGGATGAGCCCTCCCACATCAATCATGAATCAAGAAAATGGCCACAAGTTGCCTACAGGCCAACCAGGTAGAGGTGTTTTCTTAAGATTTCCTTTTCCCAGATATGTCTAGTTTTGTATCAAGTTGACTCAAACCTACTAGCACACTGTGTATCTGTGCATGGGTATAAGCATATAAGTGTGGGCTTCCACGGAGTTCAGAAGAGGACACCAGGTCCCTTGGGGTTGATATTAGAGGCAATTTTGAGCTGGGGCCTGAGAACTGAACTCAGGTCCTCTATAAAAAGAGCATATCCACCGTAGCACATATAATAAAAATCCAGAGACAGAAAAGCAAAGCAGCCAAGTCACTAGAGAAGTCTTACCTCTGCCAAGAATGGGCGACCACAGACTAAGCAGACTGACCTCTCTCCTCTCATTTTATATTCCTTCTAGTGCTGGGATTAAAGGCGTGTGACTCCCTAGAACTGGGATTAAAGGTGTGAGCCACCACCACCGGGATTTGTTCTTGCATTGATCTTGTGTAGCCCAGGGTAGCCTCACAGAGATTCATCCCACTCTGTTTCCTAAATCCTGGGATTAGAGGTTGTGCCACCATTGCCTCACCTCTAGTGGCTTTAACTTTGCCTCTGGTCTTCAGGCAAGATTTATTTATCAAAATATAAATAATATACCACTAAAATGCACCCCCCCCCCAAGACAAGGTTTCTCTACACAATAGCCCTGGCTGTCCTGGAACTCACTTTGTAGACCAGGCTGACCTAAAACTTAGAGATCCTCCTGCCTCTGCCTCCTGAGTGTTGGGATTAAAGGCATGTGCCCACTGACCATGTCAGTATATAAACTCTTAAGGGCTGGGCCATCTCTCCAGTCCTGTAACCTCTTTGTAAGGGTCCCAATCCTCTAAGAAGAATGCACCTCCTAAACTCTCTCTTAGTCCTGATGTATTGATAGTAAGTTTCAACTGGGGAATTGTGGGGCATGGGCAACATTAACATTCTAACTGCGGCATTCATCTGCTCAGATCTAAAGTTGTGTTATTCTAATCTGTTCCTGTTTGTTTGTGTTTAATAAAAAGGGATGATGTCATCTGGCTTGCTGACCCAAAGCACCACATGACTAACTAGAGCTGGCCATCAGTGGTGAAAAACTCGTCCTTAAGGAAAACACATCTGAGGATGCTGGGAAGATGGCAGAGCAGGAAGTGCTGACCTTTGACTAGACCTGCGCAATTGCCCTGGCAGATGTGTCTGCGGTAACGCCTGGGAAGGCTGAAGTCTACTGGCACTTGCAGTTCCCATAGGCTTTTGCTCAGACCTGTGTTATGGTTCATGTTGATCAATTTCGAATCTTAGTCTAGCAGTAGGAACTCAGTCCTCTCTCCAAGGCTGGTGGCAGGAAGCTGTGCATGTGTTCCTAGAGATGCTTGCTTGCCTTTGTGGGAACCAGAGTGCAGAAGAAGCAAGCAGTTTTCCAAATACGGAGGGTGGGGCTTGTGCTACAGTTGTTGATTGTGGCTTGTGTCCAGAGAGGTGCATATGAAAAGGGGAAGGGCCATGGTTATTCTAATTCCTATATTGTTGCAAGCTCTGCATTCTCTGCCCGAGTGGCCTTTATTTACTTTTCTCTTCTTCACTTTAATAGCTAGTCATTAAGAAGCAGAGGATTCAGAATCATAAACAGAGAAAATGAGGATGTGAATCTATGTTGGAAAGGACCTAAGGAGACTAAATGTGTGCTTCAGACTGATCCTTACTACAGTATTAAACTCCAAAATAGAACAGAAACATACAACAACAGCAAGCACCCGTGGAATAACATGGGGAAGAACTTAATATTTATCTATGTGTAATTATTAGGTCCAAATGTACAGAAAGTTTTTGTTGTTGTTTTTAACAGTTTCACTTTTTAGCTCAGGCTGACCCAAAATTCGCTGTGTCCTAGGCATGCCTCAAAGTCATGACAAACCTTGTGCCTCCACCTCAAAAGTCTTGGGTGACAGGAGCATGGTTCAAATGTATATGTATAGCTTTAAGCAAACCACAAGGTGTTTTTCTTCCTCCCCTCAGGACAGGGTTTCTTTGTGTGACAGCTCTGGTCATCCTGGAGCTTGCTTTTAGAGTAGGCTGGCCTCGAACTCATGGAGAACTGCCTGCCTCTGTTTCTTGAGTGCTGGAGTTAAAGGCATGCACCACTGCTGCCTGACCAAACCTCAAGATTTAAAAAGAAAGTATGTTACCAGTGGTAGGTCTGGGTGGACATTTTCAGATTCTTGGTGTCTTAATGAAGAATAAATAAAAGCTCACATGGGTTTCAAAGTCACAGGAAACTATTCAAAAGCAAAGCAACAGTGGAGGTTAAAAAGGAATACACTGTTAGGGCTGACAGGAGGCCCATGAGAGAGGGCACTCAAGGGCTTCAATTACTATTTGGGATTTTCATTTTATGGGATTCAGGGCAAGGAGGAATTTGGTTCCTAGGGAGGTAATCTGAGTGGTTCTTTGCTGTGACTGAAAGGTTTAGGTTACACTGACCTTTGCCCACTGCACATATCCCTTTTCAAATTTCACCATCTTTAAAATCTCTGATTTTAATCATGTCAACACCCAATCAGGTATAGGCAAAATGATGATAGCAGAATCATCTTTGCTTAGAGACACAGTCCTACCTAATTGTCCAGGCATGCAACACTAAGTTATGCTACTTCAGTACTCTTACCCTTGGACCAGGATGTAGTGGGAATATATTTGCATGAGATGTCTAAGATTGATGGTCAGTAATGGGGAGGAAAAACAGTCTTCAGCGTGAGGTATGCTAAAAGCTCCATGCAGACAAAGGTATTAGATTGCAAACTGGTTTCTAGGTTAACTGTTTAGAGAGGGATGTATGTGCACGGTACATGTAGGTAAGGCTTTCAGGATGCCAAGTGTGTTATTAAAAGGGCGTTGTGTGCACAGGTAAAATCCTATGTTAGTAAACTATCCCCAGTGCTTGTTTACCTCAGCAGAAGGTATGTTCCATTCAAAGAAAAAATATTGACTTAGTCAGTGTTCTATTGCTGTGAAGAGACACCACGGCTATAGAAACTCATAAAAAAAAAAAAGCAGTTAATTGGAGCTTGCTTACAGTTACAGAGGTTTAGTGCATTCTCAATATGATGGAGTGCATGGTGGCCTGTAGGCAGACATGGTGCTGGGGAAGTTCTTGAGAGTTCTACATACTGATCCACAGGCAGCAGGAAGTGAGAAACACTTCCTAGCTTGGGCTTTTGAAACCTCAAAGTCTACTCACAGTGACATACTTCCTTCAACAAGGCCACACCTCCTAATCCTTCTCAAGTAGTGGCATTGCTTGATGAGTAAATCAAAGCTTATTGGTACGATTTTTATTCAAACCACCACAAATATAAGTTACTTGTGAATACTACCTGATAGATATGCTTGACAAGAATTTTTTTTATTTTTATTCTTTTTTTTTAATTAAAATTTCCACTTGCTCCCCGTTTCCCATTTCCCTCCTCCTCCTCCCACATATAGCCCCCTCCTCCCTCCCCTCCCCCTATCCCCACTCCTCTTCTCCTCCCCCCACTCCATTCCCCCTCCCTCTCGATACTGAAGAACAGTCCAAATTCCCTGCCCTGTGGGAAGACCAAGGTCCTCTCACTTCTATCTAGGTCCAGGAAGGTGAGCGTCCAAACCGGCTAAGCTCCCACAAAGCCAGTTCATGTATTAGGATCAAAACCTAGTGCCATTGTCCTTGGATTCTCATCAGCCTTCATTGTTCGCCATGTTCAGAGAGTCCAGTTTCGATCCATGCTTATTAAGTCCCAGTCCAGCTGGCCTTGGTGGGCTCCCAATAGATCAGTTCCACTGTCACAGTGGGTGAGTGCACCCCTCGTGGTCCTGATTTCCTTGCTCATGTTCTCCCTTCTTCTGCTCCTCATTTGGACCTTAAGAGCTCAGACCTTTGCTCCAAATTGGGTCTCTGTCTCTGTCTTGATCCATCGCCAGATGAAGGTTCTAAGGTGATATGCAAGATATTCATCAGTATAGGATAGGGTCATTTCAGGTTCCCTCTCCTCAGTTGCCCAAGGTACCAGCTGGGGACATCTCCCTGGACACCTGCGAGCCCCTCTAGAGTCAAGTCTCTTGCCAACCCTAAGATGGCTCCCTTAGTTAGGATATATACTTCGCTGCTCCCGTAACCACCCTTCCTATATCCCAACCATCCCATTACCCCAAGCTCCTCCCATCCTCCCCTTCTCACTTTTCTCACCCCATTTCCCCTTAGCCCCATGCCACCTCACCCGTAAGTTCCCAGTTTTTGCCCGGCAATCTTGCCTACTTCCCCTATCCAGGCAAATGACTATACATTTTTCTTTGGGTTCACTTTCTTATTTAGCTTCTCTAGGATCACACATTATATGCTCAATGTCCTTTATTTATGGCTAGAAACCAATTATGAGTGAGTAAATCCCATGTTCCTCTTTTTGGGTCTGGGATACCTCACTCAGGATAGTGTTTTCTACTTCCATCCATTTGCATGCAAAATTCGAGAAGTCATTGTTTTTTACCGCTGAGTAGTACTCTAATATGTATACATTCCACACTTTCTTCATCCATTCCTCCATAGAAGGGCATCTAGGTTGTTTCCAGGTTCTGGCTATTACAAACAATGCTGCTATGAACATAGTTGAACAGATACTTTTGTCATATGATAGGGCATCTCTTGGGTATATTCCCAAGAGTGGTATTACTGAATCTTGGGGTAGGTTGATCCCAAATTTCCTGAGAAATCGCCACACTGATTTCCAAAGTGGTTGCACAAGTTTGCATTCCCACCAGCAATGGATGAGTGTACCCCTTACTCCACAACCTCTCCAGCAAAGGCTATCATTGGTGTTTTTGATTTTAGCCATTCTGACAGGTGTAAGATGATATCTCAAAGTTGTTTTAATTTGCATTTCCCTTATCGCTAAGGAGGTTGAGCATGACCTTAAGTGTCTTTTGGCCATTTGAATTTCTTCTGTTGAGAATTCTCTGTTCAGTTCAGTGCCCCATTTTTTAATTGGGTTAATTAGCATTTTAAAGTCTAGTTTCTTGAGTTCTTTATATATTTTGGAGATCAGACCTTTGTCTGTTGCAGGGTTGGTGAAGATCTTCTCCCAGTCAGTGGGTTGCCTTTTTGTCTTAGTGACAGTGTCCTTTGCTTTACAGAAGCTTCTCAGTTTCAGGAGGTCCCATTTATTCAATGTTGTCCTTAATGGCTTGACAAGAATTTTAAAATGTTTGTCTTAAATGTCCACAGAAGTGATAGACTCTGTGGAGAAAGTCAAGAAAATTATATATGAACAAAACATAAATATCACATACAAATTTCAAAAGAAGCCAGAAAGAAATTATATAGCAGAAAAGTACAGTAGCTAACACAAATGTCTCTAAAAAGATAAAAAAAAAAACCAGTTTGGAGCATATGGAAGAACCAGTGAACTTGAAAATAAATAGGCAGAAATTATTGAGTTTGAGAAACAGAAGGCAAAAGGTAAAAAAAAAAAAAATAAACAAGAAAAATATCAAGTTGCCACAGTGGGTAGTAACTCTTGTGTCTCCGCGATTCAAGCTCATCACAGAAATAACTTGAGGGAGGGAAGGTTCGTCCTGATTCCCATGGTTTCAGAAAGTTTCTGCCCATCATAGCAGAGAAAGCATGGCTGGGTGTGTTTGCTCTTGGTGGTAGGAATGTAGGGTGATGGACCTGCTTCTACCAGACAGGCTCCAACTTCCAAAGATTTCCAGCCTTCAAATTCCAATTCACAGTGCTATCATTTGGTGACCAAAGATGTAAACGTGAGCTTGTGGGGGTACCTTTCTTATTGCTGCCATAACAGACCAGCATGCATACTGTAGAAGTTCCAGAAGTAGAAGAGAAAGACTGAGAGAGAAAGGAGCGCAGAAAGAAATTTAAGGAAATAATTGCTTAAAACTTCTAAATTTTGGGAAAACGCATAAATATAAACACCAAGAAGATCAACAAACTTCAAGAAAGATGAACATGAAAAGATTCATGTAGAGACAGTTATAATCAAATTTTATAACAATTAACAAAAATTTGAGGTGGGTATGGCACATACCTTTAATCCCAGCATTCGGGAGGCAGATGCATCAGATCTCTAAGTCTGAGGCCATCTTGGTCTACATAATGAGTTCTAGGACAGCCAGGGCTAAACAGAGAAACCTGTCTGAAAACCCCCAGAAAAACTCGAGTACAGTGGAAGAGAAGAAGCTTCACATATATTAGCTTTCCTTAATAAGTTTAAGAACAAAAGACAATAGATTGATTAGTCAATGCACCAATATTTAAAATAGGAACAGTAAGTAAGCAGCATGGGACTGGGCTAGGAGCTCAGTGGCACAGTACATGTTGCACAAGTACCAGGTCCTGGGTTCCATCCCCATGACTAGAAAAACAAAACAAAACAAAACAAAAGTGAATAGGAGCAAAAATCATCAACCAAGAATCTGTCATCTTATACAATTGCTTTTGAAACTGTGAAAGAAATAGACATTCTCAGATACTCAAAATCTGAGGAGTTTGGTATAATATTACTGTTAGTCAAAAAATTCTGAGGGGAGTTTTTCAGTGTGAAATGTAAAGACAATGGACAATAACATGAAGCTCTGTGAAATTACAGTGAAATAAATATATGGGCAGATATAAAGGATAACACTATTGTAACCAATCTTTTACCTCCATGTTTGATGTCCATACAATTCGTAAGAATAAAATATTATTCTAAAACATAGCAACTTTTTAAATTTTAATTAATTTATTTTATTAAAATTATTTTTACCAACTCTACCCCACATCTTGTTCTTTATGATTTTGAAGATTAGTGCATTAAAAGAGTTATTAGTTTATCTTGTTTGGATATATTGTATAAAGACATATTTTATAACTTCAACAGCTAAAATGGAGGCAGAGACATGAAGGAGACATGTTTTCATGTATTAATTTTTTACAAATTTAAATTATAGTGTAACTATAGAATGTTAAGTGTAATAATCCCCATTGTAACCACAAAAAATAGCTTTAGAATACACAGAAGACACAGGGAAGGCGGTTAAATATTTTGCTATAAAAGTTGTACTAAAGACAAAAGGAGTCAGAAACATAGGAAATGTGAATGAAAAACCAATAGCAAATGACAGAAGTAAGTCCTCATTAGTAGTTACCTTTATTTAGATCAAATGTTCTAATCAAAAGATAGCATTAGCATGCTGTAGAGAAACATGTGGCTTGCTATTTGCCACTTAAGAGAGTTTCTCTTTAGACCCGAGAACACACCTTTGAAAGATTAAAACTGAAAGAACAGAGAAAGATAATTCCATAAAAATGCAATCAAAGCCGGGTGGTGGTGGCGCACGCCTTTAATCCCAGCACTTGGGAGGCAGAGGCAGGCGGATCTCTGGGAGTTTGAGGCCAGCCTGGTCTACAAGAGCTAGTTCCGGGACGGGCATCAAAGCTACAGAGAGACCCTGTCTCGAAAAACCAAAAAAAAAAAAAAAAAAAAAAAAAAAAAAAAATGCAATCAAATTCGGCAGGTACGAACATACTAATATCGACCAAAATAAATGTCACATAATAAACCTTGCAGAGAAAAGGTATAACAGTTATAAATTCTCTACAGTTAATCCGTAGCAGTAGGAGCGGTCGGCGGGCTGCTTCCTGCCACTCGGCTAGCTTTACCCAGAATAATTACACGGAAACTGTATTTTTTTAAACACTGCCTGGCCCATTAGTTCCAGCCTCTTATTGGCTAGCTCTTACATATTGATCTAACTCATTTCTAATATTCTGTGTAGCACCACGAGCTGGTTTACCAGAAAAGATCTTAACCTGCGTCTGTCTGGAGTGGGAGAATCATGGAGACTGCCTGACTCTGCTTCTTTTTCCCAGCATTCTGTTCTGTGTACTCCATCCACCTAAGGGTTGGCCTATCAAATGGGCCTAGGCAGTTTCTTTATTAATTAACCAATGAAAGCAACAGATTAGAAAGAAATCACTCCCACATCATTAATCACAGACCATTAAGATAGATGAAGCAAGAACAGACAGAAATTAAAGCGAGAAGTACAGTGTTCTTAGAATCTTCAACACTTTACACTCACTGATGAATACAACTATTAGAAGATAAATAAGAGCATTTGAAGGTAAGTCACCAACTCTACACAGAGGCTATATACATCGTGGTCTGTACAAGACATTTTCGCAAGTGTGTATGGAATATTTTACAGAACAGAACAAATCTCAGGTCATAATCTCAATAGATTTGAGCAGATACCACACCAAGCAACATTTCTAATCACAGAAGAGAATGACAGAGCCTAATCAATGAAGCGATAGTGGGACATTTCTAAAAAACTGCAGAAACAACTATGGGTCAATGAAGAAATCTTGAGGGACTCAAAGACCAGAGAAGAAATAAATGGAACAGAGAAAATTAGTGGATACAGAAGTTGGGTCTTGGAAAGAATCAGGAAGACTGGCATTTTTTTTTTTTTGATGGACCTACAAAAACATGAAACCTTGCTGGTAGGCCACAAACCTCATGGTAAAATATAAAATAATATAAATGAATGGGTTAATTTAATATGTAAGAGCTTGCTAGGAATATGCTATAGTAATTGGCCAAGCAATGATTCAATTAATACCATTGCTGTGTGATTATTTCGGGAGTCTGGGTGGCTGTGAAATGAACAAGCATCCCCCCCACAACATGTATAAGCAACCTAGATGTCTTTCAGCTGAGGACTGGATAAAGAAAATGTACATTTCTACAATGGAGTATTACTCAGTTGTTAAAAACAAGCACTCCAGGAAATCTGAAGTTAGATGGATGGAACTAGAAAAGATCATCTGAGTGAGGTAACCCAGACTGAGAAAGTCAAACATGGTACTTACTCATAAGTGGATATTCACTGTGAAATGAAGGATAAATTTGCTAAAATCCATAGACCCCGATTCAGTCATTTAAACCAGTGTTCTCCACATTCCCTAGCTTACAGACCACATTTTACTATGTTTTACAACAGGCTTGCTGATATGTAAGTCACATAAATAAATTTACTCTTGCAAAGTGTATAATTCTGTGTATTTTAGTTGTATTCATAGAATAGTGAACCATTGTTGTTTAAATTTAGGAGACTTCCATCAATCTAGAGGGAAACTCCTGGAACTGTTAGAAATCGCGAGCCATTCATCCTCCTCTTCCTACCACTGCAAACAAGGCAACAGCCATCTATGGATTTGTGTATTCTTGCCCTTTTGCAGAGATGAAATGGGGCAGTACATTGTTTTCAGTAATTTCATGATTGCTTCCTTTCATTTAGCAGTCTACCTTCAAGACTCGTTTGTGCTGTGCACAAACATTTTAATTTTTTTGTGCTAAATGTGACTCCATTATTTAAAAAAAATTTTAATTCATTCCTCAGTTGTGGTATTTTTGCATTACTTTTTAGATTTTGGTTATCATGAATAATATTGCTGTAAATATTCACATACACGTTTTTGTGTGGGTGCATGTGCTTTTATTATTCTTGCATTTATGACTCATAAATAGACATTGCCTTTACCTTATATCCTTGGCGTGACTGGTGGCAACTCATTTAATATTTTGAGTCACTACCAAGCTGTTGTCTAAACCAGCTAAATTACCATCCTATATCTTGAAAAATATGTGTGTAGGCATGTGTATAATGTGTGTGCATGTTCATGTGTGTGATTGTGGGTGCACATGTGCCACGGCACCCATGTAGAAGTCAGAAGGCAACCCAAGATTTGGTCCTCATCTTCTACCATGTTTCGGATAAGGTCTCTTGTTGTTTGCCACCTCTGAGGCCAGGGTAGGTGGTCTTCACACTCTTGGGGGTTCTTCTGCCTCTATCTCTCAACTGCCTGCAGGAGCTCTGGGGGTGCAGATGTAGGCTACTATCTTTGACTTTGTGTGGGTTCTGGTGATACAAACTCAGGTCCTCAATTTTTAGTAGCAAGTGCATCACACACTGAACCCTTCCTGTAGTTTCTTTAACTTTTCTGCTAGTAGTTTATCAGGGCTCCCAAAACTTCTCTGGATTCTAGAAAACACTTGTTACTGTCTTCTTAAATTTAGCTATTATAATGGGTATGAACTAGCATCTCACTGTAGTTTTGATTTGATTTTCCTAATGACTAATACTGTTAACCCTCCTCTTATGTACTTATTGAGCATTTGTTTATGTTCTTTTGAAAAATGTCTCCTTAAACTCTTCACTCATTTTTAATAAGGTTCTTTGTCTTTATTCTGTGAGTTATATGCATTATTCATAGTGAGGATATAAACCCTCTATTTGTTATGTTATTTTCAAGTTCTACCCTAACTCTTGGCTTGTCTTTTCATTTTCTTGATGGGATCCTTTGAAGCCTGACAGCCCTTAATTTTGATGTACGGTTTACCTACTTTTCCTTAGTTGCTTGTGTCTTTAGTAGGCCCCTAGCTTTTGATCCCTTTCTTAATAGATGAAAGCTTTCAACTCTGTGCACTTTACTCAACTAGCAGGCTTATATACAGTCTGCAGACTTATCTGAAATGGATTATGAGGCCGGAATTTCATTTTCTAATGGGATAAGAATAGAATGATGATTTTGGGTGACACCAAAGAACAATTGTCTTTAAGACAATATAGACCTCCACTCCATAGCAATTAAATATTCCGAAGCTGTTTGAGTCAAAGAATCATTGTAAATTTATACTTCTAGGTTGCAGGTAAGCAAGCTCAAAGGGTAAGAACACTGGTTGTACAAACATAATAACCTGAATTCAGGTGCCAGCATGTATACAAAGCTGGGTATAGTCCCACTTAGCTGTAATCCTTGTGCTGTGGGATGCAGAGGCAGGAGGATCTCCGTGGGTTTCTGGCTACGAGCCTGTCTTCAGGATCAGTGAAGGATGATGTTTCAAAAAAATGTGAAGGAAAGTGATAGACACACATTGCCCCTCTAGCCTCTCTGTATGTGCATTCCAGTCTGGGTACTCGACAGATGTGTGTCCACACACCAGACTGACTCATACACAAAGAATAAGAGTACAATTCTGAATCAAAACATTGATTAGTCAGGTATTCTAAGGCCTAAAGAAATCTGATTCTTTCTCACAGAGATGGATACTCCTCGAAAGACCAAAGAGACTGGGTCCAGATTCAATAAAAAGCTCATGCTAAAATTCCAGAAGGTAAGCTAATACTCACAACCAGAGAGGTTCAAGATGCAGAGCCACAGGGCACTACACAGATCTCTATTAAGTCCAAATGTCTCTCAGATTCTTCACGTATATTACCTGTGAGTTGTCACAACACACTGAGCAAGGGCGTTTCATCAGGAGATAAGTAAAACAAGACTATGGGAAATTAAAGATGTTCAAAGGGAAACTGCCAGAGAGTAGTTCTAGATTTGATGATAACAGCCATGCCCTCTCCATGTAGTAACACAGTGTACCCAACAGCAGCTTCTATCACTTGACTCCAAAGTCAGAGAGAGGAAGCCATGGGAACCATGACCAGCAATATTATCTAAAGATCTTCTGTGGATCTATAAGACAACAACCAAATACACATAATTTAAATTTGTAAATTAACTGTACTGAAGCATAGTTTGCATAAAATGAACCAACTGCAAATTTACATATTTTTCATGTTTTTTTAAACAAATGTCTATGCCATAAAGCTTACATATTAATATATATTGATCTCTCACACTTGTTTAGTGTCTAGAGTCCCTTTGGATGTGGGTCTCGTATCATTTCTGTGGGGGATGATCTTGACTTTATTGACTGAGATGAGAACACTGCCTACTGCGGGTAGCACTGACCCCAGGCTGGGATCCTGGACTGTATAAGTGGAGAAGGGTGCTGAGCAGCCACAGGCATCCATCACACTGTAATTTTGATGGTGAATGTGATGTGACTTGAACAAGCTTCTGTTCCCTTGATTTTGCTGCCGTGATGTACCCTTGACTGTAAATTCTGCCCATGATCTTGATATGTATTTTGTCACACAGTCTTGTTCTGTACTTCTATTGTTCTGTTATGAGAATCTTGCTGTGTATGAATTGAGACAGATTAGCACCTTCCTCTCTTAGCTGCCCTCTCATAGCCAAATTAGTTTATTAATTGCTTTGATCACAAGTATAAAGATACTTGTCAGCTTCAGTCACAGTCTTAATTCAGCACATACACACCACTATCCAGGTAAATTGTTTTTTAAATTGGTTTTTATTGAGCTCTACATTTTTCTCTGCTCCCCTCCCTGCCTCTCCTCTCCCCTTCAACCCTCCCCCAAGGTCCCCATGCTCCCATGAGGAGATCTTGTCTTTTTTTACTTCCCATGTAGATTAGATCTTGTATGTCTCTCTTAGTATCCTTATTGTTGTCTAAGTTCTCTGGGATTGTGATTTGTAGGCTGGGTTTTTTTTTTTTTTACTTTATGTTTAAAAACCACTTATGAGTGAGTACATGTGATGATTGTCTTTCTGTGTCTAGGTTACCTCACTCAAAATGATGTTTTCAAGTTCCATCCATTTTCCTGGAAAATTCAATATGTCATCATTTTTTTCTGCTGTGTAGTACTCCATTGTGTAAATGTACCACATTTTCCTTATCCATTCTTCAGTCGAGGGGCATTTAGATTGTTTCCAGGTTCTGGCTATGACAAACAGTGCTGCTGTGAACATAGTTGGGCACATGTCCTTGTGGCACGATTGAGCATCCTTTGGATATATACCCAAAAGCGGTGTTACTGGGTCTTGAGAAAGGTTGTTTCCTAATTTTCTGAGAAATTGCCACACTGACTTCCAAAGGGGCTGTACCAGCCTGCATTCCCACCAGCAATGCAGAAGTGTTCCCTTTACTCCACAACCTCTCCAGCATAAGTTGTCATCAGTGTTTTTGCTCTTGGCCATTCTTACAGGTGTAAGATGGAATCTCAGAGTTGTTTTGATTTCCATTTCTCTGATGACTAAGGATGTTGAATGTTTTTTTAAGTGTCTTTCAGCCATTTTAGATTCCTCTGTTGAGAGTTCTCTGTTTAGGTCTGTACTCCATTTTTTTTTTTTTTATGGATTATGTGCTCTTTTGATGACCAATTTCTTGAGTTCTTTGTATATTTTGGAGATCAGACCTCTGTCTGATGTGGGGTTAGTAAAGATCTTTTCTCATTCTGTAGGCTGTCATTTTGTCTTGTTGATCATTTCCTTTGCTTTACAGAAGCTTTTAAGTTTCAGGAGGTCCCATTTATTAATTGTTTCTCTTAGTGTCTGTACTGCTGGGGTTATATTTATGAAGTGGTCTTCTGTGCTGATACATTCAAGTGTACTTCCCACTTTCTCTTCTATAACGTTCAGTGTGGCTGGTTTTATGTTGAGGTCTTTGATCTATTTGGACTTTGGTGCATGGAGATAGATATGGGTCTATTTTCATTCTTCTACATGTTGATATCTGTTTTATGCCAACACCATTTGTTAAATATTCTTTCATTTTTCCATTTGATATTTTTTGCTTCTTTGTCAAAAATCAGGTGTTCGAAAATGTGTGTATTAATATCTGGGTGTTTGATTCAGTTCCATTGGCCTTTCTGTCTGTTTTTATGCCAATACCAGGCTGTTTTTAGTACTATAGCTCTGTAGTAAAGTTTGAAGTCAGGGATTGTTATTCCTCCAGAAGTTCTTTTATTGTACAGGATTGTTTTGGCTATCCTGGGTTTTTTGCTTTTCCATATGAAGTTGAGTACCATTCTTTCAAGGTCTGTGAAGAATTTTGCTGGGATTTTGCTGGGCATTGCATTAAATCTGTCCAGGTAAATTCTTTATCTAAATGTATTTCATTGCAATTGCTACTCTAAAAGAAATTGATTCAAGATTAATGTGTGAGTTAGTGTCTTAGTAAGAACTATTCTTTTTTGATAATTCAGATTCAAGATATTTAGACATATTTAAAAACATCATGTCATATTAACTATTAAAGATTTTTATGCTACTCCTCTTCCCTTTTACAGGTCAGAGATGTTCTGGAATCATATCCATCTTCACCTACAAAGTGTTTAGACTAGTTCTCAGCCTGCCATCAATATAAATTATTGCTTATTTATCACAACCATTAATTATTGATCATTGATTATAAATATAGATTATTGATTATAGTTTGTTGACTATATAATTGATTGAAATCAATATAAATTATTGATGATTAATTTTAAAATCATTATAATTGCTTGTCAGTCTTCCAATCATCTCCAGACTTTGAATTGTCCACATTTCTTTTTTGCTGCTAGAGAGATTTGCATGCTTCCTTTTTTATTAAACAGAAAAGCAGGTGACAATTACTGTTCAGCAGGTTGACCCATCAGACCCATGATTCCCTGGTGGGGAGCCCCACCTGGAAAATCCGTGGGATCACTGGCTGTGGAAACCAGTTGCTCTTGTCTGTAATTTCTCTCATGAGTCACTTCATTTCTCCCCTAAGAATTTCATTTCTTCTGTAATAACAGCTTTGGGTGCATACCCACTGCTTGTGTGTTTATCTCAAGCATATTCCATTTATTGGGCACCTATATGCTGTGGATGATCTGGGGGATGATTCTGCTTAAGTTAGATAGAATATTGATGAACAGAAATAATACTAGGATATTTTTCATAACACAGACTGAATTAGGAGATTTCTCAGCTACAAAGACAGTCTTTTACACATGGCCAAGACCTCGGCAGATCAAAGCAGGCTGGTTGCCCCTAGACATACATACACAAGGTCATTTCCCAAGGTGGCATTTGCTGATTCAAAGCCAGAGTTTGAAGCAACTTTAATCTACATGTACCCTTACTGTAACTCAAGACCCAGCTAACTAATTGTTATTGTTAAGCCTTGATTTACAATGTTGTTTTCTGTCTGGAAACCCTCACCAACTTAGAGCTACGTGCATGAGTCATTGTTACATTCCTAGCCTGGGAGAAAGTACATGACTTATCTTAGGTTTTGAGTTTGGGTATGGTCCTGACCAACAACTTATAGCTCTCCAGGTTTTTTTGTGAGAGGGGACAGCAGAGACAACAGAGAGGAGAAGGCAGCAAGGCAGAGGGCGAGATGGCAGGGGCAGCAGAAAGCAAAGATATAGGGAGGCAGAGAGCAAAGGGCCAGAGGCAGCAGAGCAGAGAGGTCGAGTGGAGAAAGAAGAGTCAGAGGCAGCAGGGAGGAGCGGCGCCGTTGAGAGAGACTTCTGTGGGAGAGAGAAGTGTGGGAGATGTAGAAGAAGCAGCATGAGAGAATGAGTGAGTGAGTAAAGAATGAGTGATTGATAGAGAAGCACGTGTGTGTGAATGAGTGTGAGAAAGAGCTGTGTGAAAGAGCTGCTGCTGCGCAGAGGAGCTGTGCCTGGGAATTGTGGAAAGTGCTGTAGGGTGAAGGGATATGTATACGAGATGGAGAGCTGTCGCTGTGCGGAGATTTGGAACTGTATGGAGGCGAGGAAAATGAGGCTGTGGAGAAGAGAGCTGTAGAGGAGAAATGTATGTAAAAAATATGTAGTCATGTGGAGAGAGATGCTGTATCTGAATATTGAAACATATTACTGGGCAGGAGAGAAGTGTTTGCATGTAAAGAGAGACTGTTAAGAAAGAGAGACTATTCTCTGTGCGAAAATGTAAGAGCTTGCATTCTCCTGTTCACCCTTCATAAAATTGCCAATCTCCAAGTTGGCTTTGGTCCAGTAACCCTCCCTCCCATCTCCCTGTCAGTCACACACGCTCTTTGCAGAGCTTGGCAAATTCCTGCTCTGTCTTGGTCTTCATCTGGTTATTTCCTGGGTCTAAAAGACAATATGCATATATGCATGTCCTTTGAAATGCAGCTCATTGCACAAGTTCAAGTAGCCTCTCTGCAGATGGCACTAGGCCTGGAAGGTAAGGCTGATCTTCTATAGTAAGTGGCAAAACCAACAGCTCGTTAGAATGATAAGAGCTTATTAAAGTAGCTCAGACTCTACCAAAGGTATCAGAAATGTATTATTTTAAAACAAAATGAGGGTATTCATATACTATGAATATATCAGTTGTGAACACATATTAATTAATAAAATGTTGGTACTACCTAAAAAACGAAAGAAAGAAAGAAAGAAAGAAAGAAAGAAAGAAAGAAAGAAAGAAAGAAAGTTAAAGTAAAGGAGAAGGTCACTATCAGTAAAGTTTACTCTTGTTCCTTTTTTCTTAGGTTAGCAGCAGAAAGTGTGTGTTCCCTTACATACCCCTCAGATAAAGAAGTCTAGCCCCATCACATTCTTGGATTTTCTCACATACCCTAGTGCTGACTTCTGGGGGCTGGACTCTCAACAGTCAGCGATAGGTTTGTTCATGTTCCACCATGTTCTTAGTATGTATTTACCGTTCATGGATGAATAATAATCTATTTCTTGGCCTCTATTATAGAACATTTTAGTCATCTACTCATCATTTGATGGACATATGTATTATTTTAACTTTTTTCTATCATAAATAGCTTTAAATGTTTATATATAAAACTTTGCATGGAAATATATTTTCATTTCTCTTGGGCATTTATCTAACATATAGTTATTATCTATATATTAGGGCATAATTGCTGAGTTATATGGTAAGTCTGTGTTTAGCATTTTGAAAAGATGACAAACTGTCAACGTGGCTGCACCATTTACTCTCTTACTGTTCACGCATGCATTACAAAATATCCTCATGTCACTAGATAATTGTCATTACGACTTTCTCAATTTAGTCATCACTGTGTGTCATCTATTATTGTACCTTTATTTGATTTCACTATGATGGATGATGTAAGGCTGTTTTCATGTGCTTGTTGGCCATTTGTTTACGTTCTTTGCAGAAACATCTCTTCAGATACTCCGCCCAGAATTAAGTTAGGTCCTTTTATTAGCAACTTTTAAGCATTCTTTGTAAATAATTGGTAGCAACCCCTTGATATGCAGTGATCAATTATATTCTTTAAGATGGGCTCTCCTCTTCTGCTGTCTTGATACATGTCCTGTGAAACACAGTTTTTTTTTTTCCTGTGAATTTGAAATAAAAATTACCATCTTTTTTCTTTCAGGACTTATGCTTTTGGTATTGAATTTTGAAGCCATTTTTATCTAAGGCCATGAAGATTTGTAAAGGCCAGTTGAAGAGTGGGAGGAATGGGAATATGAGCAAACAGGTCAAGACCATGATGGGTACACCCACTAAAACAGTCTACCTGAGCTAATGGAAGCTCACCAGCTCCAGCTGGACTAGGGAGGAACAAGCATAACCAAACTAGTCCCTTTGAATGTGATTGACAGTGAATGCCTAGGGCAAACTGAGGAACCACTGGCAGTGGCACCAGGATTTATCCCTACTACTTGTACTGGCTTTTTGGGATCCATTCTTTTTGTATGGATACATTGCTCAACCTAGATATAGTAGGGAGGACCTTGGACCTTTCCCAAAGCAATGTGCCTTCCCCTTTGTGAGGAGGGGATGGGAGTGAGGAGGGAGTAAGTGGAGGGAATATGAGGAGGGGATGGAGTAGGAACTTGGATTAGTATGTATAATGAAAAAGATAGTTGGTTTTCTTTTTTTAAAAAAATAAAAAATAATAAAAAAGATAAGATTTGCACCTATAACTTTCTGTAAAAAAATTGTGCATCTCTTTAGAAAGCCACATGCATATCTTTCTCAATTTTGTCCATTTTATACCTCATATATAAGTGGGAGTCCAACATCTTTATCATCTGTGGCTGATCAGTTGGTTGTCCCGGTACCATTTTTTGAAGAGTGTCATTTCATCATTGAATTGTCTTCACATTTAGGCTGACAGTGAGAGCATGGACACGTGGTTTCATTTCTGATTTCTCAGCTCAATTCCACTGATTTATATGTCCACCTTCACCAGCACCATGTTCTAATTGCTGCTGCTTTGTGGGGAGCTGTGATACCGAGCAATGTAGCTATTCCCTTTCTGCTTTTGAAGGATATTTTTTAGCTTTTTTGTCCCTTTCAATTTCACATGCCTTTTACTACTAGCCTGTCCATCTCTATGAAGAAGTGGGCCACGATTCTGACAGGGCTTTTACTGAATCGCATGTAATATCCGTTGCCATCTTAGGTAACATGATGTCTTCCATTCTGTGAACCTGGGGTATTTTTTTGTTTATTGAGATTTCTTTTTATCTGTTCTTATTCTAATTTACCTGTTTATTGAGATTTCAGAAACACTTTATAACATCAGTATGTAAGTTTCATAATTTATGAAATGTTATTCCAAGTGTATTATTCTTTTGTTGCTATTTTAAGTGGTATTGTTTTCTTAATTTTTGGATTGCTTATTGCAAGTATAAAGAAGCACAATTAGTTTGTATGTATTGATTTTCTTTTTGGTCTTCCTTCTGATTTCTTGATTAGGTGTAACAATTTTTAGTGGATTCTTCAGGACCTTTCATTGCCCTGGCAAAATTGCTAGCACAGTTAAATAGAAACATTTTGACTGATAATTATTGTCACGTTTGTGATTCTACTGGGGGAAGTATCTGATCTTTCATAATTAAATATGATGTTAGCCTAAATTTTTTCTTAATGCTTTTAATAAGATTGAGAAAATTCACTTCTATTTCTAGTTTGTTGAGATTTAAAAAAAAATCATGAAATCAGGTTAGCTTTTTCAAATATGATTTTGGGATGATCATGTGATCTCTTAAATACTTTTTCATCACTATAAGAAATTATCTGAGATAATTAATTTGTAAATAGAAAATTTCTATTTTGTCTCATAGTTTTGAGGTTCTATTTGATAATGGAGCAGGTCCCTCGTGTTGTCCTATGGCAGGACTTTACTGTGTGGCAGGAACACATGGCAGAGAAAAATTCTTTGTTTTGTGAGCAGAGAACAAAAAGAAAAACAGAAGCAGCTGCTATCCCACAATTCTCTTTGAGGGCATGACCCAATGACCTCAGTCCCTTCTACTAGACTCTGTCTCTCAAAACTTCCACCAGTGTCAAACAGTCTCACTGGAGAACAACCTTTACAGACAGTTTTTAGGAGGGCATTCAGCATTCAAACAATATATGCTTTCTGTCTTTTATTCTATTGATATGCTATATTTATTGATTTTGGAATTGATGCTCACTGTATCACTACAGGAAATTCCAACAGGACATTTTTTAAATTAATGTATCTGGATTCAGTTTGATAATTTTGTTGAAGTTTTTGGCATCCCTATTTATAAAATATATTGTCCTAAGTTGTATGGTTGTGGCACATGCCTTTAATACCCGCACTGGGGAGGCAGGGACAGGAGAATCTCTGAGTTCAAGGACAGTCTGGTCTACAGAGCAAGTTCTAGGACAACTAGGACTGCACAAACTCTCTCTTGAACTTCTGCTCTGTTGGCAGAGGATGTTTGTTTGTTCCTGGCTGCCCAGGCCTGAAATAATCACTCAGAAACTATGTTATTTGCAATACTGTTTGGCCTACTAGCTTAGGCATATTTATAGCTAGCTCTTAGATTTTAAATTAACCCATTTCTATTACTTTATATTTTACCACAAGGCTTGTGGCCTACCAGCAAGTTTCTGGATGGTGGCTCACCTCTTTCTCCTCTGGCAGCTACATAACTTCTTTCCAACTCTGCCTACCCTCCCTCTATATCTCTTTCAGCCTGGCTTTACTTTGTTAAGTCATTGACTGAAAGAAGCTTCTTTATTAATCAATGGCAATGAAACATATTATCACATACATTATCTCCCATATTACCTCCCCTTTTCTGTCTAAAGAAAAAGGAAGGTTTTAACTTTAACATAGCAATATTATATATAACAAAACAGGTATGAAGCAAGAATGATAGTTACAATATTTATATCTACTTTATCTTTTATTATAACTAAGGAAAACTATAATTATAACTATCTATTCTTCAACTCCATCAAAGATTCAGAAGGATATAATATTACCCAAGTAAATAGTAAGTGCATTGTAAGCAACTTCCAAAAGTCTAGAATTGACAGAGACATCTTGCTGCCTAAAGAGTCATCCAAAGTTCTTCTGTAATGTTGTGTGCAACCATTTTCATCCTGGAAACTTCAAATATTACTGCAAGAAAGTTTATTGTTCATTGTAGAAAACTTAGACATTATTTATATATACATATATTAACAAAAGGTATGATAGAGACAAAAATAGGTATGGAGAAAAGTAAATTTTTTCCTAAATTCTTTCTTCTTTCTGTCCCATATCAGATGGCTCTTCACATGAAATATAAACTCTTATTTTTTTCTTTTAATAGCATGCTTGGATTTAGAGAAAGATAGCCACTGTCCAAGTTCAAAGCCAGCTTTAATTTTTAAGTGAGTTGTGAATATTATTCTACTGGGCAGCACATACATGTTCAGAGATTTTTTTATTATGCAGATGACCTGTTCTCATAAGTCATAATTTTCTTTGTTTGATGATTCTTTCTGGATAGTTATCCTCTTTAGGCATCTAAAGATCCAGGGTTTTTTGACTTTTTGAAGATGAGTATTTTCCTGCAAAGACAAGAACAGAACCCTGCCCCAACCCTTATGAGGTTTCCTTACCACCTGTATGGTTGTCACCTCTGTGGATGAGCTGTCATTTCTCTTTCTCAAGAGGTTTTTCTTTTTCAAATTGAATATTTATTAATTCTGATGATATCCATAGCTTTTCTTCTCCTATGGAAACAAAAGAGAAACCCCTTCTCCAACATAGCACATCTCCTGGTTTCCATTCTGAGGTCAACACATCCTTGAAATACACTAGCTAATTTAATTCAGAAGTTTTTTCTATTATCCAATGTCTCTCTGCTGCTGTTGTTCCTTTGTCATTAACATTAAAAAAATTCAAGGTTAATAAAGCATTATGCAATCTATTTATGGGGGTATTTTCCATTTCTTTATGATTGTTTAACATATCATTTATAGTTTGATATTATCTTTCTATAACTGTCTGACCTGTAGGATTGTTTGATATACCTGTAATTTGCTTTCTATTATAATAAGCAAAAAACTGTTTAATATTCTTAGATACATATGCTGGACTATTATTTGTCTTTATTTGTGCAGATATACCCATGAAGGCCATAACTTCTAATAAATGTGTGATTACTGAATCAGTCTTTTCTGAACTCAAAGCAGTTGCCCATTGAAAATCTGAATATGTGTCTATGGTGTGGTGTACATATCTTAATTTTCTAAAATCTGCAAAGTGGAACACATCCATCTGCCTGATTTCATTCCTTTGAGTACCCTTTTGATTATTCTATGCATGCAATGGTATTTGGTTATAGAAAAAGCAAGTAGGGCATCTTTTTATAATATCCTTAGCTTGTTGCCATGTAATAGAAAACTCTTTCTTTAAACCTTTGCTATTGGCATGATGTTTCTCATGAAA
This sequence comes from Chionomys nivalis, assembly GCF_950005125.1. NCBI lineage: Eukaryota > Metazoa > Chordata > Mammalia > Rodentia > Cricetidae > Chionomys > Chionomys nivalis. The sequence goes on along the minus strand of NC_080090.1, from coordinate 52,703,061 downwards.
TTCTGAGGCCTTCAGCACACTTCCAATTATTAATGGGTCAGTTTCTGTATTACCTTGTGCTAGAGGATCTAGAAGACCTATATGGGATCAGATGTGTGTTATGTATTTTGGACAAAGCCTATTCCTGATTATATCTTGAACCTGAATAAAAAATGAAGTCAATTCTATATTATCTGGTATAAATTTAGCAGTTTCAATATGTAAGAAAACTCTTTCTTCATATTGTGAATCAGTAACTATATTGAGAAGTTCTTTACAATCCCTTAGTACCATAAAAATAGCATATATCCTGCCACCAACTTTGGGTTCAGATGCTTTTGTGCCCACTCAGGGTCAGGAAAAAAGTAGCTGAGACCATGCCCATGGCTCAGTGCTCCCCACCTGGGCAGGTGGCAGAATCAGGTATGCTAGGAATGCACAGGTAGGAGAGCATGGTGGATTCTTGCTGCCATACATAGAAATATTTCCAGGCTTTGCAGTGCACTGCATGGCAGATTTAACTTTTACTCAGATAAAAAGTGTTTATATGCTGCATGGTGCCTCCCAGAGTTGCGGTGGTAAGGATGGCTTCCACCCATCAATCTCACAGGCAATGAACATGCCTTTGCTGTGTTGGACTGGGCAGAACCAGAAGGCAAAGCAACCTTGGTCCTATGCACACTGCTTAGCATTTTAAGAAGTGGTCCTGATCAAAAAAGGATTACAGATACACAAAAGACCTCTAAATCTGTCACAGTGTTGGATCAATGTATATGGGGCTTGAGAGAAAGAGAGAGAAGAAAAAGAATCTAGACAGTTATAAAAAGAAACAATGGTTTTAAAATTTACAACAAGGTCTTTAAAGAGACAGAGTAAGACAACAATAGATTAAAGGGGTAAAGAAAAAAATAAGCTACATAAAGATGAATTTACACAGAGAGTCTGGATTATGTATACTATTGTGTTTTCCTTGTTTTTTTTGACTGCAGAGAGACATTTGATTCTGAGGACTGCTAAGCTAAACCAACATATATACTTTAAAGGTATCTTGACTTCAAAATTTGGGTCTAATACTTGTTACTTTGGAACTTCTTTGTTTCCACAGAGGATGAGAATCTGTGGATTCCTTCCAGACTAATTTTGTTTGATGGACCAAGACCCCCAACAGGTCACTATGAACACCCCCCAAATTTACTTCACCAAACAAAAAGCAGGAAGCAGTTTGGAGAGAGCCATAGAACAAAATTCCTAAATATTGTTTATAAATGTTTGTTTACATTTAAGTGGGGATGTGCTATAGATATAAATGATTTGCATTGGTATGGATCGTGGTATATTGGTACAAATTTAAGATCAATTTTGTTATTTATATATTTCTGCTCTTGATTAAGGTATTGTGTTTTTGCAGCTCATTTAAAAATGTAATGAATAATTAAGAAATATCAGTTAATAGAGTCATCTAATAGTCAAGCTTGTAGTCACATTAGTTAGGTTTTCTGGATAAATAGAGGTATATTTAAGTTAGATAATCTTCAAACCTTTCAAAGACCTACAAAATATGGCATTTAGAATGTTTTAAGAAGTTAAAGGAGCTGGAGAGATGGCTCAGTGGTTAAGAGCATTGCCTGCTCTTCCAAAGGTCCTGAGTTCAATTCCCAGCAACCACATGGTGGCTCACAACCATCTGTAATGAGGTCTGGTGCCCTCTACTGGCCTTCAGGCACACACACAGAAAGAATATTGTATACATAATAAATAAATATTAAAAAAATAAAAAAAATTAAAAAAAGAATTTAAGGCTTTTCATGATAATGAGACTCATCTGCTCCTGGCAGCACCAATCTGCTTCAAGAAAATTATGGGCATAGAAGAGACTCCTTATGGAATTGGTTAGCCATTTGGGCAAGAAACTGCTCTTCCCTGGACTACTTGATGTTATGCTGTATGAACTGGACATGCAAGACCCACAGAAAAATGACTGCTGAACTTGCCTAAAGATGAGACTGTTCTTTGGGGCTCCTGCTTCATGAAAGAGTCTGACAAACATTCTGCAGGACACAGAAGAAAGCAACGGATGAACTTTGCCAATACAAGGCATAAGAAATCTTCAAATTTCCTGCTTCATGGAAAATTCTGCTGGATACTATGGGTCTGTAGGCTAAAGATGGGTATCCCAGTGTTACAGAAGAACTTTGGGTGACTGTCTAGGCAGCAAGATGTCTCTGTCAATTCTAGACTTTTAGAAGTTGCTTACAAGGCACTTGCTTTTTACTTAAGTAAAATTATATCCTTGTGGAGTCTTTGATGGAGTTGAAGAATAGATAGTTATAATTATACTTTTCCTTAGTTATAATAAAAGATAAAGTAGATATACATATTGCAACGATAATTCTTGCTTGATACCTGTTTTGTTAAATGTAATTTTATTATGTTAAAATTAAAACCTTCCTTTTTATTTAGACAGAAAAGGGGAGATTATATGTAAAGTCCTTCTGTATATGTGTTGCTTTTATTGGTCAATAAATAAAGAAGGTACTTAGGCCTGTGATAGGTCAGAGTAGCAATAGGCAGGAAAACTAAACTGAATGCTGGGAAAAGCCTTACAGCTTCCTGCAGGAGACAGATGCACTGGAACCTTCCCTGTAAGCCACAATGTGGTGATACACAGATTATTAGAAATGGGTTAATTTAAGATATAAGAATTAGCCAGAAATATGCTTAAGTTTTTGACCGAACAGTATTGCAATAAATACAGCTTTCTTTGTGGTTATTTTGAGTCAGAGCAGCCAGAAACAAATGAACAGCCTTTTCCAACACTGCCCCAATTTAAGATAAGAGACATATTATATGAACTTTCCTTGTCATATCTTTTATTTTGTATCATAATAATGGCTCCTTAAAGAAACTGGGAAATACTTTCTCTTCTCATTTTTGGAAGCCTATGAAGAATTGGTATTATTTAAATGTTTGTTGGAATGTGCTGTAAAAATTATCTGGGACTTTTGTGATGACTTCATGATGGCTAATTAAATCTATATCTTAAATATTTGTTCAGATGTCTTACTTTTCCTTTATTCAGTTTTATATTGTGTTTCTTTCTAGAAAAATGTCTGCTAATCTGAAATCTATAGTTAATGGCATGATATTGCTCATGGCATTCCATCTAATAAATTTATCTCTACAGAATCAGGATTAATCCTTACTTCTCATTTCTGGTGATCTCTTGGGTGGGGGTGGGTGGGTGGAGAATGTGGTTTACATGAGGATCAGAAGTACAGTTGGTTAAGAGGAAGAAGAACTCATCCTACTGCCTGCTGTTTCTAGCACAGGATGTAAAGCTTACCCCAGAAAAAAGTGTCAGAGAATTAGGGACTTTTGGATCCATTTTGCTTGCAGGAAAGAATGTGAAGCAACACTGAGTGATGTTAGACAGTGGAGTGTAGGCTGGAGTTTGCGGAAGATGGTGGGGAGGGCTGGGAGAAGAGGAAGAGTGAAGAAGCAGGTCAGAGTGGCAGGTATGTAGGAAATGTTATTTGGAGTTAAGGTGAAGAATAGTGTAGGGGGCTTAGATTGCTGGTTTTAACTAATGTCTTCATAAATGGATGGGCTGGGGGAGGTTTGCTGGAGAAAGATGCCACTTTACAGTGTAGTCATTTGTGGATGCCTTTTACAACCCTCTCTCTGCCTTCTGTTGTCTCTCAACAAATGTCCCTGGTTTCCTATGGCTGAAGATCTTTAGATTTCTCTTTTGCACAGAACATGGAATAGCTTATGAGATTTTCTTCCTTGTATAAATTCCCTTTGACATTGGCACTACAAAATTAATCTTGGTCTCTGAAATGTACAGTCATAGAGCCTCTGATACCCACTTATGCTTCCAGGATAGATTTGACTTCTTTAACATTGGTCTTCCCTGTGGATGGAGATAGAGAATTGCAAGATCTTCAGGCATAGTATTAACTGAAATTGCGAGGTGCTCATATTAGTAACAAAATTATCATTTTATATTACCATATCATGTACCAGTTCCTATTTTCTTTTTTATTACAAAAAGATTGCCTGCTAAAGTTGGGAACATTAAAAAATTGTTCACATTAATAATTAAACCAAAATGGGGTAATTGCCTTTGCATGAGCAATTGTTAGTTTATTAAATTTCTTACTCTATGAGTATTGTTGAATGTTCAAACACTGAGTACCAGTCATTAAGACTGACAATATGATAGTGCCTACTCATTTAGTACCTTCTGCACAGTGATCTCAAGTACGCAAATCAAATCTTGGATAGTTTATAGAGTTAAACATTGGCCTTGAGATTGCTTAAGAAATTTACAACTTGATTGTTACATTCTAAAAATATGGAGTGATATAACCTTTACATTATTAAAATCTTGTGAAGTTTTTGTTTGTTTGGTATTTATTTTTAAAAACAAAGGAATTCAATCCACATGTATTAGAAGAATTTCTGCAACAAGGTGAAGAACTTGAAAAATCCTTTGTATTTTCTCTCTCTCTCTCTCTCTCTCTCTCTCTCTCTCTGTGTGTGTGTGTGTGTGTGTGAGAGAGAGAGAGAGAGAGAGAGCGAGAGAGAGAGGATGATGATGATGCTGAGCATTGAACTCAGGGTCATGTTCATGTTAGGAAGTGCAGTGATATTTCATTTGTATTTTAATAAATAAAGCTTGCCTGAAGGTCAGAGAATAAAACAGCTGCCCTGGCCAGCCTTACAGATCAGGAAGTGGGGATACACACTTTTAATTCCAGTAGCCACACTAGTTTGCCATAGAAACCAGGCAGTAGTGGTGCACACCTTGAATTCCACCCCAAGAGAGGTATGTAAAATGGGAGGAGACAAATCTCAGACACAGTCTCATTCTGAGATTCCTGGAGGTAGGATAGCCATTTTTGAACTGAGGTAGAGGTAAGAACCAGTGACTGGCTACTTTGCTTTTCTGGTCTTTAGGTTGAACCCCAATATCTGTCTCTGGGTTTTATTAATTCATGCCACAAGGAAAATTTCAACATCAGGACCACATCCCCCTAGTTTCTTTATATTCTAAAATGTAGCTTCTCAGTAGATCAAATGTTTTGTGGGAAGCTCAAAGCCTCCACCCAGACTTTGATGGGAATAGGCCTCTTCTTACTGATGCCTGAGAAATTTTTTTCATTATCAAATAAAATGCAATATCCAAATGAATGCCAAAAATTGTGTTTTAAAAAATAAAATACCTATCAATTGTTAAAAAAAAAGAGCTCAATCTTAATCATCTCATGATTGTGTGCAGAAAACAACTTTGGTGACATAGAAGTCCTGGTTTGTTACCCCCCACGTCTACAGCCTAGGATAGGAGTCAGGTGTCTCAGATCACATTGCAATTAAGAAACAACTATGATTTGGACCAGTCCTTCAAGCCCAGAGCCAATGTGCACTCTTGTACCTTTTGTGTTATACAGCTTCCTCAGTTCTCATTACTCTGTCCTCAAATTTTGAATCTATAAAACCTCCTGCGAGTGAAATGGTTTTAACCACTTTACATATCTTTCTCCCAAACCCACTTGATAAATGTATAGCTCATTTCCTTCCCTGATATTGTCTCACTTATTAAATACCTTTTTCTGACCACTGACTTTAGTCCAGCGAGTACGATAATGTTGAAGAGGAGAGTAAAGATATAGTTTGGGTCATAAAATGCAATAGTTTGTGTCTTTTGGAGGAAGACAGATCCATAGCAGTGTGATGGACGGCAAAGGGGAGGGCAGCTAGGATCCTGGCCCCGTAGTGCTTGCGTGGTGCATCCGCTGTCATTTCAGGTCTATGCTGTCGGAGGGCGAGAGCACAGAGACATCAGTAGCCACATCAGAGTGGAGCTCCATGCTAATCTGGCTCATTACAGTAGCCATGTACCTATAGTGCTGGGAAGCCAGAAATATCAGCTGTGGGGGATTTTTATAAAACTCTACACACACTCACTGAGGTAGATTTGTTGAGTGAGTTAGGAAGTTGTCTGGGATCCTGTTGAGTTAGTCCTCCATGTCCCTGTGTAGATTCTCCACTGGTCTCCACAGTGCCTTTCTAGTTTTCCTAAGGACAGAAGGGAGCATCTACTTCTTTTGTTAGAGTCCTTGTGCACCTCGTCTCACGCTGCCGGAACCTCTTGTCTCTGTGAACAGTGTTCACCAACTCACTCTAAAGAGGTCATCTGCGGACCCCTGATTGCTGTGCTCCTCACAGCTCTGGCCCGTGTGGTTGACACTTTTGTTCTTTTCCGTCCCGCTCCGCTGTCTCCCTGATGCCTCTCCTGCACCCACACTCACTCACCAGCTACTCTCCTTAGAGGATATGAAGTGAGGCACTTACACCATTTGACCCTCTCCTGCTGCTTTGTCTGGGGATTAGGGAAGATAACACTGTCTTCAGGAGCCACTGTCGACATGGAAAAACTGAGAAAGCTTTTGAAACCTTTAGCCACCTGCTTCATCCTGCTTCAAGTGACATGTACCACATGACACTTTTAGCCAGCTAGCTTGCATCAATCCTTTTTGTCCCTCTTTTGACTCTAACCTTATGAAAGTGTACAACTAATTAATATTTCTTACTAGCTTAAAAGCAAAGAGGTAAATGAGTAAAGGAGATAAATAAATAAAAGTTTAGGAAATTTTCTCATGAAAAAAAATACTTTTCTCTGTGTTTCTGTGTTTTTCTGTCCTGAAATCATTTTGCCTCACCCTTTCTAATGAAGACATTATGCTGGATTATGCCAACTCTTCCAGATCTTGTTCTGACACTCACAACAGGCCCTACTCTTGCCTGTGACTTAGCTATGCAATCTCAGCCTCTCAGCCATGAGGACTGGGGCTGCAGGCTCAACTGATTTGAAGTTGGGAATTTGTACATCGGTCTCACAGTTACAGGGATTTTTGCAGGCTTTTTACTTATTTATTTTTTGATACGAAATCTACTACCTGCCTCCATTTTCTTCCCCACCATCCTATTTTGGGTACAAGAGACCATGGGAGGAAGACTGCTGAAGCTGAGAGACTCCAGGGGCTTTCTTTAGTTCCATGCCTCCACTTCATCTAGCAGTTCTGTTCAGCAGTTAATAACAATTAACAACAACTATATAAGGGGAAGTGCACACATAAAAAGTATGCTTAGAATGCACCATATTTTCTTTCCTGTGCTTCCCCTTAAGAATTTAGTAACCAGAACCTGAGGAAATAGCTCAGTAAGAGCACTGATTATTCTTCCAGAGGTCCTAGTTCAGTTCCCAGAACCCACATGGTCACTCAGCATCAATAACTGTGGTACCATGAGAACAAATGCCTTCTGGTGTGAAGATGTGCACAGAGACAACACACCCATATATACATGATGTACCTAAACAAAAACCTTAAAGAAATTAGTAACTCGAGGCTGGGGAGGTGGCTCAGTGGTTACAGTCTAGAGTTTGGATTCTCAGAACCTGCAAATGCCTGTTGGGTGTGCCTGCTTGTCTGTGATTCCAGCCTTTGTAGGCAGAGACAGGGATCCCCAGAACAAGATGAGTAGCAAGAGTAACCAGCCATATTGGCAAGCTCTGGGGTTGATTGTGAGACCCTGTCCTTGCTGGAAGTGCTGTACAGGATGATCATCCTTTGCCTCTACATGTACTACCACATATGCATGCCTGTACACATGTAAAAGAGGCATACATACACACATACACACTCTCTCTCATACACACATACTCATACATGGGGAAAAACGAATTTAGTAGCCAAGATAGTATGCCATGACTATATTTATCATCTGACATTAGGATTCCTCAAAAGGGGAGGCTGGGAACAATGACCTTGAAAATCTAGCTCTCGGAGATCAGCTTTTTTTCTTTATTGCCTAGGGGTCCCTTATGACCTGGAACAGCTGACTCTTAAGACTCATGTTTGTTGCAAAGCAGATTCACCTGAAAAATCTCTGCTTTGCTCAGGCCACAGTCACAGCCAACGTGCAGATGACTGTTATGAAGAATGATAACCAAACGTTATGATCATGTCTACACGTGGTCAGTGAATCAAACCAAATTGGGAGTTTAGTCATGATTGATTTTCTTGGCATTCTGCTAGGAGCGAATGAGTGGTTTTGTGAGTGGTGATGCCGGGCATTCCTAGCCAAACTGGTGACTGTGTCGGCCACCTGGGGTTTTGATGGCAGGGAGCTGTGTCTTGGTATCTGGCCAACTGACTCCGGCACAGTGTAGTCCCTGAAGCAATGATATTCCCCAGAAGGCCACACCAAATCTTCCCTCCAGGCCAGTCTGTGAGGGTCTGAGGATACCCATTCTCTTCCCCTTCTTCATTTCTTCCTAGTTGCATTACCTTTTATCTTTGGGGGGTATGGATGGGGGTAGAGGAGAATACTTACCCTCTTGTAGCCCGTTTCCTAATATGAGATACATGAAAACCTCCACACGGTTGTTGTGGGTGTCCCTGGAGACTAGAAGTTTCTCAAACACGGTCAGGACTCCAGTGAATGCCATTGTCCCTTTGCCGTGTCATCTTCTTCTCGTCCATAGCTTTCGCACCCCTCTGCACAACTGAGACCTGGAAGTTTAATTACGATAATTATTTACCAGGGCAAAAATACATCCTTAGCTCAACCCAAACTTCCTCCTACTGTGCTGAACCCACGTAACTGAAACTCTGGGAACAGCATAAGCCTTGCTGCTTGACGTTAGACTCATAGTGGCTAAACAAAGTTGGGCTGCCAGCTGCCCCAGCCCATCTCCAGGTCACTGACACGTGTACCCCGTTCCTTCATCCCTTCTCAATGCACTAATGTGTACCCCCTCCCGAGTCTCAGTGATTGAGCTTTTTCCTAATTCTTTGAGAGGAGTGGATATCTTCAAAAGAGGGCTTAGTCAAGCCCCCACCACCACAGCCAGGCTTTTGTATGCATGTGTGTTTGGCCTCTGTCTCTTTCCCAACTGTTGTATTTGGTAGATGAATTCTGTTTTTCTGTTTATTATTTTACCTTCTTTTATATTTTGTGTTTATATATTTTGAGATAGGATCTCATGTTGCTGGTTAGCCTGGAAGTTATTATGTAGCCCAGGACGACACTGAATTTCTAATTTTTCTGCCTCCATCTCCCAAGTTCTATTCCAGCCAGCAGTAGCTGCCAATGGCACCTCCACTGTGGGTGGGACTCCACGATTCCATTCCCCCATCCTTGGTGGAATTTTGTTTGGCTACTCGCGTGCACAAAGTCTCAGTCTTTGTGGCTTCCTGTGTGCAAGAGCCCTCTCATGTCCAGAGAGGACTGTTTATAGCAATCCTCCATTACTTCTGCTTCCCATAATTTTTCTGCCCCCACTTCTGTGATTATCCATGAGCCTCGGAGCAGGGTAATGATAGACATGTCCCACTTAGAGCCGAGCACTCCAAAGTCTCATGACTTTTTTTTTCTCATGTCGACTGATTGTGGGTCTTTAGATTAATACCCATTAACTGCCAGAAGTGCTTCTCTGAAGAGGGCTGAGGGCTGCACTAACTTATAAGTAATTTGGATCTTTTTTTAACAAATATTCTCTTTGCTTTTGAAATGCCTGCATCTTGAAATGTATTTCTAGGCTTAATATACACATTGTTATCTACTTCAAATAAGCTTTCAGCACTACCACCCCCCTTCTCTTCTATGTGCTTTTGGAACCCAGGGCTTGCATTGAGATATTTTACCCATGTTTCTTATTTTCTATTTTCATGACTTAAAATCAAATGACTGTTGTAATGTTTTTCAGTTATATTTCCATTGGAGGCATTTGGATCTGTCCACCTTACTTCTCAATTGAGTGTCTAAATGACAGTTTAAACTTACTACTCAAAACGTAATTAGAAAGATTTGTTTTGCTTTGCAAATTACATGTATGTGACTTGTGTGGGTGTGTGTATGTGACTGTGTGTTGGTGTGTGTATGAGGCTGTATGTAGATTTGTGTACATGATTGCAGATGCATTCAGAGACCAGAAGAGGGTGTTGGAATTCCTCAAGCTAGAGTTACCAGTGGTTATGAACTACCCGAAGTGGGTGCTGGCAATGGAACGTTGATCCTCTGGAAGAACGATATGTCTCAAACAAACATGGCTAAATCTGTATATGAGGTATATCTTGAATCTGACATGGTTAAATAAAAAAAATGAGTGGATGAAAGGATGGCAGATAGACACAGGCCTGAGTTTAATCTTGTCTGTTTTTCTGGAGAAGCTTTGCAGAATAGACAGTGGAGCTAGGTGTGGCGATACCACCTCTGGAGCTCCAAGTCACCTTTAGCTGTGGGGTGAGTTTTATAACAGTTTGTGAGCCCTTGTCTCAAAAAGAACCAATACAACAACAACGTCAGCAGCAACAGCAAATACAGAGGAAGAGCTAGGAAGAGCTAGCTGTGTTCCAAATCATCACACATCATAGGCGCTGAACTAATGTTAACGAAATTAGAAAAAAAGAACTATTATTAAGACACATATAATGTGTGCACAATGCAATATATCTTCCCATAAGTAGCAGAAATATTTTGCAATAATGCTAAAATATTTGTAACCCAATATATTTGTAAAAATATTCATTTTATGTCCTTGCAAAATGAAACACTGGAAAGTGCATTATGGACCGTGTTCTAACGGTTCAACTACCAAAGTTGAAGAGGAAATAAGCAAACACTAGGAGGCAGTTTCGAGAAAGCAAATAGAATTGCCACTTCCATTGGAGATGGGTGGGCATGAAGTCTAGAAGGCAGACAGCAGAGGAGAATATTACCTTGCATTTTTGATTTCTATTATAAAATAAGAACTTTGTTGCCACAGGCTAATTATCTAATAGACTTACGAATAGCTAAATTCTGAAATCTTCCCCTTTTATTATTAAAATTCTTTGGAAAACAAGACTCAAAGAAATATGAGCTAAATGGTTAACTCTACTGCTTATTGAAAATTATAATGAGATACTTTTGAGGGAAATCTGTGTTATATAAAATCAAGTTTCTTATGTTGTATCCCCCCCCCCCACAGAATTTCCAAAACGCTGCCCTATAGCGTGAGTGTTGAGGAAAGGTTACCACAGGCTGCATTTCCCATGTTAATTTAACAAGTCAATCCTGTTTTCATTTATTGTGGATTAATTCCTGAGGAAAATTAGTCTATGTGGATGACGACTGAAAAAATTATCTGTCATTTGCCACTTCCTGAACGTCTGCTCTTCATCCCTACTGGACCCGTTGTGTCTTCAGCACACTTAACCACTATGTGACAGGACTATCCTCCGAGCCAAACAAATACCACATGCAGGAAGGTCAGGCGTGCAGGCCTGAAAAGATCATTCCAGTCATGCCTATTGACAGGTTTCCCCACAGGAGGAGAGGCAGGAGGGTCACAAAATCCTCACCAGAGTATCCAGTGACTTCATCCTGTTGGTTCTATGCAATTCTGCCGTGAACATATGGCTTTGGGACATGGCTAGTAAATAAACTGAGGGAAGTTGCTCTATTTATCTGACTATGGAAAATCAGTCATCCCGGATGGGTAAAGACTTTCTGGTGCAGCCTTGTTGGGGGACGAGCACCCTTGGTCTGTAAGTAACTTTTCACCTGTACTTTATAAGGAAGTACAATAAACTCTGGTCTCCTGGAGTGAATTTTTGTGGAATCATCCAAAGGTTTGTGGTTGAAGTCTTAGAAGGAGGGAATATTAGCAAGAGTATTTCAACCTGATGTCATCATGTGTCACAAGAATGTCACAGAGAAGTGCTCTTCAATCCATAACAAAAGGCAGTTTAGTTTGATAACACTATCAAATATTAGCCTTTGTGAAGACGGTGAATATATGCCCTGTTGTCGTGAGTCGTGTTGTATGTGACTTTTACAAAGGCTGTTGTCTTACTGCTCTTCTCTTCCATGAGCTTTAACCTTGGACCACACCCATGTTAGATACGTATTTATGTGTGTACATGCACACATCTTTATTTAGAAATTGCACGTGTAAAATGAAATGCACAGATATCAAAGGCTCCAGTCAGCAAGATTTGATAAGTATATATGTACTAGGAGTAAAAGATGGAATATTTCTATCATCCCGGAAAGGTGCCCCATCCCCTTCGCAATTCATCTTCCCACCTTACCACTGAGGCAACTGGTTCCTGACATCCCTCCCACACTTCTGTCCTGCTTCCTCTTATCCTTCCCACATTCGGAGTTGTGCGGGACAGGAACCTTTGTGATTTTTAGATGCTCGTTGCAGGGATTGTTTTACATTACTATGCTCCTCAGTTATTTGTTCATTCCTGTGCTCAGTAGCATTTTCTTTAAACATTTTCCTGATGAATAACATCTGGGTGGATGATGACTTTTGGGTTTGGGGACTAAAGTTGCTTTTATTAAAGAAATATTTTTGTCAGCCATTTCTTATGAGTAGGTGTCTGAGAGTGAAATTATTGCCTTATCATAACGCTATCTCTACATTTAAATTTATAAGGCACTGCCACATAGTTTTACTATTTTATACCCCACTCACAGTGTGCAAGAACCTTCCTTTTTTCCAAGCAATTTTCAATTGATGTTTCTTTTAAACTTTAGTAAAACTGAACTGGTGTTACATTATTACCCTTATGTTTTTTGTTTGTTTGTTTGTTTGGTGAAATGCCTGTTCAAGTTTTTATCCCAGCTTCACTGGATTTTTTGAATAGACTTTATATGTCCTTTCCATAGTCTAAGGGAACTGTGGCAGACTTTGTACTGCAGCCGTTTCCCCCAAGGCTGTAGCTTGATCAACCATTGGGCTCTTGTTCACGAGTTAAAATCTCAACTTTCACAAAGTCTAGTCTACCTATGCCTTATCTTCTGATTTTGATTTTAAGACCCAACTTGAGAAATTTTTGTTTGGTTTTGCTCATATTTCTTGTATGTTTTCACCTAAAATCTTTATTGTTCTAACTCTTAACATTTATATTTGTTTCAATCTCAAGTCAATTTTTGTTTATCCAGTAGGCAGGAGTTGAGGTTCACATCTTTTCCTCAATGGCTGACAGTTATTCAGTGTCATTTATTAGAAACCTTTTCTTTTGCTATTTATTTGCTGCCTCTGGCAGTCATGCTTGTATTATAAGATTCTGTCTTTAAACCTTCAGCCACTATTAATTGATAGGGCAAATTGTTCTAATACTAGCCAAAGTTTCTTCTCAATCAGGTCTCCGTAAGTACATTGGAAAATGACAGATGAAATTTTGGAGAGAGAGAGGAAGAGAGAGAGAGAGAGAGAGAGAGAGAGAGAGAGAGAGAGAGGACTTGAACTCTGTGGTAGAGTAGATTTCAGAGATTATTAAGTTTGCATTTCAATAGCATCAAGATTTCAGGATTCTTCATCTCTCAGCTCTTCTGTCCTCCCACTGATGGTATTCCCTGGCTAGTGACATCCTCTGCCTGATGGCATCCTCTGACTGAAAGAAAGGAGGTGGTTGCAGTTCCTAGTGTCACAGGACAGATTTATACCCAGAGCCAGAAGATAACTTGCTTACTCTTACATGACTGTTGGGGATGAGGGTCCTTTCCTCAGACTCTCACTCATGTGTGGCAGAGAAAGTTCAAGAGTGAAATGCTGGTGAGAACCACGAGGCTGCTCTGAGCTAGTTAGCTCTCCTTTTCTTGTAAGCAAATGTCTAGGATGAACAATTTAAAGGCAGGAAATACATATGTTGGCTCCTGGTCACAGAGCTTTCAGCCTGAGTTCTCTTGACACCATGGATTTTTGAGGCTCGGGTGAGGCAAACCATCATGGTGGAGTCACGTGTTAGAGCAATGTTTCTTCCCTCCTGACAGCTCGGAAGCAAGGAGAAATTGAGAGATGTTTGTCAGTCTCCCTTAGGGTCATGTGCCCAATGATATGACTTTCTTCTCTAGGTTCCGCTTTCCAAAGGCTCCATTTTCTCTTCAAAGTTTGTGGGTGCATCACCAAATGGATGCTCTTTGTGGGTATTTAAGATCCAACCCCAGAGGACTTTTATACCAAAAGGATATCTAGACCCCGGTTGAAGCTTCTGACAGTACAACTTGAGGGAGAGTGAAGTAATAGAACCAAATAGACACCGATAGTAAACCAGCCCGGGGAGAGAGCTGTTTGGTGGGAATCTACCAGGGTTCTTGGCATGTTCCTGCTCAGTTAAGGAAAATGGACTTTATCCAAGCAAATGAACAAACAGGAGAAGAAACAATTACACCAAGATGACTATTAAAATGGAAATTAAAGAAGTGGGGTGTGGTGATTTGTCTGTAAGCCCAGTGCTTAAAAAGCTGAGGTAAGAGGGTGGGGGCTGAAGGTCAGGCAAGGATGAGTAGTGAGACCCTTACTAAGAGAAAAAGAGAGGGAGAGAGAGAAGAAATTAAACAAGGTCCTTTACAGGGAATAAATGGTGTGGATGAGCCAGGAATTCCCATTTAAGGTAGAATATGCAGAGCTTCCTGGAGGCCATAACATGAAGGGAGTCTCTATCTGAGATGAGCCAATTATAGCCACATTGTGAGGGGGATTTTCTTGTCCATATGAACATCGGGTGCACAAGTCCTCAAGGAGGGAAAGGACTTGGCCATTTTATAAAATCTGTAAATGCTAAGTGTGCCAGGAGAAGTGGGGAGCGGGCATGATGCAAAGGCAGAGAATTAAAAGCTATGTGTACAGGGGCAGGGAGGTAGGCTGTGCTCGACCTGCAGTCAACCCAGCATGCACATTTTCTCCCCTAGGACCTTGGAACAGGGAAACACAAACTGTGTTTCAATTCAGAATGCTCTCTGGAATTGAAGGGTTAATACCTGAGGAGTTGGAGGGTTAATAACCAAGGAGCTGAAGTAAGAACAGGAAGCAGAGAGATAATTTGCTTGCCCCCTGGAATGAGAAGCAAAGACACTGTCTCACAAAGAGAAAGGGGAGACGCATTTGTATAGAAAGAAGATGAGACAAGGCACGGAGAAAAACCTTGATTGCTTTTTGCTTCTTTGTTCCAGTACCTTCCATCAGTCCCTGCCCCCATTCTGCCTTTAAATTGCATGAATGAGCTGGGTTCATTTAGTCAATTCACCTTTCCTGCTTAAGTTAACTTGAATTGGATTTTATTACTCTCCACTAAAAAGCAATTAATCAATACACACAGAATTCCTGTGAGTTGGACATTCTCTGAAGCAGGCTAACTAAAATCAAGTCATCTAGGAGTCAATCTCTAATCATGGCATTTTCAGGGCGAATTTTCTTATTTTGGAGGAGCAGTGGAAGAATGAACCAACAGCAAAAAAAAAAAAAAAAAAAAAAAAAAAAAAAAATCAGAGTGAAAAAACAGAAAGAAAAGCCCCCGTGACCACAGTTAAGTCCTTTCATAGAAATATGTTTTTCAGATGTCCATAAAAAACTATTCTGTTTACATTTTCTTCTCTGCTGTTTACTTTGCTCATAGTTTTGAGACTCTGTCACACTTTGTTTTTGAGCATTCCTCTCCCATCATGACAAGTTATTAATAATTATCAGGGATTGGAGCACATGAAAGATTAACCATTTCTGCCGCTGGGAGCAGACTAAACATTTCTTAGCAGAACATACACTTCCCCTCGCCCTATGTTATTCTTTCCTTCACGTTAGCTGTGAGCTGGCTCTCCTGTCAGTCTTAAAAGCCACAAGGTCCTCTCCCTACAGGGTCACTTTCATGCCTACTCCAGAACTTGATTTTGTTAATTGTTCTTTTCTTGAGTCACTTCTGCTCCCTTTATTTCTCTCGGTCCCTCCTCCCCATTTTCCTCTCTCCTCCTCCTCCTCCTCCTCCTCCTCCTCCTCCTCCTCCTCCTCCTTCTCCTCCTCCTCCTCCTCCTCCTTCTTCTCTCTCTCTCTCTCTCTCTCTCTCTCTCTCTCTCTCTCTCTCTCTCGCTCCTGTGATCCTGCAGAACAAGGAGAGGTTGGGTGTCTTTATCCCGTCATTCTCTGCTTTATTTTCTTGAGAGAGCATCTCTCACTGCACCCGAAGCTTGTTCTTTCTGCCAGATTGGCTGGACAGAGCTCCCCAGATTCAGATTTTACTCCATGGTGCTGGGTCTGGCCTTTTCACAAAGGTGCTGCCTATTCAAATACAGCTTCTCACGCTTGCCTCACAAGTAGTCCCATTCCTGAACACCTCTCCGGACTCTTTCCCCATCGGCGGACCTGTTGAGAGGCCCTCCCCCCCTTCTTCCTATTTCTGTTTATTCCTCCGCTTCTTCTAACGCCTGGCTCAGGTCCTAGTTCTTATGCAAACCCTTGCTTGATAAGACCTGTGCAGATTTTTGCCTTCTTTTGTGGCTTCCATGACAAGGGAATAAGTGACAATCTCATCCAGATCTAACAAAGGCAGGGGAATTGGGATCACAGGCCTCGAAAGATGGAGGTTTTTTATATCAACTGAAATGCAGGCTACTGATGGGTTGGCCATGCTAGGAGTGATAGCGATGCCGTTAACTTCCTCAAGAGCTAGCACTTGTTCCCTTGACTCTGGCATTAACCACATGCAGGTATTGGGTTCATTCTTACCATTCAGATAAAGTTCTGGACTTCATAGGCACGAAAGTGACAGCAAAGGCAGGCTGTGCAGTACAAGTCTGTGTACCTGTTGAGAACCAATAAGCCCAGTTTTCCTTTCTCATCTCTGCGGCAGCAGCCCCTCACCCCATGGAGGTGGAAGCTCACCTTTCTAATTGGGGCTATGCGGTGTACCTCTTACTTGTATTCCAAAGATTTTGCTGATGTTACAATCTGGGACACATGTGAAATCTACTTGACATTTGTGCCCAGGAGGCCACCCTTGGCAGTGGATAAATTTGTCTCCCTACCATATCTGAAGTACTCATCTTCAAGACTCACTTTTCTAAGATGGTTCACTGAGTCTCATGGGAATGGATACTAGGTGCCCATTGAAACTGCTGTGTTTGCGCTTCCTCCATCTGCAATTCTCTACATCCCCCCCCCTCAAATTATTTCCTCTCCAGAGCATCACTTCCCACATAAATTACCTGGATGTCAGGTTTTTTCCCTTGGCCTCTCTGTTTGGCAAAATGGGCTACATAGAAACAACAGTTAAAATATTTTTCTGCCTGAGGTAGATATACCTGACAGCATTTTGATGTTACATTGCCCAGAATATTTGCTGTTTAACAGATTAAAAGAAACCCAACAAACAAACAAACAAACAAAAAAACAGTACGCTCAAAGTCCTGACTCTTCATATGAGTTTTGGGGTGCTAGTGACCACTGATAAGGTATTTTTGTGGCAGGAGATCTTCCTTACGTTTTTATTAAAACCAAAATAGAATCTTGAAACAGCTTACTTGGTTTTCATTTTGGGCTCTTGGCGGTTTCTTCTTAGGCTTTTAGCCGCTAAATCAGAATAAATTTCAATGACTTTCCCTGAAGAGGTCAAGGCTTGAGATAAAAATGCCAAAACCATGTGAGTGTTGGGACGCTCCACTGCTTTTCATGGCACACTTTAGGAAAGCGTACTTATGTTCAGCTAGCTGACCCCTGACTTCATCCCACCAGGGTTGCACCCATTTGAGGTCATATTCGTCCATAATAGAAAGAGCTAACGTGTTCCTGCGGTGACTGCAGCTGTATTCTTGGTGTTATGTTTATTTTATACAGAGCTTAAAACACTCCATTAATTTGGTTCATACTGCTTTGCGAGCTAATTTACTGTATTTTATCTGACTCACTCCCACTTGTCAGCATGGAGAAATGAACTTTACAAAAAAAAAAAAAAAAAAAAAAAAAAAACAAAACAAAACTCGTCTAAGGAAAGGAGTGGCCCAAAGCACCGGATTCTCCAGGAGTCAGAAAAAACAAAACAAAACAAAAACCAAACAAGCAAAACCACCAAAAACATTGTGAAGGGGTGAGTCCTAGGTAAGAAGAGTCAGAGGTCCTGGTTAGAAAAGAATCAAGGCAAACCTGTATTGTTCCTAATCACGCGATTCTTTAAAATATTTACTAGTTTCCTAAAACTTGTGTGAACTTAAAGTTCCTTGCTACTCTCATTTTCAAATGAAAAAAAACTGAGGCAAAATCAAGAAAAGTTACCTTTTCTGCCTCAACCAGCAGGAAGATAACAGACGAAGGAATAAGAACATTCAAGCCGAATGTCTTGTTGCCCAAGCAAGCTCACTGGCTGGAGTTGGAATCTCTCCCAGTGTCTTCTTTTGGTTCTAGAGTTTAGACTGTTTGGATTAAATTTTGTAACACACACACACACACATTTTCATTTTAGGCTTTTAGCCGCTAAATCAGAATAAATTCCAATGACTCTCCCTGAAGAGGTCACAGCTTGAGATAAAAATGCAGAAAGCCTGTGAGCTTTAGGATGCTTCACTGCATTTCCCAGCATGCTTTAGGAAAATGTACTTACGTTTAGCCAGCTTACCTCTGACTTCATTCCACCAAGGTCCCCCCCCCCACACACACACCACACTCACTCACTCACGTGCACATACACTTGCACACATTTCAGAAATAGTGATCATTTGATAGAGCCCGAATTCTCTGCCTGCTCTCACAGGCAAACATCACTACTCAGTGTGGACTCTGGAGATACAGCACCTGGGGCCGCTAGACATTTGACCCATGGCTTTGAGAACTAGGCTGAGTTTTGTAGGTAAGATACATTGTGTGTGTGTGTGTGTGTGTGTGTGTGTATATATATATATATATATACAGAGAGAGAGAGAGAGAGAGAGAGAGAGAGAGAGAGAGAGAGAGAACTGGGCTGGATTTTGAATGTAATAATACACATTGTTACAAAAACAGCATAGAAAACAAATACAATGGCATCTCAATGCATTTTATACCGATTGCACATGGAAGTGATACTATGTTGAATCTACCTGACAGAAGAAATCCTTCTTATTGTTGAGACTATGTTTATGGCATACGGCTGTGCTTAGTGTATATATGTTTACTGCATGCACATGTGTGTTCAGGCTCATGTACTGTGTGCATGTGTGTCGAGATTAGAGCAGTACATTGGCTGTGCTTTCTATGACTCTCTACCTGATCGCCTTGAGACAGGTTCTCTCAATGAACCAGGTGAAAGAGTTGTCTGGCGAATGAGCTTTTGGATGCACCTGTTTCTGCCTCATCCTGGGCTGGACTTCAGGCCATGGCGTGCACAGCCTTTTCCCTGGAGTCTGAGGATTCGAATCCAGGTCCCTGTGCTCAGAGAGTGAACGCTCTTACGTAATCTCTGCAATCCCCAAGGTAAATAGGTTACATAAAATGATTTTAACTGCTTCGCTTTACACTTGTTGCAACCACCAGATAATGTAGACTTGTTTCTCTGACAGACATTCTATCACAGATTAGGTTTCCATTGGATAACACTGCTCACTAGCTTGTCAGTATGGAGTGAGATATAAGCTAAGGCTCTAACGAGCAAGGCCAGGCAATTGAGCTTTTGTAGGTCCAGAAGCCTAAATTATCAAATCTGAGAATTCATATGGATCGCAGAATACACCACAGAGTCTTTAAAATCTCCTTCATAAAAGGAAAACCAGTAGTTATTTTATCCTGAGTATGGCTCGTGGTGATTAGGCTTGTGCCTGGGATAGGGAGAGACTCCTGAATCTGGAGAGGTTATGGTTAGAAGTCCTAAGAAAGCATAACATAACACTCACGGTTACAATGGGCAGTGCATGGCTTGTCTATTTGTTGTGTGATAACTGCGGTTCATGGAAAGGGAGAAAATTAGCCTGTTTTTTCCTCTGATGAAAGCATTAGCTATTCCTGCTCACTTATGCTTCATCTCATTTTCAGTCTGTGTCTATCCTTTTAAGGGAAATGAATTTCCACAGA
This sequence comes from Chionomys nivalis, assembly GCF_950005125.1. Lineage (NCBI taxonomy): Eukaryota > Metazoa > Chordata > Mammalia > Rodentia > Cricetidae > Chionomys > Chionomys nivalis. The sequence goes on along the minus strand of NC_080090.1, from coordinate 52,683,215 downwards.
CAATATCATTGGATCATTAAAAGAAATCATTTAGCCATTCAGTATCTTTTAAATGTGGACTTCAATCCACTGATAGTTCAAGGTTCTCGTCATTTTTAAAATGAGCATTCTTATTTTCTTCATATTTATTTACTTTGATTTTATCTGGATGAGTGTTTTGTCTGTGCACCACACGTGTGATGTGCTCACCAAAGCCAGAAGAAGGCAGCAGATTTCCCGGAGCTGGAGTTACAGTTATAAGTGAGTGTGTGGGTGCTGGGAACAGAACCCAGGAGCTCTGTCAAGGCAGTCAGTGCTCTCAATGGCTGAGCGGTCGCTCCAGCCCTTCAGAGTTATTACTGAGTGTTAGGAAGATATTTTTCCCATTTTGCTGGTGGTTTTCTGGTTGTTTTGTAGTTCTTTTGTTACTTTATCTTTTGTTGTTTAACTTTATGGTTCAGTGATTTTATTTATTGATCAAATTTGATTTTCTTTTCTTTCTCACGTGTGTGTGTGTGCTGTAATTTTATAGTTTATAGGTACTCCGTGGCTTACATAAAATATTACAGATACGCCGGGCGGTGGTGGCGCACGCCTTTAATCCCAGCACTCGGGAGGCAGAGGCAGGCGGATCTCTGTGAGTTCGAGACCAGCCTGGTCTACAAGAGCTAGTTCCAGGACAGGCTCCAAAGCCACAGAGAAACCCTGTCTCGAAAAACCAAAAAAAAAAAAAAAAAAAAAAATATTACAGATATAAAACATTGTTTTACCTGAAAGCAACTTTTCTTAGCTCTGAACAAATATTCTAGAATTTTATGCTTCCCCACACGATATTTTTGTTATCTTGATCTCCTTTTTACATTGTAAGTTCCTTGTCTTGTAGCTGTGGCTATTGTTGACAATGTTAGCCTTTTAATCTTCTTACTAGATATTTGAATATTTAGATATTTTCATCATACCAAATGAAATATTTTGGGTTATGAATTTCCTTCTACTTGGGAACTTTGTCCGTTCACATGCTGTCATGGTGATTGTTAACCTCTTTGCTCTTCTCATTGGAATTCTTTCCTACAATTGCCCGTATGGCTTCTGAGTGCTGATTAAACTCCTTTGGCTTTTGCTTGTTGGGAAAAGATTTCATTTCTCCCTCATCTCTAAGGCTAGCTTTTCTAGATATGCTCTGTTTGAGTGGCACTTTTCTTATTCAGAAATTTTTGTGTATAATCTCATTCTTCCCAAGCCTATGGGGATTTTGTTGGGAAATCTACTGTTAGTCTATGGGAAATTCCCGTTTGTGTGTTCTGATGGTTTTGGAATCACTTCTTTCTCTCTGACGTTTAACATTTAGTCTGTAGGTACTCTATGGGGTCGTAGGTCTGTATCCCCAGGTATCTCTTGGGACTTGCAGAGCTGTTCTTCCTTCCACTAGGGAAAATGTCCGTGCATTCCCCACATCTTCTTTATTGAACTTCCATAATGCAAATACTCCCGCAGGTCCTATGGACAGCCTTTGCTCCTTTTCATCTCCTTCTTCTTTCCTAGCACTAGGCTATTTCAACAGACTTACTTCCTAGTTTAGAACCTGTTCCTTCTGTCTGTCTGCTCTGCTGTTAGAGCTCTCCCTTACACTGTTACTACAGTTGCTCATGTTGCTGCTGCAAGATTCATTTATACACACACACACACCAACAACATTATATAATACACACATAATAGCACTATATAAGACACACATGTTTAATTGATCTGTTGGATTTCCCATTCAAATTGTAAATTATATCTCTGACTTTCTTGAATTGCCTGTCTGCCTTCTCTTAAATCTCACCCTGTTTCCTTGGAATAATTGTTTCAAATTCTTTTCCAGGCAAATAGTTTTTCTATTTTGATTCTTTCTTAGGAACAGTTTTGGGAAATTTATTGGGTTCTTGCTCCCAGCCGTGCTGCCCGGTAGTCCATGGCTTTTGTGTTTTTACACTGGTGTCTGTGCATGTAGTGAAGTGGTTGTTTCTTCCGGTTCCATGAAGTGCATTTTAAAAGGGAGATATTTTCACCTGTTGAAATGGCCCAGGGTGCTCATGAGATTTGTATTGGTGCTTTCCATCTAGGTAGCTACAATCATATAGTCTATAGTTTCTTTAGCTGTGGCCACCATTGGTGATTTCTACAAGTGTCTTAATGGCACAGGCTGCAGGTGCCACCGTGGCTGCTTTGATGAATCAAGTCCAGTGTTTTCACTTGTACCAGGTCAGGGACTCACTGACATCAGCAGGTGGTATCAAGGCTTATTGGTGATGAGAGTAGCGTCAAAATGGCATTCTGAGTACACAAGGATGATCAGGCTTTGGTACAGGGATTACAGCTCTTCTCCTGAGCCCCAGCCTTCTTCCGACACAAGTGGAACACTCTGTGTGAGCAGAGTGTAGTGACTGAGGAGCCTAAGTGGCAATGTTGAACAGTAGTTGCTATCCTGCAGGACATTATACGGGCAGTTTGAGTCCCTGAGGGCATGACCTGAGACCATTCTACAGGACAGTGCAAACGTTTGGACAATACGCAGATCCCCACTCTGGATGGGGACTGCGAGGGTGTTCTGATTCACCGGCAACAAAGCGTTCAGGTGCCAGGTCTCAGTGGATGCTGGCAACTGTCTCTTGCTTACCTTTTGCCCTGAGAAAACGTCTGTCTTCCTTCCTTCCTTCCTTCCTTCCTTCCTTCCTTCCTTCCTTCCTTCCTTCCTTCCTTCCTTCCTTCCTTCTTTCCTTCCTTCCTTCCTTCTTTCTTTCTTTCTTTTTCTTTCTTTCTTCTTTTTTTAAGATTTATTTATTTTTATTTTATGTGCATTTGTGTTTGGCCTGCATGTATGTCTGTGTGAGGGTGTCCTGGAACTAGAGTTACAGACAGTCGTGAGCCACCATGTAGGTGCCGGAAATTGAACCTAGGTTCTCTGGAAGAGCAGTCAGTGCTCTTAGCCACTGAGCAATCTCTCCAGCCTGAAAAAGTCTTTTTTTATTCTGAGTTCTTCCCAAGAAGAAAGACAAGGCAACAGAGTTAAGGTATCATATTTCCTTCTTCATGCACACCCCCCAGTATGTCTCAAAAACTCCACTCCTTCTCTCTCTCTCTCTCTCTCTCTCTCTCTCTCTCTCTCTCTCTTACAGTATTTCATGTAGCCAAGGCTAGTCTCTAACTCATTATGTAGCTGAAGATGACATTGAACTTCTGGTCCTCTTCCACCTTCTGCGTGCTGGGATTATAGCTATGAACCCTCACACCCAGTTTTAGGTGGCAATGAGGATGAAACCGAGGGATCTGTGCATATCTGGGAAACTCTGTCAACTGAGCTACGTTCACACCCCTCTCCCACGATTTTCTGTACTCCAAGCACCCACCTCTAAACCCTAGACAGAGTGTTGTTGTTTACTCATTCCCTTGAGCTGCTTAGTGAGGGAAAGAGTTGAGCCCTTTTAATTGGTCAGTCCATATAGATATTGTTGAAATTATGGCATATTTCACAATAGATTTAATGTGGTAATTATTCTATCCTCCTAGAAATCTATTAATTGAATACTATTTAAATTATGACAGTAAACGCTGAAGCTCCCCGTGTGTAGTTTCTTGAATTGACCATCTAACAGTAGCTCCCGAGTTAAGGTTTGATACAAAAGAGCTCAGGAGAGGTTAAAAAACTGACTTTAATTTTGGTGTCTCCAACTCATCTAGCTTCTGCTATTCCCCTTATCAATACTTTCTGCTCCTGCCCTTTCTCTTATTTTTTGAAATTGAGTATGCCCTTCACTTAACTTCTCAAAACTTGGGACACATTATCAACCCTGACTACTTACTGGCCACTGTTGATTTTGGCTCAGCCATGCCTAGATTCCACCCTCTCTTTCTGGTAGGTGATTGAATGTGATCCTGGAAACAAGTACCAAAGCACTAAGTGCTCTTTTATTCTTCGTTTCTGGCTCGGTGGCCATGCCGTCCTTGTGGAGCTACTCCGCTCTAATCAGCCTTATCTTTGGGTCTACGGTTCATACTGGAAAACTTGGCATGGGTTCTGGCTTCATGGAAGTTTGCCTAGCTGTGTTTTAGAGGTCGTGCCAACCTCATTACATGAGATGGGTACATATGGCCCCGGTCTCCCATTTGAGTAATGTTTTTGTAATATGTGTCCCCTACCATTGCAGGTTGGGAGCAGTAAGACCACAGTAATAGCAATGAATACTCTCAGAGACTATTTCCCTTCATTCATGGGGTAGGGGATGCTCTACTGCAAAGAGATAAGGTATGGTGTCGCGATTTCATGTGTGCAAGGAGTATGGCACCTTCAGCTGTTGCATCATTAATGTTACCGCTTCTCTTTATTACTGTTACTCTGTGGCTTTCTGCCTCCTTTAGCCCCTGTGATACTAAATGAGGGTATCTTACAGCTGTGGATACTCCTGCTCCTGCACAGCCATGACTTGTTGAATTCTGGGGTGCTTAAATCCCTAAGAGTCAGCCCAGTGTCTCTGAAATTATGATAGCATGATACCCTTGCCTATATTGTTTTCCATACTGGTAACTCAACTATGTCCCCATCTTGCTAGACAAGTGCTCTGACACTGAGCTGTAGCTCTGGACCTTGTTTTCACATTTCATTTTGAGAAAGGGTCTCACTCACTTGCCTAGTATGGCCTTGATCTTACTGTGTAGCCCAGGAAGGTCTTGAACTTCCCATCCTCCTGAGTAGCTTGGGTTACAGATGTTTGCCACCAGGCCTGCGCGATGTCATCTTTCATGTTTACTGAAAGAGGCCATAATACCTCCTGTCTTTATGCTTTAAAATGACCATTACACAAAATGAGTGCACCAGGGACAATGGGTGATGTTGGGTGATCTGCTGAGAGAATCAGGCAGGAAGTGGCTCTCAGCTCTCCCCCCTCTAACTCAGGTGTTAGGGACAGTCCAGTGGTCCTTGAGACAGGTGGAGAGCAGAACTGTGGTATGCTTGTGTACCCTACTCCCCCATTTGTGGCAGGTCTTTCCCAGATGATATCTCCGGGATTGAAACAGGCAGATCCTAGAGACTACAAGTGTTACAAACTTTCCTGGATTCTGGAGTGAACAGGATTTAGACATAAATCAAAGGCCCTGCCCAACTCCTACCTTAATCTTTCAGTTGGTTGCTTATTCATTAAGCCTTTTGTTCTCAAGATTTGCCTTTTAGTCTACAGGATAAGAACAACATATTATCCTCTTAATGGAGGAAGTGTCAAAGTCTGTGAAACACATCAGTGGAGTTGGAGCTGTGCTCTTTTTAAGCCACCAGATTGCTTTATGGGAGTCCTCTCATAAAGCAAGTGCTGCCACTTTCTATCTGGTTATAGTTCACAGGGAGCCGTCTTGTGTTTGGAGTCATCAGCATCAACCATGAAAGTTCTGAAGCTCGTATTTATTTGTGTTGTTTTTGGAAGTGAATCACACTCTTAGAACCTGGTAATGAGTTGCTTGTCTTTTTTTTTTGTTAATACATCTTCAAGAAAATCAGTTGTGATGACTGGAATGCAGATGAAAAGAATAAAATCAGAGCTGATGTATTATGAGCCTGATATTTTCAACACTGAATGTAAAAAATGTGACATGATTTCAAAAGACTAATTATAAAAATAAATCTAGAAAAGCTAATGGCCATTGGATCAAAACTATTTGAAGGCTGCATAAAACACATATACATACATGTATATGTATATACAAGAGAAAGGGAAGAGAAGGAGCTGGAGGGAGAGGGAAAAGAGAAAATTGGGGGGGCACAGAGAGAGACGGGGGCCTGATTTACAAAGCAGCAGCACTACATATACTACAGAATACAATGTACCTGTTAAACTTTACTGGAGAGTGGTAATAATGAAATCTGACATTTTTATTCACAGGCAGTATAGATTCAATAACCACCACCATTTTGTGAAAAAAATGCACTAATGATCCTATTAAAAATAATGACTCTGTGCTTGTTAAGTGCTCATTGATTACGTAAAAACTTATACTCATTTAAGCTGAGAAAATAATTAATAGAAGAATTATTTTGGAGTTCAATTTCCCAATTACAAAGCCTATTTCTCCACTTACCATCGAAGAGACAATATTGCCACAAATGCAAAGCTGTAAGTTTTAACTACTTCTGGTTTTGGATGTTTCTGGGAATTCTCCCTGTGCCTTATATCGCTGAGTTATGTTGGGGGTCCAATGTCAAGATGGCGTGATGAGCTTCGAGCCTGCTGAAGGTTGGATTGTGGGGAGCACATCTCAAACATCTGTGAATCTTGTCTCTGGAGCTAGAATCAGTTTTATGCCATTTCATTTCAGTGTGGTCTGCTCCAACAGATTCGAAAATTGTTTGAGTACCATAGACCATGCCCGGTTGATTCACTCATAGACAACAGAGAGTTTATTAAAAAAAAAAAAAAGCATAAAGGGCAACAAATAGAGAGCCCTGATAAGCTCTCTGCTTATAATCATTTCCACTAGATGGCCAAACAGGCTGCATCTGCTGTGGCTCTTTTATCTTGGGTGACATAAATGCCTAATGTCCTAGAGACTCCTCTGTTTTGCTGTTGTGTGCGATGCTGCTGATTTGAGAAAGAGTGAGAATCAAAATACCTTTGCCAATGGAATACCACCTCATTGGTTTTGCAAGCTCAGATTCCAGGTGCCCACGCATGCTCGGTCGTCACTGCACCGCTCTAACTCTAAGGGGAATTCCCTTGTGGAAGCCTTGCCGGAGGGAGGGCTGAACACAGTGTAGCTTTGCCCGTGCTTTTCTTAAGGGCTGTTGGTGCTCTATGTGGGACCCTCTGAGCAACACTTCCACCCCAATTCTGGGGATGAAGAACTTTGGTTTAGCCTTTTATATACATACGAAATGGTACCTGAAATACACACAAAGGGAGAGATTATCCATCTCTGATAATATACCTAAAAATCACCAAAAAGCATGTGTTAGCGGCACTTGGGATGCCCAAGAATCCAATCAAGATTTCTGGGCATCATCTAGGGGATTTAGGGAGGGTGAATTTAGTTGAGGAAGTGCCAGATACTTTTTTGTTGTACTCAACCTAGAAAAAAAACATAATAAGAAATCAGTCATACTCAAGACATAAAAATACAGAATTCTGAAGAGTGAAAATATGCAGTGTTCACTCTGGCTTGTTGCAAGGAGGAAGTCACACCATGGCACCAGTTTCCTCCTCACTGTGGATGTTTTTTAATTACACCATAGAATGACTTGTCAGGCCAATGGGAGACTCTAGATTTTTGGCATCTCTCTTAATGGAAACAAAAGGAACTTTGCATATTAAAAATTTTGTATATTACAAATAATGCTGCTATGAACATAGTTGGACAAATGCTTTTGTCATATGCTAGGGCATCTCTTGGGTATATTCCCAAGAGTGCTATTGCTGGGTCCAGGGGTAGGTTGATCCCAATTTTTCTGAGAAACCGCCACACTGATTTCCAAAGTGGTTGCACAAGTTTGCAGTCCCACCAGCAATGGATGAGGGTACCCCTTTCTCCACAACCTCTCCAGCAAAGGCTATCCTTGGTGTTTTTGATTTTAGCCATTCTGACAGGTGTAAAATGATATCTCAAAGTTGTTTTGATTTGCATTTCTCTGATCGCTAAGGAGGTTGAGCATGACCTTAAGTATCTTTTGGCCATTTTAACTTCTTCTGATGAGAATTCTCTGTTCAGTTCAGTGCCCCATTTTTTAATTGGGTTAATTATCCTTTTAAAGTCTAGTTTCTTGAGTTCTTTATATATTTTGGAGATCAGACCTTTGTCTGTAGCGGGGTTGGTGAAGATCTTCTCCCAGTCAGTAGGCTGCCTTTTTGTCTTAATGACAGTGTCCTTTGCTTTACAGAAGCTTCTCAGTTTCAGGAGGTCCCATTTATTCAATGTTGCCCTTAATGTCTGTGCTGCTGGGGTTATACATAGGAAGCGATCTCCTGTGCCGATATGTTGTAGGGTATTTCCCATTTTCTCTTCTATCAGGTTCAGTGTGTTCAGATTGATATTGAGGTCTTTGATCCATTTGGACTTGAGTTTTGTGCATGGTGATAGATATGGGTCTATTTTCATTCTTCTACAGGTTGACATCCAATTGTGCCAGCACCATTTGTTGAAGATGCTTTCTTTCTTCCATTGTATACTTTTAGCTCCTTTATCGAAAATGCCCTAGCATATGACAAAAGCATTTGTCCAACTATGTTCATAGCAGCATTATTTGTAATAGCCAGAACCTGGAAGCAACCTAGATGCCCTTCAATAGAAGAATGGATGAAGAAAGTGTGGAATATATATACATTAGAGTACTACTCTGCGGTAAAAAACAATGACTTCTCGAATTTTGCATGCAAATGGATGGAAATAGAAAATACGATCCTGAGTGAGGTAACCCAGACCCAAAAAGAAGATCATGGGATGTACTCACTCATAATTGGTTTCTAGCCATGGATAGGGGCCACTGAGTCTATAATTGGTGATCCTAAAGAAGCTAAACAAGAGGGTAAACCCAAGGAAAAACATATAGATATCCTCCCAGCTATGGGAAATAGACAACATTGATGGGCAAAAAATGGGAATCTTGGGGGGTGGGGTGGGATGGGGATGAGGGGAGATGGGGAGAGAAAAGTGTGAAGGAATAAAAATTAATAAAAAAAATTTGTATACATGTAGGTAGGCATTTGTGTGTGTGCATACGTGTGTGCATGCATGCATGTGTGTGCTCCAGTAGTCAGCTTTGCAGATCATCCTTCAGGAGCCATTTATATTGTGTGTTAAGACTGGGTTTCCAATTGGCTTAGAACTCACTGAGTAGTTTAGGGTGGCTGGCCAGCAAACCTCAGGGATCCATGAGCCTCCATCTTCCCAGCCCTAGGGTCACAAATGCACAACACAATGCCCAGCTTTCAAAGCAGCAGTTTGATATAATGGTGTAGAAGGTCCTTTTGTTTACGTGTTGCTTTCATTGGTTAATCAATAAAGAAACTGCTTGGTCTGATAGGGCAGAACTTAGGTAGGCAGAGAAGATAGAACTGAATTCTGGGAGGAAGAAAGCAGAGTCAGAGAGCCACCATGGAGCTGCCAGGTCAGACATGCTGAATCTTTCCCAGTAAGCCATTACCTTGTGGTGATATACAGATTAATAGAAATGGGTTAAATCAAGATGAGAGAGTTAGCCAATAAGAGGCTAAAGATAATGGGCCAGGCAATGATTTAATTAATACAATTTCGGTGTGGTTATTTTGAGTGTAAGCTAGCCAGGCAGCTGGTACAAAGGGATCTTCTCCCTATCAACAATATAAAACCACCATTACATTGAATTAGTCATGATGTTTACCATAAAAGCAGAAAGAAAACTAAGACAGGTGCGATTTTAATTATTATTTGACTTGAACTGTTTTAATTACTAGTAATGTTGAACTTCTTTTCCCCCAAATACCTATGCATGACCATTTTAAGTCTTCTATTTTAAGTCTTCTTTGGAGAACAGCTTTCCAAGTCCTTTACTGTCTTAGTCACTGTTCTAGTTTTGTGAAAAGATACCATGACCAAGCAACTCTAATGAAAGAAAAATTTAATGGGGGCTTGGTTACAGTTTCAGAAGGTTAGTGTGTTCTCATTGTGCCACGGAGCATGGCAGGACTCATGGTGCTGAAGCAGTAGCTAAGAGCTTCATCCTGATCTGCAGGAAGAGAGAGAGAGAGTGTGAAAAGATATTGAGTAAGTTGAATGCTTCTTTTTCTGCTCTTTTCTGAATCTCTTGGGATGACTATGTGGCTTTATGCCCTACATTTTGTTAGTGTGTTATGCCACATTTTCAACTTGTGTGTGTTGAACTGTCCTATGTATGTATATGTGTGTGTGTGTGTGTTCATATGTGTACAAGTGGCTAAGGAGGCTAAGAAGGGATGTCAGATTCCCTGGAGTTGGAATTACAAGTAGTTGTGAACTGCCTGATGGGGGCAGGGAAACAACCTTGGGTCATCAAAAAGAGCAGTATATGTTCCTAGCACTTGAGTCATTTCTCTAGGCTGTCTTAGGATATTTTTAAATGTTTGCTATATATTAACCTTATGTTTTATTCTTTGAGCCATGGGTTGCCTATAAGGATGGCATTTATTTCTATGTGTTTGTTAGTTTTATAGTCTTCCTGTTGCCATTAATATTTAGTTTATTCTGTTGTAGTAAGGAAAATCATTTGACATTATGTAAATCACTTAAAATGTGTTTAAGCTTCTTTCATGACTTAATCATTTTTTTCTATAATATGCACTGGAAAAGAATGAGAATCCTACTACTATTTAGGAGAATGTTCTGTGTGTTTATTCTATTTGGTCTAATATGTAGTTCTAGTCCATTGTCCCTTACTGATTTTTGGTCCAGTGTTCAATTTGGATACTCACATTTGCTACTATTACTACATCATTGTGCACCACCCTTCAGTTATATGAATATTTTTTACATATTTAAATGCTCCATGTTGGGTAGATAAACATTGGTGATTACTATATCCTTCTTGATTCAACAATAGTTTTTCATTTGAAAGCTTATCTTAATTGGCCTTGTTCCCTTCAGATGACCATTTATATCTTTCTCCAGCTTTTAGTTTCATCATAGGAGTATTCGGAAGACTAAAGTGTCTATTGTAGGCAGCAGGGTATCAATTCTTATTTTTACTTTTGTCCTATACCTTTTGATTAGAAAAACAATCCATTTATGTTTAAAGTAAGCAGTGACAATTGTAATTTGATTATGTTTCTTTTTTAATTTTTCTGTTCCTATATTCCTTACTTACTCATTTACTGCCTTCTTTTGCAATTTGATAGACTTGTTTGTTTGTTTTCATTTTTAAAAGACAGGGTTTCTCTGTAGCTGTAAAGCCTGTCCTGGAACTAGCTCTTTGTAGACCAGGCTGGCCTTAAACTCACAGAAATCAGCCTGCCTCTGCCTCCTGAGTGCTGGGATTACATAATTTGATAGACTTTTAAAAATAATAGTATGCTTCAATTCATTTCTGGAAGCAAAATAGAAAGTGTGTGTGTGTGTGTTCATGTGTGTGTGTGTGTGTGCGCTATACATTTTTTTCTGTGGTTAGTGTGAGATTTTACTAAGTTATATTATATTTGGGATGATCTATATTAGGTTGATAACCTAATTCATTTAGCTGAAATTTATAAAAGGAAACAGAGACAAACAGGTAAATCTTGATACCTGAGAGGTATAGCAATGTAAAAGGAGACTGCTTATTCATCTCCTGTCCACCCAGACCTGAATAATCATACAGAAGCTGTACTAATTACAACACTGCTTTTCCAATAGCTTAGGCATTTTTATAGCTAGCTCTTACTCTTAAATTAGCACATTTTTATTAATTTGTGTAGTACCAGGAGGCTGTGGCCTACCAGTAAGGCTCTGGCATTCTTCTACTTTGGTGGCTACATGTCTCTGGCTCTGCCTACTCTCTCTCTGTCTCTGTTTGGACTCCCAGCCTGGCTTTATTCTGTCTTGTCATAGGCTGAATCAGCTTCTTTATTATCCAATGGTAATAAAATATATTCATAGTATACAGAGTAGAATCACATATCATCTCCCCTTTTCTGTCTAAATAAAAAGAAAGGTTTTAACTTTAACATAGTAAGATCACATAAAACAAAAGAGGTGTCAAGCAAGAATTACAGTATTTAGTCTATGTGTATCTGGCAAAATTAAAGGAATTATTCTATCAACTATTTTATCTGTGAGTCTGAAGTTTCATATTTAATTTATTTTTATTATAACTGAGGAAAGCTATAACTATCTGTCTTCAACTCCATCAAAGACTCCAGAAGGATATATATATATATATATATATATATATATATATATATATATATATATATAACTACCTAAGTAAGCAGGAAGTACATTCTAAGCAGTTTCGCAAACTCTAGAATTGACAGAGACATCTTACTGCCTGAACAGTCACCCAAAATCTTTCAGTAATGTTGGGACATCCATCTTCAGCCTAGAGACCCATAATATCTGGCAGGCTCTTCAGTGAAGCAAGAAATTCTAAGATCTCTTGTGCCTTGTACTGACAAAGTTTGTCAGTTGCTTTCTTCTGTGTTCTACAGAATGGCAATTTCTTCTGTGAAGCAAGAACCCTGAAGGACTGTCTTACCTTCTTAAGACAATTTCAGCAGACATTTTTCTGTGTGTCCTGCATGTCCAGTTTATACAGCATATCATCAAGCAGGCCAAGCAAGAGCAGTTTCTTGCCCAAACAGCTAACAAACTCCATAAGGAACCTCTTCAATGCTCATCATGCCCATCATCCTCTTGAAGTAGATTGGTGCTGCCAGGAACAGATGTGTCTCATTATCATGAAAAGTCCCAAGTTAACAAAATATTTTAAATGCCACATTCTGTGGGTTTTTGAAAGGTTTGAAGAATACCTATCTATCTAAAATATATCCCTGGGGCTGGAGAGATGGCTCAGAGGTTAAGAGCATTGCCTGCTCTTCCAAAGGTCCTGAGTTCAATTCCCAGCAACCACATGGTGGCTCACAACCATCTGTAATGGGGTCTGGTGCCCTCTTCTGGCCTGCAGGCATACACAGACAGAATATTGTATACATAATAAATAAATATTTAAAAAAAAATAAAATATATCCCTGTATATCTAGAAAACCTAACATGACTACAAGCTTGACTATTTTAAATGACTATTAATCTGTATAATTCTTAATTATACACAAGCATAATACCTTAAACAAGAGCAGAAATACTTATACACAGTAGAACAAATAAATGAATAACATTTGTATCAATAGACTAATATCCATACCAATACAAAGTATTCATTTCTATATCATATCTCCATTTAAATGAAAACAAACATTTATAAACAATCATTTTGGAAATTGTGTTGTTTTCTCCAAATTGTTTCCTGCTGTTTATTGGACAAAATATTTTTATGGTTCATGGAGACCATTTGGGAGGTCTTGTTTCATCAAACCACATTAGCCTGGAAGAAATCCATAGGTTCTCATCTTCTGTGGAGACAAAAGCAGAACCTCTTTTCCAAAGCAACATATCCTTAGACCCAAATTTTGAAGTCAAGATACCTTTTTGTTGGTTTAACTTAGCAGCCCATGATATCAAATGTCTCTCTACAGTCAAGAAACTCAAAGATATCACAATAATATATATAATCCAGATTCTCTGTATATATTTCATCTTTTCGTGACTTATTTTTTACTCCTTTAATTTATGACTGTCTATACTCTTTTATATTGCTTTTACTGTCTCTTTAAAGACTTTGTTTTATTTTTAAAACTATTTTTAACTGTCTATACTCTTTTCTTCTTTCTCCCAAAGCTACATACAATTTTTAAACAAACTATGTTTAAAGGTTTATTTTTGTCTGAATCTGTCATTTTCTGATCAGGATCATGTTTTTTAAAAAAATGCTAAGCAGGTATAGCTAGGACCCAACTCTGTGACCCTGCCTGTTGGCTCCACCCCATCAAACATGGTGGAGGTATGTATGTTCACTGCCTCTGTGAGCCGTGCTTACTGCCCCAGCTTCAGAGACACAGAGGGTCTATATCTCCATTAAGCAACTAGTAGCATGCTGCTCACAAACTCCATTTAAGTGCAGGACCTCCCAAAAGAGCCAAAGTTAGTATTGCCAGCATGAACAAGGAAGCCGCCTCCTAAAAATGTCATGCATTGTTTGCTTCTAATGTTGAGTCAGGAAGCTTTTTTTTTACAGGAACCTCCAGTCTGCTCACAGGCAGTGAACAGGGCTGATATGAAAAAAAAATGTGGCTACCATGAAGCTGTGTTCGGCTCCTGTTTTTATGGGTCTAGAAGTCCATTTTGTAAATGGAGACTGCTCATTCGTTTCCCAGCCATCCAGACCCAAATAATCACACAGAAACTATATTAATTATAACACTGCTTGGCCAATAGATTAGGTGTATTTCTAGCTAGCTCTTGTATCTTAAATTACCCCATTTATATCAATCTGTATATCACTATGAGGCTGTGGCCTACTGATAAGATTCCAACATCCTTATCCTTCGGTAACAACATGGTATCTGCCTTTGACTCTGCATAGTCTTTCTATCTATCTCTGTTTGGATATCCTGTGTGACTTTATTCTGTCTTGCCATTGACCAAAGCTGCTTCTTTATTAACCAATGACAATAAAGCATACTCATAGCATATAGAGGTAAATCCCTTATCATAGTGGTGGGTGGTCTTTAGAACCTGTCTCTTTTTGTTAAGTGCAGATGACTTGGCACTATCTTCCTGGGATGAAGAGTATCATTATCAGAGGCTTGCAGATGCATAACACTGGGTATCTTTTTATACTGTATATCCATTAGCAAGTCACTGTATATATAAGAACTTTAAAATCTTTATGTTTTTAACTTTTATGATAGAGTTAAAAATTGTTTTCACATGACCTTTATCATAATAGAATATTCTGAATTTGACTTTATTTTTATCCTTATAGCATATTTTATTTTATCAGTTTTCACCTTGTTAGTCTTATTTTGCTTCAAGTGGAAAAATCCACTTTAACATATATTTAAAGGCAAGTCTAATGGTGATAAACTCTTATAACTTTGTTTACCCAGTGAAAGGTTTATCTTTCCATATGAATGACAGGGTAGCATTCTTGTTTAGCAGGATTTCCATCTGTCCCTAAGCAGCCTGAATATATTCTTCCAAGCTCTCTTTGCCTATAAGTTTCCATGGTTAAACCCACACATGGCATTTTGAACATTCTCTTATATGCAAATGAGTTGCTTTTCACTGTCTAATTTCAGAATTCCTGTTATTCTTGATTTTTGAATAGGAGACACTTTAATATCAGAGACAAGTTTGAGGAAGTCAAGGTTGAGTGGAACATTGACAGCCCACTGCTGTTTGAACTGTTTCAGAAAAATCCAGGCAGGAAATTCTTAATTCTTCCTAATTCTTCCCTTGGAGCACCTGATACTTTCAGAGTTCTTTGCCTCTTTTCACAAGTGAATCTATTATCACTTTGTTAAAAAATAAAAAAAAAAAAATAAACTTCTGTAGGCCCACTGTTTCTTAGCAAAACATTTCTTTTAGAGATAGGCTTGTACCTTGTTTCCAGTAATGACTAGTTATTTACTGTCTAGCCTATCACAGTACGGTGGGACATAGGAAATTAACAGCATTTTTGTCTCAGTGTTTATGGCTATGAGTATAAGCCTTTTGCTGGTTCAAGGGATGCAGTCTGAAGTTTATGTCTCACTTGGTCCCACAGTATTTAGTCTCACTAAAACACACAGAGGCTTATATTAATTATAAACAATTTGCCTGTTAGCTCAAGCTTATTATTAACTAGCTCTTACAACTTAAATTAACCCATAATTTTTGTCTAGGTTTCGTCACATTGTTTGGTATCTTATTTAGTGAGGCATTCTCATCTTGCTTTCTCTGCATCTGGGTGGTGACTGTGTCTCTGCCTTTCCTCTTCCCAGAATTCTCCTAGCCTGGTTGCCTCACCTATACTTCCTGCCTGGCTACTGGCCAATCAGTGTTTTATTAAATCAATATGAGTGGCAAATATTTACATTGTACAAGAAAAATTATTCCACAGCAAAGGGGCATAGAGAAATAGGCACTAGTAGCAGCCTTCTATGGACAATGTTTTGTTTTTCCTTCCTATTGCTTGTTATTTGTGTTTCCCTTCCATCATTTGTGTGAGATACTCTGCATGTGGTTACTTTGCAGCAGAGGCTCTGATTGTTGATTCTGTTTTACTAAATTCACAGGTACTAAGTGGTAATAAAAATCCAAATTTTCTTTCCTCTCTCTCTCTCTCTCTCTCTCTCTCTCTCTCTCTCTCTCTCTCTCTCTCTCTCTCTGTGTGTGTGTGTGTGCGCCCGTGCGCGTGTGCACGAAGGTTGCAAGGTCTCATGTAGCCCAGGTTAGATGTTTGCTCTCTATGTAGCTGATGATGTTCTTGAATTCCTGGTCCTCTTGCCTCCATCTCAGGAGTTTGGTGCATATATATATATATGCACCACCATGTCCTTCTCAAATGCTGAAAATTTTAACAATCATTATCCCTTGTTATCTATAATATTGCCAGAAGATGTGTCAAGCCACAAATATGGCAGTAATAATTGATACCCACAGACTGTTTTCTTGCCCATTAAAAACTTCGATTTGAAGTTATATGGCTGAGGCAGATCTAGCCCCGTCCCAGGACTGACATTGTCTGTTGGATAGGCAGAATCTAGATATGAAAAATCAGAGAGTTAGTGCAGAGACTTATATCTGTACTCATGTGAAAATTGTAGAAGGAACAGAGCTAATTAGATAAATCACAGTGTCTCCAAATATAGTGGTGGGCTATTTTTGAATGATCTTCTTTATTGGAATGCAGGCACATAGGGTGCTATCTTTTAAAAGATGCTTATGTGATGTGTGTGTATGTGTGTGTGATATGTATATGCCTGCACACATGTGGGTGGGTGTGCCAGTGTGCACATATGATGGCCTGAGGAGAGTATCGGGTGTTGTCTTTGATTTTTTTAATCACTTTATTGCTTTGGTACAATACACGATCTGCCACCAGTTTTAGAACTAGATGTCTTTGCTTAGGCTGGCTGGCTCCTAAACTCCAATGATGCCCCTGTCTCTCTCCTTCCAGTTCTGTGGTTATAGATATGCATGATCACTCCCAGCTTTTTGTGTGGATGCTGAGGAACCAAACTCAGGTGCTCATGCTCTTGTAGCAAGTATTCCCATGGAGTCATTTCCCTAGCCCCTTAGTATTATCTCCATGAGCTATGTCACTGTCTGAGTCTTTTAGATTCAGAACATTGGATGCATGAATGCTGAAAGTGTGGAAAGATTACCAGAACCTGAAGAGCAGAGGGAAAACTCAACCAAGGCATAGATGTAGGGACATAGAGTCGAAGTCAGAGAGAGAATGCTCAACAAGACGACGCTCTGGAAAATGGAAGGGAGGCTGAGAAACTTATTCCATTGTGCTTGCATGCCACATTTTCACCATATATTTGTTAGTTGTTGGATATCTAGACTGCTTCCACTTTCTAGCTATTGTAACTAGAACAAAAATCAATATGACTATTTCAGCATCTCTGTAGTATGTTATAGAGAGTCCTTAGGGTAAATGTCCAGAAATGCATATACACAATGGAATGTTATTCAGCTGTAGAAAAAATATAAAATTATGAAATGTGTAGGTAAGAGATGAAATTTGGAAAATTATACTGAATGAGATAGCCTAGGGTGAGAAAGAAAAATGCATCATGTTCTCTGTCACATAGAGACTCTGGTTCCAACTTTTCAGCTGAGTTTCTTTAACTTTGGGTACATCTGAAGACAGGAACCTACACCTGGAGGACTGTTTTAAGGAAGCTGACCTAGTAGACCATAGATAAAACAAAAGTAGAGAGGTGGATTGCTAGTATTAAAAAAAACTTTAAGCAAGAAGGCTTTGGGGACGTTGGGAACATTAGGGTGCAGGGTAAGGGCAGTATAAAAACTCCATATGGCAACCTACTGTCTTAAAACCCAAATAATAAATACAAAAGAACGAGTGAAGAGTGTCACACTGAATGCCTAAATTATGTTTCTAGAAGCAGTGGGTTACCAATATCAATTTCCAGTTCCATAGAAGTTGGTCAAGGAGGTCCTGAGGGACCCCAAAACAAGAGAAACTCTTGCCAATCTTCTTGGTTGTTCACCAGAAATGGAGGGTAAGACCCTACTGAAGAAGACACAGCACACCTCTGTCGCAAGCTCGAAAGAAAGCATCTTGGAAGTGAGCTGGAAGCTTCCATGCAGTGATGAGCTTTCAAAGTGCTGAAAAGTGTTGTGCAAGATGCAAAAAAAAAAAAAAAAGTGGAAGCATGAGTTGGGACTCGTACAAAGCCACACTGCAGCTTGAAGAAGAGGTTCCACTGTTGGGGTAAGCAACAGCGGCTGATTCGATTGGAAGCCTGTTCCATGGGAGAGAACTCATTCTTGGCACTGGAAGCCCAGTTAACAGCCCATGCCTGGGAAGGTCATGGGCCCAAGTGGGAGGCTACTATTTACTGTTGTTGAACTAAGTTGACACAGCACCAAGCTGCCTTCTGAAGACTTCCATTTATACCCACAGACAGAAAACCTTCTTAGTCTTAGAGAAGTCTTTCTGCAGCAAAACACTGTGAATCAAAGATTCATGGCTACCCAAGGTGCTGAGACTAAGTAATGGCTGAGAACTCAGACATCAATGTGGTGTTTATATCATCCCCTTAAAGGTTCAGGGAACATTGGAAAAGAGGGGACAGTGTAGTTGGAGGCTGCTCCTTCATTCCAGCTTCCCAGACCCGAGGCTGCTTGTACATTCCTGGCCGCCAAGATTCGAAATAATCACACAGACTGTATTAATTTAAACATTGCTTGGCCAACCACTTAAGTATATTGCTAGATAGTTCTTATTTCTTAAATTAACCCATTTCTATTATTTTGTATTTTACCATGATGTTCATGATTTACTGGCAAAGTTCTGGCTGGCGGCTTGCATGCGTCTTTCTCCTGCTGTGACTACATGGCCTCTCCCTGACTTTGCCTACTCTCTCCTTCTCTATCTGCTTGAAATTCCCACCTTGCTCTAGTCTGCACTGCAATAAGCCCAAAGCAGATTCTTCATTAACCAAACGTATTCACAGCAGACGGACAGGAATCTCACATCAGGACAGGCAGTATGTAAGATCTAGAAGATGGGGTGAAGAGCCGCAACATTCCATTTTGGGGTTTCATTGCCACCATGAACTCATGACAACTGCTGTTAGCTGCATTGGATCCACACAAGACTGACCCTGTCAACAATCATGGAAGGGGCAGGGACTCACACGGCCTTCATGCTAAACTATTGGCTACTGATGGACCAGCTGAGGGTGAGTCATTGTCTTTAGTTGTGTATCAATAGGTGACCTACCCAGGATCCAGTGAATGTTACGTAGAAAGCCCTAGTGTGACACAAAATAGAACAGTAGACAGGGAAGTGATGGAGAGATTGGAGGGAAGGAGGTATAGAAGGAGTAGGAGAGAGACTGGAGAGGATGGGAAGTGGGAGGGGTCAGTAAGCATCATGTACATGTATGAAATTGTCAAGGCACAAATTTAACTAATTAAAAGTTTGTTTATGCTGTTTATATTTGACCTGCATTCAATTGTATGAGAGTGTAAAGCCTTGTTTTCTTTTGTAAGAAGCCATCAATGAGAGAATGCCATTATGTGTACACAATCTTCTACTGAGGTGACAGGTGACAGTGATTGACTACTCGCGTGAGTATTCTGGTGAATGCTGAGTGGGGATGGTGCATGCTAAAGGCGTGTGAGAGGGAGCACAATTGTCCTTCAAGTCATTTAGTCAATGGGTCTGCTTTAAAGATAGCCGTGTACCAGGATATGAGGGTACATGCATTCCTGCTGAGTTACCACTCCGGGAGTGAACAATTCAGAGGACATAGGCATGGCCTCCAGCCTGCAAATTCTGTTGTTGTTGATGAAACAGTTGGTCTGTATGGTGAGTGGAGCAGTTTAAATCCCTTGTCAAATCTGCAAAAGAAAAGCCATATTGCTTTTCATGTGTTATCTATTTATACATGTGTGCTTTGTGTGAGTGTTTGTATGTGTTGTTTTGTGTGTGGATGTGATATGTATGTGTGATCTTAAGTGGTGTGTGTATATGTGTGTGTGTGAAGTATGTGTATGTGATGTGTTTATGTGAAAGTGTATGTGGTGTGTGTGATGTAGGTTTATGTGCTTAGTACATGTGTATGTGTGTACGTGAGTATGTGGTGTGGGTATGTGAGTTTGTGTGTTTGTATGAGTGAATATAGTATATGTATGTGAGTGCAAATGTTGTATGTATATAAAGTCTGTATGGTGTATGTGTGTATGGTATATATTTCATATGTGTGGTATGTGTGGTGCGTTTATGTATGTATGTGGTGTATGTGTGTTTGTGTGTGTGGTCTATGTAGTGTGTGTATGTGTCTGGTATATATGTGATATGTATGTATATGTATGTATATGGTGTGTGTGTGTGTGTGTGTGCGTATTTCAAAGCTAGCAGAGAATGGCCAAGTAAAACTCTAAGCTGGCAACATAAATGATTTAAGACTAAACGATTTTGCCAGGGAAACATTGAAAACAGAGTCGAACCCTTTAATCTAACCCAGTCCCTTTAAAGCTTCAAGCTAGGAGTTGACTCAGCGTGTCAGTGCCAAGAAGATCCATTGACCTGAGTTCAGTGCTGAGAAATTGAGAAATGTTCTTTTTAATGTCTATTCAATAAATACAGCATGCACCTTGCAAGGGGTGCACAATCCACTTCAAATCCATTATGGGATGTTCTTGTGGGCTGACAAGTTGTCCTGAGACAACAGTGACCATGAGATGAGGTTAACCCTTCGTGTGGAAAGTAAATCATTTTGGGTACCACCACTGCAGGCTTCCAAAGACCTTGGAAAAAGAAGACATTTGCATTGATATGAGGGGCCCTGCTCTATGCATCTCCCGCCAGACAAAGGCCATTATTTTAGGATGTGCAAGTTCATACACATAGACCTAAATATTACTATAAGACACAATTTAAAAAACAAAAACACTGGCAGAAATGACATCTTTCCTATGACCACGAACATACCTCACCTAGCACTGCATTGTATAAGAATACTGTAGCTGTATGTATTTCACATCAAGATGTGTAATGCGAGGCCATCAATACGGTTCATCAAATAAAGGTACTTGCCGCGGCAGACTTGAGTTTCGTGTCTGGAATCCACTTAGTGAAAAGGAGAGAACCGACTCCTATAAGTTTTCCTCTGACCTCCACACCTAGACTTGTGGCACACACAGGCATGTATGCACGTGTGTATACACACACATACACACAATGACCAAAGTGCAATGAAATATTTTTAAACATTACATAATCTGATTAAGGGGAACTGCGGTAATTCCAGGTAAAAGGAGACATCTAAGAAAGCAACATTAATTAGAATTTTGCATATATTTTAGTGATTTTTGCCAACACCTGGGTGAGAAAATTGCAAATCAGACTGATTTCAGATAAGTTTAATGCACAGTGTTTTCATCTGGGAATGAGAGAAATGTGAGCTGGGAGCAGGCAAACAGTAGCTTCTCCGGAGGTGGACCAAGTCAAAACCGAGGCTCAGTGCTCAGGCTGTCTCCCATGTGAAATTGTTCAGCTCCAAGCCAAAGGTGTACGAGGTAGATAAACATTTGTGGATTGATAAACTAGTTGGCTATATATAACCCATCCCTAACCAGCACAAACAGGAATTGTCGATCATTTGTAAGATCGTTAATTGGTTGTGAAATTCACCATTTGGTCAATATTTATTAGGCACTGTCTATCACTCAAAGACCCACTAAAACTTAGAAAGAATTTTGGGTATTTGGGAGAAGAAGGGTTGTTTTCATCATGGGCAAAACAGCTTCTTAAGAACTACTTTCAGAGTAATTTACAATTGTTATTTAGAAAATGGTTTGTACTGTTAAATTCTTTTGGGAAGCAGTTGTCAAAACACAGTTATTTTACTGGACTCTCCATAATAATCATATGGTAACTGACAAGGAGTGGGACATAACAGTTAATATGTTGCCAGCTCTTGGCCATAAAAAGTCCTTTTTTTTCCCCTTTGCAAATGTACGCACCTCGGAAGCATTCTCTAGGGCGTACCTTGATGAATGCTCTCCGCTGTATCCAGGTGGGTTGCCTTCTCAAAGCAACTAGAAGAATTTTGTAGTCAACCTTGATTTTCTCCTTTGTGTCTGAGAAGGTGCTAGCAATTTGCTACAGTGGACTCCGAGGAGGCCAGATTTATGCTTCCCAACAGAGTAAAGTGACTTCAATGTACAGATTGCTGGTGTTGAGAAATGTAAGCTCTGGGGATAAGGGGAGGGATCTGCAGCTGGGGAATAGCTCAGAAGAAACAGATGAGCACAGGGCTCTGCCCTCTTCCATCGCTGGCTGCTGTCCTTTCTCCTGCATTTGCTTAGTTTGGGAGCGGAGCACACTGTACCATGAGGTTGTCTGCCTCTGTGCAGCACAGAGCGTCTCCTTCCCCATCTTCCACCTTCATATGTCTCCCGATATGCACACATCCGTGCACACATCCACGTCCAGTGCAGGAGTTGTATTAATATTTCCTCAACTGGCCGTTTTTCCTTCGGCAGAGAAAAGAGGCGCCTGTGTCTGCACTAGCTATATCAGTATTACTCAGTAAAGAGCAGACATTTATTACAGCCAGTGTTTCCAGCACCATAAGCATTCTATGCATTGATGTCTAGGACTGGAATTATACCTTATACAACTTTCCTAGGATGAGGAAGCAGTACATGATAGAAGTGAACTCAAATCTGCATTTCCCTAACTACAAAGCTCGCTGGGCTGCTAGGCAAATGAACAGACAGAAGAGACCCACAGGAATTATTGCACCTAAATCTGGGAGAAGTGATTTTAGATTAAAAAGAAAGAAAAGAAGAAAGCGTGAACATTTTGTCTTAAGCCCCACAACAAGTCAGAGGCTCTAGGGAAGAGATCTCATCTAAGTTTTGACTTGACCCAGTCCCAAAGCAGAGTTCTCTGAGATTATTTTTATGATAATCATTATCGTAAATTCAGAGTAATTTATACATTCAAAATAATTCGTATGTAGTACATTCCCACATTTTTTTTAAGTCTAAAGGCAGGATTTTAATTTTTGTTATTTTTTGTGTACTCCAAAGGAGGAATATCAGGCCAAACGTGGCTAAGTGGTTTACCAGTGTCAACACAGATACAATCTCACAGTCGGATAGCCTTTATTTCATTTGGTCCCTAGTGATCCTGTGAGGTGAGGTGATGCTATATATTTTCCTAACTGATGGAGAACAATGCTAAGGTTTATAATGCTTAGGTAAAGAGGGCTGCTCCTTACCCTGTTTAGACCCGGGAGCCCCAGCTCTCATCCCATCCCCTACCTTTCAATTTAAGACTCCTTCTCAAGACTCCTGTAGCTGATTCCCATTCTCTTTGCAATAGAGTCATGAACTGTCAACAGATACGGATGTAAAGTGAGCAGAAATCAATAACCCAAATTCCTTCTCCACAAGAGGAGTCACGTGTGTACGTGTCAAAACACGCGTGCATAAGGTCATAAATGGAGGCACAGCAGACTGTATCTTAAGCAGCTCATTTATTTCCAGCTCGAAGTTGGTTCTGTGCATCCCACCCGCCACAGCTCTTGTTCATGTGGTAGTGAAATCCTGTCATAAGTCACTCTCTGTATAGCTGAGTCCTGGTGAGGTTTTTTTCTGATTGATTAGGATGGAGTATCTGTACCTCCATCAGAACTGCATATTGTGAATGGCGTGACAGCCCCGTGTATCACCCTGGGACTCCGTCATTGCAATAGCCGGAGTCCCATATTGGATTGTGTCTGAGCATTGACAATCCAGTATTGATGTTCATGTGACACCGGGAGCCACTGTAACAATCTTTATTTTATCTGTGGCTTTTGCTCTCAGGCTTGGATTGAGCCCCACAGGGTTACCACGATAATCAACACCTCTAATTAGCACTTAGAAATGCCTGGTTCCCAAGGCTGTCATTAGAAGACAGGCTTGGTGTGCAGAATAAGGAAACTCTTGCGTTCCCCAAGCAAAACCGTCCTCCAAGCAGGCCAGTGTCATGGATCGGGTTTTCAACGCTCTGCCAGCAGGAGGACCCCCTCCCTGTTCCCTTCATTTAGGAAGAGCTGAATTGAGAGGATGAGGTCCTGCCTGGGCAATTGGAAGGTTGGAAATTAGACGTCATGTCACACGCCGGCTTCTTCCACTCGTGAAAGCTGGTGTCTGCGGCGGAGCCTCCTCCAGTTCTCTACTGCAGAGACCGAGGCGGTGATGTGTGGAGTGATCAATGCGAAGGAGAGTCGCAGGCGCTCTCCCTCCCCTTTGATCTCATTTTCCTTTTACAAATGAGATGGGGGAGAAAAAGCCCAGCACTTGCTCGTACCTCCGCACTCAGCAGGCCCAGGAGACCACTAGACAGACAATGTCTCCATCTCCCTCTCTTCCACCCTGCCCTGAACAGGGAGCCAAGTGATGAGAGGCACGGGATAGCGCCTCAGCAGAGGCCCCTGCGGATAGTGAGGGAATGCTCCTTGGCCTAGAGGAGTGGCCTGGCTATTGTCCTCCATGACAAACCTCCAAGTCAGATGTAAGCTAACACCGATTGCAATTTGTTATTCTTGCTATCATTGTTGTTTGTTTTTATCACTATCGTTATTATTACTGATGCAAACAGAACATCCAGAGAAAGTGTCAGGCACTCAGCCACAGAGGGAGAGTATTAGACAGCGTCGCCCAGAGTGGCTCCGACAGTCTGCCTTAAACATGTACTCCTCTGTAACCAGCTGATATCTAAAAGCCCCTGCCCCCAATTTCTTAGGGGCTTGTCTTTATGTAACTTTGTTGATCTATTTTGAGAGACTGACCGGATGGAGGAGATGGCAGGGAACAACGGTAAGAAAGAGAATAGAGAAAGTCAGGCTGTCCTAGACCCCAGGAACATGAACATATTCTCACTGCTGTCGCCGTGCCCCTCCTGGTTCATCTACCCATTAGGAGAGGATGTCCCCAGAACCACATCTGAGGTGAAGTTCTGCAGATAGAAGGTAGGAAAAGACCTGTACGACTCTGCTAGGATCAGATTCATCTGAGCAGCATGCCTGCAAAGTTGCTTCAGGATCTGCATCTGGTCCTGCAGAAGATGTAATATCAGCCTTCTGGAGGCTTCATGGCTTCTGAGGGTTCTTTCTAATTGAAGGACATAGGAACATAAGCTCTAGAACTTTCTCTTTAGTTTTTTCCCAACTAAAACTGGCTTTACTTTCCTGTTTTTCTTTCTTTTCTTTTTTTTTTTTTTTTTTTTGGACTTGGAGATAGCCTCTTATCTTTTTTGTTGTTCGTTCCTGAACTAGCTACCAATGCTGAGACATAAGCAGATGTTACTGATGTAGATCTCTCTCTCCCTTCCTCTCTCTCTTTCTCTCTCTTTCTCTCCATCTCCTCCCCCCCACCACCACATTTTCATTGCGATTCACTAGTACTCTGACAATATTTAAGTCAAAAAAATAAATAGCCAATGGAAGTATTTCAGTTTTGCTCTTATGGGAAGAAAATAATTTATATTAAAGCAAACCGTTTCGCGAGTATGAGGAATGTTTCTAGGCATTTTCACGTATGCCTATCATTTTTTAGGGTATTTTTAACCCCAAAGTCAGTACCTGTGGCCATGGCTATGTACTCTTACATTAGGAAGCTGACATTTAGGCTGTAACTGGAGGAAAGCCACAAGGCCAAGAGCTTTGATTTTCTTCAAGAGAAACCCACAGAAGGCAGTCTGCATTTGTGTTCCACAGAGGCTCAACTGCCCTCTGTCTTGACGTTGTCTGCTGTTGAACCTGAACCGGCAGCAGCACTCTGTGTGTCTGGCTATGCACACAGCAGACACTGGATATTGAGGGGAAAACAGTCTTGTCTTACACCCACAGAGAGTGGGACTGATGACAGGTAAGATGGAAATGTATACTTCTTAAAATTAGTGATAACAGGTGCGGGCACACGCCTGTGTCAAATAGGTGCTTACGGCAAGTTGTTCACTTCTACTGGGCTAGAGTCAGCTTGTGTCGCTTCCATATTAGCATTTCTGGGGCAGCGGGAGGAAAGGATCATCAGTTAGTAAAGTTGTAAGCATGGGGACTTGAATTTGGATTCCCGGCACCTGTGTGAGGGATAGGCACAGTGTAGGCCCGTTATCCCAGGGAGAGGTGGCAGCAAACAGATTACCAAGGGTTGGTGGCCAGCCCTCTACCAAATTGCTGAGCTTCAGACTCTGAAAGAAACCCTATTTCAAAAAATAATGTAAAGCATGGCCAAGAAAGACCTCTGACATTGACCTCCGGCCTCTACTCCAGCAAGTGTGCATGCACACACTGAATTTTTGGGGCACATCTTAATTTGTAAGATACTTCTACACAATCTTTCCTTTGCTACCTCAGCCTCGCTGGACAGTAAATATACGATGCAGTCAGAGATGAAGTGTTTTGGTAATGCCACCTATCAAGCAGTTGACTGTGAAATGTAAAGCCGAAGAAGCCGGGAATAAAGCCGGCAGGGAAATGCAGGAGTCGGTGTTTGCTTGTGTTGAATGAGTGCAGGGGAAAGCTGGAAGACGGAAGCTGGCTTTCTAGTTTTCAGATGCGATTTGGTTCCACACCTGCTTTGTCAGTGTGACCAGGATGACTCCTGGTTGGGTCTGTTGACTCGCTATTTACCCAAGTCTGCGATCAACAAGAAAACACATCTCAGCATCGCACTTGGCAAGAGGAAGAATCGAGGCCGCCCAGCAGCTGTCATATTCATTTCGGTGGCAAAGCAGGTCAGGAAAATTGATAAAATTAATCATGCAAACTAGCAAACATCAGGAGTGAGAACAGGGGGGAACAGATGAGTTCTTGCTTCATTCCAAGCTGCACCTGCCCTTAGTTCTAATGGAGTCTGTGCAGTCAGCTGATAGGAGCGGGGGGAGGGGGGGATATTGTGGCAATGAAAATAAAAGCCTGAAGAGAAATTGGAACCGGAGAGGCCGTTGGGGCAGGTCCTAGTCTGCAGGCCTGTGGTGCCTGCGAGACTCTATTAAGTTCTCTGAGACTGTCGGAAATCCATCTTTAGGTGTCCTATGAAGAGAGTAAGTTTGGGGCCTCATATTGACTTGGATCTACAGCCAGAAAACCTAACTGCTTTGGGCAACATTTCTTTCCTGTTACGAGGAGAAACGTGACCTTTCCTGCTTTGGTTCTTGACTCTGTGCTGTGGCATCACCTAGAAGGTTTTAAACACCACAGGTGCTTCAGCTGAGGGCATGGCTTGGTTGTAAGGTGCTTGTTGTAAAAACAGGAGGCCTCGTGTTCAAATCCCCAGCACACAGAGAAAAAGCTGGGTATGTGTTGGATGGCACCTTCCCTGGGGAGGGGCAACACAGATGTTTTCTTCCTCTCAGGCAGGGAACTTAATGACAGAACCAAGTAATGATAACCCCAGAGTTCAACCTGGTGAACTGGTGAACTTATTGGGGTGACTCACAAAAAAGCATGCAGTACTTTGGAGTGAATGAACCCCCCCCCCCAGTGTGGAGGAGCCTGTAGTTTGTAGGTGACTCCTTAGACTGAAAAGCCTCTTCTAGGTACTCCAGCGGCTCAGGGTCTTCTCCCTCAGCCTCATTCATGTTTCTAGAGGCTTGGGGAGGAGCCTGTGGATATTTGGGTTTCGACTTTTCCAGACAAGAGTGCTCTTCCTTGACTCTCAGCTGTCTCCCTCCAGGACAGAAGGTCTCACCTCAGAGAAAATTGCTACCCACAGCATGGCAGTGTGCACCTGTCAAGCTGGTGTGGGGATGGTGGGGACAGGCAGATTCCAGGAGCTTTCAGGGTTCAGGGAGAGACTCTGTCTCAAAAAATACAGTGGAGAAGTGATTGAGCAAGATGCCTGATGTTAATATTTAGCCTCCCCATACATGTATATAAACATGTGTAAAACATACACACACACACAAGTTCCAAACACAAGGCTAGGTAAAGTGGATCAGACTGTCTTGTACATGAATTCTAGACATGGAGCATTTTTGTGAACTAGACTGAACCAAAGATAATGTTAGCACTGGGGCAAAGGACCAACATTGGCCACTCTCAAATATTAGCAGTCTTTAGAACCAGCTGTGGAAAACTGGGAAAGCCAAGCTTGATGGGCCCCAGACCTGGGGCTTTTCATGAAGCACCTCTGAGATGTTTGCACAACTAGAATGCTTAAAGAACCCCTGGCTCTAGGAAATGGCCCTAGATTCTTGTTTTCATCCCATCATTTAGTGACGGTAATACTTTTGTATGTTGGCCAGGTGTTTCACATTTATAATAATTAGTACATTTTGAGAAGTTTATTGTTGGGTGTACGATGCATGCCTTTAATCCCAGCACTTAGGAGCCAATTCGCTGTGAGTTCCAGGTCAGCCTATTCTACCAAACAAGTTCCAGGATAGCCATGGCTGTTACACAGAGAAACCCCATTTTGAAAAGCAAAAACAATAAAACAAAACCACCTACCCGCAGAGTAGTACTCTAATGTATATATATTCCACACTTTCTTCATCCATTCTTCTATTGAAGGGCATCTAGGTTGCTTCCAGGTTCTGGCTATTACAAATAATGCTGCTATGAACATAGTTGGACAAATGCTTTTGTCATATGATAGGGCATCTCTTGGGTATATTCCCAAGAGTGCTATTGCTGGGTCCAGGGGTAGGTTGATCCCAATTTTTCTGAGAAACCGCCACACTGATTTCCAAAGTGGTTGCACAAGTTTGCAGTCCCACCAGCAATGGATGAGGGTACCCCTTTCTCCACAACCTCTCCAGCAAAGGCTATCTTTGGTGTTTTTGATTTTAGCCATTCTGACAGGTGTAAGATGATATCTCAAAGTTGTTTTGATTTGCATTTCTCTGATCGCTAAGGAGGTTGAGCATGACCTTAAGTATCTTTTGGCCATTTGAACTTCTTCTGATGAGAATTCTCTGTTCAGTTCAGTGCCCCATTTTTTAATTGGGTTAATTATCCTTTTAAAGTCTAGTTTCTTGAGTTCTTTATATATTTTGGAGATCAGACCTTTGTCTGTTGCGGGGTTGGTGAAGATCTTCTCCCAGTTAGTAGGCTGCCTTTTTGTCTTAATGACAGTGTCCTTTGCTTTATTGGGGAGCAGGGAAACTCATACCTTAGTTAAGGGAGCCACCTAAGGGTTGGCAAGAGACTTGAACCTGGAATGGCTACCAGATGCCCAGGGCAATGTCCCCAGTTAGTTCATTGGGGCACCTGAGGATAGGGAACCTGAAATGAACCTATCCTATAATCATACTGATGAATATCTTGCATATCGCCATAGAACCTTCATCTAGCGATGGATGGAGATAGAGACAGAGACCCACACTGGAACACCGGACTGAGCTCCCAAGGTTATAATGAGGAGCAGAAGGAGAGAGAACATGAACAAGGAAGTCAGGACCATGAGGGGTGCACCCAACCACTGAGACAGGGGGGCCGATCTATTGGGAGCTCACCAAGGCCAGTTGGACTGCTACTGAAAAAAAAATGGGATAAAACCGGACTCTCTGAATGTGGCGGACAATGAGAACTGACGAGAGGCCAAGGAGAATGGCACAGGAACTTTCATCTGGCGATGGATCGAGAGAGAGACAGAGACCCAATTTCGAGCAACCGTCTGAGCTCTTAAGGTCCAAATGAGGAGCAGAAGAAGGGAGAACATGAGCAAGGAAATCAGGACCACGAGGCGTGCACCCACCCACTGTGACAGTGGAACTGATCTATTGGGAGCTCTCCAAGGCCAGCTGGACTGGGACTGAATAAGCATGGGTTGAAACTGTACTCTCTGAACAAGGCGGACAATGAAGGCTGATGAGAAGCCAAGGACAATGGCACTAGGTTTCGATCCTAATACATGAACTGGCTTTGTGGGAGCGTAGCCTGTTTGGATGCTCACCTTCCTGGACCTAGATAGAAGTGGGAGGACCTTGGTCTTCCTGTAGAGCAGGGAATTTGGACTGCTCTTCAGTATCGAGAGGGAGGGGGAGTGGACTGGGGGGAGAAGAAGTGGAGTGGGGATAGGGGGAGGGGAGCGGGGGGAGGGGGCAATATGTGGGAGGAGGGGGAGGGAAATGGGAAACGGGGAGCAGTTGGAAATTTTAATTAAAAAAGAATAAAAAAAATGAGAAAAAAAACCCACCTACCCAACCAAACAAACTAAAAAGAATTTTATTAGTACTTTGATAATTTCATACAATGTGTTGATAATATTCCTCCTCTTCCTCCCTCAACTCTTTGCAGAACCACCTCCTTCCCGACCCACCTAATTTTCTATCTTTCCCCCACTTCAAGACCAATTTGGCTTCTCCAAATAGCCTTGGACGTGTGGCCTTCCATTTTGCATGGTCAACTGACAAGGAGTTACACTCCTAGAGACCACTTCCTCCCTGTCTCCCAGGAGCTTTCAGCTGGTTAGGGGTAAAGTTATGTATTTACCTTCTCTCTCCATGCTAGGATTTGGTCTGGCTCAAACTTGAACTGGTCTTGTGCATGCAGTCATAACTGCTGTAGAGTTCATGCATATAACTGCCCTGCTATGTCCAGAAGACACTGTTCCTTTGTAGTCATCTGTTGTCTCTGGTTCTTATACTGTTTCCACCCCCTTCTGCAGTGATCACTGAGCCTTGTTAGGAAGAGATGCAGTACATATGTTCTGTTTAAGGCTGAGAATTAGAAAGTCTTGTATTTTCTGTAATGTGACCAGTTGAGAGTCTGGATGTTGATCACCATTTACTGAAAAAAGAAACTTCTCTGGTAAGGGTTGTGTTAGTCTATGGTTATAATGGTAAGTTATCAGGAGTCAGTTTAATACTGTGCCTATTTAGCAAAACCATAGTAGTATGTTTTCTCTTAGGGTCTTTAATCAATTTATTCATATGTGCTTGACCTACTAATGGTGCCAAGTACAGGGTTCATCTTGTGGAGCAGGCATTAAATCTAATGAGAAAGTGGTTGCTTACTCCCTTGATGTCCTTACCACTATTACACCATGAACATGTCTTGCCACCAGTCATTACTGTAGCTCTCAGGACACATAGCTGGGCAAAACTGGTGATTGTTTTTCTTCCCTGGTATCATGCCTATCATTTACAAAACTGTGAGAGCTAGACACTGTGGTTGAAGCTTCCAGATCAGTACCAGCTTGATTTTTCTGTATGATTTAAGCATATGGTGTCTTCAGCAAAATGGTTTTACTGTCAAGTTATAGAGGATAACCAAGAGTACTGACAACAGCTTATAATGTTTGGGGGTCTTTGGAACTTCATTGGCCAACAACTCCAAAAGACGGAACCCATTCCCTGGCAAGGGGCTTTTTCTTTATTAGTCTCTGTTGCCCCATTATAGGATAATTCCACTTTAACTCTCTATATGTGCATGCATGTAAATAAATACTTTAGTGTTATTTATCCTTCCCCATATTCCCTTCTCTACCTTGTTCTCGCCTCCTTCACCCCAATGTATTGCATCTGTTATTTCAAACATTGTTTAGGAGAACAACTGAAAGAGTACATCTTGAAATACTTTGTAAACTATAAAACAATGGATGAAAATAAATTTTTGTTAATTTCTATTTGGCTTTATGTTTTCAGATCTTGTTATAATTGTGATGCCTTGAAGACAGATGATTCTTTCTCTAAAAATGAATTTACAAACATATTATGCGTCAGGTTCTGGATTGAATACTTGGATACAACAAGCATCTCGTCCCATGCAGCTCATACTCTGCAACAGAACCAAAGTCCACTTGTTTTCCATGACCTATGAACTAAGTATATTTTCTACATTTTTATTTGTTATAACAACAAATGGAAGCAACATTTTGTCATACATGACAATTATATTGGATTAAGTTCCAGTTTCCCTGAGGTTTTTCTAGAACATGGATATGCTCACTCATTGGATGAACTTGCATTCTTCAGTGACAGAGGAGAATGGTGCTGATGCAGATGAGGTGGAACACAGGGTCTAGTATATCTACCATCTGGTTCTCCCCAAAGTTATGGCTTTAAACAGAACCTGGGGAATGAAAGATGATAATGGCTTTAAAGGAGGACAGGGTGCTATGGAGGATGGATTTCAGTGGGAAGTTCAGCAGGACAGGGCGCTATGGAGGATGGACTTCAGTCGGAAGTTCAGCTTTTTGAGATTCTGGAGAAAACAAAACCAGTGTATTTGAAATGTAGATGCAAAGTGAATGGGGTTCTTACCGGTGCAGCATGAGGATGAATCAGCAGGGCTTTGCAATACTCAAAGAGTTTTATTTTGTTCTAAGTACAAAGCCACTACTTTAAGACATTGATGAGGAAAATAATTCATTCTGAGGTAAAGGGAAAGTACCTGTAATTGAAGATTTAGGGAGGCTAAGCTAGGAGGATCCTAATTTGACACAGTGAGTTCAAGGCCACTATGAGTTAAGTAGTTAGACATTGGCTCAAAAACAAACAAATAAACAAATGGACAGACAGACAAATAGGGTATGGCTCAGTAGTTGAGCAGCTTGTCTGACTTGTGCAAGGGCCTGGGTTCCATTTCTTAGACCACAACAAAGAAACAAAAGTAGCTAATTCCAATGTCATGGGTAGTTACTAGGTATTGTTTTAAAGATAGTATAGTCCCTCAAACCACAGTGATAGCTATTGTTATTATCCTTATTTTACTGAGGATAAAGGAAAGGTAGAGGGATGGTAACTGCCTAATATTACCCAACTGGTGAAGTCAAATATTGGATTTAAATTCATGCACTATGGCTTCTCAATTACTTTGAGGGTACACTAAGAGGAGAAATACACCAGTTGGGTCCTTGATTTTGTCCAAGCATGAGACACTCTATGAAGTTGACAGAGGTGATGTACAAAAGTCCTCATGGTAGAACCTGGGTTGAGGAGGGGTAAGAGAAGGGGCAAAGACTTCTTCTAATCTTCAAGTCAAACTATGAGTGGATGGTTGCACTGTTCACTGACAACACTATGACCAAAGATGTCAACATATGATAAACTTCCATTAGGGACAGGAAACACAAAGACATATGGATACATTTGTATCTCCTACTTCTTCTAGCACCATGAGGACCCTTTGAGAGCAGGACGGTCCCCTGTACGCTTATGTTCTACCAGGTAATACAGTGGATGGCAATTGTATTGCCTAATGCAACTTCTAGAAAATGGAAAAATTTAGTATTGATTCCTGTTGTGCATACATAGGGTTTTAAGGCCTGGCCAAATTGAATTTTAACTGGTAAATTTCTATTTTTGTCTGTGCATCTATATGTATACGTGAGTGAGGGGAGGGGGTATGTTCACAGTGGCTAGAGCAAGATGCTAGATGACATCCTGCTCCATAACTCTCTGCTATGTTTTTTTTTTTTTTTTTTTTTGACAGAGTTTCTCAATCAACTCAGTGCTAGTCTAGGGGATAGCAAGCATCAGCACTCTTCCTGTCTCTGCTTCCCCACTCCAGCTCAGTACAGGGTTGTTATAGAGACACACACTAGTCAGGACCATGGTTTTATATCAGCACTGGATATTCAGATTCAGGTCCTCAAGCTTGCATAGCAAGTACTCTTACCTACCAAGCCATCTCCTGAGAATTGCAACCTGTTCTTTTGAAAGTTTGAGTCATGGTATTTAAGTGAATTTGTGTATTTGGGTGATTGTTTATTTATTTTTTTTATTTTACTCTTTGACTTTGTAATTTAAGTTCTTTAGGATTGAATTTCTTCTTGTGGTCTTCGGAACTGAATGTTCTTTTCATATATTGAATATTTATTACTTTTATTTATCTTCTTTCCCCCCACCCCTTGTGCCCGTGAGGACCAGAGGACAGCCTTCAGGAGTCGGTTCTCTCCTTCTACTATGTGGATTCTAGGGACCAAACTCGGGTTGTCAGGTTTGGTGGCAAGCACTTTACCTACTGATCACTCTTGCTGGCCCATAAGTATATTATAGCTCTTAAACTAAAAAAAGAGAAAAAACCCCACAGATGTAGTTTCAGAAAACTTTTAGAAATATGTGCACATACAATTCCTTTAACTTCATTCACAGGCAACAATCCATATCCATTTGATACAATTGAAATGAGCTCTGTGGGTCCCTTGATTTTGGCAGAATGACCTCTCTAGATTTACTGAATCCCTTCGCCTTCTCTGAGATAGCACTTACATGTTGCTAAGCAACAAGAACAAGGGTAGACTTTACCTGAAGCTAGGCATCAATGGCTGCCCCCACATTTTGTTATTATTACCCTTCAACCAAGCAATGGCCAAGGCTCTCAGTGGGGCACCTTCTGTGGAACAAATGTTCATGTAGATTTCCTGGGAAACAAATTTATTTTCTTCTCTTTAAGCAGAGTGCAGTTAAGTCTGTGAAATAAAATATCTGAAATAAAGTGGAAGGCAGCATAATGATAAACTGATGGATAAACATGGGCTGTCTTGGTCAGGTCACCAATCAGAACGCGCAAATTATACATAGAATTGGAAGAGAAGACACAGTTGCTGGAACTACCACTGTTTTGGTAAATTCCTGAGCATCAATTTGGACTTGAATTACAAAAACCATGAACTTGGAAGTCCATTTTTAGTACTAAGGATGGGACCAGAATGCAATGTTTTTATTTCTCAGTGTTTGCTTTTTGCTTTTAATTCTTTACCAGTATCTGGTGAGCTAACACAACCAAGACTCCTTAAGCATGGTTCTTCCTGACAAATATTTTCAAGTTTCTGTTGTTAATATAACAGTCTTACTTTTGTGCTTGAAGCTTCGATTGATCAATCGTTCAACTAGTCAAGCACCTGGTCTTAAATAGTCTCTCAGTGTGCCTAAAACCCTGATATTATAAAGGAGCTATTTTACTAGTTTTTGTACTACTTATTCAAGACCATATTGACAACAGTTACTATGTAGTGAGCTCCTACTGTGTATCAGGCATAATGACAGAATTCAAAAAATCTTGAAGGATAAAACATTACTTTATCCTTTAAAAAAGTGCATGTGTGTGTATGTGCGTGTGTGTGTGTGTGTAGTGTGTGTGTGTGTGGTATGCTTGTGAGTATTCGTGCATGCATGCCACAGTGTATGAGTGGAGGTCTGAGGATTGCTATCCAGAGTCAATTCTTTCCTTTGTGTTTTAACAAAGTCTCTTTTGTTCATTGTCTCTTCACTACTTACTTCAGAGTAGAAGACTGGGAACCTTTGAGGCAATTCTTCTGTTTTTGCTTCCTTTCTTGCTTGTAGGAGTACTGAAACTACAGATGTATGGCAACACATATGGCTTTTATGTGGCTTTCTGGGCTTGAACTCAGATCCTCAGGCATGTACAACAAGTACTTTCATTCACCAAACCATCTACCTGCCTCATGAGAATAATTTTTATCCAATATTTTCACTCTACCTTTATTTTGATTGTGCCTCAGTATATGGGGTTAGGTGAGGAAATCAGAAGGTTGTGATTTAAGAATTTCTGCATTATGTATTTTAGGAGTAGGAATACTTAGTTGCTCTATAATTTGTGTGCACAACAACAATGAAGAAACGGAAGCAGAGCGAGAAGAAAGTGAAGTCAAATGTTCCGTTTTTCCTATTGTAGGTGCAAAGTTACTGACTTCCAGCCCAGGGAACTTTCCAGTTCATGACTTCCTAGAAGGACAAGCTACTCCAGTAATCTCAAACTCCCAGTATGGAATCTAAATACATAATTGGTTAATTGTGCTCCCTCTCACACTGCTGTATAATATTCCATCTTGGAACCAAGACAAATAACTTTGAATTAGAATGTGAGAACATTATTTCTCTGTGCTTTGTGTTTCTTAATCCATTTCATTCTGCAGCTATAACAAAACACCCTAGGTTAGATCATTTGTAAAGATTATTACTTATGATAGTTCTGAAGGTTGCAAAATCCAGTATCATGATTCTGGTACTTGAGGGGTGTCATTTTGCTACCTCATATCATTGCAGGAGGCAATATGTGAATGAGAATGATCGTGCACAAGAAAAGGAGCCAGCTTACCTTTATCAGACACTCAGTTCTGTGTTGATGGCATTAATTAATCCATTCACGCCCCCAGAGCTCTCATGACCTAATCACTTCTTGAAGAACTCTTTCCACATTGTTTCATAAGGGATTTAGTTGTCAACATGTGGTCTTTGGGGACATAGCCAAACCACAGTAATAAATAAACCAACCATTTGTCAATTACCACAAGCCCATTCCTTTGGCTAATATTGATAACATAATAATAGTAATAAAACAAGAAACACTTTTACTACCTACTATATGAGATATCCTGCAGCACTAGCAAAACCAACAGGAAACAAAACTCACTTCTCTGAGTGTCTTAGGACTCTGAGCAGAGAAGCACTAATTAAAGTCTTTTAAATTCTGTTACATGTCTCTCTACATCCTCCACCCTGCCAAATCCTGCAAAATTGAAAGTAGAAAGTAGACAGACATCACTGCAAATGCAAAACATAATTCTAATATTAAAGCCAACCAGGAAGACACAACCACTAACAAGCATTAAGAAGAGGCAGAACAAACCCTTGTATAGAATCTTGCTGACAAGTGCTATTAAATATTAATTCTATAGACCGTGGAGACATCATTAAACAAACATAGATATCCTGATGCTGAATGTGCGCTGGTCCCGGCATTTGCTTCACATGTGGATGTGGGCTGGGTGTAGTCTTTTGTGTTGTTTTATACAGGCAGAAGGCAACGTCCCGCTCCCAGGTTCCATGAATTGTATCCTTCCCCGTCACTGAAATTTTCATTGCCTTTCTGGTTATTTGTCTCGGCTTTGCCTTTTCATTTAATTGGGAGGACAATTTTAGGGAGAACGGAGGGAGCTGCCCATCTTAAAGCTGTCTCGCAGGAATGAACGCGCATCGTGTTCAGATAGCCATCTAGATTTAAAAATCAGGGCTACCTATCCACAGGGTTTCAGAGACAGCACTGCCTGACCCTTGCCAGATGATTCTTGTTTTTCTAATTTCCTGTGTTTAAATAAAGATCCAAAGTATAAAGAAAGATGAAGTCTAAACCCACAGAAACTAGTAAGATGCATCTATGGTTTTCACTTCTAAAACATGCACACAGTATGGTCTCTCTGAATCCACAATGGATTGATGCCAGAATTACCTCCACCTATCCCCAGACACCCACAAGCTCAGGCGCTTAGGTCTCCTATATAAAACGCCTTAGTATCTGCATATAGCTTACACAATTCTCCCATAGAATATAAATCACCCCTAGATTACTTATAATACCTAATACAATGTAAATGCTATGTAAATAGTTGTTAGACTGTATTGCTGAGGGGATAATAATGAGAAAAAAGTCAGTACTTGTTCAGTGCAGATGTAATTGTTTTTCAAAGACTTTTTTTTACACGTTGTTGGTTGAACCTGCAGATGGGCTACCAAGGAGCCTTTAAACTGTGCCAGAGAGGAAAGCACCATCATGGGGCTCCGGGAGCGGGAAGGGCTTGTCTAGGTGTTCTGAAAGATCAGCGACATCAGAAGAGTCTTCAGAAAGGGGAGACTGTCAGTTCCCATTCCCAGAGTTTTTGATTTGTAGGGCAGAACGGAGGGCAGAAAGGAGGCCCAAGAATTTGATCAGCTGACTTGCTGGCCACACCTTAAACATCACTGGTCTCTGGCCTAATGCTTATGTTTTACAGAGTAGGAATGGAGATGGGAAAGGACAGTACCGCCGGGGCACCACCTCCGCCTAAAAGCTGTTCTGAGCAGGAACCCACGGGCAGGCAGTAGGTGCAGCTCTTTCTGCTGCAGGCTGGAGACTGGTGGAGAGGTCTGGTGAGAAGATTGCAAGCCCACTTCAGGAAGTCATACTGCTTTGTCATTTCCTCGAGGAATCCTTGCTATTGGGTTCAAGAGCTCGTACATTGAGGTGGAAGGTATCTACCAGGCTATTGATGTCTTGAGAGGCAGTCTTTAAACTCCACATCTGGCGGGTCCATAGACGCATCACCAACAACACCGGATGCTCTTGGGAGCAGCAGGGCTGGCTCAAGCTTTTTGCTGTAGGCTCCTCAGATGAGGCCACCTTTGCCTCATCTCTGCAGGGTACTGGAACCAACTAGAAAAGAGATACGCACTGCTTGCCTTCTTTCAAGGAGATTTCATCCAAGCACGAACACTGAGAGAACGTCCACTTCTTCACTTTTGTGAGCACTTCCTTTTAAATATCAATGGACCTCTTTTTCCACTGAGAAAATAATAAACATTTTTTAACACACTGTATCAACAAAACGGAAAATGGAATGTACTCTTGCTCTGTAATTAAATATACATCATTATTATTTCTTCTAATTAAAAAATATTTAAATGCAAGCATTTTCCTGATCCGTTCTAGTTTTGGTGGGAGCCTTTGGTGCACGGATCTGAGGGTTAACTGTGCTTTGGGTGGTTGGTTATGTGGTTCTAAAAACAAAGATAAAGGCCTCTGGGATCCTAAGTTGGGACTGGTGACAATCTCCAGGCAGCCCAGGTGGCCTGGGCACTAGCGAATGCTGGAAGTAGGGCGCTGTCAAGGCCTTGTTGGTCTCGTGAGTGTTCGGATGCCAGCGGTCAGGTGGTCCCCAGGCTGAGCCCAGTGTGCATCAGGAAGGAGGCGCGGCCAGGCTCCCTGGACACGGCGCAAACAGAGGCGAGCGCTGCACGGCTTTCTTTTGCATACAATTACATTGATGGCATCATTTTTTTTGAAACAAACTGTCCATAAATGTCACTGAAAATCCGGGTCTCCTTTTATTAAAACTGAAAAATGTGTATAAATGTAAATAACGGATGACTGATACAGGGATAAGAACGCCACAGCGGCTGCCGGCGCCTCTCTCTTTCTCTCTTTTTTTCTCTCCTCCTCATGTAATTTGCATTAATAAAGAGGCTGTTCCTTGTCGGAATGTGTTTCATCCGGTTTAAAATCCCAGGGCGATCCGCTAGGAAGAGCTCTGGGAGAATCCAACTGTCAGAGCCGACAAGACAAATGAATCCCGGTGTCAGGAGCGTGTGGTTCAACGATGACAGATTGAGAAGAACTGTCCCCCTCTCGACAGGCGGGCTTCATTTTCAAATTAATAAATCTGAATAAAATATTTTTCCTTTCATTACGAGCGGAGCCTGTTTGACAGTTGCGGTGACAGGAGGAGTAGCAGTGTTGATGAGAACAGTTTGCATGGATCCCACCTGG
This sequence comes from Chionomys nivalis, assembly GCF_950005125.1. Taxonomy (NCBI): domain Eukaryota; kingdom Metazoa; phylum Chordata; class Mammalia; order Rodentia; family Cricetidae; genus Chionomys; species Chionomys nivalis. The sequence continues at coordinate 52,644,213 of NC_080090.1, read as the reverse complement.
GCTTTTTCTGTTTTATTTTTACCTGCGATCCTGTTTGCCTCTCTGCCTACCCCTCCCTCACCTTCCAGGGTCTTCCTTTCCCCTCCCTTCCATTCCTTCCATCTTCACTCCCTGAGCACAATCCTGCTCCCCCCTCCCTGCTTTCCAGTCCCCTGTAGTATTTCCACTCTGGGAAATCTCTCTCTCTCTCTCTCTCTCTCTCTCTCTCTCTCTCTCTCTCTCTCTCTCTCTCTCTCTCTCTCTTCTTTTCACCCAAAAGCTACCATCCTGAATAAAAGGCTAAGTCCATTATTTTTGTTTTAAAACAGTCCATAACTAATTACTATGAAACGTGTCCTTTATTTCTGTGGCTGCATGGACCATGATTTCAGTCCAAGTCCAGGAGAGGGGAGAGAAAATTATCTGAAATTTGTATTTTCTCCTTAGGAGACACTTTTCATCATTTTCTCTCTACAAAAATAAATAAATGAATAAATAAACAAATAAATAAGCAAGTGGGCCACACTTCCAAATCAACAGGCAAACATAAAGAAAACCTTTGTTGTTGATTTCTTTCCTAAAGCTGAATGAATGAGATCAAGTGCATCTTAGGGATTGGATGTGCACAGCCAAATTTTAGTGCAAGGGGTGACAGTTGTTCCTCTTAAATAATTGAGGAGCACTTCCCAGGAAACAATATGTGATCATTAGAGAAATACCATTGAGAAAAGCGGCCTCTCCATGACAGAGGAGGCTTTGGTTTTGCATTTGGTAGAGAGAAACTAGTCACAGCAGGCAACTTGCAATGTCCCAGTTTGCAGTGGAAGATTCATAGAACTGGACAGAAAATATTCTGAGTACAGGACTGATAGGACTCCTGCATTCCCAATGTTAAATCCAAACCTATCCTTCTCCCACAACCTGAATAAAGAAAGAAGGAAGGACAAAGGAAAGAATGAGACAGGAAGGAGGAAATTAAAGAATGAATGAAAGAAGCAGGGAGAAAGGAAGGAAGGAAGGAAGGAAGGAAGGAAGGAAGGGAGGGAGGGAAGGAGTGAGGGAGGGAGGAAAAAGGGAGGAAAGGAAGAAAGAAGGAAGTAAGGAGAGAAGGGAAGGAGGAAGGAAGGAAGGGAGGAAGGGAGGGAGAGAGGGAGGAAGAAAGGAAGGAAGGAAGGAAGGAAGGAAGGAAGGAAGGAAGGAAGGAAGGAAGGAAGGGAGGGAGGAAGGAAGAAAGGGAGAGAGGGAGGCAGAGAGGAAGAAAGGAATGAAGGAAGGGAAGGAGGAAGGAAGGGAGGGAGAGAAGGAGGGAGGGAGGAAGGAGGGAGGGAGGGAGGAAGGAAGGGAAGGAAGGAAGGAAGGAAAGAAGGAAGGAAGGAAGGAAGGAAGGAAGGAAGGAAGGAAGGAAGGAAGGAAGGAAGGAAGGAAGGAAGGAATCTTCAAGAGCCACTGTAATAAAGTGGTGTGGGCATCACAAGGCTCTGAAACTCCTGGTTCAAGGTTCTGCATGTGCCTCTGGCTTGTCGCATTCTATTCATCCTTTGTAGTTGTTGTCCCCTTTCTTCCTCCTCGGGGTTGTGATTCTGCAATATTTGCTTTGCAATTTTCTAGGACAAACTTAGTTCCCATTGTTTTGCATATAATGAATATTTTGGAAAGTCAGCTGTCCATGCCCTCACTAGTCTCAGAATGCAGCCACAAAGATACCAGGCACATGAGTTTTGGTGCATGTATGTGGAGTCCTTAAGCAACAGCATGAGATTATGCAGCCCTGAGGGGAAGTCCACTTATCTACTTCATGTTTTAGAGTAAATGCTTTACAGTCACTTTAGGTGTCGCATCTTGCACTAGATAGTCAAGTAATGTAATGCTCACAAGTTTTGCATAGGAGAAACTCACATTTAATTTTGTTGAATTCCTGAGGCAATTACTATGATAGAGTAGCTAGCAACCAAGACATCAAGAGCAAGACTTCATTGGTAAGATTGGACCAAGCTCCATATGAGTGTTAAGACTCTTAAATTCTTTTTTGCCCTTTTTCAAAAATTTATTTTTAAAAATTTGATTTTCTTTATTAGTATTATTGCATCTCAACTGCAGTTTCCATTTCCCCTCCATCCTCTCTTCCCAATCTCCCCACATACACCGTCTCTCTGCCTCCTCCATCCACTTCTCTGTTTATCTTCAGAAAAAGTCAGGCTTCCCATGGAAATCAACCAAATATGGCATATCAGTTGCAGTAAGATTAGGCCCCCTCCCCCCTTGTATTAAGGCTGGACAAGGCAACACAGTATGAGGAATAGGGTTCAAAAAGCCATCAGAAGGGTCAGAGACAGTCCCTGCCCCCATTGAGAGGAGTGTGGACCTAGCTATACATCTGTAACATATATGCAGAGAGCCTAGGTCAGTCCCATGCAGGCTCCCTGGTTGTGAAGATTCTTAAATGCTTATGTGGGTTGGTATAGTTCTTTAACATACATTTCTACACTTGTAGCTTCCCCATACACACCAGAAATATCATTTGCTAATATTGCCTACTGGTAGGCCCTAAACTCAATTTCATACTAGCTCGATGTTCACATTTAAGTGGCTGCTGTGAACTTATAGAAATGAAATTAATATATTCTTTGATGAATTCATAAATGTAGGCAATACATTCTGATTACACTTATCATCCCCCCTCAGCTACTTCCTGTCACCAAATACTCATCCCATCTTCTGTTTTTTTGTTTTACTTCCTGAGCCACTGAGATTAACCATGACCACATGCTTAGTCTATTCCAATAATTTTCCCCAATATTGATTATTTTCAGTTTTGCAGCAAGCTTGGGAGGAAGGATGAATATTATAACATTCATGTAAAGCGTTTATAGAAACTGTTAAGGTTAAGTGACTTAGATATAATTATTTGCTTCCCAATAGAAAAGGGGACATGATATTTTTCCTTACCTTACTTTAGCATTATATTTTTATTAACTGATGATCCCCCTCCAGTGTGTAGAGAAGTCTTAGGGCAAATCACACCATAGCAGAGTTATTGTTAATTCACCAATGGCTGGGAATTACTGCTCTTATCTCACTTCCAGATTGCAGAATCATTTGGAGCCTCTCAAAATCTTTTTCCCCCCCACATTCTCTCTCTCTTAAATAAGTTTTGGGTTCTATTCAGTGGTTAGGAAATAGTTGCGTTAAAACTACTGCAACCTTAAACAAATGGTGATAATGGTTACTAATGGGAAAAACCTACAGAAATTTGAGATTGTCACAGTAAAAGGATATGAAGATCATAAAGGATAAAAAGATTTCTGTACTATTTTTAAAGGTGTAGTCACTTGAAATTATGTGAAGATGGGGAATTCTGCTTTATCATCATGGTTCAGTGGTTAGTTATTGAATATTGGATTTTTTGACAATCTCACTTCCTAGAACTATATTAATAAAAATAGGTAATAATTATTTTATAGGAACACTTTGAAGACACTTGAGGATAATATAATACCTTACATTTATGCCTTAATAAATTCAAACCATCACAAGCCATCACCACTTTCCTTCGTGGACCAGACAGTAGTAGATGAACACAAGCATAAATGTGTAAGTTAACACACTCCCTTATTTTCACAACATATTTGCAAAATAAGCATGGTTATTCCACTTAGCTGATAAATGGGAAGACAAAGAGATGGTGTACTTAGAATAAAAAGAATGGATTCAATTCAATTCCAGGTTGTTTAAGTCTGAAGTAAAATCCTATTGAGACATAGACATCCTTAGGTTCCCTTTGTGAAAAGTTAGCAAACCTTTCACTGTGTGGTTGATTCTTTTACATAGCTGGAAGAGACAACCTGTATGACTTACTAGACTCGGCTGTAAATGAGCCCTAAGTAATATTTGACACTAACCCATGCAGGTGTTGAAAAGATAGAACCAGTCACATCATTCCAGGGGTCAGTTTCACCGCTTAGAGTTCATTAAATGTAATTCAGATTTAGTAAACATGTCTGTCTGTAGTTCGACAACCCAGTTATAATAGTGTCGGCCCAAGGCTGCTAGAGCACCTAGGAGAGTGGAGACCTAGGGGTTCCTGACAAGCCATCCCAGCCTAGAGCATGCCATTTCTCTAGCCATCATATAGTGTCTAACCACCATGGCTTCCTTTGACCCACGGCATGAGGGGAGCATTGAGGGCAATGGAAAGCAGAGAGCTAAGTCGGTCACTTACCATTTCATGTGCACTGCCTAAGAATGAGGCCTCAACACTGGGCTGAGCTCTGGGAGTCCTCCTGAAGAAGGGAGGAGGGATTGTGTGAGCCAGGAGGGTCAAGGTCATGACCGAGGAACCAATGGAGACAGCTGACCTGGTCTTCTGGGAGCACATGGACTCTGGACCAACAGTTAGGGAGCCTACCTGGGACCAACCTAGGCTCTCTGCAAGTGTGTGACAATTGTGCAGCTTGGTCTGTTTGTAAGGCTCCTAGGAGGTAGATCAGGACCTGTCCCTGGTACTTTGCTGTCTTTTGGGAACCTGTTCCCCATGCTGGATTACCTAACACAGCCTTTATATAGGGGGAGGTGCTTGGTCCTATCTCAACTTGATGTGCCGTGCTATGTTCAATCCCCTGGAAGGCCCTGTCTCTTTCTGGATGGAGAGAGAGGAAGAGTGGGTGAATGGGGAGGGGGGTAGGTGGGAATAGGGGGGAAGGAACAGGAGGAGAGAGGGAAAGGAAACTATGGTCAGTATGTAAAATAAATAAAAATAGTTTGTAAAAATAACAACAACAACAACAACAAAGAATGGGGCTTCAAAACCCAGTAAAAACATATGCCTGTCCTCATGTGGCCAAGAGCAAGATGTTTGTATGGAGATCCTTATAGGGACAGGCTATGGATCAGATAGTTGTGCAGGAGGGTTGTAGGGGCCTTTCTGCTTAATGTAGAACAGTGGGGGAAGTTCACTGTAAGGGGCACATGGAGCATGGGGGCCGTGTCAAGACTTGTTTTAGCCATATATTTCTGCTATTCGTTTATATACATGGACTATTCTACCTGAACTGAATTCCATTTCAGAAAGGGAATGATGAGAGTTGTAAACCAAAAAAAAAAAAAAAAACCAAAAAAAAAAGAAAGATAATTAACTACAAGAGAAGGTGAAAGAGTGACTATGACCTAAGTGGAAAATACACATGCGTGAGAATATCCTAATAAACCCGTGCTTGTGCAATTATTATATGCCGACCATAGTTGCTTTTCTTTGACAATTATAATTGCTGCTATGGACATTATCACTTTATTATTTTAAACACCTACTGTGTGCCACACACTGTATTATACCTCCAACACTCTCTGGTAGACTTAAGACTCTCTTTTATTTTATAAATGAGGAAGTTGAAATTTAGAAGCTAAGCAATTTGCCAATTATGTGATTAATTAGTGAACTGTAGATTCAAGCAGTGATCTTATCAACTTGCAAGTCTCAATCAGATAATGACATGGTGTCCCTGTCCCTTACCTTATTGACACAGTGTCCTCCTGCCTCTGTTGCTCTTGCCTTTCCTCTGCTTCTTGTTAAGCTCTCACCTAGAGCTGGTTTACAGGCCTCTTCCACAGTGAAATCACTCCTCCCACAGTGACGCTGTCTGCATCTCTCTCATTTTTGATTTGGAAATTAAGGTGATCATTTTAGAATGACTAGGTTCCTCCTCTTTTCCAAACAGCCCCTCCCTCTGGAGATTTGAACTTCTAGTCGTTTCTAAACCTCTCCAGGGATAGAATTTCTACCGTCTAAGTAGCCCAATTTTTCAGGCAGTTCAACATTTCCTTTTCTTAATCTAAATGCATGCTCCCTTGTTTGCTATTCCTCAGCGTTAGAGGCCACCTGCTCATAGATAGTGCATCCCGTGAAAGCCTTCCCTGGGCTGGGAGGCAGTAACCAGGCAACCCTTTGCCTCTCCGGCACAGACTAACCTTTTGCAATTCTTGTGACCTTTCCTCCAAAGTCTATTTTTCATCCCTTTAATCTTTTTGTCACTGCCCCTTCTAACCTCTAGCATCCACATCAAGGAGACCAGGTTCTGACACATAGAAATGCCACTTGCAGGTGGCAGGCAAATTGGCATGCTTAGCACAGCCCATGCTCCCTCTGGGGATTAATAATAAATACTATTTGATGATGAAATCGGAGTGCATTTTCTTTTCAATGAGACAGTGTCAACTGTTTTCTTCTAAAATAGAAATGAGCAGAATACAAAATTGAACAGCCTTCATTTCTCCCCACTCAGGAGGCTGTTATTACTGATCTGGTTGGCATTCCTCCTGGCTGAACTCAGACAGGAAGAGACTTAGCGGGGGCCATTGTGCCTTCCCTGGATAACCAGCTATTATTTATGAAAAATTGGAGATGAGTACTTTGGATGCTTTGTTTTCTTGCCCTTTATTTACTGATCTAACTGGTGTGTCTTCAATTATTAAAGCAGGTGACCTTAACCATTATGCTACCATGCCAAGGCAAAGTAGAAAAAAAAATCACATGTATACTTCAAAACTCAAACAAATGTGCAAAGATTTAAAGGACAAATTCTCCTGGCATTTGGTGGCATTTGATATATTCTAGATTTGGAGTGGTTTTAAAAGCAAGTGTGGTAAGGGAAGAGGAAAATAATCTAATCCAAAATTTAAATTCCTGGAGATATTTCAATATCACCCAATAAGTGATCTGATAACATCCACATGAGCTCCCAAGGTTGGCTCAAAAGAACTTCCACATACAGTCACAAGCCATGTATGTCACATGCAGAAACCCATGCACCAAAAAGAAAGCAACCATAAAGGTGTCATCTTCTAAATGAGGAGAGGTAAACTCTTAGTAAGAATGTATGCAGCGATCCAGGAGCACCTACCCCATTTCAGCTCATGCAAAAGTACTGGACAAAATCACTGAGGGTCCAAGTGAGCGAGGTTATGTGTTCAGGACGGACCCGACTTCAAAACTGTGACTCGCTGGCAATTGCTTCCATTGCTTACAGGGGACCACGGCACGTCCTGGAGATGTTATGAAATGCCATCTAAGAGAGCTATTATTGTATTTTTTTCCTTCCTTTTGGCTAAGATCCATTGAGGAGAGCTGTCTGCTCAGTTTGCCATAAAACCAAGTTGTGAAGTGTTTGAGAGGTCCTGCCTGAACTCTCCAAATTTTTTGTACGAAATTTCCTGTCAGAAGAACCAGAGTGCTTATCTCTGCCTCCCTCAGGAATTCTCTACATTCTCTTTATAGGGAAGTCTTCAGCAGTATTTCTCATAGCTCTGACTTTCTCCTACCCTGAAAACAAGACAGTTCAGCACTTTTCACAGTATAATCTTTAAATGAATTTCAGTATTTCTGAATTCCAATAATTCACATTTGCCTTCTTTTATCACCTTTTAAATGCTTTCACCAAAACGATATGAAATAACAATAACGAAACCCAATAGAACAATTTTGTATTTTAAAGTAAAGAGACAAAAAAATTAGATTTCTAGACCAGTAGTCCATTGGTACTATGGCCAGATTTTGAATCTAATTATTATGTTTCCAAATTCTACATGCTCCTCAATCTATCATCTACTCAGTATATCATGCATAATTCACAGCTGATAAAAAATGGTAATTTTCAGTTGAGATTCTTAGCTTGTTCCACAACTTGAGGATGAATGAAGAAGAGTCAACACTTGAGCAGAGCTCACAAGTTTCATACCTAGGGTTAGTGTCAGGGAACAGCGCTAAAATAATATATAAAAGTCCTCAAGGGGTCAGTGGCGACAAATTAAACCAGAGATCCCTATGGATAAATCCATAGTAAGCGAAAGTCATTGTTTATAGTTTAAAATACTTCAAAAGCTTTCTTTCTCAAATCATCATTTTTTTATAGGCTGTCTGTTGTCTAAGCAGCCAAGGACAAGACTGAGGTCATTTCTAATCTGTCACACCTTTGCTGTAGCATTTGTGGTACTGGCCCTGAACTCTGGGGTCTCTGAAGAGAGGTACAGGATACACACTGCTATTAGACATAGTGAAGGTATTTAAAGCCACAGCACTGTCAAGTCACCAAGATGCCTGGTGTGTGCAGAGTTTCTCTCTGGGGCAGGCAGACTTCCATTGCTTCACAAATCCTTCGGAGAAAGGGAAGGTTTCTAAAGAGAAGCGACCAACATGGGGTAAGTGGCTGACCACCATGTGCGATTGTCAACTGCTGTTGGGCCACTAACTCAGCAGATTCAGCTTACTGCTGGCTACCAGTATGGTGACAAAAGTTCTCATCTTGTTCTCTGAAAGCGAATGATTTCCAGAGTGGAATATAAACTGATCGTTTCTTTCTTTCTTTTTTTCTTCTGTAGTTCACTGATCTCTTTCCCCCACATGTACTTCCTATTTCAGAAGAAACGCACACGGATGCTGACTGCAGAATTCCTGGCCATCAGAACAGGAGACAGTTTGAATGTCACAGGGAATACTGGTTTCTTCAAGGCCTTCTGACATTTTTTTTTAAAGCTACATAAATAGCTTGAGGGTGAGAGAAAGAGAAGGCAAGTGCTGACAAGAGGGTAAAAATGTTTCTTTTCAAAAGACAAGTGGGCAGGGTAACTGTGCTGCTGTAAAAGGATGGGTGTGAGCTGAGGCCTGGCTAAGGAGGGAAAGCAGAAATGACAGTATGAAATAGTGGATATAGGAGATTAGAAGATCTCAAATCAGTCACTTAATAAACCCTAGCTTTAATGTTTCAATTGAGAAGATACATTAGATTTTTAAAAAAACCCTGAGCTTAGTTTGTTTCCTAAAATGCACCATGGGACCAGAGACTGCATCAGCTGAATCTGCCTTACTTTGCACCCTCTGGGCAGGAAGATTTCCTACATAGAAATGTCACCACGGGGAAAGCTCCAAGCTTGGCACCCCCAAGTTCCTCACTCTGCTTTTAGAACTTGTGGAACCACGTGGTACCAGCACACCTTTTTTTTTGTTTACTTTAAAAAAAAATCTTTAATCACTTCAGAGGGAAAGGGAGCTGAAAATATACTTCATTAACATGAATTTTAAACAATAGTCAATCGCAGTTATTTTGCCATTTTTCACTTTTCTCATTTTTCAAATGCACTTATCAGACTCCTGTTTTGTTTGTTGTTGTTGTTTTAAATAAAAAATTTTAACCAAAGACATATAAGAAAAAAGGTTCCATTGGGATACATTAGTTACATAATTTTCTTTTTACTTCAAAGTGTTATAAAAACCAACATCCAAAATAAAGTTAAGAAATATTACTGAGTACAAATGACTAGGATGAGTGTTCTTCTGTCTGTGTCTTTTATATCATAGACTCTCTGTCTTATGTTCATCCACTTCCCCTTTCAGATGGACACCCAGGCCTCTTTTATCAAAGCCAAGACATCAAAATCAGTCTTCCTTGCCTTCTCCCCTCTTCCCTTGCTCTACCTCCTTCTCTTCCCCTACATGCTTCCCCTTCCCTCTGTTTATCATTTCTTTCTTTTTAAAAACTTCTCCCCCTCTAAAGTTAAATTTATTTTCAACTCAGGCTGAGTTGAAAATCCCGGTGTCTCCCATTCTGTGAATCACAGGCATCAGGAGACTTGATTCTGTACCTGGGCCTGGGTTCTGTCTCTATCAGCCTCATCATCTAACAGCTTCCTCTGTCCATTTGCTAATTCATTTACATAATGAGCTCAGCAACACCCAAACTCTGAGAAAACAAGCAATTCAGGGAGAAGAGATAAGGCTGCTTATCCAAGCCAAGGAAACTCCAAGGTAATCATTCAAGATGCTGGGAAACCTGGATTCCTGAAAATTTGGTTGACCTAGATTATTTGTCTTAAATAACGAGAAATCCTCAAAAAAGTAGTAAAATTGATCTGACTTTGTCTAGACAAAAGCTAATTCCCTGGCCTAAAGTTATTTAAGAACTCATTACTCATGCAATGCAGCTAATTTAGTAATAAGAACTCAAATATTTGAAATCATGTAAGCGGGGCTCTCAAATCAGCCACTGCTGCCTGCTCCCTGTCTAGAAGGGCAACAATTCATGATTCTCATGGATTATTCTTAGGTAAATATCTCAGGTCTTTTTTGTTCCTTACAAGAAATAGCTGAAACCCATTTGTCTTTAACTTAAGAACTGTTTAGTGGAGTTATCATAAAGATCCACTAAATTTTCAGGTGCTTTTCCTTTTCTGATTCATTTGAGCAGCAGCCCTGGTTCCTAAAGGGAAAGAACTTGAACTTGTAACTGAGGTCAAGTCTTACAAATGATTGATGCCATTTTTGCATAAATGTATTCTCTTAAGACCTTCTTTCATGCTGGTTGTAAGAAAACATCACCTAAAGTTTACAACAAAAACCAAACCTGCCTTTTCATGTTATTCTGTCTTGTTTAGGAATAACTATTAGTCACTTAGAGACTGTAATGGCAACTTTTAAGCCATAAAAACTTCATAGGTTGGGACCAAAATACTGTGACCTTAAGAAATAGGGAATTTGCGACTTGATTGAAATTGAAGCATTTATAAAGGTTTTGTTTTAGTTTTATAAATGAATAACTGTTTGATTTGCTTGATAACTCTGGAATTATTTATTTGTGGTTTACAAACATTCAGAATATTAATCCAATGGAATTAAACAATTGTCGGCTTTACATCCACAGATGAACCCTGGAGACTGCGTTTACAGAAGGGTCACTTGTCTCATGTTCCTTCTACATTTATCTACACATTTAATTTTTCTAACTGTTGAGCATGGTCAAGTTAAAACTAGGCTTCTAATTTGCATGCTCCTATATTAAACTGGGATTCCTATGTCCCAGAAGCTCTTTGGCAAAGGACTTTCTAGCTCCCTGTGTTGACTGTAAGGAAGATTATGAATAGCCTTAAGGTAATGCTTCTAAACTCAGGTTCTGATTCTTACATGAGGGGCATAGTGTTTGCCATGTTCAAGATGATTAAGTGAATTCTCATCCAGTATTCAAGGTAGCAAAGGGGTGGTAGTCTGTCTGAATGGACAGGATCAGAGTCAGCAGGGTGAGGCTCAATTGGTTCTGTTGCATGAAGAAGACTTGGCTTACCCCACATCAGCATAGTCTTTGGATTTAGAACCAGAAGACATTATAGCAGTTTCTTCCTTCTAGGGGAACTATTTCCTCTATATGAAAACTTTCTCTCCAGAGGGAGCAAGGAGGCTCAGGTTTAGGTGAATTAAATAATTTAGAAAGGTCAAGAGAGGCTTGTAGTCATTTTTTCCTTTGGACTGTCAGCTCATAAATAACAACATGGAAACTTATTAATTATGAAAGCTTGGCCTTAGCTTAGGCTTGTTTTTAACTAGCTCTTATCGCTTGAATTAACCCATTTTTATTAATCACATTCTGTCACGGACCATCCATCCTGCTTTCTCTGTCTCCTCATGTCTCTCTTGCATGCCTAGATTGCTCCTTCTATTTCCTCTCTCTGCCCAGAAGTCCCACCTGTACCTCCTGCTTAGCTATTAGCCATTCAGCTTTTTTATTACACCAATCACAGAAATGCAGCTTCACACAGTGCACTAATAGGCTACAACAGATGCTTTGAAGAATTTTCTAGAAGTTACCACTATTTCTGTATCTCCTTGTTCCAGAAATGTGTGCGGATTTGGGAGATGGACCACTAACTTGAGGCAACGTAGGCATGCGTCCCAGTCATTCCTTCATGTGAACACTTGTCTCAAGATCTACACAATGCTGCTTGTGTTGACTTCTTCTGGCAGCAGCAATGACAAGCACAGGAGCAATACCTGCGCAAACAGAAACTCTGAGATCAGGAGCAACAGTAACTGTTCTGCTCACTGCTTCCTAGAAGAAACCTCAGGCCCATTTAGAAGTAAGTCACAGACAGTTCTTTTTAACTTTTTTTCATTTTACATATCAACTAAGTTCCACTCAACCCACCCCTCCCACCCTCATCCACTCCTCAGAGAAGGTAAACCCTCCAATGGGGAGTCAAGTAAACCTGGCATATCAAGTTGAGGCAGGACCAAGCCCTTCCCTGTGTTGGGGCTGAGCAAGGTATCCTACCATAGGGAATGGGCTCCAGAAAGCCAGTTCTTGCACCAGGGATAAATCCTGGTCCCACTGCTAGGGTTTCCACAAAATAGACCAAGCTGTACAGATGTCACTCACATTTGGAGGGCCTCGTTTGTCCTATGTAGGCTCCCTATCTGTGAGTTCAGCGTCCATGAGCTCCCACTAGCTCAGTTCAGCTGCCTCTGTGGGGTTCCCCATCATGATCTGGACCCCCTTGCTCCTATAATTCCTCCTCCCTCTCTTCAACTGGACTCCAGGAGCTTGGCCCAGTGCTTGGCTGTGGATCTCTGCATCTGCTTCCATCAGTTAATGAATGGTTCTATGATGATAATTAGGGTAGTCACGAGTCTGATTACAGGAGTTGGTCAGTTCAGCCATGCTCTCCACTATTACTAGGAGTCTTAGCTGGGGTCATCCTTGTGGATTCCTGGGAATTTCCCTAGGGAATTTCACCATGTTCCTTCCTTCCTAATCCCACAGTGGCTCCCTGTATCCAGATGTCTCTCTCATTGCTCTCTTTCTTCATCCCCCGCCCCGAACTCAACCTTCCCATTCCCTCACCTCATTTCCCAACCCTTCCTCTCTTCCTCCCTCCCTACCCCCAGTTTGCACAGACAGTTCTTAACCAAAATTCTGAAAGCTCTTCACAACTCCCATGATTTCCTAAAGAAAAAAAAAATCCCAGGACCATTTGAAGACACGTGGCTTAAGATATTGTGTGTGTGTGTGTATGTGTGTGTGGGAAAGTATGAGTGTGTTTGTGGTATGTGTTTATGTATAAGTAGAAGTGGAACTAGGCTGGGGGTGGAATATTCCTTTCTCTCAGTTTAAACTCTTTGCATTAAACTGCTGCCACCCTTACCCTGCCTATCCCTGGGTCTCACTGTGAAGTCGATTGCTCCTTTATTGACTAATGACACGGGGCTGTACCATCAGCAGCTGCACCTAAGGAGATTTATTTCTCTTACCCCCAGAATAACAGTGAAACCATGTGTGTTTGCTATACTCAAGTTCCATTCTCTGCAATATGGAACAAGTCAAGAACCATAGAAAGTTACCTGCTACTCTCGCTTTCCACAGATTATCTTGTGACAATATACACATATAAGATAATTACCAGGTGATTGGCATGAGCTTTGAAAAAGAAATGTCATATAAACTTAAGGCATTATCATTATTTTTATTGCTGGATTAATTTGATAATAGCACAATCTAACAATAAAGACATTACCTGGATGTATTTTTATTTATTTATTTATTTATTTATTTATTTATTTATTTTGATTTTCGAGACAAGGTTTCTACGTAGCTTTTGGTTCCTGTCCTGGAACTAGCTCTTCTAGACCAGACTGGCCTCGAACTCACAGAGATCCGCCTGCCTCTGCCTCCTGAGTGCTGGGATTAAAGGCGTGCACCACCACCGCTCGGCTTCCTGGATGTATTTTAATGATTTGCTTTGAGGTAAAAATATGTCAGGTGTGCAGATATTTGATCTGATGTCAGGATATGACGATGTTGCAACTACTCCATATATGTGGAACTGCTTTAATCAGGGTACTGTTCAGCATTTGTCTAATAATAATAATGTCTTTTTGTTCCAGTTCCTATAATTATAAATCATATATTTTCATTAAATATCTTAGCATAGTTATTGGGGAACTGAAACTTAAAAATATATAAATTGGACATGCAAGACCCATAAAAAAATGACTGCTGAAGTTGCATAAAGACGGTGAGACGGTCCTTCAGGGTTCCTGCTTTAGGAAAGAGTCTGCCAGACATTCTGCAGGACACAGAGAAAAGAAAAAGTTCCATAGTATAGGTGGAACTGTCTTTGATATTTCCTGCTTCATGGAAAAGTCTGACAGATACTATGAGTCTGTAGGTTGAAGATGGGTGTTCTAACGCACAGAAGAACTTTGGGTGACTGTCCAGGCCACAAGATGCTGTCAATTCTAGAGTTTTAGAATTTGCTTACAATGCACTTCCTGCTTACTTAGGTAATATTATAACCTTCTGAGGTCTTTGATGGAGTTGAAGAAAGATAGTTATAATTATAGTTTTCTTTAGTTATGATAAAAGATAAAGTAGATAAAAGTATTATAACTGTAATTCTTGCTTGATACTTGTTTTGTTATATGTAATTTTACTATGTTAAAGTTAAAGCTTTCCTTTTTATTTAAAAAGAAAAGGGAAATGGTGTGGGAAGTCCTGTATATGTGTTGCTTTTATTGTTAATAAAGAAGCTACTTTTGACCAATGGCTTAACAGAACATAGCTAGGCTGGAAGAGATATATAGAGAGTAGGCAGAGTCAGTGAAAAGCCATGTAGCCCCACCAGAGACAGATGCTAGACGGAACCTTGTCAGTAAGCCACAGCCACGTGGCAATACACAGATTAAGAGAAATTGATTAAATTAAGATGTAAGAGCTATGTGATTTGCATTTCTCTGATGACTAAGGATGTTGAGCATTTCCTTAAGTGTCTTTCAGCCATTTTAGATTCCTCTGTTGAGAGTTCTCTGTTTAGGTCTGTATTCCATCTTTTTTTATTGGATTATTTGTTCTTTTGATGACCAATTTCTTGAGTTCATTGTATATTTTGGAGATCAGACCTCTGTCTGATGTGGGATTGGTGAAGATCTTTTGCCATTCTGTAAGCTGCTGTTTTGTCTTGTTGACCATGTCTGAGATTCCATCTTACATCTGTAAGAATAGCCAAGATCAAAAACACTGATGACAACTTATGCTGGTTAGGTTGTGGGGTAAAAATAACACTCCTGCATTGCTGGTGGGAGTGCAAGTTGGTACAACCCCTTTGGATGTCAGTGTGGAGATTTCTCAGAAAATTAGGAAACAACCTTCCTCAAAACCCAGCAATACCACTTTTGGGTATATAACCAAAGGATGCTCAGTCGTGCCACAAGGACATGTGCTCAACAATGTTCATAGCAGCATTGTTTGTCATAGCTGGAACCTGGAAACTACCTCAACCAAAGAATGAATGAGGAAAATGTGATACATTTACACAATGGAGAGCTAAACAGCAGAAAAAAATAATGACATCTTGAAACCTGCAGGCAAATGGAAGGATCTAGAAAACATCATATTGAGTGAGGTAGCTCAGATGCAGGCAATTATCATATTTACTCACTCATAAGTGGTTTTTAAACACAAAGCAAAGAAAACCGGCCCACAAATCACAATCCCAGAGAACCTAGACAACAATGAGAACCCTAAGAGAGACATACGTGGATTTAATCTACATGGGAAGTAGAAAAAGACAAAATCTCCTGAGCAAATTGAGAGCATGGGAACCATGGGAGAGGATTGAAGGGAAGGGGAGAGGTAGGGAGGGGAGCAGAGAAAAATGTATAGCTCAATAAAATAAATAAAAATTATAAGACTAAAAAAAAGATGTAAGAGCTAGTCAATAAGAAGCTAGGGCTAATAACCTAAGCAGTGATTTAATTAATACAGTTTCTGTGTGGTTATTTCGGGAGTCTGGGTGGCCCTGTTGTAGATATTAGAGAGGAAAAAGTGACTCAAAGAAAACTGTATAATACAAAACTCAAAGAAAATGTGTTATAAACTCACGATTTGGCAGTGCTTACACAGGGGCCAACATATAGCTCAGTGGGTAAGGGCGCCTGCCCTCAAGCCTCAGGACCCTGCTAGTTCCTAGAATACATGGTGGAAAGAGAGAACTGATTCTTACAAGTTGTGCTCTCCTCTTCGTATCTGCAACACTTTATATTCATACAGACTTTTTTTCCCCCTCAAAATATAAAAGAAATATATTTAAATTGGTTTGTGTCATTTGGTTTCTTTTTCTAGGGTAGGGGTTTCTGCTCTCTTCCTGATGAACATGTTCCCTGGCCAGTGTGGAGTTTTCTCAACCTCTCCTTTAACTTACCTCATGGGTTTAATAACATGAACAATGAAATTATGTGCTAATCAAATAAAAGTAGTGAACATTTATAGCTTCGTGCTGTTAATTCTGGATTAATACTAATTGTGTGTTTATGGTCTACAGTGTGCATTGGCTACGTGTGTATACAATGCGTACTGACTAAATCTGAGTAATAATATACATTCTTTATTATTATTACTTTGTGTGTGGAATCTTTGATTCCATTTTTATTAGTAATACATTAAATATTTACCAGTTTATTTTGGACTAAAATCACACTCACTCTTCTCTGAATGACAAGAAATTACTTCTTTTGTCTGTGTTTAGGACACCATGCTCTAATATTCCATTTCTCCAATAACCTTCCTATCTTTTTGAGCCTCTGACAATCACTGTTATAATTCAGCTTGATTTGGAAAACATTCCCATCTAGTATTGTCTTTCTTTTTCTGACTATTGCTTGCTATTAGAAATCAAGACTATCATCATTTACCATGTCTGAATAATAAGCCTTTGTGCATATATGCCAGATTTTCTCACCAACTGGTAGACATCTAGTTTATTCCTATTTTAGGTGTTGTGAATAGTACAGCAACAAGCATGGGTTTGCAGTGTCTCCAATACAATAATATTTCATTTGGAATATATATATATATATCCAAAGTAAAAGAGCTAACAAGATCATTTGATATGATGGATTTATTTTTAGTTCTTTGAGGAACCTTTATGTTCTTGCCCATAATGGTTTTACTAATTTATATTCCCTTAAAAACAATGTGTCAGCATTTCTCTTTTGTCTTCTTGACAAGAACAGGTTTGGTGTAATCCTTCTCCGTGTGGAACTGTCTAACTTGCGGTTCAGCTGCCTTTTGGGAAAGGCATGTAGGACTAACTTTGTTGCTCTTTCTCATGAGTAAGTGCCTTGTTGGCAAGGAATGCTCTTAGAAAGACCTGGAATATTTGATGGTTAACTCTGTGTGTTGGCTTTTCTTGGCTGTGTGGCAATTATGCGACTGTCAAACATTAACTCTGGGGGAGGCTGTGAGGTTTCTTTTTCCCAGAGAAGATAGGCATATGAGCCAGCAAACTACCTGAATGTGAGCAAGTACCACCCAGTCTACTTAGGGAATGAACGGAGGACGAAAATGGAAGACTTTATTCAGTTTTCCTATCTGAATGGGCTGTATCTCTATCACTCTTCAGAATCCAGAACCATCCAGACTTTAGACACCAGGACCTGCACTGCTATCCCTCTAGTAATCTCTCTGGCTTTTGTTCTTTAACATGGTTAGTGGTGTTGATGTCTCTCATTGTAAGGCTTATGTCTTTTTGGATGCTACTGGCATTTCTGGCTCTCCAACTTCAACATGGCCTGTCATGGAAACCTTTCACCTTATCCTGCACGAGGCAATGTATGTGAGTGTGTGCGTGCCCGCATGCACGCACCTATTGTTTTAATTACTCTGGCACACCCTGACTTATATAAAATACATTACAGACATTCTCATCATTGGTTGTATTTTGTACTAAAGTATGGAACAATTCCAATAGTGCCAGCATTTCTCAAAGTTTAAGCTCAAAACCTCTTTTGGAACTCAAAGCAAATTCCTAATTATGAGCTCCTATAGACTTAAACATGAAAACACAGCAAAACAACAACAGCAACAACAAAACAAAAAAGCAAAAGCAAAATCATGTACTTCTAATACATGATGGTGTAGGATAAATATTCCTGTTCTGGAAGGCAAAAATAGAGAAATAGCCAAGAAAGAGAACTAGCTATAAGACCAAAGCTTATCAGGGCAAACAATAAATCCTTTAGCACATGACTGGCATCCAGGGGACATAGTAGAGTAACATGCACTTCAGAAGACCTGGGTAGCTCTGGTTCTATGCTCTTCTGACTAGTTTACAAGACCTTTCTGTTAGGCTAATTCTACACGTTGTCTGTCTTTCCTTGGCAGATACCATTAACTGCCCAGAATCTCATCTGCAGCTTCCACTTTAGTCTCAAAGCTTGATACATCAAGTTCTTTTTTTATTATTGATTTTTATTGAGCTCTACATTTTTCTCTGCTCCCTTCTCTGCCTCTCCTCTCTCCTTCGACCCTCTCCCAAGGTTCCCACGCTCCCAATTTACTTAGGAGATCTTGTCTTTTTCTACTTCCCATGTAGATTAGATCTATCTATCTATCTATCTATCTATCTATCTATCTATCTATCTATATATATATATATCTTAGGGTCCTCATTGTTGTCTAGGTTCTCTGGGATTGTGATTTGTGGGCTGGTTTGCTTTGTTTTATGTTTAAAAATCATTTAAGAGTGAGTACATGTGATAATTGTCTGTCTGGGTCTGGGTTACCTCACTCAAAATAATGTTTTCTAGCTCCATCCATTTGCCTGCAAAATTCAATATGTCATTATATTTTCTTCTGTGTAGTACTCCATTGTGTAAATGTACCGCATTTTCCTTATCCATTGTTCGGTCGAGGGGCATTTAGGTTTTTTTCCAGGTTCTGGCTATGGCAAACAATGCTGCTATGAACATAGTTGAGCACATGTCCTTGTGGCACAATTGAGTATCCTTTGGATATATACCCAAAAGTGGTATTGCTGGGTCTTGAAGAAAGGTTGTTTCCTAATTTTCTGAGAAATCTCCACACTGACATCCAAAGGGGTTGTACCAACTTGCACTCCCACCAGCAATGCAGGAGTCATCCCTTTACCCCATAACCTCTCCAGCATAAGTTGTCATCAGTGTTTTTGAACTTAATGGACGATTCTGTGGTGGGCCTGGAAAACCCCAATCCTGATGGTAATGAAGATAGTAAAGACTGTGATCATAAGATATCAAAAGTGAGGACTCTCCTGGGGACTTTATAAGCACACAGCATCCAGGCTGTATTATGAACATTTTGGCTGCTTCTATAAGTTATTATACAGATTACTGGAGGCAAAAATTTATTTATGTTGCCTTAAAATAGCCTTGGTCACATTAATTAGTCTTTTACTTTTAAACTCAGTCTAGTACCAAGTCTCAGGGCCTGGGTAAAACATAGACAGGCCCTTTGCTAGAATATAATACATATGGGTTATTATCAAGTCCCCAGGAAAGTCCTCACAACAGCTTCTCTGGTGTGCTTCTCCAAACTTTTCCAAATTCTTCCCATAAACCAATTTCAAAGGCTTCTGAACCACATGGTCATACTTAGTCACAGAAATTCCCTCACTTATGGTACCAGTTTTCTGTTAATTAACTTTTTGTTCCTGTGATCAGTACTTGAGAGGTACTATTTCAGAGAAGAAGAGCTTTAGTCCAATTGCGGTGTAGGAAATTTCAGTCTGTAGTTCTTTTACCCTGCTGTTCCTGGGTCATGGTGAGGCAGAGCACTGTGGTCGTGATTCTGTGAACAAGCAGAATGGCTCACTTCATGATAGTCAGGGAAGCAGAGAAGTAGAAAGAGGAGCCAGGAGCAAGGTTTACCTTTCCCGTGCCCATTTTTAGCATCCTACTTCTTTCAACTAAGTTCTACCTCCTGACAATCTTAGCTGTGAAATCAGTAATGGAGTAATCAGATGATGTAATTATCCAACAAATTTAATCAAACAAACAAAATAAAAAATAGAAATTTGCAAGCAAACCTTTAGTATGTGAGCCGTCAGCATTGTATTGGAAGAACTCTTGTTTTTGCTGACATCATGGCTTCTGAAAATGACAGTAGTTTGGGCCCATCTTCTTCGTTGAGTGTACTCTTGAGTGACATTGTCACATTAAGTATTTCTCCAAGAAGAGTACTTCAGTGTCAGGGTGGCTTCATTGAAATGGTCCATGGTATCGTAACCCATCCCCTCTTCTACACTGCACTCTTGCTTCTGCATCACCTGCTAGGTGTTCCTTTCTTCCTGATGGATTTAAGCACGAGGGATCTCTAATTCAGAGGTGTGTTGGTCAAAACTTGCTTTGGGTCAAAAGTTGGTCAAAAATTCATCAGAAAGGTTTTAATAATATTGAACTTCACAATAGAAGTGGCTTGGAGCCCTAGCTTCCCCCCTCCCATTTGTCTGCCTAATTCCTGTATAAAAAGGAAATCCTTCTCCCTAGCATAGGATCCTCTACATCCAAGCACAGAACTTTCGAAGCATAAATGACTCCTCCCACTTCCTCAGCACACTCCTGATGGTCAGATTAACTTGATGTTAAACCCCAAAGGGAAGGAATTCATACAAATCACAGAATAATAAGGCTTCCTTTTCAATGACATTTTACCTGTTACCTAGACACAAGAGCATTAGGCACCCTTTAAATAACTCCTTCTGCCTGTAGTTCGTTACCGGATTGTCCATTGTTGAGTTGGCTTTTTATTCAACCAAAAAGTAAGCCAGTCATTTAGACTTCTTATTTATAGATATACTTTTTTAATGAATGCACACATATATAATTGTCATTTCACTTGAGTATAACTTAGCATTCTTAACTATGCTTATGACTACATCAAAATTATCACCTGCAGGCTGAAATAGTCGTTTGATAACCTTGCCTCACTATAGTGTTTTGAAAGTGCTTTGAAATGCTCAGTTTGACAGAATAACAGAAATCCAAATAATTATTTCTTCTATCATTTAAAAAAATGCCCTCCCATTTCACTTATGCATTATTTAATTGACAAGGCAGAGAACAATGCTTCCCTACTCAGTGAATATTTTTCCGTGGACACAGAACAACTGTGAGGGTTGTAACAGTCCCACTCTCTGCACCACGCATCCCATTAACTCC
Source organism: Chionomys nivalis (assembly GCF_950005125.1). Lineage (NCBI taxonomy): Eukaryota > Metazoa > Chordata > Mammalia > Rodentia > Cricetidae > Chionomys > Chionomys nivalis. The sequence continues at coordinate 52,623,452 of NC_080090.1, read as the reverse complement.
CGTGGCAACGGTATTTCTGCATTTCTTTCTCGCTCACTAGCCCATTACAGTAAGAAAGAGAGAGTGAGAGGATGTGAAAACAATTCAATAGATGACCCACGAAACGGAAACGCACCTACTTCACATAGGATGAAAGAGAGGGAAGTGCAGAAAATCTCTGCAGAAGTTAAAACAGGGACGAGGGAGCAGCTGTTCAGAGGGAAGAGATAAAAGTCAATGGCAGAGAGGCCAGGGGGAGCTGAGGATGGGAGCAGAGGGGCTATGAAGGCTTTGAGTGATGGGCTCAAAGACAGTCAGACATTAAAGGAAGCTTTGAAAACACCTCAAACGCAGAAGAAAAAAAGGCTAGTTAAGCAGGGCGCACTTTATCTGGAGGAAGCACTGGTTTTATTTATGTATGTATAAACAGAAATGAAAAGTTGTATCGCTTCGCTGGCTTCAGTCTTCTTAGGGGCAGGAATATTTTAGAAGGACGGTCTCTGGGCCTGACACAAGTAAACTGTATTTTATGACTCTGAATTGCTCTAAAGAAATATTAGAAGCAGAAAGCCTGGAAATTGGGAGTTAAGAAAGACACTCCAACTAAATAAAGGGGCAATCCATGTAACTGAAGTGCAGGTATAGAAGAGATCTGACACAAAATTCCTCTCCTCTCCCCCAAGCAATGTCTTAATGATCTTTCTAGGATCCAAGCATGTCCCGCTCTTTCGAATAAATTCTCCAAATGGAAAAACCATGATAGTGCTTTCTACTCCTTGTTATACTGAAGGAAGAATTAAACCCTAAAATATATGTTTGATTCCAACCCTCAAACAGACGTCTTCCAAGAACTGGAAACGTGTTTGTATAAGGTTTTACTGCCGTAGTTTAAAGGTGCTAGCTGATCATTTCTCTTAAACAAGTGTCCGTTGTCCTCCAACTGTTCACTGGTCCTCATGTTTTCCATCTCAGCAGTTATTACAGTTATTAACTCATAAATTAGCATAATCGCTACCACGTCATTCTATCGCTATTTCACCCTCCTCACCATTATCAATTTCACTATGAGGACAACCAATAGTACTAACTGGCATTTATTGAGTATCTACCCCCTGGCAAATACTATATGAAGTACTTTTCATATGTTATCTACCCTAAATCTTACAGTAACTCTTAGAGATAGATGCCAGGAAGAAACTCTCAGAGCTTGGGTTTAGCCTTGGGTCTGACTTTTCGTTCCATCATACTTCCTTGTTATTTGATGCCTTTTTTGATTTCTCTAATGAAATTACGTGTTCTTGGTTCTCCTTAGTTATCACTCACTTAATGTTCTATCTGCTTGACAAGTTGCTTCTCGCAAGTCCTGGAAATACGGATGTGAGAGTTTTGCTTAGCAGAGAGGATCTGCTTCTGTGTTTGAAGCTAAGGCCTGTGAACTAACTGTGCGCTGCTATCAATCCTCTCGAAGGTCTTGCTGTTCCTTTTTGGTTACAGCGTGCTGCTGAGATTCACGATCTGTTTACTGGTGCTCAGAGGCTGTATCAGCTACTCCAGCTGGGGCTGACTAAGTACGTCTATAAACACTCTCTACTAGATCAGTAGTTCCCTATGACTTACCTACTAAGGTCTATGCTTATATACAATTCTGTTCCCGTTGTAGCTGCTTCCTCTCTCTAACTTTTTACTTCAAGACATACTCACTAAATTGTTCTGACTCTTTATCCTACTGTTGGACAAAGTGATGTCTGTGGAATGGAGGGTAGTCAATGGGGTGGCATGCTTAAGACGTGCCAGCAGGGAGAGGACTTGGGCAGGGCCATTGTGCTTTGGCAACCTAGCTTCATAAGTGCAGCTTTTTATGTCAGTGACTTTCCTATAGACCTCTTTAAGGGTACCACTCATTCTATGTAAACTATTATCTCTCCATCTACTAGTCTTTGGTATGTATCAAGATGATGACAGCATTGTGATTCATTGCTTGGTTACAGGACAAAGTCACCCATTTGAAGTTTTGTTCCAGGTACCCTGTACAACAATAAATAGTGCTGCTTCTCAGACCATGTGGTATCTCTCCCCGGGCAACATTTGCATCAATTTTGCTTTAAACTTGTGAAACCCCAGGTCCTGAGTGGGATGAGAAAAATCAGCTAGTTGTGTATCAACTGGGTTCACATTTTCTCTGTGCACAGGATTAGACTCCATTGTTAGATTTTTAGTAGTTAAATTGGTTTCCAATCAACTTAATAAAGACAGAAGTGATGTGTGCCATCTCCACCTCTGTTGACCAAGGTTTCTGTCCTACCTGGTCCCTCTATGTTTGCCACACCACCCGCAGTCGTTTAGTCCCCAATAAACACACAGAGGTCTACATTAATTATAAAACTGGTTAACCTAGTATCTCAAGTTTCTTATTAACTCTTATAACTTATATTAGCCCACAATACTTGTCTGTGTTAGCCACGTGGCTTGGTAGGATTTTTTGGCAAGGCAGTCACATCTGGCTTCCTCTGTGGCTGGGTCATGACTGCAGACTGAGACTTCCCTCTTCCCAGAATTTTTGTTACCCCACCTCTACATCCTGCCTGATTGCCCCACCTATACTTCCTGCCTGACTACTGGTCAATCAACGCTTATTTAAAATATAAATGACAGGGTACAGACCATTGTCCCACAGTATACCTCCACTATAAACTCTCACATGCCATCTTGAGATTCTTTCTTCTCTCGCCATGTGCACAGCTTACAGGGAATGGCCTTGAGTCCTCACATGGTGGCTGACCCTTTACTGTATCCAGGACTTGAAGGCAACTCTTCCACTTCCATTGGTCTACACTGCGAAGCAAATGTTCATTGTCCTATCATAAATCTGATTGCAAATAGGATTCTTTGTCATGGCGGCTGACAACTTTTATCCAAATATCATTATACAGGGTGTTTATATTTTGTGTGTGTGTGTGTTCGTGTTTGTAGGGATGCATATGTACGCAGGCGCATGAAGCACATGTCCTTAGGTACCTTCCACCTTTTCTTCTTTGAGGTAGGATTTCTCACTTGACCTAGTGCTTGCTGGATCAGCTGGGCTGGATGGCCTATGAATCCTGAGACCCATTGTCTCTGTTTCCCCATTGCTGTGAATGCAAGCCCACACCACTATGCCCAGCTTGTTCTTTTCACATGGATTCTGCGAACCATTTCTCCAGATCCTCATCTCCGTACATTTCCAAAAGAGTTTTGATTTTTACCAGGATGGAAACAATAAAAAGAGAGAGAAAGAGAGGAAAAGAAGGGAATGGGACAGAGCCAAAAGGTGGTAAAAAGTGAGAAGGGGGCGCATAAGGGAGTTTTTTGGATAGAGTCGCAGTGAGGGCAGCGGCGCAGCCCAGCCAGCACACACAGACCAGATCAGGTCTTGCACACTTTCAGGCTTGTGGTTCATTGAAAGGATTGAAACAGTGTGACAGACAAACGGAGATAGAGATGTCAGGGAGCCGATGTTACTGTTACCATCCCTAAAGTGTGTTGCCTGGCTTTGGAAGCTGATTTCTCAAGTTCTCATTTCTTTCTTTTTTCATCTGAGAAAGTATAATTTCCTTCTTTTCATTTTCATAAATTTCTCCAAAAGGTTCATATCCTATGTACTTTATAGCTGCTTCCTAAAAAAAGGATTAAAGGATTTTAAAAATTTTGTTTATATATATATATATTATATTTATCTATATTTAGTGTGTGTGTGTGTGTGTGTGTGTGTGTGTGATGGCATCCATGGAGGCCACAAGAGTGTGTTGGGTCTCCTGGAGCTAGAGTTACAAGCAGTCATAAGTTGCCCAGTGACTGCTGGGAACCAAACTCTACTACTCTATAAAAGCAGCAAAGGCTTTTAACTAGAATGCAATGTGTTCAGCCCTGATTTTAAATATGTACTAATTGTTTTCTAGAATCTCAAAACATTTTGCCAATTATTAACTATTTATTTCTAGATATACTTTGTACAAATAGATGAAAATTTCTTTGATAATTAAGAGTTTTTTTTTTTTAAATCTATTCAGAGAGTTTTCTGGAATTATATAGGTTCTAGATACTCAATAGTTCTTCATAATTATTATTACAGTATAGAATTCTAATCTATCAAGATTTACATGTCACTGAGAACTGAATAGCAAGCAATGTTCTATAATAGAGAAACAACTCATTAGGAAACCCATGACTCATGGTCCTCAGGCACGGTTTCTATTATTTTAGGAATGAGGTAATACCGGAGCTGCAACTCTCGTTTTGTTAAATATTAACATCGTTATAGACCTGTGGGCTTTACAGCTCATTAGACATTAATCGTGCCAGGGAAGGCGGTCAACTTTAGTTCAAGTAAGCTAATGCTCAGAGATGATGGTAGACTTTTAAATGAACTCTCACTTTACAGGGACCCGTTCAGTCCTCTGATCGTTGCCTTTTGTTCTGTGATCTCTAATCTCTATGCGTTTTTTTCCGGGGCTATTTATGGGGCTTGGACAAATATTATATCCTATGAGTTCCCACCGTGGGTTGATGCAGCCGGGAGAGGTTTCTGAAAACCGCCTAGGAATTCAGATGGAGCAGTTATGAGGCAAATTTCCTAGCTCCGTTTTGCACTTTGTCTTTCCAGCTCTGCCTTGCAAACGGTTTAGGTTTGTAACCCAGGGACTTAGGGGGAAAGCAAGACTCCAAACGGGACATGACTGGCAACTACGGGAAGTGAAGTGCTGACGGGAGGCTGAGGTGTTGCAGGCTAGACAAACAAGGTCCACGAGCCGAGTAGTATTTCAGAAGCTTCCGTCATTTGTCTAAGGCCTCTCTCTCTCTCTCTCTCTCTCTCTCTCTCTCTCTCTCTCTCTCTCTCTCTCTCTCTCTCTCTCTCTCTCTCTCTCTCTCTCTCATAAAAAGCAGAAAGCAATGTCTGGCCTGAAGTGCTATTTCGATTTAAACGTGTGAATGAGGGGTATTATGTGCACATCTTATTAATTTGGAAAGTGTGATGTGAAAAATCGGAAAAGTCCCGCTTTCTTGTCCCACGCTCCGAGTTGTTGCGTCTATTTTTAGCTTCTGTCCTTTCGGCTCCGCCAAGAGCTATCCTGAGACTAGGCCTATGGAAATGTGTGGGGCTCTGAGCTGAGCTGTGAAGGATGAAGGTGAAGCTATGAGCTGCTAGATTCATGGCTGGGGCTTTTACACACACATAAAATATGAATCTCAGTTGTATACAAAGCTGAACCCGTCGTGCCAAAAGGATCCCAGTCAAGCAGGCCTGTAAAATGAAATCCTCTTGGACTAATTTAAGGAGACCCGAGTGATATAAATTGTGGCCTGCTCAAATGCAGGAGGAAAAAAAAAAAAAAGAGTCCAGTCTGAATACCCGTTTCTCACCCGGCGCCGTCGGCAGGCAGCTTTGGTTCAGAAACAAGGACAACAAAAAACCAGGCCGAGAGTTGAGCTCCAGGTTCGCTTCCCAAAGAACGGCGCGGCTCACTCCTTCCTTACGCTGGTCTTGTGTGCTTAATGAAAGCCTCTTCAGTGAAAATTTAATATGGAGATTAAGTTTTCAATAAATAAATGGTTCTGAGTTGGCTGAACTCTGATACCATTCATTTTGGTGTAGCCACGTGTCTGGAATTGCTATGCAGAGAAGGAGAGGGCTCGTAAAACAGGTCTGATAAAAGAAGAATTAATTCGCACTGAACGCTGAGCTGGAACCTCGGAGCATCAGACATGGAAATTTTTCTATTTCATTCGACTTTTTCACTAGCCATCTTGTAAGTCTTTTGTTATCTCAGTACAAACACTCAAGGTCCCTCTGCCCTTAAGCAAGCACTCACAGAGCTACGAGAGCTATTAAAGGTACGTATAAAAACGTTCAGTGCCTGTTTGGATGTTTTTAGGCAGAACCAGGTGAGTGACAGTCCATAACCTTGAGGCTTCATCTCTGTCATAACAGCTCGCAGACTCTTTTTGTGAGAAAGAACCGGCTAGGATTTGATGGAGGCGATGCCCTCACCCCTGTGTGAGGAAGACCTACTGTTTTTGGGAGAACACAGCAGCAATTACCCTGACTGACACCTCCCTACATTCCGAAGAAATTATACTTCCACCAGCAGCTGAGTTACTAAGAGTATGTTTTCCATTAAAATGAGTTTAACAAATGCCTTTTGGGGATTAGCCAATGTCTAAGGTGTTGATAACTTTGCAAGTCAAGCCCCTTCACCCTGAAGTCATTACCATGTAGTCAATGTAGGATTGGCATGAACATTTTGTCAAGAATTAGGCTTCTCATTTCTGTAGCACAGCTAGGAGTCCTAAAAGTCCAAATGCACACATCTTGTATTTCACAAAGTCATAAAAATCTACATGTCATCCCCTGTGGCTTACCCCTGTAGCTTGTTTCTCAACAGATTAACTCTGGTTTTCCTGCATCATGGGATTAGGAGGAAGGGAGACTGAGAAGAGCAATCTGTTGTCGAAGTAGTTGACCAGTTTTAAGCAAAAGTATAACAGAAAGTAGATGTTTCAAGGAGTCTTTGCATGAATCCTTGAGAGATCTATTTCCCACAGTGTAATTAAAATACATATTGAGCACAACATGCAAAATATTGTTTTTTTGTTGTGTGTATAAAAATGTAATATTTGAATTTCCAATGTATCATGGCAGAAGTATAAGACCACGTCAAGATAGTAACCAAATAAGCATCTCCAGGAAACAAGTCAAAGAGAACATTAGAAAAAGCTCATCTCAAATGTGATTTTTTTGAGGGGGGCAGTCTCAAATGTTCTGATTGTCCCCTAAGGAGCACTTTTCTCATTTATTGTCCCTATAAGAATAGATTTTATTTCTTGATACACTTATTTAAAAGTTACTTACGGTAAGGCCATTCTAACTGTGACACCTGCAAACAGGAAGAGTGCCACTCTACTCGAGGGTCAGGTGTGTCAGGCCTGGCAAATTGCTATTAGGTCAAATGAGGCCTTGTCGTGGGAGTGGAATGGTACCTCCCTGCCTGTGGATGGACCAGAGCCTCATGGAAGTCTCAAAGTCCAGGCTTCTCTGCTGTCAAGCTGATGTCACCACGCAATTTGAAATTCTGCTGGCAAGTACATACTGTATGCTTTACTCAGGGATGACAACAGCAAATTTCATCCTCTTCCCAATATTGGAAGTGGACACTGGGAAAACATATTTAAGATTTTTTTTTAACTGTTAAAAAAGATCATTCAAAAAGTGATGAGATGTTTACCAGTGCTTGCAGTATTTCAGAGCTGGGTTTTTATAATTATTTTATCACATAAAGAGTTGATACCTCTAAAAAGTTTTTATACCTTCAATTTGGTAAACTGTTTCCTTTGTATTTGTGTACATACAGATGGATGCCTGCATTGATTTTCACATACACGTTATCACACTGTGGCTTTGATTTACATTACACTAACAATGGTTACAACTTTGCCATTCATTGTCAAAGTCTCTATTCAGGAATGCTACCCACCATTTTGTCAGACTAGTTATTCCATATCAATTACAGGATTAGAAAACATACCCTAGGCACAAGTCTTTGTCAGATCTTCCTGTTTCAGATTGTGCTTCCAATTTGTGTTGTTTTTCACCTCTCAATTATACCTTTTGGAAAACAGGGCTACTAAATTTTTAACCAAGTTCAGTTTTTTATTCTTTAAGGATTAAATTTTTATACCAATTAAGAAATCTTTTCTTCCTCTCAAATCGTGAAGGTATTTACAGTTAGATCATTTCCCATTACATCTAGCATTGGTGAACATGGCCTAGAGTATGAAGTAGGGGAAAGAATTGAACATAACCACTCAATTCAGTAAACACTATTCATTGAAAATATAATTCTCAATACACACCGCTTATTGACATATTTGCTGAACCATATGTAACTGAGTCATTTCTTTCTACTCTTTTGTATTTTGCTGGTTGGCCTGTCTGTGTTGGTAGAAATTCTAGAGTCCGATTGATGATATGTTTCTCCTGTGTTGATACATAATAGTATAAAACTCTATAACTTTTTTCCCTCCAGAATTACCATGGTTATTATTGACTGCACATTTTAATAGATATTTGAGGATCACACTGTTGAATCCTTTATTAACACATCCACATATCTGTATTCACTCCAAGATAGACAATGAGCTCAGTTTGGACTTCTTTGTCGTTATACATCAAACTGGGGGAAGCCAACATATTTGTAATGTTTATTTTCAATCCATGATTATCGAGTAGATTTTACGATTAATTTAGATGTCTTCTAATTTCTTTCAACAGTTCTTTATAACTTTCTATGAAAGGACTTAAACATGTCTTTTGTCAAGTTTATATTCATATTTTGAGGGTGCAAATGCTAGTTTTTAAAGACTCCTTTTTATAGGACTACAAAATGAAATCAGCATGAGTGTATTGACTTCGTGGTTAGAGACTATGCTGCATTTCTTTATCAATTCTGGCCATTTTCTCATTGGTTCTTGATGGTTGTTGCATAGGTAAGTGTGCCATCTTCAATCTGTGTTGATTGTTTCCCTGTCTAATCTTTATTTCTTTTGCGTATTTTGGCGTGACACACACACCAGTGCAATGCAATGGTAAATAGAAGTGATGGGCACCCTCCTCTTGAAAGGCATTGCGCAGTTCATCATGCAGGTGTTTTTTGTCAGCTCTTTTGATGAAACATACACATGATTAGATGTAATTCCAGCTTTTCCTAAATTTCATAAGTATTGCCCGTGTCTTGTATTTTACTAAATGCTTATTCCTCAACTAAGAAAATCTTATTTTTTGCTTAATTTTTAAGGTGTTGTGAGTTGCATTGGTTTCGTTTTGAAGTGTTTCATCAGTCTTAGCATTCCTTAAATAAACAACCACCAAGAATCAAAGTTTTTATATATTTTTGGATTTCATATATTTTATAGAGGGTATTTTATGTCTATTTTCATAGTTGGCATGACCAATTTTGAAACTGTACATTTCCTGTTCTGTATGATTTTTGTCTAGTTTTGAAGCCAATAAATAATCAAATTACTTAAGAACTATTTCTTTGTCTTTTGAAAAACAGTATGTTCTTATGTTGTGCATATGAGTGCTATGCCTGCCTGTAGTTATGTGCCCTGCATTTGTGTCTGATGTCTCTAGTGGCTGGAGGAGGGTGTGAAATCCCTGGAACTGGAGTTAAGGATGGTTGCAAGGTACCAGTGCAAGCTGGGAACTAAACCCTGGCCTTCTGCAGGAGCAGCAATGCTTATAACTGTGGAGTCTTCCAGCTTCTAGAAAGTCTTCTTTCCTTCCTCTCCCTCCTTTTTGTTTGTTGCTTTGGAACCTGTCCTGGAACTAGTTCTTGTAGACCAGGCTGGCCCTGAACTCACAGAGATCTGCCTGTCTCTGCCTCCCAAGTGCTGGGATTATAGGCATATGCCTCTCTTTCCTTCCTTCCTTCCTTCCTTCCTTCCTTCCTTCCTTCCTTCCTTCCTTCCTTCCTTCCTCCCTCCCTCCCTCCCTCCCTCCCTCCCTCCCTCTCTCCCTCCCTCTCCCCTCTCTCTCCTTCCTTCCTTTTTTCTTTTTTTACTTTTATAAGGAAACAGTTTTAATGTGTAGAAATACTGTTTCTGATTTTAGTATTTAGAGAAATTCCTCACTGATTGTGCTGTGAGGATCTGGAGTTGTCTGGGTGAGTGTGAAGTTACATTTCTTAAGGACTTTTTTCTACTTCATTAACATTTTTAAGTATATTGTCACATTATTTCTTATAATAACTCCACACAATTAAATTTCTATGATACTTGAAAGACATGCAGAGACACTGGTCTTTTATATCCAGATTGTAGTAATTTAAAATTTTTCCTTCATTCTTGCCAAGGGTTTGCTCTAAATGAGTAAGTTTCATCTTTGTGTTTTTCTTACTTTTTAATTTTTGCACTCTTTCTTTCTCTCTCCAGAATTTTAACTTTTTCTTTTCATTCTCCTTTGTCTTAAGATGGAGATTTGTTTTCACATGTACCCTTATTTGAGAGCTTGAATTTCCTTTAAACATAGCTTTAACTTCAGGCCATAAAACTTGACTTGTTATGTTTTAATTTTCACTCAGTTCAAAATATTCTTCAATTTCCTTTTAGGATTTGTGTTTTGACCCATAGGTTAAGGACAAATATGCCATCAAATTTATAAAAATTTGGGGACTTTCCAGTTATATTCATGTCAACCTGTGCTTCCATTTTAATTACACTACTATCAGAGAAAGTATGATATATGATTATAACCTTGAGGTTTGGTGTTTTTTTGAGACTTGCTTTATGGCCCAGCGTATGGTCAATACTAGTAACTGTTCAGTCTGCACTTAAAAACAACATACCTCGTGCAGGTGTAGACTGTGTGGTTCTATTAATGTCAAATAGGTCAAGTTTGCTAGTCATGTTTTCAAAGCCTGTAATTTTCTGCTAGTGTTTGTCTTATTTTTAAACCAGCCACTAAAAGAAATTGTGCTACAACCTCTAGGAATAAGTGAATAGTTACCCACTTTCTCTGTTTTTAATATTTAATGATCATTTATTTTATGTATTTCATATGGTAAAATTATTTTTGTTTTGATTATTTTATGTAGGTTTAGAATTTATTTTTTATTAAAATTTTTATGCAATGTATTTAATCATGTTTTTGCCTGTCTTCAACTCTCTCTACATCTTCTTCACCTCATTCCTTATGAAATATTATCTATTTCTCTCTCTCTTTGCTTCTCTCTCCTTTTTCTCTGTTAAAAAAAATAAGAAACAAAATCAAAATTATAAAAATCCTCACAAAACCAAAAATCAAAACAAACAGGCAAAAGATCAGCAAAACAAAAGAATTCCAAAACAAAGCAAAATGAAAGAAAAGGTGCACAGAAATACAATTAAGTTAGTTTTATGTTGGTCAACTACTCTTGGACATGGGGCCTACCTTGGAGTTTGGTTGATATACCTAGTGAGACTTCATTGGAGAACATTCATTTTCACTTAGTCTGAGGATATCAATTTCAGATAACTTGGTGGTTAGGAGTGGAATTCTGTGTTCATTTCCCCTTCTTAGGGCTAGGTCCCTCATCAAGCCAGAACCTGTGATCTTGAGCCTGCTGCCACAGCTTCTGCAAGTTTGTATGCACACCAGTCCTGTTGTATACTGAAGGCACTGCTTCCTTAGAAGTTCAGATGTACAGCAGTCCTGTTGTATTCAGAAGGCGTTGCTTCCTTAGAGTCACCCATCACCTTTGTTCTTACCGCCTTTCTGTCTCTTCTTCTCCTTAGACCCCTGGACCTTGAAAGGAAGGGATTGGTGAAGACATTGTATTTAAAATGGAGAGATCCAAAGTCTCTCACTATACACATTGTCCAGTTGTGGGTTTCTGTGTTAATTCCTATCTATTGTAGGAAAAAATTTCTATGATGTGTGTTGAACAAGGCATTGATATATGGGCATAGCAGTATGTCAATAGGAGTCATTTTATTATGTTCATTTAACAGAATAGTTTCAAGGCCCATGACCTACCTAGTCTCAGTCATTGGCTACTTTAGGAGAGTCAGGTATGATGTCTGTCCAAGTTAAGGTTACTATTGTTGGGATGAAATACCAATGCAACTTGCAAAAGAGAAGGCTTACACTTCCCCATCACTGTTCATCTCTGAATGAAGTCAGGATGGGAACTCCAACAGGAACTTAGAGGCAGGAACTGATGCAGAAGCCATGGCGGTGAGGGGGTGCTCCTTACCAACTTACTCTTATGGCTTGCTCAACCTGCTTTCTAATAGAAGCCAGAACCACCATCCCACTAAAGGCACCACCCACAAAGGGATGGGCCCTCTTACATCAATCAGTAATTAAGAAAATGCCTCACAGCTGGGGGTCTTATGAGGAATTTTTCTCAATTGAGGTCTCCCCCGTTTCAGGTAACTTTAGCTTGTGTCAAGTTGACATAAGACTAATCAACGCAGGCTCCATCTCATTGAGGGGGCCTTAAATCCCCCATTAACTTAAGATGTGATGGTTACTCCCATAACATTAATGCCACTGCCACACCAGCATGCAGGTCACTGTTGTAGGTCACAGGGTTTATAGGTGGATGATATTGATGGTTACCTTTCTTGCCCTACAGTAACATTCAGAGTACCTTCCAGTACCTCGAATACTAACCTGTAGGGGTGAAGCTGTAACTTAGGTACCAGCTTGATTTCTACATATTATGACACAAGTAAGTGCTGTCTTCAGAAATAAAGCCTTACTGTCAGGTTGTGGAGAACAGCTGTGGTGATCTGAATGAGAATCGCCCCTATAGACTCATATGTTTGAGGGCTTGGCTACCAAGGAATGGATCTGTTTTAAAAGATTACAAGGATTAGGAGGTATGCCCTTATTGGAAGAAGTGTGTCACTGGGAGTGGGCTTTGAGGTTTCAAAAGTTCATGCCAGGCTCAAATTTGTGCTCTCTTGCTGTGTACAATGCTCTCTCTCTCTCTCTCTCTTCCTCCCTCTCTGTGTATATGGATCAGGATGTATCTCTCAGCTACTTCTCCAATGTCTGCCTACATGCCACCATGCTTCCAGCTATGATGACAATGGACTAAATCTTTGAAAATGTAAGCAAGCCCCCAGTTACATGCTTTCTTTAGTAAGAGTTGTCTTAGTCTCTGCACAGCAATTATATATCATAGAAATTATAGATTTCTAAGAATTTGTAAATTTAATCTAAGTAAACTTATTATTCTGTGAAAGTTCACAGTATTTGCCTTTAGCCCTTTTGGTTAGCAAGTTTGTTAATAATGGTACTGTTTTGACCTGGGTTGTCAGGTATATACTTTACTCCCTCTTCCTTTTCTCCATCTCTCATTTGTATATCACTTTTGTCATTATGATTCTGAAACAATATATCACATTATAGGCAGAAACCAGAGTACTGAGCATCACAGTTGGGTGTATAATCACTAAGCTCTTATCTAATCAGGATATTTTTCTGGCTGATGCTTATCTTCCTTACTAGTTAATAGTCAAATCCATCCTTGTATTGTTCTAAGCTGAAGCACTGAAGGAAATGCCTGAATGTTCATCACAAGGAAAGTTATGTTTTGGGTCTCTTGTTGGTGGCCACAAAAGTAACTTAAAGTTTCATGTTGGGGGAGATTTTCTCATGGATAGTAGTTACTTTACCATGCTGACAAAACTAAGTTAACATTTTTCAAAATTCTATAACTGGCAGATAGATTTAACTAAAATTTTCAGCGTTGAAACCTTTGCAAATTGAAATCACCGAGCTAGTACAATTTGTATAAATTTTAATGAAAGAAAGCTTATTCCCAGCTTTATTGAGAGGCATGGAAAGAGGAGAAACAAAGCAAAAGGTGGGAGGAGGTAACTATAGCATTTCACAGAAGCGAAGCCTGCGTATGACGGCTACACATGTAGATACAGGCTAACTCCCTACATCAGGACCCGGGTAAACTCTGTTAGAGTGAGAACTCAGTTTTCTTATAAAATCAGTGAAGATTTAAAGACATAATCATTGCTTTTGATGATAGATAAAAATTGACATTTTCATCACCCCAGGTGAAGTTATTCAACAGAAGACAGTACAGTGAGACATACCTAAACTCCACACAGAAGACAGGACAGTGAGACATACCTAAACTCCACACAGAAGACAGGACAGTGAGACATACCTAAACTCCACACAGCCCTGAGATTTATGCACGAGCAGAATGTTTGAAGTTTGATAAAATAGTCACACTTTCCTCGTGACCTATGGAGAATTTCCTTAAAATAACCTCTCTTCCATGTAGCTATGTCTTTGTTTAAGGAATGATGCGTGCTAGCAGTATGTTTTTGAAAAATTGCTTTCTCATTTTTTATACTTCAACAGTTGATGATTATGTCTTTAAATCAGAAAGTTACTAGGGAACTGAAAAATTCATACACATCATAGAAAAATATAATAACTATTGCATCTAAATGACAATGAAATATTTTTATTATGTTTTTGAAATTTTCTAACAGATATATGACTTCGTAAGGCGATAAAGCCCTTCATCGTCCCAATTATACATCTATTAGCTTTGTCAGGGCTGCGAATTTTCATACTTTTGGCTTTATGCTTTCTGATAACTTCTATTTTGTATATTACAAAATTATATGGCATTATAAAAATTTTGTTTATTTAAGTATTGTATGCTATATATGCTATGCTGTGCCTAGGCACTGACCAAAGCACTGACAGAAGATTATTATTACACTTTTGACTTAGGATGTAATTAAAAGCACAGATGTTGTACATGAAAGCAGTGAGGATTCGGGCATTTGAGTTGTTAGCAAATTAAAGGCACTTATTTACTTCATGCTTCTTTTGCTCATTCTGCTTCTTCTGCAGGCTATAAAAGTGTAACAGACAGGTGCAGAAAAGCAGCAGAGAGTGGAAATTTGTACTAAACACTACTAAAGGAATAGGGACGCATGTGCACATTACTAAGGGAACAGAGGCCAGCCAAGAGCTGAACACAAGCTGCTTGGAGGTTGTTTCACCTCGACTTGGACTGGAGTCTCAGAGTAGTGTTGGGAAACTTTCTGACACAATTATTGTGAGGTCATATAGAAATCACATGTAACATTTTGGAGACTGGCTGTATGGTTTTCTTCAGTAGTTGACCCAACGTACATCCCTACAAGCAATGTATACGACTTCTCATATTTCCCTTTGCCCATTTTTTCTTCTTTTTCATTATTGTAGCTTTGTGAGTGGCAAGTGGTATTCCATCACAATTTTGAGTTTCATTTACTTAATGGCTAAACTTGTTAGTTATGAAAATGTCGACTATGGAGAGATCAGAGAGCCTTGGGACAGCTGTCACAGAGCTCTGAGGACATTCAACACCTTTTGGTGTGATTATTGGCAATTTCTATTTCTTTTCTGCAGAAACACCTGATTATCTTTACAATTATTTTAAGATTGTTTTTTTGTGTGTGTTTGTTTTTGTTGACACATAGGAGTTCCTTATATAGCCTGGGTATTAAGCCCTTATCAGATATGTTATTGACAAATACCTTTTTTATATATTGTGTTTTTTTTTTAAGTTTTAATTTTAGGCTGTGTTTTCACTTTTGTTGCTGGTATCCTTCAGTGCACAGAGGTTTGTTCTGATGCCTAAAGTGGTCAGTTTTCTTTGAGTGCTTTTGTCCTTGTTGAATTCTTTAACTGTTTGTTGACAAACCCAAACTAGTCAAATTTACCTGTTCTTTTATAATTTTTGCCTCTGAGTCATTGACTGATTTTGAATTAAATTTTACATAGGACCACCCAGTTGTCTACCACGAGTTTTAGAAAAAGACTCCTCTCTTTAGTTAGTCGTGCTTTTTACCTTTCTCTAATATCCAGGCGATAGATACATATGGTTCTGTATTAACAACCCTAGTTATCTGTTCCAGTAACACAAATGCCTTAGATACAATGCTGGTTTTATTTTTTTTTTTATTTGGTTTTTAGAGACAGGGTTTCTCTGTGGTTTTGGAGCCTGTCCTGGAACTAGCTCTGTAGACCAGGCTGGTCTCGAACTCACAGAGATCCGCCTGCCTCTGCCTCCCAAGTGCTGGGATTAAAGGCGTGCGCCACCACCGCCTGGCAATACAATGCTGCTTTGTGGTAAGTTCTGAAACTGAAAATGTGCACTAGCAAACTTCGCTTTCATTTTTTAGAATTATTTTGACTGTCTGGAGTCCCCTTTGATTCTATTAGCATCTTAGGATTGGCGTTCCCATTTTTGCAAGAGTGATGGTTGAAATATGATCTTCTTGGATTGCGGAGTTGAAGTCAGGACCTCACACATGCTATGCAAGCACTCTAGCATGGAGCCGTCTCAGGCCTTTGTTGGTTTGTTTGTTTGTTTAGTTGGCTAGTTAGTTGGTTGGTTTTGAGACAGGGTCTTGCTCAGAACCCCCGGGTGGCCTTATACTTATGGAACTCCTACCTCAGATGCCTCTTTGGGATAAACCGCCCCACAGTTAGTGGGATTTTAATACAAATTGTGTTGAATCTGCAAATCACTGTGGGCAGTAAATTCATTTTATTAGGACTTCCTGCTTAAACACAGATGGACTTTCCAGTTATTATGCTTTATTTTCTTTCAACAGTATTTCTCAGTTGTGGATCCAAGTATTTTTAATCTACTTAGTTAAAGTGTTATTTCAGAGTCAGAGGAGAAGGGGGGAAAAGGGGAGAGATTAGATAGATAGATGATAGATAGATAGATAGATAGATAGATAGATAGATAGATAGATGATAGATAGATAGATGATAGATAGATAGATGATAGATAGATAGATAGATAGATAGATAGATAGATAGATAGATAGATAGATGATAGATAGATAGATAGATAGATGATAGATAGATAGATAGATGATAGATAGATAGATAGATTATATATGTAGAGAGAGACACAGAGAGAAAGAGAGACAAAGAGAGAGAGAAAGAGAGAGACAGATTATAATCCTTAAGAAAAGAGAAATTATGTTGAAAAGCTGACTAAGTCAGCAAGTCATGATGCTTGTGTTGGCATCTGGTTTGTCAGACATGGAGACCTTATAACTCTTGTGAGCTTACAAATCTCAAGCAGGTAACATGAAAATCAAGAATATTCCTATTTGAACATGGAACACACAGCAAGCATAGTTACACCTGTCTGAAGTGTCTGAAGACACGGAAATTTCTCAGGAAGGTGGTTCTCAGCCTAAGTGAGTAGGTTTGAAGACTGGAAAAATCGTGCAGATGGTTCAAATCCTGTACAAGACTTTTAGCATTTTGAACAAACAAAAAACATCATTATTATCATGTTTTTTTTTCTGTCTCAAAAGAATAATAAAATATTTTGTAATTCTCATCAGTTCTTCCTTCAGGGCTTGTTTTAAATGCTCCAGGTTAAAACAAGACAAAAGAAAACAACATCAAAATTAGCAGAATCAGGGTGACCCTTGAAGTGACTGCAGTGTTGAGATCACTGGTCCTCAGCTTCCCAAAAGGTGGGCCTGTCCTCCACTGCTTGCTGCCAGGCCTGCTGCAGGCAGCTCTAGTCTTCCATGGATAAGGGACAGAGACGAGGCTGCAACTTGAACATGTGTCTTAGCTCAGGTATCTCTGGAAGATGTATTTACCAAGAATATTTTGAAAGAAAACACTTTAAATCTTTCTTAAACTCTTGGCAAGTTCAACTCAGAGACTATTTTGTAAAACTTTATGAATTTTCGAATCTAACATTTAAGAGACGATTCATAGGGTTAAGACACAAACCTTCCTTCAGACTTCACATCTGTCTTCTTCTTGTCAGAGTTTCTGTGAATACATCTTTTATATCCTTTTCCCTTTTTATGGGGTAAAAGGGAGTTTGTATCCTCTGCCCCCGCACCATTTCTTCCAAGCTCAGGCTGTTTTCTTGAAATACTTGATGGCACAATGACTAGAAAGCTGTGGATTTCAAAGTCCGTGTCTTAAAATTTATAGTGTGGCTGCTTGGATTTCATAATAATACACGAATGATGTGGGAGTTGATGGCATAAAACAAATTGCAGAGTGGTAGCTGAGGATTTATGAAAGCCCCAGTGTGGTGTAAAAAGATCGCATTTCTCAGAAAGTAGGTGTCAGCTTCTCAGCCTTGCCTCCTCAGATATTAAAAAGGGTATACAATGTTTAAAATAACTTGCATTTGTAGTATTAATGAGAAAATGCCACAACACTAACATGTAACAGCACCTGTTAGATAGTTTTGTAATATTTTATTACATATCTCTCAAAATCACTCTTAAAGACTCTTAAATTACAGTTCAGATCATAAAGAGAAATAGTAAAAGATTTCAGAGTTCAGGAGTAACTTTCTGTAGTATGTGTTCTGGTAGGACCACATGTTTAATCTGCCCAAGAAATACCATAAGGTTGTATTAGTACAGGTCTCTGTGTTTACATACATCTATGTACATGTAAGCATGTGTGTGTGTGTGTATCAATAATATGGTGTAGGGGTGTAGGTCACTGGAGGAATGCTTGCCTAATATGCCCAAAATACTGAGTTCAGTCCCCATCACCACAAAATAGCATCAATGAAATAATAATAAATGAATAATATATGTGAGAAAATGTCAGCTTCCAGATTCTCAGCTCTGAATTCACAGATCCAGTTCTTTCAAAGAGTCTGTCCTACAAGGTTGGGAGGAATAGTCATGAAGCACAGGGACTACCTGGAGAGCTTCTTACGAACGTTATATGGCTTCAGTTGTTGTCATTCTCCTGAACTGTAAGACATAATTTTAAGTATGTCCTTGTTTTTGACTGGTCCAGGAGACAGTACTAGGTTCTAGGTTTCCCTACTCTTGGTTTGCTGAGTTAGATATTTCTTCTGTGTTTTAATTAATACAGTTTCTGTGTGGTTATTTTGGGTGTAATCTAGCTGGGTGGTTGGAACAAACAAGCAGGCCCTTCCCTGCAACAGTTATTAAAATCTTTTCTATTTTACACTTATGGTTAGAAAATAAAGAAAACAGTATGGGTGGGTCCAGAAGATAAATACTGTTACTGAGAGGGAAAATGTAAGAATTACTGGAGCTGAAACAACCTGAAATAGATTTGATATGAGATGGAGTGCCCACTCAAGAAGGAGAATGAAGCCAAGGTCAATAGGCACCTATAAGCACTTCAATGGAGGAAGCCTGTGGTGCCAAGAATGTTGGGCATGTACTGGGAATTGAACCCAGGGCCCTGGTTGTAATAGTTTAGATAAAATGCTGTGGTTCCTCAAGGAGTGGCAGTGGGCAGTGGGTCTCAGGCAGGGAGCTGTGTAGTGGATGAGAGACCTTGACAGATCATCTGGTACCAAAAGGAGCAGCTACAGATGAGAGACAGAGATGGATAGGCATGCCATGCAGAATGAAGTTGGGTATTTATTTAGTCAATTATGGAGGGGAAAAGGAAAAGAGGAAGGGGAGAAGGGAGAATAACAGAGAGAGAGAGAGAGAGAGAGAGAGAGAGAGAGAGAGAGAGAGAGAGAAACAGAGAGAGGGGAGGAGGAAGAGGAGAGGAGGAAAAGCTACCTCTTTGAGAGAGAGACATAAAAGGGGAACTCAGGCTAGAAACAGAAGGAAGATCTGCTTGCCTCAGCAGAGAGGAGGGGCGTAGGCTGGGTTTGTCTCTTAAAGGGACAGAACAGACCATTACAGTTCCATCATTTTTGTTTTTTATAATAAAAGGTGGGAGGTTAGGCACAGAAGGTTAAAGGAATTGGGGCAGTGGATTCTCAAGACTGCTTCCTGCTTATTTGTGGGTTGTGTATTGAAAGGAAAACTGAGAAAACTGAGTGCTAGTCACATCCTGGGGTAGCTGGTCTCTTTGTTCCTGTTGGCGGTATGGATGGTTCCCTGACTGGGAATCAAATCTGGCCGCGGTGGTGGTGAAAGTGCCGAATTCTGACCACTAGACTACCATGTCAGGTAAGTACTCTATCACCCAACTATATGTTCACCTCCAGCTCTGGAGAGAAAAATTTCTGACTGAGTTTCCTCGTCCTTCTCCTTTCTTCCTTTCTTTGTGCTTTTCCTTTATTCATCCTTCTTTTCCCTTTTGAAAACCAAATCCTAAAATTATGATCCCCCAAATGTCATAATATGGAGAAAATACTGCTTGTCATACAAAATTTCTCTGCATAGTTCTAGTTCATTCCAGATCCCAGACTGTGATGAAACACACACAACTTTGTAGTCTATGAATCCTGAATATTGTTAAACTTGGCCATGTGGTTCATAATATTTCTTGCAGTCCAGTGTTAGATGAGGGTCATGATAAAAATCAGGCAGGGAAATGCCCCTCATTCATGACATTGCCTCATAATTCCTCCAAAAGAGCAAGGGAGGCAGGCAGGAGTAGTTGAGTCTAGAATGAAGAAGAAAACTGGTATGGGAGGTCCTTCTGTTTATGTGTTACTTTTATTGGTTAATGAATAAAGAAACTGGTATAGCATGGAAGAAGGAAGGTGGAGTCAGAGAGAAGCCATGGAGCCACTGTAGGCAGATGATATGGGAGAGTCTTTTGTTTTGTGTTGATTTCATTGGTTAAATAAAGAAACTGCTTTGGCCCTTTGATAGGACAGAAAATTAGGTAGGTGGAATAAACAGAACAGAATGCTGGGAGGAAGTGAGGCAATCGCCATGCCTCTCCTCTCTGGTCAGACGAGATGGAGCCAGCTACCAGGTCAGACATGCTGAATCTTTCCCGGTAAGACACCACCTCGTGGTGCTACACAGATTATTAGAAATGGGTTAAGCAAGATATGAGAGTTACCCGAGAAGAGGCTAGAAGTAATGGGCCAGGCAGTGCTTAAAAGAATACAATCTGTGGGTTATTATTTTGGGTTTAAAGCTAACCATGCGGGAGCAGGGCAGGACGAAAAACAGGCCTGCTTGCCTCTCACTACAGGCAGATGTGTTGAGACTTTACTGGTAGGCCTGACCTCATGGTAATACACAGATTACTAGAAATGGGTTAAATTAAGATGTAAGTATTAATCAGTAAGAAGTTAGAGTTAATGGGCCAAGTAGTGTTTTAATTAATACAGTTTCTGTGTGATTATTTTGGGTCTAAGGTATTATTTTGCTGACCAGAAAGAACAAGTGACCCTCCCTCCAACAGAAAACTGAGAATACTGAGAATATTGATCATCTTTTTTTTTTTTTTTAATTTTGGAAACCAGAACATTTATTTTATGACAGATTGAAATCCTCAAGATGAACTGGATGCTGCAACAGCTGCCCTCTTGGGTTTAGGGGTTGTCCCTTCATGGAATCCATGACTGAATCTTCAATAGACAATTTTTAGGTGCCTCATCCGCCCAGTCCCGGTAGTGTTTCATCTCTTAGCCTTGGCACTCCAGTTATACTTTCTCTTGCGCTTGGCAGGGTAGCCACATTTGCCACAGGTAGACTTCTGAAGGTGGTAGGCCTTACAGCCACAGCAGCAGCACAATGTGCGTCTTGTTGCGACGCTTTCTGAAGGATGACATTCCTTTCGTCATCTTGCTTCTGCTGCTGAGGTCAAAGAGCTATTGATCATCATTTTAAGATTGTTTGAATACAATATGAAGACTATTATCACGCCATAGAGTTTCAGAGCCTATGGAACTTTAGAAACATCTTTTACAATCTGCTTGTTTCACACAACAAGCTAAAATATTGGGACTTGCTGATGTTCCAAGGTTTGATTTTCAGGTCTAGTCCAAGGGGCTAGGGCTCAGTCCCCCATATCCAACTGCAAACCTCTCCTTTCTTTGCTTTATGTCAACTCCTCACTGAGCATTTCTCTAGGGAAGTCGGGCTAGCACTTCACCAACAGACCAGTTGATGCACACTGCCAAGACTGTCTAGATCTTGGAATTCATCAGAGAGACAGACAATCATGTCTTTGATGCCTCGGAACCATTGAGAATGCTCGACAAGTGGAAAACAATGGTGCATTCTGCCTGGCTTTGAGCCTTTGAAGTTTCTATCTCATAGAAATTGGTTCAGACAAATTTTCAGGGTCTAGACAGCAGTTTATCGCTCAACAAATATAAATATATTGTACTAATAATTATGAATATTTCATTAGTCTGATAAAGAGTTGTTTTAAGGTGATATCATGGCCCTTGAACAAAGGATCCACAGAGTAAAGCCATTAAGAGTAAACCTAAAAATTATAAGCTGAAAACATCAAAGTAAAAATTAAGCTTCATAGTTTAAATTTCATTTCTTTACATTGCATATATCATTAGATACTTTTCTTTGAGATGGCTGAGTTTTAATTGACTTGTCACCTGTGGTCTACTTTTCTCATTGAGCAAAAAGCCTGCAAATTCAGCTTGGAGGATTTGCCTGAGGCAAGGTGTCATAACCATTCACAAATCACCATTTGTATCCTGTTTACACTACCTTTAACTCACACTGGTCTGTGTAACTGATGTCATTTTCCTTTCACACAGAGGAAGAATGGAGTCCTGCCAAGTCCCTCTTGTGAAGCTGTACATAGGTTCACATTGGGGCAAAATGATATTGTTGGATCTACTGACCAGAAAAACTAATGGGCAAGAGTAAAAGTAACACAAACCCACACAATACTAATGGTCTTTTTTTTGTTTTTTTTGTACTAAGTATATATATCATATGTGTGTGTATATATACACATATACATATATATTACATGTGCATGTATATGGAGTGTGTGTATGCTTGTTCATGTGTGTGAGTGCACGTGCATGTACAAGTACACTTCATATGTGTAAAAGCACTTGTGTTTATGGAGACCAGAGTTGTTGGTTGATCACTGTCTACTTTGCATATTAAAGTAGAGTTTCTCACTTGAGCCAAAGCCTCTCATTTGGTTGACCTGGCCAGCTTGTTTACCCTGTGGATCCTTTGTCTCTGCTCCCTGGGTTGAAATTACATGTGGACCATCATACATATCTGGCATTTACATGGGTGTTAGGTATTTGGATCCTGGTCTTCATATTTGTACAGCAAAGGAATTATCCCCTGAGTCATCCCCTTGACTGACATTATTTTATTGACTGTTCTCACTGTTCTGAGATCACCTTTCGTAGGTTCATCTTATAGATGAGTAAAATCCAGAGACACTCAGACCATATGTCTAGGAAGAGGCAGAACTTAAATTTAAAGTCACTTGTACTTTTTCTTAAAGCCCAAAAGCTTGTTTAATCAGTCCATTATCATGCTTCTTGAATGACAGAGTTGCTGGCAGTCACAGCAGTTTATAATTCTACTTGAGTCACAAAGATCAAATACACAGAAAGATCCATGCTTAGCAGAAGAACTGAGCAGATCTGTCTGTGGCTCAGCAAGTGAGCAAACCCTTCCTGATATGTATGTGCAGGACACTGGGCTGTAAACTGTCACAGGTCGCTAAAACTGGATGAGTCAAGCTTTCCCTTCAAGGACAGCATAGTGTGGCTGGGGCAATAAGATGTTCACATCAAGGGTAACTAGCAGCATTGGCTTTATATGATAATAGATGACAAGAGACACCTTCAGGGTAAGAAAGAATAATAAGATGTGAGGTTATTCCTTCCCTCAGGAGAGCAGAGACTTGCAGTTCAAACTATGCCAGGGAAATCTTTATGAAATTGGCTAATTTCTTTTGAACTGGAGATGATTTCTGGGCTGCTGGCTTGCTGACCCCATTCTGGCTCTTAAGTTAGACTTTTCAGGAAACACAAACTAGGCTTCCATCAGAAAGCCATAGAAAGTGGCTCTGCTCTCGCATACATCAAGCCGGCCGAACACTTGTTTCAAATGTATCCTCCACCTGTCCTCACGGAGGACCGGGATCCAGGCAGTCTATAATTACCAGCTGGGAAAGATTAAATAAGATGAACCTTTGGAGGGAGGATAGGAAACTTACAAAATATTTTCGTCTCCATTCTGTAACGCTCCGAAAACACGGTTCAAAATTTAATTAGGGTCAAGGTACCAAACTGTTTCTGCGCTGTCACCCTCTTGGGTGGTCTTCAGGGCTCAGTAAAGTGATCTGTAAACAGAATAATGACTAACCTGGAGCAAGCGCTTTGCAATGTCCAGTAATCTTTGTCTAACATTTCCTCATGAAATGGTCCATTGAGAAACAGAGCAGGCCACCATAACAGAGTGTTGGCTGTCTGCTTCTCCTCCCTGTGTCCTAAATATGTCACCTCAGCATGCCCGGCTGACATGTCATGGCCCCACTGTCAAGCTTGTTTGTAAAAGCTCCCCAAATCCTTGTTTTACATGCTCCACGTCGTCTTCCCATGTCTGGCTGGATACTGCGATGTCATCAATCAATGACACCCTGCATTCACCCAACTTCGTCAGCACTGTGTTTGCCTTCCTCTGAAATGGAACTGGTGTTCCTCTTGCCAAAAGGGAGCCCCGAGAACACGGATATGAGCTGAGTATGATTAGGGTTCCCCCAGTGGTGACAACCTTGTAGTTACCAAAGCCTCTGTGCCACCATTCTCTGATTAAGCATGATACGACTGCTTTCTGGATGCTCTCTTGCTTTGAGTATTCTTGACAGACCCTAGGTGGACCACCCTCAAACTCCTGTGCTGGCAGAAGAGACTTCCTTGGCTTTTTTGGTTAATCACGCAGCACATGAGGAGTAATAGCTTATCTGCAGCCTTTTCTATGAATGTCATGATGGAAACCAGCTCCAAAGAAAATTGTTGTAAAGCTCTGTTCTTTCTTCTTAGATAGCCAGATGTGCTATTATGCTATTTGGAAAATAATGACATAATTGTATGTGGCTATCTTTTGTCTTCCTAACTTAGAAGACCCAAGTGTACTCCTAGTTTTGAGTCTGGAAGACAGCACAAAAGGACACATTTAATTTTGTTTACATGCCAACATCTGACTCTTGTCTTCCCACCTTCCAGGTGTCTGGTAGCTTAATTATTTGGAGAGAGTTAAGGATGGTTCAGATGCTCATTCATTTGATGTTACTTCTTTGGGAAATTTCAGTGCAGGAAGATCTGAAAATAAATGTGAGCTCTTCCTGATCTTCCACCTTTATACTCACCCTTTCCTCTTAAAATTCCTTAAAGAGCAAGGCAGCTCCCAAGTATTCTATGGAGAGGGTTGATCTGAGATCAATTTCTGTAAGGTCTAGCAAGCTATCAGCTAGTTTTCCCCCCTTTCATTTCATAGACAGATTCCCACAGAACTACCCTTTAAGCAATCTCTCATAGCAACAGCAGAACTGATTGTAGTTGTCTCTTCTCCATCAGCTATTTATCCTAGGAGCCTTCTGAACTGGTATCTGGGGTTCAGTTTGTCAGTGTCTATATAAAGTGAATTCAGTTTGTGTTGCAGAGGAAAGCCCCCTGTCACAGTAGCCTCTCTGTGTTGGACGATCATTTTACTATTAGAGGGTCTTCCTGCCAGAGACTTGGGAATTCTCCTGGAATGCTGCTTCTGCTTTCTCTCCACCAACTCTTGCATTCCTCATTTGGACATTTGGATGATTTTCTGTGATCCCTACTTCTTGGTATTCACTGCCAGTGTCTTTATTTCTTGACTGGAGCATGGCCAGTAACTGATGAGTAGAACCAGAAAGTTATTACTCAGGTAGAATTTGTCAAATTCTACTAAAATCATGGAAGGCAAGAAAGAGGACATGGATACGATCCCTAAACTCCCATAAGAAAAACACTGGATGTAGTGGTGTGTACTTGTGTACTTACAATCCTAATGCGAGGGAAGCCGAGACAGGAAGTTCCATGCAACCGACTAGCTAACCTGGTCTACTTGGTGAGTTTCAGTCCAGCGAGGACCTCTGATGAAAAAAGAAAAACAAATGTATGATACCCAAGGAACAACACTGACATTGTTTCCAGACTACATGCAGTGCATGCGCACACGCGCATGTGTGTTCCGAGGTACCATTGTTTCTGAGCATACTCAGCAATGCCCTTTTCTGAGTTTCAGCCTCAAAGCAGAGTTACAGATCTCTGCTATGGGAGAGGGAGCTGGGTTTGTGTACATAACTCAGGGAACTTTTGGGTGACAATTATGTACCTAATTATATGTTTTCCAGAGTTGAGATGATTCGGTAAAACTATGCGCCTGTGCAATAATCCAGAGGGTTCTTCGGGGGGAAAAAAGAAACTGACGTATTTAAATGTTGCTACAGTTAGGAGCATCCCCATCATTCTGGACTAGATTTGCTTCCTACAGATCAAAATAAAAGAAGAAGAATGGAGGAAGAGAAAGGGTGAGAAGCTGAGGACCTTGGCACATTCCCCTGAGGCAGAAGCTTGTCCTCACCCGAAGGTGAAAGCTGGTGTGAACAGCGCCTGAAAGGCCCTTCGAGAAGGAGTCATTAATCAACAAGTATTTATTTAGCACTATTTTCAGAATCGTGCCTGAGGCTCCGGTGGGATAATAAAAGAAGTGTAAAATAGAATTCATGCCCTCCAAGAATTTATGCTCTAATTGAAGAGAGAAGAAATAATAAGAGGCAGGTTAGAATAAATGCTAAATCATACGTTTCAGAGAAGAACTGGGAGAAGGGGGGACGTGATCATCCGAGACCCGAAATAATCAGGGAAGCTGTTACTGCAATGAGAGAGCCTGAAACAAGCCTTGAAAGATGAGTTCAAGATGCTTACAAAGGCCCTCACATTAATTAATTCAGAGCGTTAATTAATTCTGATCATAGGGAATGTGACCTAGGATCCAGCACTACTGTCTCCATTCTCCTTAATTACAAAGAGAAAGAATTAACCTATACCACGAGGCTGTTTGAAATACATGGTCACCTTTGAGACAATTTATAGGCCTGCCATTTATGTCATGGGGTTTCTACTAATTGACCTCATTTCTTCTTTCTACTTCCTCCTCCCTCCCCCCCATAGACATTACAACCTTTTAAAGTTTTTTGAACTCTAACTTTGTATTAATCTGTTTGGTAACACGAGGAACGTCTCCTGCTATCGAATAGAGATGGGCCTGAAGACTTTAAGAACTTCCAGGACTGGGGAAATGGTTCCCTGTGTAAAGTGTTTGCCATGCATGCCTGAGGACCCGAGAGCGACGCCTCAGGTCCCTTGTAAAACTGGGCATGGTGGTTTGGGTCCGAAGTAGCAGGTCATAGAAAGACTGAAGGTGGAGACTCTCGGTGTCTCATGGGCCAGCCAGCCTTGCTTATGTGGTAGTGAACATCAAAGAGAGCCTGTCTTATACAAGGTGGGAGGTGAGGCCTGACATTGAAGGTTGGCCTCTTACTTTCACAGGCATGCATTCATAACCCCCACCTCCCACCCCCCTCTCCCCCACCCTTCCATCCCCCCACATATACAGACACACATACACATACAAACACACACATCATACACACACATGTGTGGACATACCCAACTTCTTCCACATTTTCTGACCCAGATATGAATTACCAACCCCAGCACCTTTGCTCAAGTCAACAGGGCAACCATCTTTTGTTTCCTAGGTGACAGACAAATGGCATTGCCCGATGGTTGTGCTGTGTACCTTTGCAGGGGACACAAGCTGCCACTTCCTGTACATCTCTTCACATGCCCGGGAAAAGCTTCTTTGTCGTGATTCAGTGTCATCTTGAATTAGCCTATACATTGTGAAAGAGCCATTCTACATGGCCCCTCCCCCCGTGACCACTCACTTTTCCCTCCTGCAGTAGAACACACAGACTGTACTTATTCTGGGAACAGTCTTTCAGTTTGCTGTGTGGGGTGATAATATTGGTTCAGATTGGGGAAACAATTTCAAATTATTTTTTTTTCTTATTTGTAGTTTTCAAGTTCTTTGACTCCAGAGTAGAACTGGAGCATTGTTAGAACCACCCTCCCCCATCCCCATTCAAAAAATGCCGTTTGCTTTATATAAAAGAACACAAAGGAAGGAACGCTTTTTGAAAAAGGCACTTTCCCCAGCATCTTCTGAGTGCCACAAGAAATGCTTCTTTTTCTTTATAGAAAAGTAATAATGGGTAATTGTAAAAAATGAGTAAAACCCACATAAACCCACACGTACATTTAGAAAAAAAAGGAACAAACAGAAGAAAAATCTGAGTCTTCGAGAGGCTAATATTTGTTCAAGGTCGAATTCCTAAATAAATAAGATTGGGATGGAGCCTACATCTCTTTCGGCCATTCTCTGTGTCGCTGGGGCAGTCGGTGTGCTCACAGATAGCATTGCGACCCTTCATACTCACGAGGGTATATAATTTCATCAATACAATACAAAGGTTAATGGGATTGCCTTCTTCCAGCTCTATCATAGTAAACGCAAGCTTTATGACAACGTTTTAAAAAAATGACTTCTCCCTACTTTATGCTGATCATTAACGAGATCATCTTGCACTAGAGATTTACTATACCAAAGAGCATTGACACCACTAACTGCTATTAAGTGTGTGACACTTAGACTCCATAAAGTGGAGAAAAATACCTTGGTCAGCAACACGGAGGAAAACAGACATGGCCAGAAGCATTCAACCCATGGGAAAGAGCTTCCATCTACAGGACTGTGTCTGCCAGGCTGAACTCTGTGCATCTCTTCGATGAAAATCTCAACACGAAACATAAAGCCCACTTTATGTTTATGCAATTAAATGTGATCCACTCTGTAGTAATTTCAGCAGGTTGTATAGAATGAGTTAAACACGTCAGCTTAAGGAAAAACAAAAGGGGCAGAAATGGTTTAATCTGTATTTGTGGATATGGCTTCATATTTTAAATTATCAAATGATTAACACTGTGATGTCACCAAGGAAGCAAGGTTTGTTTATAGCAAGGAAGTCATGAAACAGAAAGCAATGGGTAGGGAGATTCCCTCAGGAAGAATTCAGACAGGAGTTTAAATAACTCTCAACAGCATACAATAAATGTTAACAAGCATTTATTTATAGCACGTTGTTCCTCAGGTATCCAAGACACCTCCTGAGTCTTGGATAAAATTCACGGGTTCTGTTAAGGCATGCCCATGCTGGTAGCAAAGACAGTCAGACAGACAGACAGTGTATAGAGGTTGTACCCCAAGTGGGGTGTTTTGGATCCGGGCCCCAAGTGGTCCACAACAGACTCACGGTGAGTGGAGGTACCATGGCAAATCTGATTTTTCTCAGAGAGACTTTGGAGACCATACTTGAAGTTAGAGCCAATGTCATTGACATGGGCTGCTTTTGTGCTAGCAAACCAGCCTTCAGCACAGTGAGTGGACTGCCTGCTTCATGTCTAAGAGCTTAGCCTTTATTAATATGAAAAGTATTAGAGGCTTTTAATAATGTGTTCTCCATTTACGTCTGTGGCTATGTTTTTTTAATTAGCGTGAATGTTCATGTATTAGTTACTTCTTTTACTGGTAAGGCGCACATCTTACAAAAACAGCTAAAGGATAGGTTTGTTTTAGCTTAGGGTTTGAGAAAATGCAGTCCATTATACTGGGGAAGGCACAGCAGTGTGAGTGTGAGGTTGCAGGTCACACTGTGACTACAGTTCATCATACTGGGGAAGGCACAGCAGTGTGAGTGTGAAATTGCTGGTCACACTGTATCTGGAGTCAAGAAGAAAAGGGGGATGAAGGCTGGAGGCTGACTTGTTACTACTTCCTTTTGTTTCTGTTGACACCATTGTCTCAGTCCATGGGGTAGCGTTTCCACATTTAAGAAGGATCTTTTATCTTCACCTAAAATTCTTTAGAACCTTATGGATATGCCCAGAAGTGTTTCTTCTAGTTGGGTTCAAGTCCCATCAAGCTGACAGTGAAAGCCAGTCACCATAAATTCGTTCCTTGTCCGTACCACTTTTAACCTTCCACTTCTGTGTCTTAAAGTCTCATGGCCAACTCATGATGTGAGAGCATTTAGTTCAACTGTAGGAGTCCTCACTGTCCTAAAAGCTACAACCTTATTCAAAGCCCAATCTTTCCCATTATGTTAGCTGTTATAGCCTGTAGAGTAAAATAAAAATATTTTTATATACTTGTCATATATAAAAGCATAGAATAAACATTCTTCTCCCACAAAGGAGGAGTGAAAACAGGAAGGAAAGATTATATATAGAACAAACCAACACTGAAAGCCAACAGCAGAAACCCCAAATCTTATACCTCTAGCATCTCGTTTCTCTCTTGGGCTGGTTTCACTCAGTAGTCATCCTAAGGTCCTGACATATCCATGTCCTGGGGTCTCCACTGTCATTTCGGCTTATTCTTCCCAGTTTTAGGCAATACCTCTCAGTGCCTCTATGCAGAGAATTTGATCTTGCCACTCATT
This sequence comes from Chionomys nivalis, assembly GCF_950005125.1. Classification (NCBI taxonomy): domain Eukaryota; kingdom Metazoa; phylum Chordata; class Mammalia; order Rodentia; family Cricetidae; genus Chionomys; species Chionomys nivalis. The sequence goes on along the minus strand of NC_080090.1, from coordinate 52,593,628 downwards.
GCCTGGCCTCAGCAACTTTCTAGAACTTTGATTCCATCCTCTATAACCTTTTAACTCTGCTATGATCCACACCTGTCAAACAACCATCATGAGCTTCTGAGTTCTTCTTCCAGCTTAAGATGTAGTGAGCATGGCTGTGGTGGCCTCATACGTATGATAGCTGAACCCGGGGACACACTTCACTAGGCAGTTTTGTTTGTTCGTTTTACCAGAAAAAAATCTCTTGGATGTCATTTTTAGTTCAATATTTCTCTTTTCAACTGCATTTACATTTTGCAAGCTGGAGTCTTCAATGCATGGCATCTCGTCACCAAAAGTGTCCTTCCTATTTCTCCAGCGCTAAGTGCTACCCTCTCCCACAGATAGAATTATTTAATTTATACCCCCTTTGCTTGTAGCTTTAAACTTGCCATGCCCCTTTCCTTACTAAACCACGCCTATTTCATACTTCCCTGCTTTGAACACTCATTGTGAACCTCAGTAAATGCAGTGAGCAATTCATACTCCGTAGCTTGGATGCCACACTGTCTCGAAAACTTTAGCTGCCAAAAACTTAGTCAATCCCTCTTCAGTTCAGCCTCAGTCATGTTATCAGGACACAGGTAAGATTTAGCCAGATTCTTTACCAGGATGTAATGCCAGTGTTCAGTAACCACATTTCCAGGAGAGTCCTTATTCTTCTCTGAAACCTCATTACCCTGACTTCTACAGTCTGCATTTCTCTTGGCATTCTCTCTCTCTCTCTCTCTCTCTCTCTCTCTCTCTCTCTCTCTCTCTCTCCTCTCTCTCTCTCTCTCTCTCTCTCTTTCCTAAGCAGCTACCTGAATAGCTCACTAAACTCTGGGAATAATGTTCCAGTGCTAATCCACAGACCCAAACTGTTACCCTTTCTTCCCACAAGCCAGTTGCAAAGTACCACAAACTCCATGCCCGTCAACAACCCCACTCTTGTTACCAGTTATCTGTATTACTATCACAACTGATGAAATACCTGGCAGAGGCATCTTAAGATTTACTTTGCCTTATAATTTTATAGGATACAGTCCACAATGGTGAGGAAGACATGGTGGTAGATGGTGGATTAGCTGGTCACATTATGTCCACAGTCAGCAAACAAAGAATAATATTACTGCTCATTTTCTCTTTCTTCTGGTTTTATTCAGTTTAGAGCCCTATCCCATGAGATAATTCTGACCACATTCAGAGCAGGTTTTCCTTCTGTTCTCTTCTGTGAAATTATTCTCTCTCTCTCTTTTTAAGAAACACCTTCGCAGGCATGCTTAGGCAAGTGCTATCTGACTGATTCCAAATCCAGACTATATTTGATAGTGAAAATTAACCGTTAAGCTGATTGACATGAAGTATGATGTTGAGGCTTTGGTTTTGCAGATGGAAGGTACTCATGTGATTTAAATGGAATCTTACAAAACCATCATTTTTAGGAATAATTTTATATTGAATAGACATACCAGAAATTTTGTTTAATTCTATACAAAAAAACCTTTCCAACAAAATCACAGAACTTCAGAGTAGGACAGGTTAAATTGAGGTTAACAGTGGCAAAGAAAGTGTAGAGACTTTGTTTGCATAGTCTCCTTTAGTCGATCCATTTATTGTTAATATTTTATGTCCTTTAGAGCTATGAAGCTCATCATACATACATTTGTGGGTTGCCTTCTGAGATCCATTCAGAATGGAGAACTTTATTATAATATGAACCAGAAATTTCATTATTAACTATGAATGCCTGAAACAAATGGCTGTGGAAATGAAGAATCCGATAGTAAATGCCAGGAAAATACTAGAGTAGCAACAACAGATGAAGGGAAGTGTTACTACCCATTTCTGCACTCAAGGGACAATCTTTCTGTAGTCAAGATCTGAACCTCCATCCGTGGCTCCCAGAATAGTAGAAAGAACACTGCGGTCTGTATTGGTGGGCCTTACTACACATTTGCTTTCTGCTTTGCCACAGAAGATTGTTTGCAGGAAAGTATACATCTGGGTACACTCTACTAAAAAGGCATGTGATGGTGATGTAGGCTGAAGTCATGGGCACTAGGTACCTTTGACCTCCTTACACTACAGGAATCAAGTGTGGAGATATAATTTGCACTGCAGGAGTTGAACACTCGGGAAGCTGCCTCTGTGGGGACTCCATGGGTACTGCAATAGCTAGGCATGGGAAAAACCACCTGCTATAGATGACTACCAGCAAGACTTCTTCCTGAGGTCTTTCCATCTTTCTTTACTGATAAATCTTACTGACAGTTAGCAAAGACCCAAATCTACTTCCACAGACCAGGTCAAAAAAGGCAAACTCGGAGCTAATAATAATAGATTGCTGAGTAGAAGCAATGATTTTATTCTTTTTCTTGATGGAAAGCTGAGAATGCTCAGTCAACTGCAACATGTATTTTCCCCAAACAAGGATCCTTTCTTATGTAACCACAGAAGAATCTTCCAAACAAAGAATACATCTCCATCTAATACTGGCCCAGTTAAGTCTCTGCTTGTATGCTGTCTTCCAGGGTAATGTCTTGCAGTCACACATACTATTTACCCCTTGATATAGTGATTCTTCACTTTTTCTGTGGATTTTACAACTATGAAAGTCTTAAAAGTTGCAATCATTTTATTGTATAAAATGCCCTTCATTTTCAGTCATGTGGCCATACACAGTGAGGCATGGCATAATAGGAACACTATTAATTGATGGGGTGCTCTCAGCATAGCTTGTCAGGACACACACGCCCGTAGCCTCTCCATATACTAGGGATACTAAGATGAGGCTGTTATGTTTGTCCACCATAAAGTCATTATATTTTATCTGTAATTGGTATATCTACTGTGATGAAATTCTCTGATATTGTGGTGAATATCTATTCCTCATAAACACACACCTATTAATAAGAATACCTGCAGATGTGTTCTCTGTTTTCCATTTTAACCCTCACTTCTTTATATTTATTGTTGATATTCTATCATAAGGAAGATCTCATATTATTTCTATCTATCTTCTTTTCTTTTTCCCTTCTTCGTTCCTTTCTCATTCCTCCTTCTTTTCTGGTTCTGGAAGTTTGAAACTAAGATCTTGGTATCAAATGTGGTGATTGCCATTAGAATGTCACTGTTCATTTGCACTCTGAATAGGTGGTACTATGAACGCATGTGCATATATATACAAAGATATATACACGTGTGCACATATACAAAATTATAGTTCCATATAACAGTCTACGTATATACTTTAAAACATTAATTCTCATCAGAACCTAGCATTCAGCTCAATATCAATTGAATTCATATCGTAAAGACTTTGTGAGGACCAGGTATCATTGTGCACATCTGTAATCCCTATATGTGGCAGGCTGAATGAGGATAACCATGAATCTGAGTCCAACCTTCACTATGTAGTGAAAGCTTGAGAGAGAGAGAGAGAGAGAGAGAGAGAGAGAGAGAGAGAGATTGTAAATAGAAATGGATATTTCTTTTGAGATTAACTATTACTAGCAGTGCTCAACAATCTACAAAGAGAATATTAAAGCACAAAGGAAGACTGTTGACTTCAGAAACACCATTGAGAAGTGACTTCAGGAAATGAGGGTAAAAGAACAAGGCTGTGAGCTGTCATTACAACAAAGTTGTTGGATTACGGGTGGTTTCTCTGGAGATTTTGTGTGTTATCAACTGAACCAATTTTGACTTCTTAGAGCTATAGAATGATATTGTCCTTTATTATTGCTCTTGTTTTATAGAGAAGCAAACAGGGTCATGACAAAGCCCAAAGTGGTGTCCCAGAAGGTTCCTGGAAGAAGCAGCTTCCCCAACTTGTTACTTGCTGCACCAGTATGCTGGTACTGTTCTCCTGAAGACTTTGACAGAGAAAAGGAAGGACCCAAAAGACTAAACATGGAACATTTTATCTTTGTGGAATTTCTGTTTTGTTCAAGGGAAAATAAATTAAAGCTTTACTTCAGTTGTATGCTGAGTACTGCATATGTGTATGTCATAGACAGAACAATGTATATGAATCTCGAGTTTCTTTCATGTTGAAGCCTTTTTAAGTTTCCTGACTCTTGTACAGTGAGGTTAGATGGGGGACTACATACTGGACAACTGTATACAGGTATAAGTGACAGTACCACTTTTGTACATGAACCGTAACTTCTGCATAGTCCTCAGTGCTTTCTTTCTTTATCCTCTGACATGTATATGATCCAATGAGGCAGCCCAAATCCCTCCAAGACGATGGAGCCATGAAAAGGACAAATCTGCACTATCAAAGGACAAGAAATGAAGCTAATACAATGCAGTGGTTGGCTGTATATTATCTGGTGAGGACAACACTGCATCTCTATTTTTATAGAAAAGCAGTTAGCTTCACTTGAACTGAGGACTTGCTACTTTGGGCTGGGAAGTAAGAGGTTCTGGGTACAAGCCTCTTATCTCCTCCCTCTGGAACCTCTGATAGAGAAGTCTGATAAACTCTGCACTACCCGTCCGATAGATTTGCACTGTGTTTAAAGGGAAGCAAAGATAATCAGAGACAAACTCTGCCTGCTGCTTATCTTCCAATGTTAACAAAAGGACAGTAGTGCTACCTGTGAACTTGAACTTCCCTTAAGAGAAAGCAATTCGATTTGAATTTGATGTCATATCCTGTCTAGTATAAAGACAGTCTATGAAGATTGTTTTCTTCTGGCTTCTAGCTGTTTTACAAATCACTCCCTTTTCGAGGGGGATTTCAGTATCTACATTGATATTTTTTCTAATTCCTTGAATGATGGCTAGTGTTAGCTGTTGACTTGACAGAATCTAGAATTACCCAGGGGACAAATGTCCAGGTGCTTCTTTCGTCTCTGGGTTTGCCCATGAGGAATTACGTCAAGTGGATTACAGGAAGTGGGTACACTCACCCACAGTGGGTAGGGCCATTCCTTGGGATTAAGTCCTAGATTTCATGAAAAGTAAGCTAGCTGAGCACAAGCATCCATTTCTCTCTTCTTCCTGACTTGATGCGATGGTCCGAGCTGCTGCACGTTCGCACCGCCTCTACTTTCCGACTATGATGAGCTGTCCTTCAACGGAGCCAAAACAAACTCTTGCATTCTCAGACTGCTTTTGCCAGAGTATTTTTGTTACAACAATAGAAAGGTACCTAAAATGTCTAGTTTTTTTTTAGCTCTGAGCCCTTGTCTGTTTCAGTGATGTCATCCTTTGCTTTGTATGATCCATTCACTTCTATGGTCACACAATGGACTTTTTGTTATCAGAACTTTAACAAGTCAATCTCAGTTTTATTTTGTCATTCTTTGACTACCCCTTTTAATGTTCATAGCTTGTGTATATCCTCTCTGTATCTCCGTCTACCTCTCTAATCCCAAATCATATAAACCTTAAATCCCACTTGAATATATAATTCATATTCTGTTCAAGTTTTATAACCTATTGCCCAGCTTAAGTCCCCTAGTTAATCATTATAGTTATTCTCTTGACTCTGCTGTCAGCTGCCTCTCATATCTCGTCTTCTTTTTCTTTTCTGGCTAAACCACAATTTTGGATGCCTCAGCTTTGTGCACATCTGCACTATGCTTGCTCATTTGCAAATGAAGCAGGCAACTATTCCAAAGTCTCAAGTTAGAATCCTTGTTGCTAACCTGAGGTGGGCCTTGGAACTATTCAGAAATCACCTCATGTTTTTGTTCCCTTGCTTTCATGTTTCATAGCCATCACTCCAAGCTCCCTCCTTTCCCCTGACATCTTTAATACCTCCTTTCTTGTCCCACTCTTATTAAAAGACTTTTTTTCTGGCTTATGTAATAAGTTCCATATTCATCTTCCTCCATCCTTACGAGATCCTGAGTCATACAACTTCAGTTCCTTGAATGACTGGTGCTCCTCGGGTTGTCTTTCTTTCTGTTCATTATCTTTCAGTGTGTTCACCATCTCCCTCCTTGTTTATTCAAGAGTGTGCTGCTAGTTCTTATAAACACAAACCCAAAGCCTTCTTTACCATACTTTCCATATATACTTCAGTCCTCTTTTTCTTTTCTAGATACTCTGTGGAGAATCACCCTGTCTCCACTATCACTTCCCATCCTCTCTGCTGATTTTCTTTTTATTATTGACTTTTATTCTTTTTGTTTGTTTTTGAGACAGAGTTTCTCTGTGTAATCCTGACTGTCCTCGAACTAGTTCTACAGACAAGGCTGACCTTGAACTCACAGAGATCTGCTTGTCTCTTCCTCCCAAGTGTTTGGATTAAAGGCATGCGCCACCATTGCCTGGCTAAACAGCTACTTTTATTCTTTTCCTTCTGATATTTTCTATTACTATTTCATGGCTTATCTCTTAGGTACCAGTCCCCATCTATACTTACCTGATTTGTTTTACTTACTTTTTGCTTAAATTCTTTTTCCATGTAAGATTTTAAACTTGATGAATACGATTTTAAGCTTGATAAGAGAAGGAACTTTTGCTGATTTCTCTCTCCCTCTCTCTCTGGCTCTGAGTATGGTAATGGACTTGTGTTGGATGCTTGACAAATATTAAATGTAAGAGTGGGTACAATGCAGGGGCCAAAATTGTGTAGGTTTGCATTTCAGTTCCTTTGTGTCTCAGATGTCAGTTCCTGATCTAATGGAGGGCACGAAGGATCCCTTTAGCAAGAAGACCAAGAGACAGCTGTGAGTCCTTCCTGAAGAGCTCCACTCCTTCCTGTGTCCTCTCTTGCTGCTGAGCTCTTCTCCATCAAGGGTGCTAGCCACTCTTTCAGGGCTTTGGATTGCTGTTGATGCCATAGAAGGAAGACAGTATAACAGTATACTGGACATGCCTTTAAAAAAAAAAAAACTTCTTTAGCTTCTCAAAATTACAAATTATAACCTAGAACTGAATCTGTCCTGTTGATCATTTTTAAAAAACAAAAACAAATGTCTCTAGAAAGAAGCATGATTGATGAGATCCTCCCACACTCACTCGTACATGATGCAAACGCCACACCCTGATTTTATACTTAAAACAGTGGCAGATGGATTGAGTATGCCCAACTGCACTCCTATGGCTGAGGGGGCTCAGTATTGTCCTCTGTTCACATTGGCCTCCAAGAGACACGTTGCTTCCTCATTCTCCTCTGTATGGTCCTTTCTTCTTGTCTATTAACCTTTCCTCCTGCATTTCATTTTGCCTCATTTTATCCTTCTCTTTAGTCTATTGGTGGTGTCTCGGCAGTGGCATATTTGTTGACTCTGTTGGTTACATCTTCTTTCAATAAGAAAATCTGTCTCTGGGTGTCTCCTTGCCTTGGGCTGTGCTTACTTAAAGTGTAAAATGTCAAACTCTACAAGGATGACAACAACCCTCTGGGTAAAGAAGAATTAGCCTTTGTATTATTAATCATTCAAGAGGTAGTCAAGAAACACCATCAATCTCAAAGAAGGAAAGATTGGAATTAGCTAGGTTTTACATCTTCTTCAGTCTCCTCCTTCAAGAGGGTAAAGCTTCGCATCACCAATCACCCTGCCAAAGGTCAACAGAAGCAGTCATGGATCAAAAAGGCCTCTTGTAACACCACTGCTGGCCCGAGTTGCTGTTGGAACTGTATTGTAACCACTGAAAATTGTACTGACTCAGAAGACTTGGGAGCATTCCTTAGCAGTGAGTCGAGACTGGCTTCAGATGATAGTGTCACAATCTGTGGTGTAGACAAGGGGATGTGGGAATAGACAGGTGGCCACATTCTGCCCTTTCCTCCGGCGTGACTCTCAAAGATGGCATTCCCAACTGTCCTAGCTTAATGTCCCTTAAAAACCACAACAGCCTGACCGTGGAGAGGCTGCAGGGAACTGTAGTTTGCAGTTTAACAGACATGAAAAGCTGAGCCTAATGATACTTTACAAGTTCATGATCTTTCTGGACCGTTACACAAGCATGAAGAAGCGTGCAGAGGCTGCTAGCTTGATTTGTACTATAGCAGACTGAAACAGATCACAGATTTATTCCACAATGAAAGAGTCTGGCTTCCAAAACTTTTGTATCTGGAATATACACACCTAAATGTAAAGGTATTCTTTATGTAAACTATGAAAATGATTGACACTCTCCCACAGAACACTAGTAATACAGCTTCTCCAACTCCACATTGGTGGAACTGTAAGAGCATCTTCCGTGTAGCTCACTGGTGGTTAGTTATACTATTCTTGACCAGACCAGACTGCCAGACTGGTCTTGACCAGTCTAGACCAGACCAGACAAATCTCAATGGGAACAGACCGGACAAGACTGGACCAGACAAAAATATACTCGTCCAGACCGGTACAGACCAGACCAGACCAGACTGGACAAGACTGGACTTGACCAGTCTAGACTGGAGCAGACTGCTCTTGACCAGATTCTACCAGACCAGACCAGTCTTGACCGGACCAGAGCAGTATTGACCGGAACAGACTGGTCCAGACTGGTCTAGACCAGTTCAGACCAGACCAGACCGGTCTCAACCAGTCTTGTCTGGTCCAGTCTTGTCTGGTCTGTTGTGGTTGAGACCGGTCTGCTCTGGTCTGAACCGGTCTGGTCTGGTTGAGACTGGTCTGGTCCGATCTGGACCAGTCTGGTCTGGTGGAGACCAGTCTGGCCTGGTCTGAACTGCAACCAAATCATGAGTTTCTGGTTATCTTGATGTACTGCCAAAAAAAAAAAAAAAATCAAAATAAAGTGAAGATTTCCAAGGAGTCATTGTATTCAAATGGGAAGATACTTAATTGGCTTTTTTGAAGTAGGATTTCTCTGGGTAGCTCTGGCTGTCCTGGTACTCACTCTGTAATCCAGGCTGACCTCAAACTCAGAGATCTGCCACCTATGCTTCCTGAGTGTCAGGATTAAAGGTGTGAGTCACCATGCCTGGACTGTTTTATAAAAAGGTTTTAATGCCCCATTTCCATGATAATTTATGTTATATATTATATTTTATCATTATGATATTATAAAATCTTATTCAAAACAAACAGTTACATACAGAGTATGGTTTATTTTAGATCTAGATTTTTGAAAAAAAATTAAATTCTAAGTCTGCTGGGTCAGTTCAATGCTGATGGTACAAACGTGACAGGGAGGATGACAAAGTCACTTAAGGAATTCAGTAGGACTTTATAATGGGCAATTTGATGTCTAAGACTTGCAGGTGCTTCAAATTTCATATTGTTACCAACCTTCATGCAGGTCTACAGCTGAGTGTTTATAGAAACAGTGCTTAGTGGCAGCTACCTTGGTCATTTTGGGTTGGCACAAAAATTGCCATAGACTGGCAGTTTAGATGAATCAAAACAATGCCTCCATGGTTGCAAAAAACCTTTTGATGCTCTGGGATCTGAATGTCTTCCTACAAAGCACTCAACAGACCATGACTTTTATATCAGAGCCGGTGACATATTATTTAGTTTTAAAAGTTGTTTTTAAATCCAGAGTGTAAGATAAGATGCTGATTTCTGAGCTCTGAATTTGTAAGGTTGCATTTGGAACTGGAACAAGCAGTAAAATTACAGATTTTTTTTTTTTTTACTTTAACAAGAAACTACTGCATATATCACCAGCCAAGAATCTCACAAACATCTCTACCCTAGTAGAGCACAGGAAAGAGTGCTCTTAACTATGGGTCTTAAGCATTACGAACATTTTAATATATACTTTAGAAGGCTCTAAAATGTACCAAAGCAAGATAGCTTGAACAAGGCTGGTCAGTGACCAGTCAACTGGTCATTTATGGTCACACAGAAAGTCCATTAGGAATGGGAGCATCTCTCTACTTTCTTTTTGCTTTTTTAAACAGTTCACAATGACATCTGGTAACACAAAGAGCACATATATGAAAATTTGATTTCAACGGAAATTTTTGCATCATGTGCCACCAAGGGACACAAATATCCTCTCCCACCATCCTCACCAGTTTTAGTCGTGATGGTTAGGAAACTGATTTTGCTATCTTTGAGCAAATTTTAATTATAATTAAAATTAATCCTTCAGAGTTTCTTTGCTTTAACAATCTTGTGAGCTACAAGATGTGTTGGCATTCCTGATAGGTTTAGTTTTAATGTTTTATGAAGGTATAAATGCATATGCAGAACAATTTCCACGCACCATACCAAAAGCCACTAACAACCCTTGAAACAAGTCAGAAAACTACGATTGCTTAAGTGTGAATTAATTATCAACTAAGATTCATATTCAGGAAAATGGGTGAGGTTAACTCTTTTTGCTAGGTAACTAGGTGGCCAGAGTTTAGTTGAAAGGGTCATTTAGTGTAGTATTTCCTAATGGGAGGATTTCAGTTATATAGAATGCAAAGAAACTTCCTGTCTGTCATTTCTACTTTAGTGATTTGTCTACATGCCTATGATTGTGTCTATAGAGCCAACGGAGATGGAAGACCACAGACACTGTCCCAATAAATCAAGTCAAGCTGCGGATAGCATTGAAATTGTACAGGTATTGACATTCTTATGGTTCAGTTGTAAAATGTCTCACACAGGCTCCTGTATTTGAACATTTAATCCCAGCTGCTGGTACTGTTTTGGGGTTATGCAGCATCTTTAGACTTGTAGCCTCACTGTAGAAGTAGGTACTTGTGGGCAGAGCTTGAAGATGATATTTGCTTCTGTTTGCAGCTTGAGATCTGTTTCTATATATTTAATGATCTGCAAAGATGTGAGCAAGCCACCATCCCACATCCATCATGGTGGACAGTGCCGTTTAGCTGTCCAGTCTTCTCTGCTGTGCTGGACTGTGGACTCCGAAAGCATGATCTGAAATAACGCAATAATGATGTCTCCTCCTCTCCCCTTGTCTTTCTTACTCTTTTTTTTTTTTTTTTTTTTTTGTCTCTGTTGTGTTTGAAAGTAGGTCTTGCTATGCAGTCCTGGCTGTTCTGGTACTCACTATATATCTCAAGCTGTCTGCAAACCGACACGAACCCCCCTGCCTCACTCCACAACCCTCTCATCCCTTAAGTTGTTGGGTTAGGCATTCTGACCTAGCAACATGAAAGAGGCAACTAATAGAGAAAGTATATTTGATATTTCGGGTTCAAGTGATCTAAACCCCTCATTTATTTTGTGTCTCCTGTTCAGTTCTTTTATACAGCCCAAAAGTTAGTGAGGTGAGCTGGTTGAAATGTCATCCATATTTCTAGATCACAACAATGTGAAGTTCCCAGAATATTGAGATCTTGGTAACCTCCTGTGCCAATCTGAGAGAGGCATCTTCAGTCCCCACTCTGTGGAAATCAGTCATGGCCAAACTTCCCCCTTAGATGCTTCACTTTCATTTACCTTCTAATGAGAAACTCAGGTTATATTTTCTATGTACATATTTTAGCATTCTCTAACCTAAAGAGTCCATACTTGATATCTTTTTGCTGTTTGAATCTTCAGCACACAGTTAAATTTCTTGATATAGTTTGTCTAGTTAAGGGTCTAGGGAAATGACAGATCTCAAATACACTCACTATGTCACATATCAGGAAATATAAAAGAGCATAACTGTTACACACATCTGGTCAAAAAGAAAGCTATCATTTTAATCTACATACTTGGAAATACTTTTTAAAAAATTATTTAATTTTGAAAAGTTATAAGATACAGTCTCCGTTTTGTTAGTTTTAAAAAATGGGTAACATCTTAGGGAAACAAAATTGTATTAAATATTCACAACTCTTAACAATAATCTCACCTGTAGAGACATTTTGTAAATACATAATTCTTACATGAACCCATGCATGATTCATAATATTAAATATCACATTATTTCATAGTTATTGATAAAGGATAACAACACAGAAGCTACCAATAACAAATTAGTATTCAACCGCAAAAAATATGCTATTATTTAAATGCTTACATTGATAGCAATAAAAATTATGCAGTATTTTGAGAAAAATCATCTTAAAGTGAGATAAATTAGCAAAGCAGTTAAAACTTGGATATCAGCACAGTTAGAACTATATACTCCAGTAAGTTAGGGGACTCTTCATAGTAGAGTGAGGCTGGTAACTCACACACTCAACTGTTCTTGGTAATGTTGATGTTTAGAAGACAGGCTTGTAGGCTATCCAGGGACTCAGATTCCTTCAACTCTACGACACTGCAATCCTCTTAAGGACCTTAGAGTTCTCCCCTCCATTTTTATCATTAACCATTTTATGTAATAGGAAAAATGCACATATGTGACAGCCTGCAATTGGCCCACACATATTCAAGCTGGAAAAGAATCCAAATACAGAGAAGTGGGGTAGGAGCAAAACCAACCAGTTTTCTTTCTTTCTTTCTTTCTTTCTTTCTTTCTTTCTTTCTTTCTTTCTTTCTTCTTTCTTTCTTTTCTTTCTCCTTTCTTTTCTTTCTTTCTTTCTTTCTTTCTTTCTTTCTTTCTTTCTTTCTTTCTTTCTTTCTTTCTTTCTTTCTTTCTTATATAGACTGCTTAGCATACCAAGTTGTATTGTTAAGAACTAGTCATGAAGTCAGGTGTAGTGACACATTCCTTTAATCCTAGCACTCAGGTAGCAGAGACAGGTATATTTTTGTGAGTTTTTGGCCAGCCTGGTCTACAGAGTGAGTTCAGAATAGAGAGACCCTGACTCAAAACAAACAAACAAAAAATATAGTCATGTGATCCTGCCCAAGCACAGTGCAGTGGAGAAAATGACTTTGCTGGCTGCAAAGCAGCTTTGCCACATTGACATTGTCTCAGTGGGAACACAAGCTTTTCATAGAAAACCTGTTTACATCTGCTCTGTCACAACTGTCAAAGTAATCAAGTCCCTTGGCTCTGGGCTCATCTGGACTCGGACAATGGAGATAGGAAGATAATTTTAATTGTACATATTATTCTCAGAAAGAAAGATATTTATTTCAGTTCATGGTTTCAGAGGGTTCAGTTCACGGTTGCTTCCCTGTATGTGTTTAGGGGAAATATCATGGTGGCTGGAGCTCGCATGAGAGGAGGTGTTTCATCTCAGGACACTAGGAAGCAGAGCAGAGTTATCTTCCATGGTTTGCTGGTTTGGCTTGTGACAGGGTCTCACTATGTACCCCTAACTGCCCTGGAATTCTCTATGCAGACCAGGCTAGCCTTGAACTCACAGAGATCTACCTGCTTTTGCCGCTTCAGTGTTCAGATTAAGAATGCAAGCCATCATTCCTGTGATTATCTACTTCTTATCAAGGTGTATGGTGTAATCCTCACAAAGCATTTACCGTGTGCACTGCAACATTTCCCTGATAGCGGCAATATTTTTCCGCCTCTAATATTTAAGGAAAGAGTTGGAGGACAGTATAAAAATAATATGAATAGTGAAAAGTGACTTTTGTTTTCCTTCTTCTGTCTTTTTAAACACCCTGTACTGTGATTATGAGGTATTTATCATAAATATTGTCTTTAGTATAGTGTATTCTTCATTGAAGAATGATGTTCGTTGTGTTTGAACAGTATGTGGTGTTTTCATATATGATGGAAATTCTCTTACACATTTAGCATATCTTTCTGAAGTGGTCACTTGGCAAAGCTAGCAGGATGGAGTCTAACACACACATAGACACACGTATTCATATATGTTATTTATGAGTATAATATATATTCCATATACATATTTGGTTATGTATCATCATAATTATATATGCATCTGTAAGCTTTGCTCAGTAAGGATAATTTTTAATATACATAAAACTGAAACCAGATCATGGTATGGTTGGTAACCCAGAATTATACAGCAGGCATTTCTGGGGTACTTTTTTGGTACAACTCTAAGCAACAAAACTTTCTGTTTTAGCCTTCCTTCCTTCCTTCCTTCCTTCCTTCCTTCCTTCCTTCCTTCCTTCCTTCCTTCCTTCCTTCCTTCCTTTCTCCCTTCCTCCCTTTCTCCTTCCCTCCCTCCAGCCCTCTTTTTCTTCTTTAGATCAGAGAACTGGAGTTCAGAGTGGAAGTGATCTTCTCTTGATCACCTCCTTAAGGTGGTGTCAGTGATCAGGAAGTGATACAATACTGATTGGACTGTAGACTGCTACAAGACCAGGGCCATAACGAGACTTAAAAAGACAGATGGAATGAATGCAAGTTATTCACACGAATTATACTCAAGGTTCATGATATTTCTAACAGCTTCTTAAATAATGAGGAAATCAATGTGGAAGACCAAACAATTACCCCTCACATGATAAAATGCTATTGGTAAATTTCCTTTTTTTTTTTTTTTTTTGGTAAATGTACTGAGAACATTCTCTACTGGACAAAAAAGATAAACCAAGTGAGATCACCTCTTTCCTAAAGAAATGTAGAGACTTTGTCGGGGAAGAAGGAAACCCAATTAGCTCACACACTGCTCCAGCCAAAATAAAAGACAACAAAATTCTTTCATATTTTAAAATACAGAAGATTTTCCTATGAAAAGAGTACACAGAGAAGCAGGTACACAAAGAAGCAGTGAAGATCATCTTTTAAGAGCAAAACATTGCTCTTTTCTGTATTTTATAGGAAATTGTTTTACTGACATTGAGCTGGCAGTCCATTAGGTAGTCATACATATACATACATACATATGTGTGTATGTATGTATATATCTGTGTGTGTGTATTGTGTGTGTGTGTGGTGCATTCTGAGGACAAAGGCTATTGTTGGAGGGACATATCTAAGGTTTTCAAAACCTATATAGATATCCTTTAGGAAAGTCGATTCAGTGAAGAAAATACTGACAAGTATTGAGTATCCCAAGCCATCGAGTGAGTCCCTATAGCTACTTCACTAAATAAAGATGTGATCTATCCAGAACTATTAAGGTAAGAAACAATAGAACTGCATGCTCAGCTAGTGGAGTCCAGTGTTGCTGAGTTCTCAAATACTCAGGCATTCTTGTTGGTCACTAGCCAACAGCTCAGCACTCAAAAAATACCTTTGTTGCTCTTCTTCATTTCCAGAGTGGTGCCCCTCAAATGTCAAATAAACTTTCTACAACTTCAAATTACACAATATCCCCAAGGCATAAATGTACTAATGTGTGTGTGTGTGCATGTGTGTGTACGTGTGAGTGTGTGCGAGCTCAGTGCACACGTGTGGGTTGTTTTTCCTGGCAAACACACGTGAGGATCTGTTTAAGTCCTTTGCCTTGTGCTCAAATGTCACCCTGCCAGAATTCATTACATCTTGTTTATTAATTAATTAAAATATATTTATACAGAACAGGCTTTATGAGATGGAGTAAAAAATAACGTTATGAGAGGCATCCTCCAGACAGTATGACTTGTCTCTGATGGAGAGCGGGGATGCAACTCCAGCATTCCCTGCCAACGCCACTGTAAGCTTCAGCTGCTGGGATCACTACGCAGTGATGTCTGGGAAATTAAAGGAATTACTGGAGATCTGGAGCTGGGGATGAGATACACGTAACTTTTCTAGATGACTGTAAACTCTTAAATATCACTCAGTTTTTCTTGATAAGCAAAAATGCATTTCTTATGTGACTCACCCAATACCTTCTCTTCCAACAGAAAGACGCTATAGGGTCTAATGGAGAAATAAAGGAGGAGGCCAAGGACACGACACTCTGAAGACTCAGTGGACGCTTTCTGGCTTCCTACTGGCACCAGTGACCAGACTGGACGCCTCTGTGATTTTTTGTCAAAACTTTCTTTCCCGTCAAACCAGTGACACCAGATCACTGACCCAACCCTCCTTTTATAGTTTAGATTTTAGGTATTCCCCAAGGTCCATGTGCTTGGTCCTGTGGCTATTGGAGGGCAGCAGAACCTGGGTTCAATTCCCAGTATTAAAAGGTAACAGCAGCAAAACAAGTTACCCCCTCAAAGTTGTGTAACCTGGAACTGAGTGTTAGTTTACGGAAGCGAATCGCCAGATCAAGGTCTTAACTACTAATGTTGGGAGGCTGTCTGTTATTTTTGCACATAATCACGTTACCCTGAAGACAATTAAGGTGTTTCTATCAGAGTTTACTAAGTAAGAAATGCATGAAATATGTGAGTGGATATTTATGTATGTTGTATGCATATGTTCATATATTCATTACACACAAAAGGGCATATGTAATTTATATATATGTAATACGAGTAATTCTTAGCAGTAATACACAATTAAAAAAAGGGGCCAGAGAGATGTCTCAGCAGGTAACTATGTTTGCTGCCAAACCCGAGGTCCTGAATTTGATTCCTGGGATGCACGTGGTAGAAGGATAAAATTTTAGATCCGCTAGTTGTTCTCTGTCCTCATGCATGTTCTGTGAAATATGATACATGTACACACATACATACACACACGCAATAAATTATAAATGAGAAAATGACAAAAAGTTCCTTGGCCCCTATCCCAAATTATTCAATACAATCAAGCAAAAAACAAAAATATTACAAACAAAACAGGCAATGACAAGGAATGAAGAGAAAGCACCCTGGTCTTGCATTAACCCAAGAAACAAGAATGCTAGGAATATATAGTCCTTGAGACATCTGAACAAGGGTTGAGAAGGAAGTTAGTTCTGGATAATACTCAAGCCAAAATATTTATCCATCCTGACTTCAGTACCTACATGGATTTAAAGTTTTTCTTTAAAACTGGCTTCCCAGGAACACGTCTGCTCTGCAGTACGAGACACAGCTGCTTACAATAAGTCTCCTGTTGCCTGTTCAATGGTATCAGTAGCGGTTTCGACTTGTAATGGTTGCTGTCCGTTTCCAGCTTGTGGGTTGTTCATAATCCAGAATTAATCCTTTTTAAAAAGTCTAAAGCAACTGTTTAGTCTCAAGCAGGGCATGGCTATCAGAGCTTTGGGTAATGGCTCCTAAGTGCCCCCCCCCCCGCTTCTCCCTAATCTCCTCAGAACCCTCAAACTAAGGCAGGAAAAATAAGTCTATTTGAATCTTGCAATTTTATATTCCAAAAGGTAGATAAACGAACTGAATCTGTGGTTCCTCCAGGGATGGTTCACGCATCTGCCTTCCATTAGTAAAACTTGCTGAAGTTTAAGTGTGGCGAGGGGTCAGCTGACCTCATGCCTCATTTAACAGGTCAGGGAGCAGGCTCACAGAAGTGCAGCCAGCCAACCCAGCTAATGAGAAAAGATCCTGGGTCCACACTCCTTGCCCGACCTTTGCCTCTGAGCTGAACTATTTCTATGACAAGTGACCTCACAGAGATGCCAGAAAAATGAAAGTGCCCAGAAACCACCAAGAAATAACTCCGTGTACTTTCAGATACAATTTCTGAATATTTCTTCGGGCTTTAAGAGAGGTGCTTGATTTGAAAATGAAGGTGAAATCCCAAGGAGTGAGAGGAATGCCGACTGCTTTAAGTTAACCTCTAGATGTCCCCTGTGCTATGGGGATTTCACTTCGTGCAGCTGAGGTGTAAGTTTTAATAGCGGTGTGAAGTAGTGTAAGCTACTGTAATATAAGAGACATTTGGCTTACCTAATGGTACCCTCTCTTCTGTAGCGTTCCAAATCTAAATGCATAGATGAGTACAGACATTCCAGGCCAAGGTAGGCAAGAGCTTGCTGATATGCCATGCTTCCTTTCTTCTCTATGTTCTTGCTATGATATCATCTTTGAGTCTGCTGATTTAGGGGCAACTATAGAAATTGTAAAAATTGTTTGACCCACGTAGAGCATCGTGAAGCAGGAATAAACCTTTGTTGTGTTAAATGCTTCAGACATATATAGTCTTGCCAATAGCAAAGTTTGCAATAGTGTCTTTATTTATTTTTAAGTCACCGCTGTGCCTACCCATGTCCGTGATTGGGGAGCTTCCTGGTGACCATAGAATTTAAGTGAAACTTTTCTTTATCCAAAGGGCAAAAAAACACACTCTTTTGTTACATCAAGTGTTGTGAATTTCTTATTTTTAAAGGAGAAAGAGCTTACTTAATATGAAAAATATATTTTACATTAAATATACTCTCTTTACTGTTATTAGGAGGGAAAGTTAGTCATACTTTGTTTTTTTTTTCTTTTTTTTCCATTATTTTCTAGCCAAATGTCTCAGTGGAGTAGAGCCCAGCATTTTGTTATTTTTCCTATGGCAGGTAAGTTTCATAATTCTCAGGCAATATTATTCCATCCTTTATCATAATAATAATAACAACAAGACAAATCTAACATTTCAATCTAAGCCTTAGTGAGAAATGCATTAATGGAGAGAGTTGTTGCTTTTGACCAGAAGGGCAATTCTTACTTTTAGATGTTAAAACTAAAGCAAGCACGGATCGCTATCTGGTTCACACTCACACAAGTATCAATGCTTGTGAAATTGGATGTCTTGGTTCTCAAGCGAGACATGTATAACAAAATAGGACACATCTTGACCAAGACGTTTGAATTTGAAGTGTCCTGTTTAAGACCTGACTTATCTTTGCCAGGGTTTTTGCTTGTAGGTGTTTGGGTCAGAGTGGACCATCTCTCTCTTCCTACTTCCTAAGTCAGGGAGAATCCTACTTTGATGAAGGAGGGCTCATGAGTACAATGCTTTATTTTTGTCTTGCTCTCAAACCACACACCAAGGCTACAGAGTAAGGTACTAGTGTTCCCAGTACCCACAGAGAGAATTTTTTTAAATGCTTCATCTTATTAGACATTGCTAATCAGCTCTTTCTAAGAGGAGAGGGAGGGGGAACTATTTAGTCTGGCAGTGGGAGAACCCTGTCTGTGCCTAACATAATTGAAACATGAAGCATAGATATTGTACTCCTTCGCCATAATAGCAACAACATTTATAGGTTACTGTCTCTGATCTTGGGGTCCCATTACCCACCAGAGCTGTAAGCCGGCAGCAGAAAGGGCTGATGGGAAACATCTCATACCTCCTGCTTCTGCTTCATCCTGGTAGTCTCGCTATGGGAGCAAAGCCAAATGGTACTCTGTGTTTGTGAGGTTGTATATGGGAGGAAATAATAGAGGGATTAATACACGTTCTTATAAAACTGTAGAAATGAATGGCTGGATGTGGTGGCCAATGACATGAGAGGTAGAGACAGGAGGACCAGGAGTTCAAGACCAGGCTTTGTTGCTTAGCAAGTTCAAGATCAGCCAGAACTACATGAGATTAGCCTTTGCTTCAGAAAAATAAACAAATAAAGACAGACAGTGATTTTGAGTCTGATTCTTCTTAAAAGATAGAGGGGTAGGGGATGGGAAGGAGACAGAGAATTAATTCTGGTACTATTTTTTTTTTTTTAAGTTTTTCGAGACAGGGTTTCTCTGTGGTTTTGGAGCCTGTCCTGGAACTAGCTCTTGTAGACCAGGCTGGTCTCGAACTCACAGAGATCCACCTGCCTCTGCCTCCCAAGTGCTGGGATTAAAGGCGTGCGCCACCACCGCCCGGCCTTAATTCTGGTACTATTGTGAATAGTTTCTGCCTTGTTTTTTCATGATAAACCACATTAATTGGCAGTTATTAGTATACAAACACTTTTGAAAACCCGGAGAAAGCAAATGTCTTATGATTGTCAATATGTGTTGGGAAGGTAGGGAAGCATGTTTATCGCCACTGAAGCAGACTCTCTGGAAAAGTGGAATTGCTAGGGAAAGGAATTCATGGCAACCTCTTTATTGACCCTTACTGCCCACCTGCTGACCCTTAACTTGTTGGCAATATTGCTGTTTGTTTACTTATTTACTTCTAATCTGTGGACGTTTGTAACTTGTTCTTTCATAGCTAACTGAGCAACTTTTCCCTAGCTGGAAAATGTTTTCAGTCTCCTCCACATGATAAACACACAAAATCAGTGTAATTCACAGGACTCCAGTGGGGATTTTAGCTATTACCAATACACCCTGGTGACGAATATACAGAGTGGATGAGGAGGACAGCCAAGTTCTTAACTCCCCCTCGCCTTCTCCTTTTCTTTAGTGAGTGGAGGTTCCATTGCCTCTGTCCCTAATGTGCTCCCAGTGTATGGCATGTGTTTCAGTGTGTGGAGGAAGGGAAACACATGAATAATTAACGGGTTGGATAAGAACATAGCCAAGGTGTGAGAACACAGAAGCAGCAGGGTGCTTGGTTTTGCCTGAGAACATAAGGAACGTGTTCACAGAAGATACCCCATTGGATTGAGAATGGGTGAGAAACTTGATACATAAAACATGACCCATTTGCTAGTAATTAGCCTCAGTGTCATCTAGATATACTCTCCCGGACCACAGAGATGACTGGATTGAAATCTACAGTTGAAACACTTTCAGGCGAGTTGTATATACATTAAAAATTGACTTACAATCAGAGTTAAGTTGATGGTTCTTACTGTGCCTGCACATTATAACCAGCTGGGTTTTGAAAAAAAAAAAAAAAAGCATCCTGGTGCAATGGAAACTCCCAGGAATCTTTGAAAATGACCGTAGGGAAAACTCCTAGTAATGGGGACTACAAAACCTGAATCAGTAAACTTCTGTAACCAGAAAAGGCTTCCAGTGGAGGGTTTGGGACAACAACCCAGCTATAAAACATTAGGCAGAGCTCAGGAAGCCTATGGAGGAGGGGGAACAAAGATTGTAGGAGTCAGAGGGGTTGAGGGCATCACAAGGACATGACTCACAGAATCAACTAATCAAGGCTCATAGGGACTAACAGAGACTAAACCTACAATCAGGAGGCCCATATAGGTCTACTCTAGGTCCTCTGCATATAAATTATGGTCCTGTAGTTTAACATTCTTGTGGGAACCTACCAGTGGGAGCGGGGTTTGTCTCTGACTCTTGCCTGCTTTTGGGACCTTTTCCCTCCTACTGGGTTGCCTTGTCCAGCCTTGTTTAGTTTTATTGCAACTTGATATGCTATATTTGGCTGAAATCCCTGGGACATTTCTTCTTTTCTGAAGGAGAGGATCTGAAGGAGTGGGGAGATGGGGGAGCAGTGGGAGAAGAGGAGGGAGGGGTAATGATGATGTAATATACGAGAGAAGAACAGAAATCACAAAACCCCAAACAAAATAGAACAAAAAGACAAAGTCTCTATCTTTACAATTTCCCATAAGTTGTTGTAGGGATTCGAGAGTCACCATGCAGTTTAGGTCCAAGCATGTGTTCTATTGTTCTGGAATTTTATGTTTTGGGGCTGCAAAGTGATAAAACAAATCAAGGAAAGATCCCTAAACCAGACATAGTAAGGGAGATTCCCAAGATTCCAAGAAAATGGTTTGACTTTCTCCCCTGTGCATCTGAAAATTATGGAAATTGTCATGACACTGTTCATCACTGGGCACCTGGGGCTCAAGTAAGCTTCCATGGTAGAAATTTAGTATGCCTGGAGACTCACAAATACATGAAATCAAAAGGTCTCAAAGTGCAGGGCTATAAGAAAGACAGTGGTTAAAGGAGGAGGGTTGCTTTTTGAAACCTTGCTGCCGGTGTGGTGAGCAAAAGATTATGGGTATGTGGGGAGAGGTTTGAGATAATGCCACACACTGGCACAACTTGTTTATGGTTTTGGACCAGTTCTGCCTCTTGCTTGCCCTTGTTCTACTTGGAGAGAGAATTTAAACCCCAGAATCTCTCTCTGATGGGTATTACAGGTCCCATGGCATTCTCTCTAGATCCACTGTAATATTTGGGCCAAGTTCCAATCAGAAAATTATTTTCTATTGACTGTAAATTTCACACCTTGAACACGAAGACTTCCCATAACACACACTCTCTAAATTGGCTTCAGGTCCTGCCCTCAGACCAAGCATGACACGCAGCCTCAAATGGGCTTCAAATTGAGCCACAGGCTCGGCTAAACATATTTTAATGACAACACATAACATTCAGGTCACCGAAAGAATACTTCCCCCTTCATATGATACATGTGTTGCTGGCATAAAATTATATGACTTACGTCTCCTTTCAGCAGCGGGAGGGTTGAGAAATCTTTTTCACTTTCAGTCTGAAATTACTCTGTGGTATAAATTATTACTCAGAGTTCAACACTTGCTGTGTTCAGCCCAGAGGTAGCTGCCTTCTCAAAGGCTCTATGATTTATTGGAGGCAGTAGAAGGGTTAGAGTGCCTCTGAGCGGGACATGTACTTGCTCGCTGTCCCTTCTGTCGGATGTGACAGAGGGTGGAAGGGATGACCCCGCAAAAATTACATGGATCGGACAATCAGGGGAAACACCCTTAAACTGATGATGTGGAATAACTGGTGTGTGTGTATGTGTGTGTGTGTGTGTGTGTGTGTGTGCATGTTGGGTGGTCACTGGGGAAACAACGCATCCCCTTGGTTCGTTTTTGATTTAGTTCTGGGTTCTCCAAGACTAAAGTCAATCAGAATCCATTAAGATCTAGATGATGTCTAAAGTTGGATTTGGTCCTCGGTACCTTGGTACCTTTTCCTTCCTTTCTTTTTAAAAATATTTTTTTTTCATGTTTATTTGTGGGATGTGCTTCTGTGTATGCATGTTTATATATGTATGTGCATATACAAGTATGTGAAGGCACAAGGTTGATGTTGGAAATCATTGCTTTATCCTTCATTTTATTTATTTATTTATTGTTTGTTTGTTTTTGATGCAGAGTCTCTCAGCTGAACCCATGACTCACCAATAGCTAGTTTGGCTGCTAGCCAGCTTGCACTGGGGATCTTCATCTTCACCTTGGAAGTTGGAGTTACAGCCAAGTTGCCTACCCAAATCATTTACATAGCACTGTGGGCTCTTGTGTTTTTGTGGGGAGCACTTTAACTGCTGAGCCATCTCTCCAAGGATCTTGGTACCTTTTGTAACCAGCAATTAAGATCCCTAAACCTCCACTAGATATAATGGAGGTGACATACTTCTTGCTTAATTTGCAGGGTCATTGTTTCATTTATGTGAAATAGGTTAGGGAGGGAGGAGGAAGGATAAATAACATGAAGAATGTTTGAAAAGACCATAGAGAATCATATTATTATATGTTTACTTAAAATACAATGTTTTATGCTTGGTTAAACTGCACTGTATGTATACATATATGCATATATGAAGTTATGCCACCTGGAGTAATAATGTTTCCTCCCAAAGCTATGGGCCATCTATCACCTCCTTTCCAGTGACCAGCATTAGACACCCTATTTCAAGTTGATGGTCAGGGGAGTCCAAGAATCTCCCTAAAATAATAATTTTGGTTTTAATGCAAGATCTCTCTTATAGCCCTGGCTGATGTGTTCTTTGTCACAGCCCTCCTGATTTGGCCTCTTCGGTGTCTTGTTTTGATATAAAGGGTGTGGCTCCCCAGCATCTGGTCTTCCTCAGAAATTGAAAGTCCTAATGAATAACTGTGCGTGAAGAAAGCAGAAACCAATGGGACTAAAGCCTTCACCTGTCATTTTTGCAATATTTCACTATTTATATCAAGCCTCTATAGGTTGTATCTTTGGTAAGTGTTAACATTCAGAAGTTTAGAACTACTGACTTAGGGGCTGTCATTTACCAAAACAAGTACCTATATAATAAACACATATTTACATTAGGAAAAGGTATCTGGGGAGTTACACTGGTTTCCAAGACAATAACACGAAAGTCAAGCCATGTTGTAAGTGAGAAAAATACACTAACTTGATTTTAGTGTGTCTTAATCAAGATATTAAACATGTGAGAACATGCATGCATGACAGCATACACAAACAACAATGTATTCATATGTTACTTAATGGCAGGAATGTGTTTTGAGAGATGTGCAGCATGCTGTTATGTAACCCATGACTACATGTAATAAGTAACATATTTTGTACTACAATACATATTACATAGGACACACTCGTGACTATATATAATTACTTTATAAAATATATGTTATTTAATGTGCACATATAATAGTTGATATAAATACATTTTAGAGGGCTTTAAGAGCCCTGTTTATAATTTATATATTTTTAATTGACATTGCTCACTTGTACATCTTATACATTGAAAGGTGCATCAAAATGAGATACTGTTTGGAATCAGGCTGCTTAGAATTTCAGTAGTGACCATGCTGAGGATCACTGTGTGAGCGAGTATGCTAGCCTCCAGGTGTAGGGAAACACTAGGGACTATGTCCCAGAAGGCATGATGATTCATTGAAAGCCTAGAGAACAACAACAAAAAGTGTTTCATAGGCACACACAGGAGCTGGTCCTCCAGACAGAGACCTGGTCCAACCGAGAGGACACAGCTGTGGAGCTAGGACAGAGGTAATGTAGTTTGCCTGGGGCATTTGATTGAGACAGGCAGAGGTGGTTTGTAGGCCACGCTGTGGCGCTTTTGTTTTATTTAGAAATAAAATGTCCTTGAAAGTTTGGCTGTTGGGCATTGCAGAATATATGTTTGAGTTGTGTTACATTTGTTTTTATGCTGTGGAATAATTGCTTAATGATGCAACGATGCGTTGCATACTTTTATGTTGCCTTTGTTTAACTCTGTGAAGCTGTGTTACTTTGCCTGTCTAAAACACCTGACTGGTCTAATAAAGAGCTGACTAGCCACTACCTAGGCAAGAGAGGGATAGGTGGAGTTGGTAGGCAGAGAGAATAAATAGGAGAAATCTGGGGGGAAAAAAGAGATGAAGGAACGAGAAAAGGGGGAGAGGAAGATACAAGGGATCAGTCACGGAGCCATACAGCCAGACATGGTATAAGGAGAAAGGAAAAGATATACAGAAACAGAGAAAGGTAATAGCCCAGAGGCAAAAGATAAATGGGATAATTTAAGTTAGAAGCTGGATAGCAGCAAGCCAAGCTAAAGCCAGGCGTTCATAAAAAAGAATAAGACTCCATGTGATTTATTTGGGAGCTGGGTGGTGGGCCCCCCAGAGAGTAAAGAGTAAAGCAACCCACAACAGTAGGAAGTCTGTAAGTCCCTTTCTGTCTGGGTGGCCGGAAGGTCATGTTAATGATTTTATGGTATAATTAAACATTTACCATTTTAACCTAACCCAACAAGCATTGAGTGATGTTTACAGACAGTGTTATAGATGGAATCTGAATGGGTTGCACTGCAAAACGAAAGGAAATGGCGTTTCAACATAGACAGTAAGATTGTCTCCAGAGCCTGAGGTCCAGACAGCAGGAGATGTTGAGTTGAGGGAAAGCTGTCTGTTAAATACCTCCTTACCTTGGCAAAGCTCCTAGAGGGGCTTTGAAAACTCACTGAAATGCCAGACGGCTTTCTAATTCAGAGCTTAAATTTGCTTCAGTGAGGTCACGCACGTTAAGTGAAAACAGGAGCCTAAGCCTGTCTGTTCACTAGAAGTGCTGCCTGGTCCAGCAAGGTCTGTGACATTAGAGGAGACAGAGAGCCAATCAGACTACAGATGAGACCATGCCCAGGGGGTAGACCTAGAAAGTTCTGGAAAAGAGGAAGCTAGGTTCCAACTCACAGAATCTACTTTGTGCCAAATCCAGCGGAACGTTTCCTATATAATTTTGGTTTGTGTGGTTATAAGATTTTATGGATTCTTGGAACCAAGAAGGGAGACCAATGAGGAAAGCAGCTGTCAACACATGTTCTTAAGGAAATCATACATCTCAACTCAGCTGGCATTCAGCATGGTGCTGACATCATAAGGTGCAGGCAAAGGTTCAAGATGCAGCTTCTTATCCAGGGCTCCAGTTGGCCCCAGGATCAGGTGTCAGAAGGGAGAGCCAATGCAGGCTAAATAAAACAGTGCAATGCAGGGAAGAAAGAGTAGGGAAGACATTAGATGACGCAAGAGGAGCAGCTGTGAGTTTAAAGCCAAAGACTGTATCACCTAGATTATCCTTTTGTTGTCTTCTAATCATTGAAAACAGCATCTTCATGAGAAAAGAACCCAGGGGTCGATGCCTCATACGTATCTAGCAATGGAAAGGCTTGCAGTTAAATCCAATTCAAAGGAGTCACGGACCTTTACAACTTTATTTGCTAAAGCAGCTATTCTCAACCTGTGGGTTGCGATCCCTTGGCCCTTTGACAGGGCTCACCTAAGACCATGGAAAAACACAGACATTTGCATTACAATTCATAACAGTAGCAAAATTATAGTTATAAAGTTGCAATGAAAGTAATTTCATGGTTAGGGCTCACAAGGAACTGACTGTATTGAAGGGTTGCTGCATTAAGAAGGTTGAGAATCACTGCGCTAAACGGACATAGTAACACATTGCCCTCTAAATCTCTAAGTACCTCCCTAGGCTAACGTAACTCTTATCCCTCATCAAGCTTCTCTATGTTGAAAGTAATTGTGAAATACTTAATCCTAAATGGAACATCTGTACCACTGGAGTCCCAGTGCTCAGGAACAGAGGAAGGGGGACAGAAAGACTGTAAGAGCAGAAGTTGCAGAGGACTCCTTCAGCACAATGTCTTTTGGACCCGATGGGGTTGCTGAAAGCATGAACTCAGAGCAGCAGTGGCCTCCACGGGACCAGTCCAGCTCTCAACACTTCAGCATGGAGTGGGAAGGGACGCACAAAGCCTTTCTCCTAACTGAGGAGCTACTGAGAGCTGATGGAGGAAGGACAGTTCATTTTCTTCAAGCCTGTGTCCTATGGTACATTGTCTTTGCTCTATTTGATGGTGCCCCACCCATGAATATATGGGTATTACCAAGTGGACACAGGTTAAGAAGAAAAGAAAAGAAAAGAAAAAAGAAAGGAAAAGGGGAAGAAATAAATTTGGGAATGGAATGTAGGGATTGGTCTATGTCTTAGAGTTTCCATAGCTGTGAAGAGACACCATGACCATGGCAACTCTTATAAAGGAAAACATTTAATTGAAGATGGCAGCTTACAGTTCAGAGGTTTAATCATTATTATTATGGTAGGTAGACATGGTGCTGGAGAAGGAGCTAAGAGTTCTATATCTGAATCAGCAGCCAGCAGGAAGACTGAGCCATTCTGGGCATAGGTTGAGCATCTGAGACTTCAAAGCTGGCCTGCAGTGACCACTGCCTACAAGGCCACACCAACTCTAATAAGGTCACACCTCCTAATAGTGCCAATCCCTATGGGTCTATGGGGACCATTTTCATTCAATCTACCACAGTTCATGGGGAGAAACCAATGAGTAGATATTATCTAAATAAGTTACATTTGCATATGAAAGTATCAAAGAATAAATACAAATAAAAAACAACAGTAAGATTGCCTTCCTATTAGCCAGCTGGTTCCTTTTTCTTCTTCCTTTTTTTTAAATTTTAAATTATTATTATTATTATTATTATTATTACTTCTGTTTTTTTTTTTTTTTTTTTTCGGGACTGAGTGTCTCTGTAGTTTTGAAGCCTGTCCTGAAACTAGCTTTTGTAGACCAGACTGGTCTTGAACTCACAGAAATCTGCCTGCTTCTGCTTCCCAATGCTGGGATTGAAGGCATGTGTCATCACTGCCTGGATAGATCCTTTTTTTCTTATGACAGTATATGCATGACACTTACTAAAGTTTTTAATTACATTTTAGGGATTCTCCAAGTTCTTTATGAAGCTATTGTTATTTAATGCTCACATCAGGTAGAGATCTATATTGTGGCCCTTCTTTTTATTAGCTTACAAAGAATTAATTTGTATGATGTCATTTTCCAGATAAACTTGTTCTTATTTCTTTCCCTTCTCCTTGCCCATCTTTTTCCTCTTCCTGGTGCCCTTCTACCCCCATTAGCCTCCTTTCCACTTCCAGGTCACAAGTGACTCTTTGGTGACCCTACCTCCTACCAACACCTCTTGCTCTCCTCTTATGGTCTTCTATCTTGTTCACATCCTACACTCATTCTCACAGACCTCTTACATGTGTAAATCAAATTTACAATGTAGGAACTGCATTTGAGTGAGAGCAAGAAGAAACTCTTTGTTGTCTACAAGAAACACACTTAGCTAGCAAAGGGATCCAAAAACTGAGCGTCAAGTGATGGAAATCAAACTTTCAAGCAAGTAGAAGCTGTTAGCAAGTAGAAATAGCTATACTTTTATCAGATAAAGTGGACTTCAAGTCTAATGAGAAGAGATAAAGAGTGCTACTGCATCATAATTAAGGGAATGGTGTATAAAGATGATATAATAATTATAAACATGTATGTTCCTAATATCAGAGTCATTAACTTTGTACAAACAAGCACTAAAATGTATAAAAGGCCATATAGATCCTGACACAATAATAGTGGGAAACTTCAATACCCCACTGTCATATCTAGAAAGATGTTCTGAGCTAAAACGTGACCAAAAAAACTTATTATCTATATTATGCTGTAGATAAAGTGGTTCATAGAAACACAGAATGTTCCATGCAATGGAAGGGACATGTATTCTTTTCAACAGAACATGGAAGCTGCTAAAAAACCGAACACACCATAGGCTACAAAGCAAACCTCAGCAAATCAGAGAATATTGAAGTCATTCCTTACATGCTTGCATATCAGACCACCATAGACTAAAAGCAGAAATAGATGCCAAGAATGACTACAGGCTTTATAGAAATGAAGAATAAATGATGTAGTTTTAAATAAATAGTGAGTCATTGTAAAAAAAAAAAATCAGGGATAAAATTAGAATCAAATGGAAAGAAATTTACCACCTACCAGCCTCTCTAAGACAAAACTTCATTTTTTTTTTTTTTTGGATTTTTGAGACAGGGTTTCTCTGTAGCTTTTTGGTTCCTAACCTGGAACTAGCTCTTGTAGACCGGGATGGCCTTGAACTCACAGAGATCCGCCTGCCTCTGCCTACGGAGTGCTGGGATTAAAGGTGTGCACCACCACCACCTGGCTAAAACTTCACTCTCCTAAGAGGGAAGTTTTTACATTAAGAAAAAAAAATAGAGCAATCTCAAACAAACAACCCAATGATGCGACTTAAATCCTGGTATAATATTGACAGATTTGCAGAAAGGAAATTTGAGGTAGGATGTAACAAAGTGACTTATGCAAGGTCTACTACTATTAAGTAGCAGAATTTGAACTTCAATTTAAGATTGCTGACTCCAGCTCAGGCTTTATTACCACATTGAACTATTAATTTAGTCTTTTCAAATACCAGTCTTCTTAGTTAATTGTCAGTCTGAGCTCCACACCTTGTCATTATTTCCACTTTGCTCTTAAGATCCCTAACCAACATTTTAAAAAGTTTAAACTTTATTAGGGAACTTAAATTATTTTTTGTGGAAAATTATTTTTTTAAAGATATAACCAAACAAGTATCAAACAAGAATTACAGTTACAATATTTATATATACCTTATCTTTCATCACAACTAAGGAAAACTATAACTATAAATTCTTCAACTCCATCAAAAACTCCAAAAGGATATAATATTACCTACAAAAACAATAAGTGCATTGTAAGCAACTTCCAAAATTGACAGAGACCTCTCGCTGCCTGGACAGTCACTCAAAGTTCTTCTGTACTGTTGGGGCATCTGTTTTCAGCCTACAGGCCTATAGTATATAGCAGACTTTTCCACAAAGTAGAAAATTTTCAAAGACAGTTCTGCCTATATTGGCAGTTTGTCAATCACTTTTTTCTGTGTCCTTCAGAATGTCTTGCAGACTCTTTGATGAAGCAGGATTCCTGAAGGACTGTCTCACCTTCTTTAGGCAAGTTTAGCAGTCATTTTTTCTGTGTGTCCTGCAAGATCAGTCAAGCAGTTCAGACATGAGTAGTTTCTTTCTTTTTTTTCTTTATTTTTTTTATTTTTACTGAAAAAAAATTCTGCCTCCTCCCCGCCTCCCATTTCCCCTCCCCCCACTTCTTTCCCTCTCACCCCACTCCTCTCACCCTCTCTCTCTAGTCCAAAGAGCAGTCAGGGTTGCCTTCCCTGTGGGCAATCCAAGGTCCTCCCCCCTCCATCCAGGTCTAGGAAGGTAAGCATTCAAACAGGCTAGGCTCCAACAAAGCCAGTACATGCAGTAGGATCAAAACCCAGTGTCATTGTCCTTGGCTTCTCATCAGCCCTCATTGTCTGCCATGTTCAGAGAGTCCGGTTTTATCCCATGCTTGGGATAAAGGAAGGGTGGATATGGAGCAGAGTAGTATATATCTTAATTTAAGGGAGCCATTTTAGGGTTGGCAAGAGACTTGACCCTAGAGGGGTTCCCAGGTGTCCAGGGAGAGGTCCCTAGCTAGTTCCTTGGCCAGCTGAGGAGAGGGAACCTGAAATGGCCCTACCCTATAGCCATACTGATGAATATCTTGCATATCACCATAGAACCTTCATCTGGCGATGGATGGAGATAGAGACAAAGACCAACATTGGAGCACTGATCTGAGCTCCCAAGGTCCAAATGAGGAGCAGAAGGAGGGAGAGCATGAACAAGGAAGTCAGGAGCGCGAGGGGTGCACCCACCTACTGAGACAGTGGGGCTGATTTATTGGGAGCTCGCCAAGGCCAGTTGAACTGAGTCTGAAAAAGCATGAGTAGTTTCTTGCCCAAATGGTTAACCAATACCATAAGGAGCCTCTTCAGTGCCCATCATTTTCTTGAAGTAATTGGTGCTGCCAGGAGCAGATGTGTCTCATTGTTATGAAAAGTCCTAAGTTATTAAAAAAAATTTAAATGTCATATTCTGTAGGTCTCTTAAAGATTTGAAGAATACCTATCTAAATGAAATGTATCTCTATATATCTAGAAAATATAACTAACATGACTACAAGCTTGACTATTATAGATGATTATCTATTAACCTACATTTCTTCATTATACATTACATTTTTAAATGAGCTGTACAAATGCAATACCTTAATCAATATCAGAAATACAAATACACAGTATAACAAATTGTATCAATAAACCAAGATCCATACCAATGTAAAGTATTCATCTTTATATCATATCCCCCTTTAAATGTAAACAAACATTTATAAACAATCATTCAGGGATATGCTTTTTTTTTAAACAGAAATGAAAACCTTTTACTTGAAAATAGTAGACATGTATACAATAAGAACAATTGTCAAGTAAAGATTATGTTTACAATGTACTGAATTCCAATTCACTGTGTCTGGTAAATTTAAAGAAAATACTCCATAATCTATTCTATCTCAGTAAAACTAAAATTTTATACCTTACTTTCTATCATATCTAAGAAAAAGTGCAACTATATCTAGTCTTCAACTTCAAAGGCACCAGAAGGATATAATACCATTTAAATAAACAAAAAGTACATTGTAAATGACTTCCAAAGACTCTGGAAATGACAGAGATATCTGACTGCCTGGACAGTCACCCAAAGTCCCTTTGCAACGTTGGGGCATCCATCTTCAGCCTACAGACCCATAGTATCCACACTTTTCAATGAAACAGAAAATTTGAAAAAATATCCCACCTATATTGGCAATTTGTCACTTTTTTCTGTGTCTTGCAGAATGTTTGACAGTTTCTTTTGTGAAGCAGAAACCCTAAAGGACTATCCAGTTTTGTTTTGGCAAAGTTCAGCAGTCACTTTCTTGTGGGTCCTGCATGTTCAGTCTGCACAGTACATATCCAAGCAGTCAAGACAAAAGCAGTTTCTTGCTCAAATGGCTAATCTTACCACAATGAAAACAAACTCCTATGAAGTTTCTTCAATGCCCATCATCCTCTCTGACTTAAATTGGTACTGCAGATTTGTCTCATTCTCATGAAAAACATTAGGTTAACAAAACATTTTAGATTCCATGTTCTATAGGTCTTTGATGTAGTTTAAGACCATTTATCTATCTAAACTATATTTTCTGTATGATCTAAAAAACATGCCTAATATATCTACAAACTGGACTACTATCAATGACTAACTACTAACCTATATATCTTGATTGTTCTACATAGTTTATAATACCTTTCAAAACCTAGAACTTCATCCTATCTTTCCAAATGAACTGCATAGGCACTATACTTCAAACAAGAGTAAAAACACATATACAGTATGTGCTAACAAAAACAACCTTAAATTTGAATCAATATACAACCTTTTAGACAAGCATAGGAACATATACACAGTGTGTTGTAATAACAAACAAAAGCCCATTCCAATACAATTTTTTTGAGATTAATAGTTGTTTTTTAGTTTAAAGTGGATTCAATAATCTACCCTTTATCTTATCATTCCTATATTTCCCTAAATATAACAAACATTTATGACCCACCAATTAACAAAAAATCTCCCACAGCCCAGCACTTGGGAATGTGCTCATAGTTTTCTTTAAACTGCTTCTTGCTGACTGTGGGTAGAGTGTCTTTAGGGTGCCAGGGAGAAAATTTTGAGACAATGACCAAGTCCTGGCAAGACTACCTATAACCTTTGTTGATAGATATCACCTGTTAAGATTTAGGAGGCCTTCCTTGATCAAACCAGATCCATATCAACCTGGGATAAATCTGCAGCCTCTTTTTCCTGTAGAAACAAAAGCAAAACCACTTCTCCAAAGCAATGCATCTTTTAAGTTCTACTTTACAAACAATTTTTTTTTTACTTTTTTTTTAAATTAAGGTATTCTTAAAATATCTAGACTGGTTTATTTCAACAGACCCTCTCTCAATTTTAGGTCTCTTAGCAGCTGTCCTTTGCTTTTCAGTAATCAAAAATTCAAAATCAACACAATAGCATGCAGGATCCAGACTTCCTATGTGTTTCCTATCTTTACGTGGCTTTTTTCTTTTACTCTTACTGTCTCTTAAAGGCTTTATTATCTCTTTAAAACTCTTTATTTCTTTCTATAACTACCTATATCCATTTTCTTTTCTTTCCTAAGCCTATGCACATTGTAAAGCACATTGTAAAACACACTGGAACCTATTTAGAGGTTTTATTCCATCTGGGCCTTCTACTGCGTATCTCTAGTCTTTTTTGGCTGCAGGGGCAAACTTTAGCCTGATAAGCTACACCTGGACACTCTGCACAGTTCTCTGCTGGCTCTGCCAGTGAAGCTTCTCCGTTGCCTAAAGCTTGTGTCCCTGTGGGAGGTTCGTCTTACCAGGAACTGCATTCAGCCTTCCTAATGCTCTAGAATGCTGATGCTTGCACTGTGGCAGGAATTTTACTTTGTTTTATGTTCCTACTTAATATACTGGGTGCTCAGGAGCTCACTGTCCAGAAGAAACTCTTAAAGGATCCTTATCACCTTCCCCCACCCCAACCTTTATGTTTTGGATTTTTCAAGACAGGGTTTCTGTAGCTTTGGAGCCTGTCCTGGAACTAGCTCTTGTAGACCAGGCTGACCTCAAACTCTGCCTCCGGAGTGCTGGGATTAAAGGTATGCACCACCACCGCCTGCCCCCCCCCCCCCACACACTTTTTAACGCTTTCTCCTGCCCTATGGAAATATGAGCACCACGTTGGTACACCAAAATAATGTAGTGGTAGTAGTATGATTTTTTTTTATTCTTTTGTCTCTTTTGAGGGGGTCTGCCACCCAACTCAAATAAATCACATGGAGGGTTATTTTAAGAAATACTCAGCCTTAGCTTGGCTTGTTTTTTGCAAGGCATTTTAGACATACTATCCCATCTATCTTTAGTCTCTGAGTTTTTCCCATTCTCTTACTTCTTTAACTCTTACTCTTACTCCATGGATTGCTGTGTAACTGGATGGCTGTCCCCTGATGTTCTCCTCCTTCTCTGGCTACTCCTTAGAACCCCAGATTTTCCTTCTATATATTCTCTCTACCTTCCTGTTTCACCTGTCCTTTCTCCTGCCTTGCTATTGGATGTTCAGAGCTTTATTAGACTGTCAGGTGTTCTAGACAAGCAAAGCATCACAGCTTCACTGAGTTAAACAAATGCAACATAAACAAAAATAACACACCTTGACATAATATTCCCAACACTACAGGATATATATCAGCATTCCAAAAAGTAGGAAAGGGAGAATAGTGAGGAAATACTGGACCAAAGCAAGAATAAATCCAACTAGGCAAACTCCAAATCCTGCATCTCATGTCTGATGTCAAAATGCGCTTCAGATATTCAACTCCTTTCAACTTTGTTGACTGCAACACACTTCTTTCTCTTGGGCTGGTTCCACTCCCTGTGTGCAGCTTTCTTCAGCAGGGATACCATTTCTCTTGCATCTCCAACATCTTGGGGTCTCCAAGGCAACCCAGGCTTCATTTTCACAGGCTCCATTCCGGGACACGCCTGACAGATGCCTAGTCTCAGCAGTCTCCTTAGTCAGAGAGGAAGGTTCCATAAAGTCCTTCTTCTATATTTAACTCTAAAGCCAGAGCCACATGGCCGAAGCTGTCAAATTCTGCTGCTTTCTGGGCTGGAACACAGCCCCTTCATTTAGTTAAACCTTCACCAAGTTTCTGTCATCAATGGCTTCTTTCACTGTTTAAGTTTGGCTGTCCTGGAACTGGATTTGTGGACCAGAATGGCCTTGAATCCAAAGATCTTTCAATTACATCTTCACCAGTTTTCTGTTTTTGATGGTTTCCTTCACTGCCTAGGCTTGGCTATTTTGGAACTTGTTCTGTAGACCAGGCTGGCCTCAAACTTAGAGATGCCTCAGCCTCTGCCTCTGGAGTGCTGGGATAAAAGGCAGGAGCCACCAAACCAGGCTCTACATCTTTCCTTAATTCCTTTTCACAAGTGAGAAACTTAGCTGGATGAGATCTTGCTCCAAAGTTACCACTCCCTTTATCTCATTTCTTAATTTGTTTTTCTCCCTGAACAAAGGATTTAGTTCCATTCCACTTCCTGGCACTCCTCTTCTCCTCAAATTTTACATGTTGTAATTTTCCTTACTTAGCTTGCTCCTTTTCATCATAAATCTTCATTAGAGTTAACACTACTAATCACACAACAGAGTCTATATTAGGCTGTCTTGAGATTTTCTCTGCCAACAGAATTAATGCAAAACTCTTTTCTTTAGCCTCAGGCAGGCTCTTTGGACAAGGGCAAAAATCAGCCACATTCATCACCAAAATATCACAACAATCTCTAGACAACATATTAAAATTCTTCTCCTCTGAAACCTCTTGAGCCAGCCCCCCCGCCCCCCCCCCAGTTCAAATCACTCTGTACTGCTGTCATCCATGCTCCTCCTGGTATGGCCGATTAAGCAGTGCTTAAAGATTTCCACTGCTTTCTTAACCCAAACTTCCAAAGTCTAAATTCCTCCAAACAAAAGTATGGTCAGGTCTATCACAGCAATACTCAACGCCTTGGTACCAACTTCTGTCTTAGTTAGGGTTTCTTTGCTGTGAAGAGACATTGTGACCGTGGCAACTCTTATAAAGGAAAACATTTAATGGGGTGGCTTATAATTTCAGAGTTTGACTTCATTATCACTGAAGAGCTCAGGAATAGAATATAGAAATAAAAGGTTTGGTACAGGAATATAGAAATGTAAAATTGTAAGTCCAAACACATTTTGGAAGAAAAAAAACCTGGCAGTTACTGCTAACCTTTAACAAATACTTACTGCCTGAAGAGCAGACATCCTGGCAGCCACTATAGTCAGTGATAAACTTTTAACAGTTTTCTTCTGCCTCTGAGCTTCCTAGCTAGGCAGGTACTGCAGACAAAGGTTTGCCTCTA
Source organism: Chionomys nivalis (assembly GCF_950005125.1). NCBI lineage: Eukaryota > Metazoa > Chordata > Mammalia > Rodentia > Cricetidae > Chionomys > Chionomys nivalis. The sequence continues at coordinate 52,558,173 of NC_080090.1, read as the reverse complement.
TGGGACCTTCTGCTGGTGTTCCTTTAATTTTTAACTGTCCTGCTATGTGACTCTACTCTCTGCCTTGCATTCTTTCAAGGACAGGGAAAAGCAGCTGTGCCAGCCATAGGCATTTCCAAACATCCTAAGTTAACATTCTAATGTCCTATAACTTAAAATTTAAACTTAAATGGAATGTGACTTTAAGCCTGACCTCAAGGTTGTAAAGGCCCTTTGACCCACACCTGGTGCTTGATTTTAGGATAAGAGGAGGCCCCAAACCAGCCACCATGGCTACAGTTTCAGAAGCCCAATCTCTGTCTGTGGTCACAGGTATAGCTGATGAGCTCTGTGTGCCCCGTGGTGACTTTTTTCTTTTTCTAGAATAAAGCTTGCTTCTGGTTTAATAGACTTTGGTGGCCTGTGCCCCATCATTGCGCGACTCTAATGAACATCATGGTGTTACATGGTGGAGTGCAGGTAGACATGGTGCTGGAGCTGAGAGTTCTACATCTTGATTCCACAGGCAACAGGAAGTGATGTGTCTCACTGGGGTGTGACTTGAACATATATGAAACCTCAAAGTCTACCTGCACAGTGACATTGTTATTCTTTTGGTCCCTTTAAGGGACAAGCCACGCCCACTCCCTGCAACTTCTGACCTCTTGAAACTTTCTTACTGTCCCCTCTGGCATGTGCACGCGTGTCTCTGTCTCTCTCTTTCTCCCCTCTAAGCAATAAAGGTTCAGTTCTGATTCATACCAGGTCTCTGTCTGTCTGTCTGTCTGTCTGTCTGTCTGTCTCTGTCTGTCTCTGTCTCTCTGTCTCTGTCTCTGTCTCTCTCTCTCTCTTTCTCTCCTCTAAGCAATAAAGGTTCAGTTCTGATTCATACCATGTCTCTGTCTCCTGCTGGCCTGCTATGTATCTGCCGCTCGCCACAGGGAATCTGCACCGCTCTGGCAGCTGCCAGCCCGGCAGAGACGCTCTGGGGACCTGTTAGTGTCTCCGGACCAAACAGGCTCACACCCGACTGCTTGGGTGGCTCTCCTGGGAACCTGCGAGTCTCTACTTTGGGACTGGCAAAGGCTCCTTGAGCCCACCAGGGACCTGCTAGCATTTTAAATAACAAAAATACATACTTCCTCCAACAAGGCCACACCTACTCCAACAAGGCCACACCTACTCCAACAAGGCCACGCTTCTTAATAGTGCCACTCCCCTTGTGGGCTATTTTCTTTCAAGCTACCAAATACCATATTTTCTTCTTCCCTTCTAAAATAGCAGTTCTTAACCTGTAGGTCTTGACTCCATGGGGGGGGGGGGAGGCAGCTTATCAGATATCCTGCATGGCAGATATTTACATTACAATTCATAACAGTAACAAAATTACAGTTATGAAGTAGCAACAAAATAAGTTCATGGTTGGGGGGTCACTGTAACATGAGGAACTATATTAAAGGTCTGCAGCATTAGGAAGGTTGAGGACCTTTGTTCTAGAAGCTTTATACGTTATTATTGTATATTTGACTACCAAAACCTAATTTTTCGTGTAAAATATAAAGGAAAGTATCTTCAAATATTTTGAAGTTCCAAAATAATTGCCAAAATTCATTTCCTCATACTACTCCTTAACGAATCTTTTTAAATTCTGACAGTACAAAAAGGAATGGATCTATCATGAACCACGCCTATGTAACTGTTGTCCATGAGACATGAACACAGCTCGAGCTTCCCCACTGTGTCTTCTCTAGTTGGCACTTAAGAGGTAGCTGTACTTGTCTCCAGGAAGGGAAACAGTATTCTGGGTTTTATTTTTAATTCCCTACTTCTCTTAAAATTTTACCTCTAATGTGTTCAATCCTACAGAAGATACATTGACTGCCATTTTTATTTTATATACAGTCGACTCTGTATATTTTATTTATTCTTTTTACTTATTACAATAGATTTTGACTTGTACATTTTGTTGTATGCAGTTCTAATTCCTTTATTTTCCTTACAACATGTTATTACATTGAGTGGTTATATATATATATATATATATATATATATATATATATATATAGGTTTTTAATTTTTGTCACTGGTAAACAATTGGAATTATGAAGTGTGTTGCTACAAATGCTTTTGTGTAGAACTCTACGCATATGTACATAGACCTCTGTGTGTTATATATCCGAGAATGGGATTTCTGTGTCATAGGTTAAGGGGATATTAAATTTTAGCTAATAATTCCAAACTATACTTCAAGTGATTGCGCTGATTTACAGTCTCATCAGGAGGACAGGAAAATGGTAAATAACCCACATTTTTTTTTTTTGCCAACATTCAGCTCTCTGTGTTTTTTTAAACGTGTGTCTGAGCTCCTGGGTGGGCAGCTACTTTTTCTTGTGACTTTAATTTTTAATTTCTTTATTGATAGTTACACTGGGGGCTGGCTTTGTTTTTGTTTAAGTATTTATTAGCTATTCCAATGCTTTCTTCTTGGAAGTACATTCTTGAAGTCAGCCTGTGTTTGTAGTTGTGTTTTTGCAGTGGACTTCACAGAGAATTTTCTCTGTTATCTCTATTATCATTTAGGTTAAATTTGCTGGAAATGTCTTTCCAAACTCTGCATCATCATTGCATTCTCTCATAATGCCTTTAGTTGAAGAGGAATTTTGATTTTAATATACTCCAGGCACCAATATTTCTTTGCTTTTCCCATGCCATGCTCAAAGTCCACCCCTAAATTCTACTTAATATTTAGAAATTTTATTTATTAATGCCCTGCATTTGAATCTATAGTATAACTGTAGTAGATTAATATTTCTTTGGGATTATTTGAAAATAGTCGAACCTGTTTTGTAGCACAGATATTTCGGTTGATTAACAGACTATGAGTCCCTAAATTAGACGTTTGCCTTAAAACAACATTAATAATTATAGGTAAAAATAAATATCTTATACAACAAGCACTATCATCTTTTTAGAAGATATTGAGGATTCTTTATAAGTGAATATGCATACCAATTTGGGAGTTGTTTTGGCAAATTCTCCCACACATAGAGGTGGAGGATACACATTCCATTAGGAGATTTTAATTAGAATCAGTAGCTGTATAAATTCTGTAGATAAATTTGAACAATCTTGATATCTTAATAATACTGTATTGACATTTAATTTATGAACCCACTTCCTTTGTCTATTCATTGGATGTTTGGTTTCTCACAATATTTTTTTAGTTTCCTTTGTAGGTATCTTCTGCAGTTTTGATATCGTTAGTTACAGGGACTTCTTGTATCTTCTTAGAGATCACAATTCTGCTTCATCTTTAGTCCTCTGAAGACTTGAGTGTAGTAGGACCAGTAACAAAGCTGGTACTGAGAACAATTCATCTTGTCTTGCAAGACAGCTGCTCTTCTGGGTCCCAGAAAATTCATGGCTGATACTCCCGCAGCATGGAGAGCCTAACACTGGAGGAAAATGCAGCTAGCAGTGGGAGTGGGGAGAGCACTTCCGTGGGGAAAGGAAACCTCATCAACTGATGAAGAGGACCTCTCGAAGTGAGGTTTGGGTTCAATTTGTATTGCAATTTAGCCAGCAGCAGGAGGATATTTTGTGTTTGACTTTCAGCTGCCTCAGCCCTCTCCTGGCCCCAGCTCAGCTATAAGAGATTAGGGTCTGTTTCAGGGAGCACATAGATGGGTGTGGATCTTTTATTCTGTGAAGCTTACCTAAACAGAAGGCTGTTGATTGCTTTGCTCAGTCTATAGATTTAAATGGTGATTTTACAGGGATATACATTCCCAAGATAATATTTAACCAAACGCTTTGCATTTCATGTCCCAGTAGAGCTGACATTTGTCGTTAGCAATTCTCTGTATCTTCTTATGGGTGTTTAACCCCCACTCCTGTCACAGGGATATAAAATCAGCTTACAGCTTCTAGTGGTAATTTTCTCTCTCCTAATCACTGAGAGATCCCACAAAGCAAGAGTTTTGCTTCCCTGTATGGTAATTTTTTCACTCTTCATATTTCCATCCTGTCTTGGTAGGTGCATTTGAGTTAGGATCATTATTTTTCTGTGTTGCTATTCAATTCACATTTTTAAATTGATGTCTAATCTGATATCCAACGAATTTTACTTTGGTTATTTTTAACCTTAAAAAAAATCTCATTTTGTCATTTATTCTAGGCCTCTACCGAAAGTTTTCCTTATTTATTTGAAAAGTTTTACATTTATTTATTCATGTATTTACTTATTGGCAGGGACATAAATGTACAACAAAACAGACCAGAGTACGACTAGCATGAATCAGCTCTCTCCTGCTTCCAGTCTCCTGGGGATGGAATTCAGGCTGCTCTGTTGGGTAGCAAGTGCCTTTACCCACTCAGCCATCTTGCTAGCCCTCTTATTTTTATTTCTGTAAAAAATCATATTTATTATTGTTTGCCTATGTATGTGTGTGCTACATCTTATGTATTCATTGGTTTCCATATTATATATTGAAATTGGTCTCTCACTTGAACAAAGAACCGCTCGTTTAGTTAGCCCAGTTGACTAGCTTACTTCAGTCATGTCCTGTCTCTTTCTCTTACATGTTCAAACTATGCCCAGTGTGATAGACAATCTCTCTTTCTGCTGTCTGAAGATCAAGATGTGGAACTCTCAGCTCCTTTTCCAGCACCACGTCTCCTTGCACAATGCCTGCCTGCCGTGACAATAATAGACTACACCTCTGGAACTGTAAGCCATCCCCAATTAAATGTTTTCTTTTATAAACATTGCCATGGCCGTGGTGTTTCTTTCCAGCAATAGCAACCCTACCTACGATACTACACTTGTTTTTATTCTGGACATTGTATTTATGAAATATTGATCTACTCTAAAATTATCATAATAATTGACAGCCAATGTTTTTATATCTTTTGCAGAAGGAACTTATACTTATTTCACCCAGAGTCTTGATGTATTAAGAATTCAACATCTTGCTTAATTCCATTTCAAGGAAAGCTGGATGCCAGTGCAGAGAGGTTATCTTTGTCAGATTTCTCACAATCAAGTGTGACTTTAAGATTTCTTAGCTAAAATTTGTGAGGTCAGTGGCTACTTGTGGCTTGGTAAATCTCAGAACGAACTTATGAATATCTCAACCTAGGTCATTCTTAACAACTCTTCTGAAATTGACTAAAGCCCCCACTTAAAAAAACAACGCCTATGACAGCTTTTACTTCCTGGATTTCTGCTCTCCTGTCTATAAAATAGAGACCTATTTTCCACCTATGGGTTCCCTGATTTTGTTGTTGTTTTGTCTTAAGACTATTGTGACATTTTTTCTCCTACATTAGAGAAAATTGCTTCACATTTCTTGATCTATTAACACACTGGTTTTCTTCATGTCAATTAAAATTCATTTTTGTTTTTATTTGTCTTCTCCCACCTTCATAGTGGGGACTCGGAATTGCGTTCAGTCATGCACCACAAGATCCTAGAACTGTCTCCAGCTCACTGTAGGTGGTCACTGATAGTCAATTAAAGGATTGAATGGATGCATATTTCACAGTAATGAAAAATGTTCTCCGTGTCATTCTACACCTGATAATATAATTTTGCATAAGTGACTACCCTTGACTATTTCTGCATTTTTGGGATATTAGGAGTCCTTCTGTCAGGTGAAGAAACTATATTCAAAAAGAACACAAACAACACATGGTTTTATAGATTATATATTTCAGATTCAGCAATCTTCTGTTAGCCACAGGGAATACATTCCACACTTACCAGCGGCTGCTTGCAATTCTACATCATCTTAAGCCCTTTATATAGTTTTCCTTATGCATACACATTTATAATAGTTTGATTTATAAAATAGAAATAATAAGACTAGGTATAACAAAATAAAGTCCATTAAGATAACTTTCTTTATCTCTTAAAATATTTTCTTTTTCTTATATTGAAATTATTTTTTCTCACATAATATATACTGATTATGATTTCCCCTCCCTCCACCAAGAAACCCCACATACACATCCCATTCCATCTGGATCCACTCCCTTTCTGCCTCTCATTAGAAAACAAACAGGCTTCTAAGGATAATAATAAAGTAAAATAAAATATAATAAGATAAAATAAACAAATATTAGAGTGCTGGTGAAGGAACCAAGATTTTAACATCTGGATCAGTAGGCAACAAGAAGAGAGAATACTGGTTCTGCCTTGATCATCTCAAACCTCAAAGCCTGCTTGCAGTGACATACTTCCTCTAATGAGGCCACATTTATTCTAACAAGGTCACACCTCCTAATAGTGCCACTCCCTAAGACTCTAAGGGGGACATTTGCATTGAAACCATTATACTCTGGGTCATTTTTTTTAGCTACATCTACTTATCTAAAAATTACATGCAATCATGAAATTTGCAATTTTTTAATGGCTGAGGGAAACTCCATTGTTTCAATGTACCACATTTTCTTTGTCCATTCATCTGCTGAGGGAGATCTTGGTTGTTTCCAATTTCTGGCTATTATGAAGACAGTAACAACGAACATTGTTGAGCAAGTGTCTCTGTGGTAGAATAAAACCTCCTTTGGGTATATGTGGAAGAGTGACACAGATAGATCTTGAAGTAGATCAGTTTCCATCTTACTGAGGAACACTCCACCACACCGATTTCTATAGTGGCTCGATAAGTTGGCCCTCCCAACACCACATTGTTACCAGCATGAACTTTTGCTTGTTGTATTGATCTTAGTCATTCTGTCAGGTGTAAGATGAAATCTCAAAGTAGTTTCGATTCGTATTTCCCTGATGGCAAAGGATGTTGAACATTTCTTTAAGTAAGTGCTTCTCTGCCATTTGAGTTTCCTCTGTTGAGAATTTTCTGTTTAACTCTGTATGCAATTTTTTAATGGGGTTATTTGTTTTCTTGATATCTAACATTTTTAATTGTTTATATATTTTAGATGAAAGCCCTGTATTGGATGTGTAGTTGGTAAAAATATTTCTCCATTCTATTGGCTGCTACTTCATCCATCCGTCTGAAGGCATCATATTTTGTATGGAAGCTTTCCGGTTTCATAAGGTCTTACTTATTAATTGTTGATCTGAGTGCCTGTGCGAATGGTGTTCTGTTAAGAAAGTCTTTTCCTGACCAGAGTTCATGCCTATTTCCCACTTCCCACTTCTCTACCAGGTTCAGTGTGTCTGGTTTCATGTTGAGATCTTTGTGTTTTGTGCAGGGTGTTAAGTATGGGTCTGTTTGGATGTTTGGATTCTCCAACATGCAGCCATCCAGTGAGACAAGAACCGTTTGTTGAAGTTTTTTTTTTTTTTTTGTACAATGAGTATTTTTAGTCTCTTTATCAAAAATAGATGCTCATGGGTGTGCAGATTTTTGTCTGAATCTTCAACTGACCAATGTGTCTGTTTTTGTGCGAATATCATGCTGTTTTTATTACTATAGTTCTGTAGTGCAGCTTGAAATTTGGAATGGTGTTACCTCCCGCAGTGGTTTAATTATTCAGGGTGGTTTAAACTATCTTATTTTGTTTAGTTTTGTTTTGTGTGTGTGCATGTGTGTTTCCATGCAAAATTTAAAATTATCATTTCAAGGTATGTGAAGAATTGTGTTGGAAGTTTGTTCAGGATCATATTGTATATGTAGCTTGCTTCAGGTGGAATGCTCATTCTTATTGTTATTCCTAGTGAACCATGAGCATGGGAGATTGTTCCATCTTCTGACATCTTCAGTATCATAAAGCTTTTATCATACAAGTCTTTTACTTGTTTGGTTAGAGTTACCCCAAAATATTTTATATTATTTAAGGTTACTGTGAAAAGTGGTATTTCTAATATTTCTTTCTCAGTCTTGTCTTTTGTATTTAGGGAAGATATTGATTTTTTGTGAGTAAATCTTGTATCTAGCTACCTTGATGAAAGAATTTATACTGTAAGAGTTTATACTGGGGTCACTTAGGTACTTTCTTTTCAATCTTTACCCCTTGATCTCTTTCAGTTCTTTTACTGCTCTGCCTAAGATGTAAGTGCTGTATTGTCAAAGTGTTACTGTTTCTCAATGTATTTTCTAACAAATACTGAAAACAGGAAAGACAGTCATACAATGTAGAGGGTTTCCTGGCCAATTAAGAGTGATCTGCCAGGCATCTTGGTCTTCATATATGTATTTGATGTCAGCGGAATGGTCAGCAAATGCCACCTGGAGCATGGGGGGTGCTTATCTCTGGTCATTTCTTTTCTTACAGCATGTCTAAAAGTATAACAAATTCTTTACTGTTTTTCCAAATCAGAGGAAATGTTTCTAGCCGATTGGCCACATCCAGTTCTTGGAGAAGACCTATCAGTGCTTAGGAATCGGAAAGGAACACAGAAGTTGTTCGGTCCTTCTTCCACCTAAGGTGACATTGATTTGTTCCATTGAACAAATCAAACCTAAAAACAGTGAATAATAGAAATTATATTAAAGATCATTTTCAATTAATTTCCAGGGGCCCCCTGTATTTCAAAGATTATGTCCTTGGTAAACAAGCTCTAAATACCTGAGAGATAAACACACATTCATAGCTCTCTAAAAGAATTTATCATCATCCAGGTCTTGTGGAGAAAATTTCCTTACTAACCCATTCATAATATCATAGATGATGAGAGATGGTATTGTTACAGAGTCACCTTGATGATAAAATTCTTGAATAATTTGATATTATGTTGTGAGGTTTCTGTTCCATGAAATGGGAATTTTATATTTTTACACATGTGCTCATATAGTTAGTTTATACTGTTAGATATGAAAGATTATGTGGAATGTTAAGGCCTGTGTTATTTAATTTTATGCTGTTTTTGAACTTTGAATTAATTTATGATTTGAATAAAGTTACCATTTCTCCTAAATAAATGCAAACAGCTGTCCTTTCAAAGTGTGTGGTTGTTATATGCATTGTTTTGACTCCTTTATTTTTATTTAAAAATAATTTTTATATAGAGATTCTGATCTTTTAGCAGTAGGGATACTGCCTCTTTTCTGTTATAAAAATTGAAATATTTACCCACTTCCATTTTTGCTCTTTTATCTTGTTTATAGCATCTTTGTGTGTGTGTGTGTGTGTGTGTAAAAGCCTAGTCTTTATTGTTGTTATATCAAATTTCAACAATTTTCGATATTGATTTATTCTCTATTTTTATGCTTAGAATGGCTAGACAACTACTATATATAAAAAACTATATATTTAACATATATATGTATCATTGTAGTAAATAATTTAGCTTAATTTTATTTTGATTTTAGAAAAAGTTTTGATTTGTGTTTTCCAAATAGATGTTTTTCAGAGAAAATTAAATAATTAATCTTTTCTTTATGTTAGATAGTTTCTAATTTTCTTTTTCAATTCTGTTCTGTTATAATGTATGCTAATATATGTTTAAATTATATTTATAATGTGTTGTAAATTTCAGTAATGACACACCACCCTCGTCAGGGTTTCTATGGCTCTGATAAAACACCATGGCCAAAGGCAACCTCGCGAAGAAGGAATTTATTTCAACTCTTAGTCCCTTACCGAATGCAGTCAGGGAGCAACCTTGAGACAGGAACTGAAGCAGAAGGCTATGGAGGAGTGGTGTTTCTGGCTACCTCCTCATGGTTTGCTTAGCCTGTTTGCTTTCCTGCATACCCTCCCTAGGGGTAGCACCATCTTCCATGAGCTGGGTGCTACCACATTGATAATGAATCAAGAAAATGCACTGCAGACTTGTCAATAGGCCAATCTTGTTGGGGCATTTTCTCAGTTGAGAGTCCCTCTTCCCAAAAGACTATAGCTTATGTTAGGTTGACACAAAACCAAAAAGCACAACATCCCCCCGCCCCCCCACTGAAGCTTACATGACTTGGCAGCACATCTCCAATACAGTTTTGTCAAGAGAAGATAAAAGGAATCATTTAGTCCTAGTGTGAAAAGTCTGTGAATTCATAGGCAAGAAATCCCAGGAATTCTAGGAAGAATTGTGCAGTGGAGGATTATGGGATGGTAAATAATTAGCTGAAGTGTCCAAATGAGTATAGCACCAGGAGAGCATTCATTCGTTTGCCTCAGACACAGATTGGTGATTAACACTAGTGGGCTACAAAAGCTATGATTAAGGCTAGAGTCTAGTTTCAAAGTGTGATTGGCACAATCAGACTCCATATGTCCAATTAAGACACTCAGAAGCAAAACTCGTCAGAGTCATATTATGCACACAGCCAATTGCTGAGTGATATTCTTTTTCTATATCTTTCTAGTGTGTAACTGGCTGGAACGAGTAAATAGGATTGAACTCATTTAAATCTCAAATGTTCTCATCCTTGAAAGAGTGTAGACAGGGGTGGTGCTCAGAAAGCCAAAAAGTTCACGTAACACCCTCATCCACCCCCACACACTCACCAAAACCATGCACACATGTGTGCATATATATATATATATGCACACACATATGTATATATATATATATACACAATTATATACATACATGATTTGAAATTAATTATTATAATGGGTCACTGAGATAACATAGTGGAAAAATTGCTTGCTGCATCAGTCTCTAAAACTGACCTACTATAATTATAGAAGCTTGTTTTGTAGGAATAGCCCATTTTTACTGCTCTGATTCTAAGGAAGGCACACTGCACAACAACTAGATATTTGCAATATTGTACTGGGTTTTGGGGATTATACCACTACTGTGTGTTTTCTACTAAGAAATGTATGAAGTACCCACTATATGCCAAACATTAATATGAAGAAACATTGATATGATGTGGTATCCTTTTTCATATCTCAATAAAATAAAACGTTATTAAATTTAATTCAGATTAAAATAAAAATTATCTTATAGTTCTAGTCTGTTCGTGTAAACAATTGAGATATCCTCAGTGTGATAAGAGATGTGACGGGGGAAAGAAAACATTCAAAGCTCACACAGAGTGTGAGCCATCTTGGGGAGGGACAGGAAAGATGAAGGTGAAGTCAAGGAAGGTTCATTGATTGATGTTGCCTAAGGTGTATGCTGATGGAAAAGAAGAACTTTACAGGTGATGAGGTAGAAGAATGCTTGGAAAAGAGGGAATTGTGCAAAGGAACTATATACTCACCTTGCCAACAGGATCCTCTAAGAGCAAGCAGTCAGTATGGGAATAAGTATAAAAACTCCAGAGCACTGTTGAGGTAGAGGTGTGTTCAGTAGCTTTGCTCGTGTAGCTGGATTTTAAAAGTTGTCCTACAAAGAATGGACTGATGGGGACAAGAACAGAATAAGTGAGAGCAGCATTCTGACTTTCCCTAATTAAAATTTGAACTAAATGGATCCTGGAGGAAAAATAGTAATGACAAAATCGACATTCTAAATTTCTGCTACCTTTGTTTTATATACATGTTTGTGTAGTATGTGTATTTGTCAATTATTTTGTAATATTTTTATCTTTAATTTTCTCATACATTCATTTATTGATATTTAAGAATTTCTTAAAATGTGTTTTCATCATACTAATTCTCCATGTCTCTTCCTAGACTCACCTTCAGGTCCCAAAGTTCCCCAATTTTTTAAGTAGAATCCCTATATATCCAACTCTGTGTCTTTTCTTTCCCAATCGAAGTCAATTTGGGCTACTCAAATATTTTTGGATGTATACTTTCCACTGGAGTGTGGTCAGCTTACTGGCAGGAAAGGGGTTACAAAACTCCTTGAGAAAAATAACCTTTTCTCTTCCAGTAGCTAAGATTGCAATAGTTTCTCACCTAGTGGTAGAACTTTGAGGGAGGCTCTTTCCATGATGGGATTTGATCTAGTTTGGGCTTGCGTGGGTTTTGTCCATGCTGCTACAACCACGGTCACACTGTGTATCTGTCCTGCTGTATCTGGAAGACACCACTCCTTCTGGTTATCTATAGTCTCTGGTTCTTGCACTCTTTACACCCATCTTCTACCATGATCCCCGAACCTCTGGAAGGAGGTGTGGTATATCTATTCCATCAAGGGTTGAAAATTCTGTACACCTTGGCCAATTATGGGTTCCTGTATTGACTGTCACCTCTTGCAAACAGAAGCTTGCATATTGAGGGTTGGGAGATCTCTTAGACTATGAATATGAGAAGAAGCTGTTAGGAGTTAGTCTAATATTATGTTGACTTTGCAGAAGAGCCCTAGGCTCTTTCCTAAAGTCTATAATATGCCTTGTCACCAATTTTTGGCTCAATAATTGTTCCAACTATGGGTTTCATTTTGTGGAGAGAGTCTTAAATTCAATCAGAAAGTAGCTGAATACTCATGTGAAATTTATTTCACCATTGTGCCAGAGGTCAAGGTCTTCCCAGGGCAATAGCTACTGTAGCTTTCAGGGCTCACAGCCGGGTAAGGATGATGCTTGCTCCCCTCTCTGGCAGGGAACATAGTCCCTCCCAGCAACATGAAAGCTAGGTAGCAGGGATGAAGCTTCAAAGTCAGTTGAAGCTTGATTTCTGCATTTTCTATGACTCAAGTATATAATATCTTTATCAATAGGTTCTTATTTTCATGTTATGGGGAATAACCAAGAACACTGTCCATGACCTATATGAAATATGTGGGTGTCTTTAGGATCTCACTGCCCAGTGAATCATAGAGAAGTAACACATTCCTGGTATTGGATTTTTTTGTTGTTATTCTTTGATATCTAATAGGGATGTTGTTGCCTTATTGCAGGATAATTCCATTTTAATTATTTTTAGTACACGTACATATATAGATACATTTTAGGAAGTTTCTACAGTAGTGGGTTTAAGTTCTTAGTGTTGTTTATCCCTACTCTGCTTTCTCCTCCTCTACCCCAATATTCCCTTTTGTGCTACACTTCCCTCTTAGCTCTTTATACTAGTGCATTCTGCCCGCACCTTCTTAAAATCTTTTTTTTTTTTTTTTTTTTTTTTTTTTTTTGGTTTTTTGAGACAGGGTTTTCTCTGTAGCTTTGGTGCCTGTCCCGGAACTAGCTCTTGTAGACCAGGCTGGCCTCGAACTCCCAGAGATCTGCCTGCCTCTGCCTCCTGAGTGCTGGGATTAAAGGCGTGCGCCACCACTGTCCGGCTCTTAAAATCTTTTTGAGACACATTATGGTAGGTAGTTACAGCCAACTTAGAATTCGCTATGTAGACTAGACCAGCTTGTATTTGTGGTTATCCTCTCTCCCTCTGAGTTCCAGAGTAATAGGTGAACCTCAATAGTTTCATATTTAATGAATATGTTTTATACTATATGAATAAGTAGGCTGAGAAATATGTTAAATGTTATTGTCCTAGTTCTTAAAACATGTAAGGTTTGTGACTTGGCATAGCAGAACAGACTTTCCAGAAGTTATTTAGCTAAGGATTTGGAGGAGGGAAAATTACCTTAAATTATCTGAATATTCCCAATACAGTCATTAGAGACAGGAAGGTCAAGTAGTATTGGAGACGTGATGACAGTAACAATAGGTAATAGTGACTCTGGCAGAAGCCCAGGAATCAAAGAGACTTCCAGAAGCAAGAAAAGGCAAGATAAGAGCTGCCCCCTGCCACCTGCAGTGCGAACCAGCACCAGCATCATACTCAAAGGCTTTGAGTTTCGTCCAGCAAACAGATTTCCAGCTTCTGGGTTCCAGAACTGTAAATGAATACATTTGTTGTTAAGGTACCACACTTGTGGTAATTTATTACAATGTAACAGGAAACTGCTGTCCTACACAAATGCATTTAGGAGAAGGATGGATGACTGTTTGAGCTTGGGAGAGATATAGTATCCTGGCGTCCATTTTTCTACCTACTGGGAGGAATGTTTTCTGATCGTTTTTATGTAGCAGTTATTTTCAGGGCCAAATGACATTTTTTTTCCAAATGAGATTTTAATCCCCTCTTTTTTGCCAAAGTATATTCAGTTCATTATAGAAGTAATAAAGACGTGATCCAAAGAGAAGCAGCATAAAGACCAGGCTCTGAGAAGTATGGAGTAATCACACAGCCACAGCGGCAATTTGAAAAATGTACTCCCCTAGAAAAAGCCAAGACTGACAATAAGGTTAGAGGGTGTTCAAAAGATAAACTAGAGGCAACATATCAAAGATTCTGGAGAAAGGGAAGCTGATGGATATAGCCTATGAGATGGGAAAGGGATGTTAGGATCAAAAGGAAGTAAGATCCAGACTAGTCAGCCCTTCTCATCAGCCAGAGCAGAGGAAGAGCAGCATCTGCGTAGCTCATTAATCCAGTTCCAGAACTGCCACAAGAGGGGCTGGTGCTCCCAATGCTCAGCCAGTTGCCACGAGTGCTCACTTACCTATGCTGCCCTGACGAAATTCCAACCTACAGAACATGCCAAGGTGTGCTCAACAGAAGTGACTTACTTAAACTAAGTGAGTTATAGTTAATTCCCAGTGTCAAATCATATGGCAAATTGGGGAGGTCGATTAGGATACTCCACCTTTTAGATATGAATGGTAACAAGGCTGACTCTCTCTGTTTATGCTACACACTGCACAACCCACTAAACACTGCACCCAGTGGAAACGACTGGCGAAAGAAGAGGAGATTGCATCTTGTTAGTGGAGTATTTTCTTTGGTGCATGGACAAAATTCATTGAATTCCAATTTATTTATTTATTTATTTTGAAACAGGGTTTTTCTCTGTAGCCCCAATGGATCTGGAATTCTCTATGCAGTCCAGCCTGACTTCAAGCTCAGAGATCCTCCAGCCTCTGCCTCCCGAGTGCACAGCTTCACCGCTGATTTTTCATGCAGAAGTCCCCCATTTTCTGCCTTTATGAGTGGCAACAAGTGTGCCTGCCTTGTGTGTAGCTGTCCTGCTCACCAGGAAGATTGAGACCAAAGGAGAACAATGCCAATGTGGTCCCTGAACTCCAGGAGACCAGTGAATTGGCTCTGTATGAGTAAAATGTCAGTGCCCTGGATTTGACTCCTGCACATGCTGATTCTCTGTGTTCTGGCCCTTCAGGTTTTCTATAGACACTTGCAAACAATCTGTCATCTCCACAGCAGACAAAACAACCGAAAAGGATCCTTCATGAGCTGGAGAAGCTCATTTTTTTTGAAGTTCCTCTACTCTGTCTTGACAAGGACAGCATCTGACCTGCACGATGAATACTAACAAAGGCCGCTGGCAGAGCTCAGAGGCACAGGGCCAGGGATGCCTACAATCACAGAGCAGACTGGGATAGAGCACCCGGAGTGATGCTGCCTCCTTGTAAGGGGAGGCTGCAGGAAGTAACTGGAACTTTGCCTGTGAACCTAATGTGGCTGTGGGCTTCAGTAAGTGAAAGAGGGGAGTGTCCCAGGACCTGGGAGAGTCTCTGCTAAACTTCAGAGGATGCTGCTGGCAGCAAATCCTGAAAGGATCTGAGCCTGTGAGATAGGGGAAAGGGGATCTGTGTGCAGGATTATAGCACAATTCTCCCTAAAATACTGTTAATTAAAAAAAAAAAAGCTGGGACCTGTTGTGATGAAGGGTTAAACTCCCTGAAGACTTTGTTTGGCCTTGACTGCCCACACCCCAGCCTCCCCCTCCACTTCCCTCACATTTCTGAGATGTCCCTTGTGCCGAATTCTTATTCAACTTCAAACTGACAAACTGTTTTTAATCTTTTCCTTCCATCCAGCCTGGAGATTGGGAAGCAAAAATCAATACTAGTTGGCAGGTGATCAAGCTGCTTCAGACTGGTGTGAGGAGAGAGCAGAGAGTGGGAGCAAGAGGACAGGAGGAGGGGAGCCGAGGGGGCTGCAGGAGGGAAAGGAGTTTGACTAAGTACCATGAATTACTGGCTAGAGGGCCAAAGGGCTGTGATTTCTCTGGCCTTGAGCAGGGGACCCTGGGAATGCCATTAGAACAATCAGGTCATAGGCTCACAGCTGTGGAGGTGCTTTTGGAGAGTGGCAGGAAGAGAAGAGCTTTCCTGAAGCTCGAATGGGAGGCAGGCAGAAAAAGGAGGGAGCTGGGAGGGCAAGACTGGAGGACTCAGTCTCTCTGCAGCATCCTTGAAGTAAAGGCTTGACAGCATTAGCACCGTGCCAAGTGGCTGGTATTGCCTTTTGAAAAATAAACAAGATAAACAATGGCATAACTCAGTTTAAAAAATAGTGCTAAGACATTCTAATGGGATGGGAAAGAATAGGATGGCAGGGGAGGCTGTTTTAGGAAGCCTTGCAGAAGCCAGCCTGATCCTCTTTTCTCCTTTTGCTGTCATGGTTTAGAATCTCACGATCAACTTGTGACGGCGAGATCTGAATTCCTTTTTACAGTACCTGAGCCTTGGCTCTTGTGCAATCCGTAATGGCGGAACTAGTGTATGTGCACGGACATTCATGTGTATGCAGCCCCAAGTGTGAATGTGCACATGTGTATGGACATTTATGTTTGTGTATGTGTATGGCTATGTGTGTATGTAGGTCAGAGGTCAACGCTGGCTATCCTTCCTCAGCAGTCATCTGCCTTGTCATTTGAAGACAGAATCACTCATTTAAGACTTGCAGATGCCTGATTTGGGTAGGCAGATAGCCAGGGAACCCCAGAAGTCCCCTGTCTTTGTCTTCTTAGATCTGGGAATTCAAATATACACCATACAGTCATTCATGTGTATGCTGGGATCAAACTCAAGTTCTTTTGTTTGTGCAGCAAGAACTGAGTTAGCCCCTGTTGCTGAATTTGCTTTGATTCAAGGAGGATAAACTCCCAACAATAAGGCATCTTTTTACTCATGTGTCCTTCACAATCACCCAGGAACCCTCAGGAGATTGAATAGAGTACATTTCAAATTTGAGAATTGGAAGTTTCTGTCCCTTCTTTGTGATTAAGATTGTTCCTTATTTTGCAACCCCTAAATAACTACCCTAGGATCCTAGTCTAATGATAGTTTTGTAGATTTTTAAAGGCTTCAATTTTAAGCCAAGATGCTCATTTAAATTTCAACAAGAGAGGTTTCTTTGATGAGAGGTGGGAGTTACACTTAACCTGCTCATATAAAGTTAAGATTTAGAAAGTAGTAAGGGCTGGTCTAGGGAAGTGGCTGTAGTAGAGGATTTTCCAAGGTCCGTGATGTCACTAGCTGGTAGCCATGTCAGAGGAGCAGCAGATGACAACCGGCTCCAGGGAATCATCCAATCAGGAAACAAAGCCCTGATGGGTGAATTTTGGATAGGCAAGACCTTAAGAGCCTTGGCCTCAGAATATTTCTTGGTACTGCTGTATCGTTGTATGTTTGTGGCTACCATTTTTCTCTGGCATGGTGTGAATGGATGTGGGGAGATTTCCAATGCTCTTAATGCAGTATGATCTTCTCTTAGCTATTTCCTGTTCTACTGGGCATTTTTACTTATGGATTATTATGAAGATTATTTTACCTTAAGATGTACTGTTTAATTGATAATAATAATGGTGGTTTAAATGGAGTTTTGATGGTTGAAAATAAGTACAAAGAAGTGTCCCATAGCTATAACTCGCTCATTTCTATCAAGGAGCTGCATAGACTGAGGCTTAGGTTCATGATTAAGAAAAACAGCTAAGTACCAGTTCTTAGCTAGCTTAAATTCTTTCAATCTTAATGTTGAGAGATGTGTTCACAGGTTTCAGAGTGCGTCATAGCTGAAACAAAGTCTTAAATTGATTTCAAGTTAGGTTAAGATGTTTTGATCATAGCTATGAGGTAAAAAGAAATCTTAGAAAAAACCTTAGAAAATAAGAGAAAATAATTTAAAGTTCACAAGGACACATAGCTGAGTGATAGATTCATTAAAGTTAGAAATCAGAGACAAAGCAGCCCAATTATTGTTAGCTAATCTAACTTCCTTGGTAGAATGGGTTAAAGACCAAAGGCTATGATTAATTCTTTGTGCCCATTTCTACCCTTAGCTTTCTGCTATAAAAAGCTGTTGATGAGTGAGTATGCATCCTGAGGATTCAAAATAGAGTTGACTGATTCTTTTTCATATATAAAAGTTTAGATTTATGATTTTTTATGATTTCTTTTTTTATTGATTTTTGTTGAACTCTACTTTTTTTTTTTTTTTTTTTTTTTTTGAGACAGGGTTTCTCTGTGGTTTTGGAGCCTGTCCTGGAACTACCTCTTGTAGACCAGGCTGGTCTCGAACTCACAGAGATCCACCTGCCTCTGCCTCCCAAGTGCTGGGATTAAAGGCGTGTGCCACCACCGCCCGGCTGCCTCCCGCCTACCCTTCAACCCTTTCCCAAGGTCCCCATGCTCCCAATTTACAAGGAAGACCTTGTCTTTTTCTGCAATCCACGTAGATTAGATCTATGATTCTTTTAAGATTTCTTATAATATTACCTTTCAAAGTAAGTAATAAAATGATTGGTCCTTTCTTTGTAACTGCAAAATACAGCCTGCCAACAAAAGAACTGGCTGAGAAAAAATACAATTTTTGCTCACACTGTTAATCTATAGCAAGTTGCTTGGACAAGAATGTATATAGGATCTTGGGACTTGTTTTTCACCTGTAATATGTAAAATTTTTAATATGTAAGTGATATGGAAAATATGCTGTTTTTTTTACTTGTATTCATTGTATCATTCACTTCAAAATAAGATGTACCACACTGTAATTTTTATGTTGCTTAGAAGATTCTACTAGGGTACATAAACTGTAAGGGAAAAAATAAAGTTAGTTAGAAGGAAAACATCAAGAAGGAGAGAAAGAAAATACCAGTAAAGATCAGATGAATAAAGAAAAAGTCAGAAGGAACCATCATGAGTGTGTGTGTGTGTTTCTTTTCCTTACTTCCTCAGATAAAAAGTCTCAGTTTACTGGCTCCATTGGATCCCCATCAAGCCTTATGCTGCTGGAGGCTGATCCTCATGGCAGTGATACCCTAGAAACTGGTTATGTTTTCAGTCCTGAGTATTACGTTCTTTCTTAAGTCCTATTAGACAGTTGTTTGTTTCCATCAAGATGTCAGTGTCATTTATTGCAGTTTTGTGTATATCTTGCCATGCAGGTTATTATTGTGCTTCAAAGATATTTTTCATGAGCAGCAATCCTACCCAAGGAAGAATAATACAAACATTGAAACACACAGAAATACACTAAATTGTCACATACTTGCTGGGCCAGGGATCTGGGATTGAGTACAGTGGTCAAGAATTTGGTATTTATGAAGAAAGATACAAAAATATCACACCATATCCCAAGAGAAAACTGGAGCCAGGCTCACTGTTTGAAAGTAAGGAAATGAATGCAGCACCTACTGGTAACTCATTTTAAAAAGTCAAACCAATTGTTAACATCATTATCATCATCCATACCATCACCACTGCCACCAGCACCACCACCACCACCATCATCATCATTTCCCGCCTTCTCATCTTGCTGCCCAGATCTTGGTTTATCAAGAAGAAGATGCAAGTCTGGAAAAGTATCAGGTAGGACATGACTACAGGGCCATGTTTGTTCTTGTGGAGGCCCAAAAATGTAAGCCTATTTCCCCTTTGTCTGAAGGTCAGAGAGTTTCAGCTTGCTCAAAGTTGTTGTTATTTCATCCTGACCAAAAGTCAGAGAATTGGAACTTCTATTACTTCAAGGTTATTGTCTGTTTCTACCTCAAACAAAGGTCCCAACCTTGATTCAGATCAGAAAGTTCTGAAGGTTACTGTTAAAAGATGTGCCTAATAGCTAGACCTTGTATTTCAGGTATAGAGAAGTAGATCTGTTTCTACCTTAAACAAAATCTAAAGCTCCTACTAAGTTTCTACTTTGTTAGGGAGATAGTTATGGGTTACACCCAGGAAGTAGTTTGCATACAGAATGTTTTGGTTTAGGATGTGAGTGTTACTTATCTTATTCTAACTACAGAATGTTTAACTAAGAATGTAGCCGGCAACCTTCAATTGGTATGTTCATGTCTTTGTATCATATTCATGCAGTTTTTTTTTTATTACACTCCTAACTCTTGGGGTCGGGGCATTTTAAGCAAATGGAAATTAAACATGGGCAATTTCAGTATTCACTGCAAGTCCCTTCTGGTATTATCCTTATGCTTTCTATTTTAGTGTTTTTACTTGCTTCCTCATTCTCTTTACTGTTTTTCTAATTCCCATGCCCCTACCCTGGTAAGTGGTAGTTTTTGTCAAAGCAGGTCTCTGACATGTACTTTGTCACTTTAATATTCTGTACTGACTACTGGGTACACCATGAAATGATAGAAGACAGAAGCACTGAGCTGATAAATTCATATCAGAATGGAGCGAGACTTAAGGATGTGGGGGAGATGAAGCTGCAAGAATGGCAGAGTCATTGAGCCCAGAGAGAGGGGATATTTAAAAAAAATTATTTATCTTTTTTTATGTGCATTGATGTTTTGCTATGGGTTTTGGATCTCCTGGAACTGGAGTTACAAACAGTTGTCAGTTACCATGTGGGTTCTGGGAATTGAACCTGGGTCCTCTGAAAGAGCAGTCAGTGCTCTTAACCATTGAACTATTCACCAGTCAAAGAAAGGAAATCTTAAGAAAGCAAGAAGAAAAAATTTCAAGAATTCAAGAAAATAAATTTTAAAGAAAAACAACGAAGTATGTGAAAAATCAAATGCTCAGTTAGTTAAATCCCCAGTGAAATAAATTTCATAGACAACTTGAATACCATTTAAAATAAATAATATGTGTCACATATGCAGATGAATGAAAATATACGCACTGAAATGAAAAAGAGGATATTAAAGATCACATTAGTGGTGTTTATATAAAAAGACTCTATTTCAGTGCATGTAATTAAAAAGTTAAATATCAATTACAATTATGGTAATTCAACAGGCAGAAGTCTTTAGATTCAAAGAGAACATTAATGTAATGAAAAACTATGAGCACCAACTTTAGGAAGAACAGAAAATAAGTCCACCAGCAAGCAGGTCAAAGGCATGTAGGATACATTTCCAGTTCTATTAATGGGGCATTAGGACAAAGAATGATGGAGAAACAAGGAAAGAATTCTGAGACAGTGTCTCCAACATGTAATGTGTGTGTCTACATAAGAATTTCATACTGAACATGAAATCTAATTTTACTAAGGAAAGGCAAACTGTCTTTAAAAATGCACCAAAAAAGGGATGGGAAGATGACTCTGGAGGTACCACAAGCCTGAGCATCTGAGTTGGATCCTCAGAAATGTACATTAAGAAGCCAGATGTGGTTCTTCACATCTGTAATTCCAGCACTCTTATGGTGATATGCAAGTTGGAAACAGGAGAATTACCTCAAAGCTCAAGGGTCTGGTAGCTTGGTGTACATAGAGTTGCAGAAATAGATGGGACCCTTCCTCCCTGAGTGGAAGGAGGAGGGTGAGTCCAGAGAATTACCCTCTTATCATTGCACACATGGAACACTGATGCTTTTATATGCAGACAAGATCGGTAAATTTAAAGATGGGCAAAAGACTCGAGAAAGTATTTTCCAAGTAAGAAAATCTGCTTGGGTATAAAGTGGTCATGTGCATAAGACTCGGTCCCTATCGGGCAGCACTGTTGGGAGATGATGGATCATGAGGGCTCTGATCTAATCAGAGGGTGAATACATCAATAAATGCACATTGATAGACTGTTGAAAAGATGTGCCTTACTCTGGATCATTTCCCATCTTTCTGCTTCCTGGTTGAAATGAACATCTTGAACTTGGTGCACACTTCTTGCTGCATTGTTCTCCTTCAGCTCATGAAGAGAATGGAGCCAGGTAGCAGGGTTGAAACCTCTGAGGCCATCAACCAAACCACTCCTCCTTTAAAGTGTTTCATTCAGCTATTTCTTCGTAGAAACAGAATAAACACAATATCTTAGTGACAGGAAGTTATGAAAAAATTAACATTATTATTTATCATAGAAATGTGAACTAAAGTTATGTTCTGTAACACATAATCAGAACACCACTAATTAAATTGTCTGATATTTTAAGTACTATGTTGGACGTGGTATAAATATGGGTCATTCAACCATGCAATTATTTTGGCATTAAATACTAAATAAAAAAAATATACAAGGAAGGACCCTGCACTTCTATTTAGATGTACATGGTAAATGAGTACATGTGAACATCTAGAGAACCTGTGGTTCATTATTAAATGAAAGGAGGGTAACCCTGGCATAGCTGTACTAGCATGAATACATATATGTACAGATCAAAGGACAATAGGTGTCCAACTATGACAGCCACATTTCAGGTGATATTTTAATAGAAGAAAGAAAGGAAGGTGATTTTGTAGAGTATTGTATTTAAAACCCTCCAGGAAATAAGGGAAATTAAGGTTTATTAAGAACGATGAGTCAGTCAGTTATGAATCACCACTGCTCATTACTTTTGTGTAGAGCTGAGATTTTTCTTAATTTAGCATTAGGATTGGAAGGGAGAAATG
The DNA here is from genome assembly GCF_950005125.1 of Chionomys nivalis. Taxonomy (NCBI): domain Eukaryota; kingdom Metazoa; phylum Chordata; class Mammalia; order Rodentia; family Cricetidae; genus Chionomys; species Chionomys nivalis. The sequence goes on along the minus strand of NC_080090.1, from coordinate 52,535,799 downwards.
CAACATTCAAACAGGAGTAAAAAAATCATTAGTTACTAAGAAAGAACTCTACTCTTTTGACTACCAAGGTATCTTCTTGGACAATTAACAGATTTAACTCAGTTTCTTGTTATGCTGCTAGACCCCTTTTCTTTTAGTAGGTAGAGAGAACATTACGGGATGCTGGTCACTTTGCCTTCATGGGAAAAGACCCCAGCAGGTTCTTAGGATAGACCCTGTCTTAAATGAGTGTGCACTACCAAGATGGTTTCTTGTACCATCTTTAATAATGGATCTGGCTGCAACATGTCAAATCACTAAGAGCACCTGACTGAATGAATCTACATGGATGATGAAACTCTATCTACAAGGGGCTGACCTTTTAATTCTTCCTTCCTGGCCCTCTTTTCCTGGATGCTCTGTTCATTTGGGTGCTATCAGCTTCTTCCTGAACCTCACCCTTTGCCCTGATTCTGACTTTTGTCTCTCTGCTGTTAGGCACCAGGTTTTGTTTATCCTGCTTTTAAAACATCCCTTGACCCCACTGTATCTTCTGCCACAGCCTTGTTTCACACACTCGTGATTTCCTGTCCGCACTCCTTTGTGGGGCTCCTCCTACTGTTCCATCGATAGAAAGAACCCTTCTTCTGGATCAATGCTTGTCACATATCTAGTCCTCTTGTTCAGGACCTGAACGTACCTCTGTGGACCTCCCCTCATGGCATCTTTCCTGCTGAGGGCTTTATCTCCAGGAATTCATTTCTAAGATATTATCTGTAGTTGATTTGGGATGGTAGTTCTTGACCACAAATCCCGCATCTTGTACCCAGAATGCAGTTGCTCTCACCCTTATTGCTGATGGAGGCACACCTGTTGACACAGCTGTCTCTCTGCTTTCAGGCTCTAAGCAGGTATCTCTTTCGGCTCCCATCCACAATAGATGAAAATGAGATATCCAAGACTTTAGAAGGAATGTGTTAAGCTCTCCAAGTGGTGCTCTTATTTTTTCTCCCCTTACTAGGCTCAACATGTAAAGAAAGTATTGCCTGTGATTCCCTAGTGCTGATGGGTTGGGGCGGCAGGAATTGCACAACAGTCTAAATCTCTCTCCAAAGAATCATCTCGTGGGGACTTTTTCGCTTTAGGTTACTTATTAGAAAGGGTGGTGTAAGCAATAAAGAAAACGTTCTAATGAAAATTAAATCCCTATGGGGAGAAATGCTCTGCCAGTTTTTGTTTGTTGGTTATAAAGAAATATATTGAATACTGCCTGTGTGTCATATTTCTTGGTGTCCAGTGACAAGGGGACATAGTGGAAATCCATATTCAGTCCTCAGATGTGAGAATTTTATGGTTTCAATATTTGGTCAATCAACTAGCATGAATGAATTTGTTCATTCATGTCTGTATACATAAAAAATGCATTAGCATATGGTTACGTAGAAGACTTGATTTTTTTTCTGTGTGTTATTGAAACACTCACAGTAGTATATCCCATTTCATGAGACTTCTGAGAAAGAATTCCTCAATTGTTTTTGAAACTGTGGCAAGGAATTTTATGGGGAAGGAAGATGTGAAATCCTTCTATCTTTAACTGCTACATAAAATACAGAAAATAAACTTCTTTAGATTTTTAATTTTTTTGTGAAATCTTTCCTGCAGAGATACTAGCATGGAAATTGCACACTGATATCACTGTTTATTCTTTAGCTTATGACACTTAGGGTTCGTTTGTATTTCCTCAAAGACTGTGGTTAATGTCAGCAGTGTATGCCTCACCATCACACCCAGTGGCTTTGTTCACCATTTTCATATTTGACCTTTCTCTGATGGTAGAGCTCTGACCATCCTGCTTCATAGGCTCCTCTGAATTCTATGACTTTTTTTTCTTATTGCGTATTATTTCTTGTTTCCTTGATCAGGATAGTCTTCTTCCCATGCCATGGGTGTTAGTGGTTGCTTTAGTTCTGCCCGTGCTTCTCTTCTCTTCTCACTGTATACTCAACCACTATTACTGTGTATATATCAGAGGTACATCTCACCTGTCTTAAATCAAATACAGTTAACTGCGCTTTAGCCACACCCGGGAACCTTCACATGGATTTCTTGCAACCATCTTAATATAAACCCATCTCTGACAGAGCCTATCTTTTGCCTTTAACACGTTTCTTTCCCTATGACTACTTTTTGATCTGGTCTGTCTGTGACGTCAATCCTGAGAGTCACCCCGAAGCTTGCCTCCCTTCTTCATTCCAGTTCTCAAATCCTTCTCACCAACTTTTAGCTGATGCCTTCCTCCATCTTCTCTGCAACTCTTTCAGTTCAGTCTCATCAGTTCTTGATGTAAGCAAAGCTAAATCCCTCACCACTAGCTCCCAACAGTCCCTGACTAGATGAATTGTCCCTCAAACTCAAATACTCAATTATTGCCTCAAAATACCTTTATCTGCTAATGACTGTTTTCGAGATGAGGTCCAGGATCTTCTACATGCAAAGTGGGCTCTTTTCTCCTAGTGACCTCTCTCTGCCTTTCTTCTTCTTTCAGTTTTTATCTTAGTATGATACAGTCTTTCATAGCATTTAAAACTCTTTTCAATTTGCATTAACTTGTCTTGCTGTTTTATGCACTTAAGCATTTTTGCTTACTGTCTCCTTTACTCAGAATTACTTTCATCAAATATTATCTCATCTCGTTATCCTGGTGAGAAAGTACAGTAATTTTAAGACCCTAATTTCAATGTCATCTAATTTTAGAGCAATACCTGGCCCTTTACCAGGATAATATGATCTCACTGTCCACTGTGACTCTCATGCTCTTTTCTGTGTCCCTCTTAGCAGACTGCTTTGAGATAATAAAATTTATTATTGAGTCATTTATTAATTATGGTCTCCATCAATAAGGCAGTCAGGATAATGGCTCCCCAAAGATGCCTAGAGGTTAATCCCCAGAACTATAAATAGGTACATTGCATTGAGGAAAAATAGGTTTGTAACATCTGATCTTCAAATAAGGAGATTAGCTAAGATTATCCAAATTGGCCTAATTCAGTCACAGGTACTCAAAATGAGAATGATGTAGAAAGTTACAAGTTATGAAGACGTGAGAAGCAAGGACAGAGTGAGGAATGACTCTTCCCTGGGAGCTTTGAAGACAGGAGGATGCTAGAATTCAGGAGTACACTCAGCTTCTAGGTTTGGTACAGACCTAAGGCATAGATTCTCTCCTAGAGTCTCCCAAAGAAACACAGCACTGTAGACAACTTGATCATAGCCCCTGCACATTCTAGTTAGACTTCCGATCTCCTGGACTCTCAGGTAATAAATTTGTGCTGGTTTAAGTTGCTATATCTGTACTGCTTTATTAGAATGCCATAGAGAACCTCCGGGAACCTAGTTCCTTGGTTCTCATGCCTGACACTTGATAAATATTTAATATTTTATATTGAACAATGATGTCTGGATCGTGGTTATTAAGGGAATTCAGAGTGTGATTTCCATGTGCGCATGGGCAAAGCTTGATGTGGAAAATTGTAATTGTGTTACTAGTCACAGCATCATGGAGTTGTGTGGTATGGTCAGTGCTATTGACTTTGCCTTGTAAGAAATGCCAAAAGATAGTACAGACATGCTTAAAATTAAGGTAAAATGACTCAAGATGACTGTGGTCCTGCTGTGACGGGTTGGCCATCATGGCCTCTGAACCCACCTTAATTCTCAGCACTGTCTCACAAATGCTGTTCCTTTGGGAACCACAGGCAAAGAAGATATGGAGTGAGTCTAGAATAAAAACGCGAGTTCAAAGTGCCCTGTTTCTCCCCTAACACTATATATAGTTGATCTCTTCCCATGGCAATGTCCATTTCCTACCACGGCGCTCGTATGTCCGTAAGAGGAAGGGATCTCTCTTTTGGACCTGTTGGCACTGCTGCTTCTTGGAAACTTTGAGTCTTATCTGATATCCCTGTGTTTGGGGCCAGCACTCATTCACACAACTACGTTTGTGCTTGTCTTCTCTCTCATGTACCACATGCGGAATGGGATCTGACACTTGATGTGGCACCTAGGAAAAGGCCTGGCGATCCCCCAGGTCTAGCAGTCTGGAATGGCTGTCTTGGTTCTTACTATGCTGTCCTCTGTAGGACTGGCAGCCATGTGAAGAGCTGAAATTCTCAGCAATGTCCTATTGTATAGGACAATATAAACTGATTTATATTCCAGTTTATTACCACTCTTATCGCCAGCCACCAAAATTCCCTTAATTTGCTTAGATGTCACATGTTTCAGATCCCATGGAGCTCAGCATACACTTAAAGAACTGTAGTAGTAATAAGAAAGACCATTTTCCCTGGCCCAAGAGCCCTTCTTCCCTCTCCACATTTGACTCTGATTTGTGCAAAGGTCTGTTTTCAGCTCCTTCTTTCTGAAACAGAGGAAATAATGCCATTTCTGTGGCTGCTCTGGGTGCCACAGTCTGTAGGCTGCTGGCTTAAAAGACAACTCTGTTCATTGGTCAGCTTGTGGCCTATAGCACCCACACAGTGGGACTGAGAGAAAAGAGGTGGAGGTGGAGGGAATTGCTCTGTCCAGCTAGAAGGAGATACAGAGTGAGTTGGATCTTGGAAGCTCATGCTTGGGAAAAAGATGTACAGCTTTTGATGGATAAGGAAGATCCAAAAATCATTGTATTTTTTGTTCTGTTTTTCACTTCTAGTGAAACATACCTTTAATGTCATGTTTTCTGATCTAAATTCTTGTACTGTCTTTCTTTGGAAAAATTTAAAATACTACTCATTTCAAAAAAAAAGTAAGGCAAAACAATGTTGTAGTAGGCAGCTTATTCCATTCCCAGCTACCCAGAACCAAAATAACCACACAGAAATTGTATTAATTAAATCACTGCTTTGCCCATTAGCTCTAGTTTCTTACTGGCTAATTTAACCCATTTCTATTAATCTGTGTATTGTCACGAGGTTGTGACTTACTGGGTAAAGTTCCAGGGCCTGTCTACTGTGGGACGACATGGCTTCTCTCTAACTCTGCCTTCTTTCTCCCAGCATTCAGTTTAGTTTTCCCCACCTAGCTCTACTTTGCCCCATCAGGCCAAGCCAGTTTCTTTATTCATTAACCAATAAAAACAACACATAGACAGAAGGACCTCCCACATCAAAACAGTGTGGTCTTGACATAGCACAGGACACAGTCTCTCTTTCTTGTGTACAGATCTTAACTCAGGAAAGAAACGCAATTTAAAAAGAAAACTGGCATGTGAGGATACTTGAAACAGCATAGATTATGAAAGTGGCTAAGACAGACTTCATAGACACTCAAGATGTTATGTCAGTACATGAAGGAGGGTGATCATGGTGACACACACCTGTAATCTCAGCACTCATGAGGCTGGAGCAGAGGGATCCTGATTTTGGATCAGGCATGAGAACATTAGAGAGAATCATGTTGCAGACTTAGAGGAATTGAAGACGAAATGCTGGTGTTTGTATGGGCTGGTAACTGGCCTAGTGAAGGGGGCATATTGAAAAAGAATGCCAGATTCACACCCTAGAAATACTCTCTCAAGGAGGGCGAAGGTTAGACATGCATTGAATGAAGCAATTTTAGACAACTATGTCTATTTATTGTGTCTAACTTTTTTTCTCTTTGAGTCTGAGTTTTGAGTTGACCTTTGCCCCTTAACTGACCATTTCTTTCTAAAGGTAATAATGTCTACCTTGTTGTTGTGATTTGTTTGTTTTCCCAAATGTCCTCTGTGTGATCACTGGATCATTTACTTCTTTGCAGCACTGGACATGTGGCATTTACATCCTCTGGCCCAACTAAATATATGTCCAGTAAGTGTGTCATGCCAGCACCTGCCACATCATGCAGGCTTTGCTACTTAATACAGGCTAGCCTGGATTCTCTGTGTTGCCTCAAAGGTCTTGAATGTGAAGAGATCCTGCATCAGCCTCTATTGTTAAAATTATAGACATCCAGCTTTTTACCTCTCTCTTTTGGCAACATCTCCACCCCAATGTTTTGTACCTCAGTTCCAAACATTTGGATAAATTTAGTAGATTTAATTGTCTGTCTCTTGATTTCTTTGTTGTCTTTAACCAAGAGATCTATCTCATGTATTTTCCTGCTGGAGTTAAGTAAAGGAAATCTGAGTCCCTGTAGGAAGACATGGAGTGAGTAGAAAAGCCTGCTCCCCTGCTTGATCCAAGAGTGAAGTCTTCTGCTGTGTTTCAAGGACAGAGCCTGATGCCAAGAACTGCAGGGAGCAGTGGGAGAGCCAGGCTTCCTTGCTGTGGGACTTCAGGGGAAGTCTGCTGCGTGCCACCCATTTGTGGGAGTGGAAGATTTATAACAGTTTTTCATAAATTAGATGAATGCTAGGAGCAGGGAGAACTGGCTGAAGTTATTTAATTCTGGCTGCAACCTATTTCCAGGAAAGTAAATGGGACTGGGAGAGTCCTTGTGGTGTGATGCAGCAGGGATTTGGTAAAATGCAGGCTTCCCCCATGTCACACAGCTCTGGAGGAATGGCCATCAGAGCAAAACCCAAAGCGGATGTAGGAGGAAGGAAAGGCTTCACACATCTGCCTGCACCCAAAATCCCACAGCCATGAAGATCCTGCAAGGGACCAAAATAAGTCACACAAAACTAAGGAACAAGTTTTGGGGAGATAGCAATCCACATTCCGCCCTTCAAAATCAGCTTTGTGGAAAGGAAAACTAAGGTTGTGCTGTGATACCCTGTGGACTGAGCATGCTTATTTCTGAAGCTAGCAACTTGATGGGGCCATAGAACTAAAAGTGGCTGCATTATCATGCCCAGTTTAAGTGATTCATAGAAACACAACCAAGATGCGTCAGCCAAGGTCGTCATGCGCAGACAACCAGCTAAGGAATCTACACATGGAGGTGCTGTGAGAGTCAGTAAAGAGTTGTTTTTTTTTTCTTAATTTGCAAAAGCCCTTTTTATATTTATGTGCTATTTCATGATTCATTTCAAGCTACTTTGAGGAGGTCGGCTCTGCAGGGAGCAACCAAAACCTGTACTATGTTTTAAAGACAAGGCACACACTACCATTCATGCATAAACTACCTGACTATACCTCAGACTCCTGGCAAAAACACCTTGATCCACTGTGGGACTGTATGGAACCCTGTACAATCTATAGCACCTTGTGAGCTAGGCATGAATTCAGTTATTAAAATCACATTCACTACTCCAGAACCTGGACCATATCGTACATTAAACACTACAGGAAACTGTCCTCAGATTAGTATGAATTTTTAAAAAGGGTAACCATAAAAAAATTCTCAAAGATCTCTGCTTAGGTATTTGTGTTACTTGAGAACTTGGAAAAACACCATCCCAGGAACAAGTTCCTCTGTGCACTTGACAGAGGCAATAGTTTCTCTCCCGACCTGTATTAATGGTTATAGTAATGGTGGAAAAATATATTTTCCTTTTTTTTTTTTAAAAAAAAAGCAGGGTTACAGTTAATAAGTGAAGTCTATGTTAAATAAGAAAAATACTTACTTCACATTTTGTTAAGTGTTACATAGGAAAGAGCAGAGTCCTTGGAAATAATAACAAGTGGAATATGTTTCCATCAATGTAAAGACCTTATTATAACTGGAATCAGTCTTGGCCTCTGCAGGTGGGTTTGCAAATTGGTACAATTATTTTGGAAAGCAATTTGGTCCAGAAAACCTTACAAAACCTCTCAGGTGCCTTAATCCAGTGATTTAGTTGTTAGGAATTTCTCTTAAGGAAATATTTTTAAGTGGAGCTAAAGATATGTGAGACATTGTGGTCACAGCAACATTACTTAATGTGAAAGACGACTGGAAATTATTTCAACTTATAACAAAAATTAGTGGTCACATAATTTGGGATAAATTGTCATGCTATGGAAAGCCTTCTCATACTCTTTTACGTGGTCACAAAATTCTAAACATATAAGTGTAATTAATGAAAGGAAAATATAACACTTGGTTCTGCCCCATTTTGTGTCAGACATCAAGAGAAAAGTGATTAAAAGATGGTGTGTATCTCCCTGTATTTCCTGCAGTTTCTCCAGTGAAGATGTATTCTTTTTGTAAAAAGATACAAGTAAGTCATAAAAGAGAATAACAAACATTTTAAAAGACTGGAAAATAACAACTGTGTACAAACCTTTCAAACCTCCAGGTTGAATAATCAGTCTCTGCTTTTACTTAATTTTAAGTATTTATATTACTTTGTCATTTTTTAAAAGTGTATGTTAATAATCTGGGGATATCAACAATATCTGCCCAGATACCAGACTTTCAGAATCAAATAGTTTCAAAGGTCAGCTATTATGACCAATGTTATTGTTAAAATGTATGGATTGTGACAATTTAAGCTCTTGCAATTTATTTACACATTTGTAATACATATTTATCAATACTACCAAGTTTGTTTGGGGGGATGGTTAAACTTGAAAAATGTCATAACATTTCTAACTGTAAATAAAGTAAGTTTTCTTTACAGTTTTCATCTTTTCTCCTTTTTCATTTTATTTGCTGTTCCTTCCTGCTACAGAAGCCTGTTTAGGTGGAAGGAAAAAAAATTACACTTGTTTTTTAATACCTGGATAAATTTCAAAGAACATTATAAAACGAACATGCTTAGCCGAACTTCATGAGCAGCAGAACAAAATGGCTCAATTAAAAACTCCACAGGATTTACATCACCATAGTTAGCCAACCTTCACATTTATAATGACTGCATATTGATAGAATTCCAATTTCAATATTTCCTAGTACTGCTGAATAGTAACAAACGTGTCTAGTGATCCTTTCAATGGATGTGTAAATAATACCCCAGTTATGTTGACAAAGGAATGGAATCTGACTTGAAGGTATCCGTGGTCCCTACATTCCTCAAAGACACGATCTTCTCTTCCAGTTGTGTCCTTTCTGATGAGCCAGCCAAAGCCTAGGATGGAGGAATTATTACAGTGGCACATAGAAACCAGAGACTTCCTAAATTTAAAGCAAGTCCACAATTACTCTCAGTAGTTAAGCACTCTTTCCCCTAAAGAGTCATTGTACATTCAGCTTAAATATTAGCTCACTTTCTATAATGGCAGTGCTCTTAAAAAGACTTTATGTAAGTGCACTCAGGAAGCCAGTTATTTAATGCTATCCTATGGTGAAGTCTTTATTATAATAAATACTTGTTACCAAATTTACCTTTTCTTATATGGGATTTTGTTTAATGAGCCATATCCACATTGATTTCATTTAAATGAAGGGATGTTATTTCATAGACCAGTATAAGTTTCTGAAAAGAGGCAATTCCTTTGCAGTGGGCTGTCAGCCTCTCTGTTATTACCCTGAAACCCGAGCAGTCATAGACCGGCGTTCAGTGGGTATGTTACTTACTTTATGAGTTGCTAGGACAAAAGAGATTATTTCAGATCAGAGATCAAGAGTACAGTCCGTCACAGTAGGGGGACCATAGCAACAAGAGCTTGAGGTGGCTGGTCACAGTCATGTCTGTAGTCGGGAAGCAGACAGAGATGAATTCTGTGTTCACTATACTTTTTCCTTTTCATGCAGTGCAGGATGTCAGACCTTGGATTGGTGCTACCCACGTTTAGAATGAGTCTTCATTTCTCAGCCTCATCATGAGATCCCTTACAGGCACGCCCAGAAGTTGGTTCATGGTAATTCTAAATTCTATCAACTTGAAAAGGTTAGCCATCCCAATAGGGAGGGGCAGGCCCAGTAATTGACCTACAACTTGCCATAGATCTGGATAGCACAGGACTATGCCAACTGCTGCTGCTAGAAGCTGATAAGCAATGATTCCCAATGCATTGAAGAATGTTGAACATCTCTGAGGGCAGAGTCAACAGGACAGACATCAGGGGACAATGGCTGGGTTTCTCAAGAACCTGACTATGAGCATCTCAGGTGGGTTCCCTGTCTGCCTCAAGTACCCCTGAGTTCCAGCTGTTATTTTGAAGGATAAACAACTACAAGTTTCCACATGATACAGTGATTGGTTGGTAGATTTCTCACAACCTCCTGGGAGGAAGCTTGGTGGTAGGATTGAGAGAAATTCCTTTTCATGGCCATTTGCCCATTTCATGAACATTCCCATCACAAATGATTTCAAACTACTCAGTGAAGTCATCTCTAAGGTTTGGGAAGAATGGGAAAATCAATTTTTATCAGCTGGCACAAACTTGCACTCCAAAACTCTTTTCTTTTTTAATGTAAGCTATTAGATATGCATAAATATATAAATATAACTTGTGGAGTCCACTTAGTATTGCTTGTCTGTATGGATTTCAGAAATGACTAATTGCTCCTCTCTCAACGTCAAGCAGGTCTTGTCTGGAGTTAGAGACCCTGAGTTTTCCCTCTTCAGTGTGAGCATGTCTACTGGTGCTTTCCTTGAACATATCTTGTTTAGGCAGCCATGTTGCTGAGGTATCGTGCATGAAGCTTCCCTGTTGTTTCTATGAGACATACTCTCCAGCAGTTTTCCTGGTCCTCCAACCTTTACAATCTTTCTATATCCTCTTCTGTGATGTTGCCTGAGCCCTTAGGCCCAAGAGTGGTGCTATAGATGTATTCACTGGGTCTGGGAATCCTGTGATCAATTGTTCCCTGCTTCTTAATATGTTATGATTTTCTGTAAAATATCATACTTTTCTTGGTTGGAGCACCTAGGTACTCTAGATATCTTTTGCTTTTGTTTTCATTTTGTAAACACAAATCATTGATTCACCCCAATTGGCTTTTCTGTGTTTTAGCTTTTTCTTGTTCTGCTCCTCCTCTTCTCCCATTACCTACCATCCTCTTTACCTCTATACCAAGCTATACTAAGATGTTTCTTTAATATCGTGTCAGGGTTGTTGCACAAGCAGTTTCCTTCACCAGATTCTGTTTTAGTACATTTTCTTTGCCACACTCCCATGATCTTGTATTCTTTCCCAAAACAGAGACTTTTCCTGATGACGCTTTAATCCTAACTAATATTGAGGAAATATTATTCTAGCTTCTTCCACAATAATTAAAGATATCTTATAGATGGCATTTTCCTGTACCAGCAACTGACCTTGAATAACCACCCAGAAACTTAGTATTAATTGTAAATCCTTGGCCAATAGATCAGGCTTGTTATTAGCTAACTCTTACATTTAAATTAATCCATATTTCTTATCTATATTTTTCCACGTGGCTTATACTTGTTACCTCATTTTCTACATGTCCTGCTTCCTCAGAGGCTGGCTGGTGTCACTTCTAACTCTTCTCTTCTTCCTCCCAGAATTCTCAGTTTGGCTTTCCCTATTTTTCCTGCCTGGCTTCCAGTCAATCAGCTTTTTATTAAATCAGTCTGAGTGGAAATTCTTTAGAGTGTACAAAAAATTATTCCACAACAATATTTTCTTTGTATATTGATTTTTACAACAATGGCTATCCTATGCAATTAATCAATTGTACAATATTTATTAGGCACAGTATTGGGCTCAGCAAAATCACAGTCAATAAGATGTTACTTTTACCTTAAAATTGAATTGAAAAGAAAAAAGTAGCATAGCTTACAGAAGTAAACAACCAGTGTCTAATTTGACTTAAGGCCCACTCCAGGAGGTGGAACCCATATGTGACACTGCTTGGGTGACCAAAAATCTGAGACTAGATAACACAGGGACCTAGGAGAAAACTAAATACTACTGTTCTAAAAAATGCAGCAATATAGTGACTCCTAAGGACATTCTGATATACTCATAGATCAGTTTCTTCCTCAGCCACCATCAGAGAAGCTTCCTCCTGTAGCAGATGGTAACAAACACAGAGACCCACAGCCAAATAATATGCAGAGAATGAGAGACCTTGGAACACTCAGCCCTAATAGGATGTCTCCATCAATCCCCCCACCTCATGGCTCATAAAACCTGACAGAAGAGTAGGCAGAAAGAGTATAAGAGCCAGGGGAGATGGAGCACAACAAGAAAACAAAGCCTTCTAAATCCATGTGATCATAGCTCGTATAAACTTGCAGAGACTAAAACAGTTTAGAATGTGTTGCATAGTTGTCTCTGCTGATACCTACCACAAACTGGCTTGCCAAGGGAAACTTTGATGGACTCACTACTCCAGAACTTGCTCTTAGGCATTGGGAAAGATATGATACCATAAAACCGAACCTAAGCAGGTCTTGAATGCAGTGATCTGGCTTGTAAACCCATACTACTTCTAATTCTCTTCTCCTTCCCCTTCTTCTTTTTCCTTATTTTAATATCCTAACTGCAGTTTCCCCTCCTTTCCTTCCTCCCATCCATCTCCCCCCACCCTTCTTCTCACCCAACATTCCACTCTTCCTCTGTTTCTGTTGACTCCCTATGGGAAGCCTTACCCTTTTTGAGGAGGGAGGGGATGGGGGATGGTGAGGGAAGCAGGAGGAGAGGGTGGAGTAGAAACTGGGATTGGTATGTAGAATGAGAAAAGTTTGTTTTAAAATAAAAAAAAAAACAACGATTAAAGAAAAAAAACACTCTGTTCCTGTATCATGTCATAAGCTAGAAGGGCATCATATGTGTTTCTGTTTTCATTATTCCTACTTCTTCATTCTCACTCATGAGTATACTGCTCCTACTTGATACAGGTAAAAGAAAATTATGAATTCCTACATAAAAAAGAAATAGAGCACTTTGTAGAATTTTATGGAAATGTACACTTTGATGTATCACATAAAGAGAAATCAAGACCAATGACATTTGGTATGCTTTTCATAAGAATGCATGAGGGATTTGAACCAAGGATTTATATATGTGCACACACACACGTGTGTATGTGTGTGTGTGTTTATTTAACTCCATGATTTCATCAAATTTTAAGGTATCACACCCCAGGATAACACCTCAGAAATAGTTTGATCTGCACACTGTTTCATAAAATTTTCAATCATTTCCAGGATGCTGGACTTACATATTAACTGCTGTAGTTTTACAGGAAGAATCAGGTGATTTGGAATCTGAGGTGTGTCCTGTGACATGGTACTGATGTGGCATGAATGTGAAGTGTCCCCCACAGAGAATGGATGGATGGGGAAATATACACTTTGATATATTCCATAAAGAGAAATCAAGAACAATGACATCTGTTATGCTTTTTATAAGAATACATGTGAGGGATTTGAACCAGGGACGCTGAGGTACATCCTGACATTCACAGAGGTGATGCTGTGGCAGACAACATTATGAACTAATCAGAAAGAAACTCCTCCCATACGTTTACCAAAGTCCGGGTTCCTGGTGACAGGGTTCCGAGAGAGGACTTGAGGAAAAGACTCACTAGGGTAGACACAAAAAAGTAGCTTTTAAAAAAGAAAGAAAACTAAAAAAGAAAATAATTCTTCAGAGAACAACAGCAGAGATGAGGTTCTTAGAGAGTGGTTATATACTGAACCAGCAGACAACCAGAGTTAGGTTGATGCTGTTGTGAGGGAATGAGACCCGTTTTCATAATTCCTTACCAACAAGAAGCAAGGGTCGGTCAGCCATTGAGGAAAGATGAGTTTACAGATAGGACCAATTGTTGCTTCATCCCTGTTGTATTCATCCCATTTTACCATAGATAATTAGCTACTTCTGCCTGCTTCACTAATGTGCACAATTGGTCTGAATGTGGATGAATGTGGCTTTTGTGAAATAAATACACTGAGAAGTGATAGCAACCATGTCTCAAGGAAAATAACAATTGGTTCCATTTAAAGGGTTCACTAGAGACATTGAAACAGGGAATGCTTTAAAACTGAGCACTGGTAGTTTTGTTTTCTGCAGTGTAAAAGCAAGACTACACTTCCTCTTAGCTTTGTCCTTGTATCCTTCCGTAACCTGCTTCCCTGTGTCCTTCCCTGCGTTCTCACCATTTGCTGTAAATTGGAAATATCTGGCTCCTGGTTCTTTTTTCACAGCTCAGGTGTTGCCTGTGGGAGTTAAAAGGGGACAGAGGAAGACAGGTCTCACTGCTGTCAATGTTATACAATGAATATACAAGCAAGCTACCCCAATCTTCAGACTGTTCTGCCTACCCTCAGGGCTTCTCTTCATTGTACTCCTATCCTTTCTCTCCTGCCTTCTTCTCACTTGCATTCTTCTCCCTACCCGCTCTCTGTACCCTCTCCCTTCTCCCTGGCCACTGATGACATGTTTTCCCTGTATGTGATAAACCTGAACAACATCACATCTGATTCTGTTAAGTCCTGCTCAACCAGCAAGACTATAGAAACTCATGTAATTTTCAAGAAATCCAAACTATGTGGTAAGTCTGGTGTATTTGTTTGTCTGAATCAATACATAGAATCCTGGGTAAATCATTCACCCTAAACCTGTTCATTATAAGATCACATGCATTTATCATTAATACATGTAACTAGTTTTACAAAGCAAGAACATAAAAACAACTACTAGCTACTCATCCATGAAAATGTACTTTCTTTATTAAAAACATAAATATTTTGGTTTTGATCAGAATTTCTGCATTAGAGGAAGATCATAATGGAACTAATAAGTGCATAGGGTGAAGTATATGTGAACTGGGTCCAACCAAAGTAATGACCTTGGAAAAAGGTGATGGAGAATCTTATCAGCACTGTACTCTATTTAATATTCTTTCTCAATGGACCCCTCTAGATCAGACAGCAAAGAAGAGAGGATTTGGGATGACAAGAATGAGTTGTGAACGGAAGCAGTCAACAGAAGACATGATGATGATCATGCTCGGTCAAGTGATGCTGAAGAGCAGAATATGCTGTTATGAAGAATGCAACTCCACAAAAACCATAATGATGTAAGAAAAAGTTAACCTCACCTGCCTGGAGACCACGATGCCCTGTAATCCTTTTAGCTTAGGGCTTGCATGACTTTATACTTTCCAAATGGATCCTTGCCTTTTAATTTTTCAGCAATATAATAAAAGGAAATTCCATCTCATTTTCATAGGTGCAGAAATGAAAGAGACGTTTCACCAGCGGAAAAGCAGAGATGCATGCTGGGGTAGGGGGCACATCTCTCCTAGCTTCATGCATTTCAGTGCTGCCTACCTAATCCCATCGATAAATAATGAAGACTAATTGGCTGCCGAAACCCCTCGTGCTAAGAGAACAGGGTGGTTAAAGTACACAGCAATTATATAAAATAGTAAGGAAACTATGTTAACCCTCTGACATTGTTTCCGCTGAATTGCACTGAAGCCCAAGACAGCCTCTAGCTTGGGTCATTTGAAGCTGAAATTGAAAAGAGGCTATGAGGCCCACACTGCCTCTGAGGATAATGGAAGATAGACTGGGTGATCTGTTAAATGTGACTGGCTCAAGTCTAGAGGATTCAAACAGTTCTTGTTGTATTCATTAGAAACAGGTTTGCTTAACAGTCTCTAGAGTTCTCGGAGAATGGAGCTGACATTTGCAAATGATAGCCTTAGAAACTTTCTTCCCTCCACAATTCTGTTTTTTCTATTGTTCCTTTTCCTTGGAGCTTTCCTTCTGGATGTTGGTAAATTTCCAGGAAATGCCCTTGTGTTTTCCATTGTCACATCTCATCAGTGCTCTTCTGGGGAGGCTGCAGGGAGGGAGGTAAGAGAACCAGGAAGAAGGAGAGAGTGCCCTGGGCTGAAATGGCAGCAGCATGCAAATGAAGGCCAACTCTGTGAACTCTTCCCAAGCAGTCACATCCTATTACAGCCGAATTACGGGATGTGATTCCTAGAAAATGGCAAAGGAAGAACAAACAAACAAATAATAAACAACTAAGTAAATAAATAAATAAGTAGAAAGATAAATAAAAGGCAGGTGACCATGCATATTTCATCTTTAATTCTCAGTAGGATCGTCTCTTCAAATGCTAGAGGTTCCAACCACTCAGCTCTTTATTCCTTTAATAAATATACATATTTAGTAACTCTACCCACCTTTCTAGATAGAAATAGAGGTATGGATATTAATTATCACATGTCCATCCAAACCTTTGCTTCTTTCACTATCTTGGTTTATTGTAAAATCAATTTGACTTAGGAACTGACTTATTCTAAAAAATTTCAGCACGTTCCAATTTTACCCCAACTAAGTAGGAATAAAATTAGATATCTGCCAATAATCAGGTTTACTATGATGACTATTTAAGACTATATATTCCTGGGAGTACTCCTAAAAATTGATTTTGTAGCTCAAAGATAGATTATGATGTTTGGAACTATGGTACAAAGCGCACAGCTCTGGCAATGTCAAGTTGGTGGCTCGTTTCTTCAATAACTCTATGTGAGGATAACAGTGGATAATTCTAGATGTTTAAGGAATTGAATATGTATGTGAGGATAATAGTGGATAATTCTAGATGTTTGAGGAATTAAACATGTAGAGAGAAGTGAGGTATAGGCCATGTGTATAACAGACAGGATTATATCAGTGCACAAGAGAACAAGGAGATACAGTGCTCGGCACAGTTAAACTCAATCAAAAGTGACTGTGTTGTGTTTCCTGCCCTCATATATTCCCAGTCCGGGGAAGGAACATTCCAGAGAGAGGGATGCCAAATCCGTATGTACAGGATTTGATGCATACACAAAGAACTATGGGAACTTAGAAGAAATAGAAATAGGTTTGGTGAGGGAGCAGAAGTGGAAGATATCATGGGAAAATGCCCTTCTGCTAAATAGAAAAGGATATGAAGACATTGCTGAGGTAGAAGTAGAATCACATTTCAAATATAAGGAAAAACATATGGGCAAGGATAGACTTTCAAAAGTGCATGGCAGAAAATTTAAACCATATAAAAGCCAATGGTTAAGTTTATGTAAGGTATGATAGCCAAAACAAACCACAGTGAAAGCCTTGCACAAAAAAATCAAATTTAATTACATTGCCTACAATTTTCAAGTGAGTAAAAATAAGGAAAGTTAATTTTTAAAATTAATTTTCACTTCTTACTCCTTCCTTCACGTGTCAACTCCTGGCAGCTGGCATGTTCCTGTTCCAGCTCCTACCACTTGCTTTCCGTACTTTCCTAACCTCTCCTGCCTACTTAAACCAGCTCTAACCCAAACTCAACATTAACATAAAAATAAAGTATACTAAACACCTCTAAAACAACAGTCAACAGGATTTACCACATAATGCAACTAAAATGAATAAGATATATGAAATAATTATTTTCAAGACACTGAACCAAAATGAGGTAGTGCGTGATTAGCTTATATTAGTGTTCAGAAAATATGCCTATGCTATTAACTAAGAAAGGAAAATCAAGACAAAGCCAGATGGCCTCTAGAGGCAAAGAGAAAATGGTGAGAAGACAGGAAGGAGGAAGCAGTGTTCATAGGATGCAGCACCAGATAAGATGGAAAGGGGAAGATCCAGAGGTCTGCAGAGGCTTGCCTATGCATATACCATCCTGTTCCTTTATAGAAAGCTATTAGTCAGCCATAACTAGCTGAAAGAAATAAAGGTAGCAATTTAGTCCTTGCACACGTCTATAGCCTCATGTTTCATGAAGCATTCTTTAGAAAACAGTAACTTTGATAATGCAAAATCATTACTCATGAATTACACACAAGGTGATGCTTAACAAATCTTAGAAGCAAGACCCTTAAAAGGTTTAACTGTTACCCAGTAGCAAAATTACATCTCAACACAAAGCTGGAGAAATTCATTGATAAAAACAGCTGTCACTTAAGAAGGTCCAGAACATGGTGTATAACCCCCAATGTCAAATTAGGAAGGTCCAGTACATGGTATATAACCCTTAATGGAAGACGACTAAACACTGTGGTCTGAATGTTCACATCCTTGATCCCCTGCCAACACATATGATGTTTGAATCCCTAAAGAGATAGTATCATGAGGGAGGGCCATTGTGGAGGTGGTTAGGTCAATGACAGCAGATCTCTCTCAGATAGGATTAGTGATCTTTTGAACGAGGCTCAGTGAACAACTGCCTGGCGAAGTCCATGGGAGAGCACTGTGGGAAGTCACTCAGAGAGGATGGACGGTCTCCATGGGCCATATCTGTTGCCACTTTGATTCTTTTTGACTGTAAGCCATTTGGCTCAAAATAAGACACTGAGTATAATTAAGAGGGCTGAAATGTTTAGACTTAGAATAAAGAAACAAGTATCAAGCCAACCCAGAACTGACACAGATATGAAAATGAACAGAGAATAAAATTAAAAACAGTTGTTGTTTTAATGTTACCCTCGATACTTGAAATATATAGTGTAGACTGAGAAGACATGAAAAATTCTCAAATCCAAAATTTTGAGCTAAAATGTTTTTATGTATACATATGGAGCATATATAGAGCACACACATATGGCTTAACAATAAGCTCATCATTGCAGAAGAGAGCATCAGTGAATGTAACAATAGACTAATAGAAACTTCCCCAAATTAAATTCAGGAACTAAAACAACAATACAATCTAAAAATCATTAGTGAACTGTGGAAAAGCTGTGAGAGACCTAATATACATATAAATTGAGTTCTTGGTAGAGGAACATATTTGAAGAAACAATGGCAGAAAATTTGCCAGGCTTCACTAAGCTCACAATCATACATATCAATGATACAATGGGAGAAGATCTTTGAGATATTGAAAGAAAAAAAGCTGCCATTTAATTGACATGCTATACAACATCACTCAAATATGAAGGCAGAATACTCTTTTTTTTCCTGCAGACAGTAGTTGAAAGTGTTAGTGCAGCCATCACATGAAAGAATTTAAAGGAAGCCAAAGGAGAAGAACAAAATAATACCAGATGAAGATCTGAGTCAAAACAAAGAATGAACAAACACTAGGAACAGCTCTGACACGGGATAAATGCAGGAAAGTCTGGGATGATTAATCATCTCTGTGAACTTGACTGGATTCACCATCACCGGAAGCACACCCCCTGGGCCTGTTTGTGAGGATGTTTCTGCTGATGTTTAGTTGAGTAGGAAAGAGCCACACTAGATGTAGGCAGCAACATACCATGAGCTGTGATCCCGGGTGCAGTAAGATGCCATAAGTGAAGTGAATGGTAGCGATCCTTAGTCTTTCCTTCAGAAGTGCAGAAGTAGTGTGACCAGTCGCCTCACGCTTCTGGTGCCAAATGTTCCCACTATGATAGGTTATATCCCTTCAAACCATGAGCTCAAATAAGCCCTTCCTTCCTTATGTAGATTAAACAGGCATTTTGTCACAGTAACAATAAGTAATAAGTACAAAATCTCATCTCACATATATGTGAGAACATGCAAATACTTAAAGGAATTATAATAACAATTCTATGGTAAGATTCTAAACTGTAAAAGAGAAATGTAAGTCAATAACAGTATAAACGACAAGAAGGGAGAAACTGAACCATAGTATTATAAGGATCATGTATTGCATATGAAATAATAAATTGTACAATGGTCTTCATACTGTACTGTATTAAATGTGCATATTTATGTTAAATAGAAATATAATTCAAATTGCACACAGTTTTAATAAGTGCTTTAAAAGTACATAATGCCCTCCTTACCTTATCCTGTTCAGAATGTATACCATTTATTTGTTCAAGGTATCCATGCCGTATATGATACTTCTGCTAGTTGCTTCTTAGCTTTCAACAAGACTATTGAGCTACCTCGTGGCTTTGAGAAATCTGGATTGTATGCTTACTGATGAATCCAAAGCTTCAGAGAGTAGCAATTCAGATATGCAAAACAAAAAGCCAAAAATTTTGAAGGATTTCATTGATTTTTCAGTTGCATAAGGAAAGAGGAAAAAACCATACACTAAGGTTGCTAAAATTCAAGAGTGAATCTACTATGTGTAAAGTTGTAAGAAAAAAAATTTAAACTAGTTTTTCCATCACACCTCAAATCACAAAAGTTACAGACACAGTGAGTGTGATAAGTACTTAGGTTAAGATGAAATTTCCTTAAGTTTGTACAAGAAAGAAAAAATTGAAAAGTTTCAATTAATGGCAATACGTAACACCAGGCATCACTGGAATGATACAAAATTTTCATCAAAGGCTCCCCCAGAATCAGTGACACCATACAAAGGATGACTACAGATGCAGAAATGAGTTTGGGCAGGAAATAAAAATTACTAAAGATATTCGTCTGACAATTAGAAAACTGTGGTCACAGATCTGGTGGCACAAAGAACATTGTTTAGGGAGAAAAGATGCTATTCAAAGAAATGATACCAATCTCAATTACAATAAACCAGGAGCAACTGGTAGAAGATATCCAAAGGAATCTATGCTCACAAAAGTACAAAAGAATTGCAGATGTACTTTGGTGCTATATGGCAATGATATGGGGACAACAGGAAGCTAGGTGATATATGCAGGCACACTGTACATCCATCCTTTAAAACAAAAATTATCTGCCCCCTGTTCTGGCAAATTAACCAGGAAGCATGGCTAACAGTCATCTTGTTCATGAAATAGCTCTATCAAAACTCTATCCCAGAAGTGAGGAACTACTTGGAGGAGGAAAGGTTGGAATTCAAAGGCCCATTAATAATTGACAAGACACCTGGCCATCCTAAATCGGTTGCTATGGAAGTGAAAATACTGACATCGGATCTTTACTTCCAAACACAACCTCATTGTTTAGGGCCTTGTTGGCCTGTCAAAGTCTCAAATATATCCCTGGCATTTGATTGCATCAGTTTCACAACTGATGCCATTCCTAATATGGAATAGCACAGTACTGGAAATCCTTCACTATTGCTAATACAATACCATTTATCAAGGTGCAATGGATGAATTAAAACCAGAAACGGTGAATGCCTGCTGGAAGAATGGATGGAGTGAAATCATTAGTGAATCTAATGACTTATTAGGAATTGATGGAGAAGTGAACAAAGTCATCCACACAGCAAGATGGATGGAGAAATATTTGCCAACATGCTGTATGAAGAAGAGGAAAAGCGGGTCTGAAGAGATGGCTCAGTGGTTAAGACCATCTGCTGCTGTTGCGGAGAACCAGGATTCAGTTACCAGCATCTAAATGACAACTTACAACCATCTGTTATTCCAGTTCCAGAGGTTTCAACCCCCACTTCTGGATGCTGGGCATGACATGCACATGGTATACATACATGCATGTAGGCAAACACTCATACACGTAAAATAAAAATGAAGAAATCTTAATGAAAAGAAGTGAAGAAAAATATTTAAGGTCACTGAGATGTGCTAGCAAAGAAGGAACTGAAGAAACATTTTAGCCATATCAAGAAAAAGGAAAAGATAAAGGAGAAACAAAAGTAAAATTAAGCATGTGCTTTTTACCAAAATGTGATGAAGTGTTTGAAAATGGACAAACATTTGAAGACAAAATATAAAATCCAATCATTGAGTGGAGGACAGCTTTCAAGAAAACCGTCTGATCACCAAAGGATTATGAATCTGCAGCAATATTTTTTGTACATTTATTTATTTTCTAAAAAATATTTGAAAATGTTTTCTTTTATTGAAAATGACTTTTCTCTCACATAATATATCCAGATTGTAGTTTCTCTTTTCTCTATTCCTCCCAGGCTTTCCCACCTCTCCTCAAGTCTAAATCTACCACCATTCTATCTCTCATGAGAAAGAGAACAGGCTTCTAAGTGATGGTCATAACAAAACATAATATAATAAGGTAAAATGAAGACTAACACATCGGAATAGGATAGAACAGGCAGAAGGAAAAAAGCTCAAGAGAACACACTAGAAATATGGAACCACTGTTTGCAAACTCGGGATCCCGTAAAAACACTAAACTGGAAGAGACAATGTGAATGGAAAGGGCCTGTAGTGCAAAAAGAGACAAGGAAGAAATACATATGGATAAAATTGAAAAACATTAAAACTTAAAAAAAATTAAAAACATTGAGATAAATAAAAGCCCCGATTCAACATTATGAGTCAAGGAACCTCTAAAGTCCTCATCATTGAGTTCATTTTCTGTTGGTCGTCTGCTGCTAGGCATGCAACCTACCCTCAAGAGGAGTAGTTTGTTTCCCCAGTGAGGTTCTCTTGGAGGAAATAAAAATTTAATTTGCAAATGGTTATCGATGGTGATGGCTTCAGAACTAGGGATGAGGGGGCATATGTTCACTTCTTTTAGTCCTAGAACCCCATCTGTTTCCGACCTGTATAGGCCTGTGCATTCTGCTTCAGTCTCTATGAGTTCATCTGTCTGTAGAGCTTGTTGATTTAAAGGGTCTTGTTTTCTTGGCCTTGTAAGTTGAACTGGGCAATGATCCTTCTGTTTCTATTTTGTGGGATAATTTGAGGAATATTGATATTAACTCTTCTTTGAAAGTATGGTTGAATTCTCCCTAAAACTTGTTCCATCAAACTACATTAGTCTGGAAGCAATCCACAAGTTCTCATCTTCTGTGGAAACTAAAGAAGACTTCTTTTCCAAAGCAACATATCCTTAGACACAAATTTGGAAGTCATACATTTAGAACATATATGCTGGTTTAGCTTAGCAGCCCATATAATAAAATGTCTCTCTGTACTTATCTCCTTCACAGTCAAATAATAATAAAAAATAATAATATACATAATCCAGACTCTCTGTATATGTTCCATCTTTTGTGGCTTATTTATTTTTATTCTGTCTCTTTAAAGACTTTGTTTTGTTTTTAAAACTATTTCTTTTTATAACTCTCTATACTCTTTTTCTTCTCTCTCCCAGGCCTACAAACATTTATCCAACACTGTGACTCAGGCGTATTGTATGTCTGAATCTGTCCTATTGTGTATCTGTAATTCTTTACTGTTCAGGAGCACTTCTTAAAATGCTAAAACTTCTTAAAAACTTAAGCTGCACCATTGCTAGGGTATATACAGCCTTCCTGCTTGTTCCACCCAATCTGACATGGCAGAGGAGGTCTGTTCACTGCCTCTGAGCTGTGCACACTGCCCCAGTTCCACGTATGCAGCGGGCCTATGTAGAGCCATTAAGCAGTCTGTAACATGTGGCTTACAAACCCCATTTAAATGCTTGGCCTCCTGTAAGAACCAGAGGTCATGCCAACAGCAAGGCCCAGAAAGCCAGCATTTCAAAATGGCACAGCTTTTTTTCTTTTGCTACTGCTGAATCAGGAAAACCTCTCTTAAAGGAGCCACAGCATGCCACCAGTGAGCAATGCCCATTTGGGAAAAAAAAAATGCAGCTAAACCTTGCTTTTTTGTGTCTAGAATTTCTTTCCAAGCCCTCTTAGGTTTTATGTGGATTTATTTCCACTATATTGGCATGCCAATTTGTAGTAAGAAGGGTGTTAGTTAGTCCTTGGCTGCTTAGCCCCAAAATAATCACATAGAAACTGTATTAATTAAATCACTGCTTGGCCTATTAGCTCTAGCTTCTTATTGGCTAACTCTTACATACATTCTTGTTTCTGTGTGTGGGGCAGTTACATTTTAATAGTGAAAGACAAATTTCAAGACTGATGAGATGGTTCAATATAAGATTGTTTTCTCTATAAACATGAAGACCTGGGTTCAAATGAGGTATCCACATAAGAAACTGGACACCATGCACATGTCTACAACATCAGAGCTGTGGAGGTCAGAGACAGAAGCTTACATAGAACATATCAGTCTCCAGTTTAATTACCGTTTCAGGGTGTGACTATGTCTAAGGGAGCAAGATAGAGAGTGGCAGAACAAGACCAGTGGTTTCTGAATACAGGTGCACTTTTATTAGCCCCAACACATACTCACACATTTTCTCCCTATATAAATAAACAACAACAAAAAAATAGGCAAACTTGCTCTTACATACAACCCAATCTAGTACAGTGACTTGAACAGAGATGAAAAGAAATAAGTGAGTAGAGAACAGGGAGAAAAATAGGTACTCACAGTAGTAATCCTTCTGCTCACCTTTCCAGTCTTCTACAGACAGTTGAAACCACAGAATATCTTGAGCATAAATCCATATTTGTTTAGTTCCATGTAAACCTGTTATGGTTTGAATATGAAACATCTCCCAGAGGCTCGTGTGTTTGATAATTTGGTCCCCACTGGCAGTGGTATTTCTTAGAAGGTTTTGGAAAAAATGGGTTACTATCAGAAGGATTTGAGGTTTTATAGTCTAGATCCACTTCCTATCCATCCTCTGTTTCTTGATCCACAAAGGTGTGGGGAAGTAAACACCTCAGCTTCTCACTCCAATAGGCATGAAGGCACCCACCACCATGCATTTCTTCTTATGAAGGGTGGTTTTTCTCAAACTGTAAGCCAACACAAGTGCTTCTCTCCTTAAGAAGCTTCTTGTCAGGTACTTGTCACAGTAACAAGTAAATGAACTAATATAAAATCATAAAAGATGTAATCACCTAGCCATAATATCTGCCCCATTTCCATGCAATCAGACTGAGTGCTGACATGGTCACAAACTCAGAATGCATTGGCTTGTGTTAGAATCAAATGAGCAAATAAAGACTAAACCTTTGGATTTTTTAGTGAAACCAAAGATCTTGTTTCTTTGAGACCTACATCATTTTGGGACATGAAAAAATTGCAAAGTAATCAACTATTCTTCTTTAAGTAAGTAAGCCTAGAATTCCCTTGTGTTCTTTGTTTCCTAAGGGATGGCCTGTTATAGTGATTAATTTTAAAGACACTTTTTTTAGTGTGCCTTTACAAGAACAGGATAGAGAAAAATTTATCTTCACAGTGCCTGCTACTACTAATTCCAAGCCCGTTAAAAGGTATCAATAAGAAATTCTTCCACAAGGAATGTTAGACAGCCTCACTTTGTGTTGCTAATTTTTACAACAGCCTTTAGAAGTAATTCATAAACAGTTTCCTCTATGTATAATTTACCATTATATGGATAATATCTTACTAGCTGTTTTAGGCACAGGTACTTTAGAAAAAAAGTTTGAAGAAGTGAAGAAAACTTTGCCTTGTGGGGATTACAAATTGCTCCTGAAAAAATAAAAAGAGAAGATTTTATTAGTTACCTAGAATATAAGATAGGTTTACAGAGAAAATAAACTACAAAAAGTAGATCAGGAGAGATCTATTATGAAATGTGAATGATTTTCAAAAATTGTTAAGAGATATCAACTGGCTATGGCCCACAATTGGATTAACATCTCAATAACTATGAACTTGCTGATGATAAGGAGTTAAATAGTCCAAGAAAATTATCAGTTGAGGATGAGAAAAAACTGACTTTGGTAGAAAAGAAGTCATATGATGCACAAGTGGATTGCTTGATTATATTCTGGTTATTTTACCTCCTGTGCATTCTCCCATAGGAATTCTTATTCAGAGAAAAGATAATATTTTAGAATAGATATTTTACTACAAAACAGAGGAAAAATTAAAGAACTGTATAGAAAAGATTTCTGAAATGATTTTGAAAGGAAAATTGAGACTTTGTCATAACAGGAATAGACCCAACAGAAACTGTGGTACCTTTTACTAATGCTGAAATTTCTTCATTATGTGCAGAAAATAAATAAGCAAGAACTTGCAGTAATTCTTGGGAGCCATTATCAAAAATATCAAAAAAGGAAGAGACTTTAGTTTATAAAGAGAACTAATTAGATTCTTCCTCACATGGTATGAGGAACATCAATACATTCTATACTAATGCAAATAAATCTGAAAAGGCAGTTTATAAGTCAATGAACAAATAAGTGTCTCAAAGCCCTTATTATTCTGTTCAAAATCCAGAGTTATATGCTCTTCTCATGTGATTATTAGGTTTTCTAGAATCTCTTAATATAGCTATTGACTCTCATGTAGAAAAATTGTTTTACATATTGAAATCATTGAACTTATTCCAAATAATTTAGAATTAATTTTGTTATTCATTCAACTAGAAAAATAGAAACTATCCCTTATATATAACACATATCAGAACCATAAAGGTCAATCAGGCCCTAAAGCACAAAGCAATGATAAAATTGATCAGCTATTGGCAGGAAATGTACTAAAAGCCTCAGAATTTCATAAAAAAGCACAATATTAATTGCAAAGGTTTGAAGAAAAAATTTTCTATCACTTGGCAATAAGCCAAAGAAATTATAAGACCACATCTCACTTGTTCTTTGTATAACCAATCTCCAGTTTCTCCGACAGAAAAGTAACCCAAAGGACACTCAAGAAAATGAAATTTGGCAAATGTGTGTTTTTCTTTCTCTGGAGTTTGAAAACTAAAGTTTGTGCACCATACCATAGATCTCTATTCAAGATTTCAATGGGCAACTGTTCTGAGTTCTGAAAGGGATAATTCTGTAAATACATACTTATTAGAAGTTGTAGCCATCTTGGAAATACCTGAAGAAATTATTACTAACAATATTCCAGCATAATTCTCTAGTATAATGAAGCATTTCTTTTGCATATTACAATATAAAGAATATTACAGATGTACCATACAATCATACTGAACAAGCAGTTATAGAAAGATCACACTTAAAAGCTATGCATATGCTTAATAAACAGAAAGGTGTAATAAAGACTCCCAGAGATATATTACACAGCGTTCTATTCACATTAAATTTTCAATGCTAATGAGAAAGGAGTGACAGCTGTGGAGAGATATTGGACAGTAGAAAAAAAAATGTTGAATTAAATCAGCCTGTCTACTTCAAAGATGTGTTGACTTCAGAATGGAAGCCAAGATATGTGTTATATTGGGGAGGAAGTTTTGCATTTTTTTTCCCACAGGAGAAGATAAGTTATGGAGCATCAATATTGATAAAGATTTAGATTCTAACAAGAGAGACCTATTAATTAAGAGAGGTCATATTTCATCAAGCAGCATAACAATTTCATCTAAATTAACTTGACAAATATCTTTCATTTAATCAGATATAATCTGCCAAAAAAGGAAACTCCCCAAAGTGAGGATTGGGGGCAGGATTTTATTTTTGTCTTTCCAGCAGAATAAACACATCCAACTAAAGAATCTGAAAACCACTGAATATCTGAAGAAGGATGAATCATCCAGAGAAAAAGTCCCAAGAAAAAGAATAAATTGACTTAATGGTAAAGTACATTTTCAACAGGATAACATTTCATAAATTTTCACAGGTGTTTATTTCTGTTGTTCCTTACAGACATAGAAGGCAAATGGTCTTTTTTATAGTCAGAACTCAATTAAAAAATGAAATCTGGCTTTGGAGTTGGAGTATGAATCTCTCCTTCTCTAAATCCAAGCATGTGTTTTAGAAGAAAATCCAAAGTCTCTGTCTCATGTCAAAAGAGCCACCTGGAATATGAGAGAAGAAAACCAAAATTAAGAAACTATCCTATTGTAACTAATCTCATAACCATTTGGTTTTATTTTGACTCTTTAAGACTTTTCTTAGGGTATAAATATTATCTTTGCCGTTTTTTAAATTTATATATATATATATGTCATATATATAAACTTTCTATGGAGATATTAATAGTCATATAGAATATTAACTACTTCTAGAAATAGGCTTAATCTAGCTTCCTGTACATGATTTTGGGCTTGATTCTGGAGCAGATAATCAGGAATTTTACTTATCATATTATGTCCATCTCAGGTCTCTGATTGGGCTGAAGACTAGATAGTTATAGTTCAGTTTTCCTCAGTTATGATGAAAGTAAAATAGTTACAAAACTTTGTCCTCACCAAGAAAGAATAGATAATGGAGTATCTTGAGTATTTCCTCAAAATTTTTCAAGTACAAATGGACTGGACATTGTGAATGTAATTCTTACTTGATACCTGTTCTTATTATATATTGTTTTATTTTGTTAGAGTTAAGATGCTTCCCTTTTATTTAGAAAAAAAGTGAAAAATTCTGTGGGAGATTTGTTTGGATTGTTACTTCAAAACTATTAATGTTATTAAATCTTGATTCAGATAGCAGAGTTCATATTCAGCTTGCCAGAGTAAACCACAGACTTTTCTGACAGACCCAGATAAAGATAGATAGACACAGAGAGGAATAAAGAGGGGTTTGTAAAGATTTGTGTACCAATTTTGATTTGGGAAGATGGAGAGGAGGATCAACTACTCATTTTCTCTGTTGCTATGTGGTTATATTAGGTTTAATACCCTAATGTCTGACTTCAAAGCTTTATTTATTAATAAAACAGTAAAAGAAACCACTATAAGAGGTGACATGTCTATGAGAGTCTTGAAGATGGTGACCTCAGAGACAAGACAATGCTAACCACCAGGAGAGTAAGAAGAGAGATGGAGTGTTGTAGAAGGGATAAGAGCAGAAACACTTGGAGTGAAACAGAACTTGTACAGCTTTGTGAAATAGGAGGCAGATCATGGTAGGTGGTAAAACTCTAGCAAGAGACTCTGGTGAGGGCATTTGGGAGAAACAGAGGAGTCTGTAAAGAAGGAGGAGAGACAAATCTTCCAAACTCTGTGTAGACCAGAATGTGGTTAAGCAGGAGGGGGATGCAATTTTACTTATCATATTTTGGGTGAGATCTGAGTTTCGATACAAAGATTAGAGTAGAGAGGAGAAAAAATCATTGTTGCTTAGACAAGACCTAACTGAGATTTGACAAAGATGAAAGAATTGAAAGAAAGTGGCATGTATCTGCTGTAGACCAAAAAAAGTTTATAGAGTCAGAGTTGGAGGAGGAGCAATCAAGAATATATCTGAGATGTTTTTCACTCTGAGAAAGATCATTTGCTTTAGTGTCCCCGAAGAACAATTGTCCAATCTTAATTACACATATATAGTGCTAAAGTCTTCTCCACTTTGTGAGTCTTTCCCAAGCATATTTCAAGGAAACTCCAAAGGTCAGTTCTTCTATTCTGTCAATCAATCAATGTGATTGATTTTTTCCATGAAATTTTGAAATGCAAATACATAATTAATTTAGACAGCTATTTCTCTTGACAAACTGCTTCTGTTGCTGGCCTCTAGTTTCTCTGTGGGTGTCTCAGCTTCTGCACATAAAGCTCCCCGATGCCACATGGTGGCTGTGGTTGAAGCAACCCTCTCTTTCATCTTCTTAACGTGTTTCAAGCAAGGGCCTTTGCTGCTTTCATCATGATGATCGACTTACATCCTGTCTCTGAGTCCTTTCAGTCAACTGCTTCCTTTGCAAGAGAGAAAAGGGAACTGAAGGAGTTTCTCTTTTATTTACAATAGTCAGACCCCAAACAATCACTGTGGGACTACTATTTGTGTTACACACATGACCAACTACAGAAGCACAATATAAAAATAACAACAAAGATAATATTTGTTTAGCTTATAAAATCTGATATATGTTTATCTTATGAGCAGAAAAGAGTGTCTTGTATTTTACCTGGTGATTGGGAAAATATATAATTTTATGCTTGCTCTGGTAAAGTCGATTGTAAGAAAGCTACAGTGGAGGCAACAGGAAGAATTTCAGCTTTTTGTTGTGCCTTTCATCCACAGGCTTTAGAGAGCTGTATGTGGTAAGCACAAAGCATGTGGGACAAAATGTATATGAAAGAGGAATTATAAAGCTGGTGGATTGCTTTAACAAGGAAAAGCACCTCTGGTCTCTGTAACATGGAGGGGCTGGTGCTCAACAGCAGGAGTGGTGTTTTGGTGTTTTGTATACATTTGCTAATAGTCAGGTAGATTGCTCTAGATAATCAGCTTTCTAAGGAAGGGAGGGATAAATGATGGAAATCCAGGCAGGGGCTTATTTACCATGCTTTGTGAGGCTAGGCTATTAACATGGACATTTCACGGGTGGGCATACGTCTGACAGAGAAGGAATAAAGCAACTCAGAGGAACAGCTTGACGACAGTGCAATACACTGACCCTGGAGGGTGCAGTGGAGTCCCCTGTGGGCAAGGGGGAGCAGCAAACTGGCTCATGGGGTTTTGATGCTTGTGTTAGTGTGGCAATAAAGACGGGATACAGAGAACAGCCGCAGACACTGCACAAAAAGCATTTCTATTCCTGGGATTTTAGACTATTATTGTAAAAAGAATTAAACAAAAGAAGCAAATTTAGTGCATTGAAAGAAACATTTGGGTGCTTTAAAGGGCCTTTCAGATCGTGGAGACCTCCAGGGCCATTGTTTATCATGACTTCACCAAGACTGTGCAGACAAGTGAGTTATAAGTAAGCCTGGTTCCAGTGTCTGTGATTACAATTCAGCCTTTGCATTTAGCTCTTGTTAGCAAGCGAGGTGTGAAACCGACTGTTCCACCCCCCCCCTCACCTTCACTGCTACTCTGTGGAATTAGCAGCTGAAATTCCGAGATGGTTCTCAATTAAACATTTTATCTAACACTGAGCCACTCTTTCGTCAAACAATGCACCCCTCTTAAGTGTCCTCATCTTTGTTGTCCAATGGCCAGTTGGGTTCTTAATGAAATTGGAATTGTGCTGGTTGCTTTTTGTCAGCTGTGCCTGGAAAAGCTGGACTCCCATTATATCACACGGCCCACTGCTCCACTGCCTTTGCTGTCCTGGGTCACTGTTTGCGCTGGTGTGTTTAGCTCATTCAGAAAAGTCAGGTCAAAATATCCTCTCCATTTGAATATAATATTGAAAGAGGCAGGCAAAGGCTGGGTTATACCAGTGTGGCAATCTAGAGGAGGACACACCCCTACTTCTTTAAAGATCTGCTGGGGTTGGAAGGCCTGGAGAGTTGGGTCGGTGGTTAAGAGCATTTGCTGCTCTTCCCAAGATCCAAGTCCAGTTCCCAGCACCTGGGTCAGACGGCTCAGAACCATGTGCAGCTCCAGCTCCTGGAACACCAACACTATATTCTGGCCTCCTTAGTCATCTGCCTATGAATGCACCTCCACCTGTATACATAAATAAAAAGTAATGCAAATAAAATCTTGAAGATCTGCTGTGGGAAAACTTGCCTTCCTTTATTGGGAGAAAATGCGCATCACAAGAGTTAAAATATTCTTGGATTGTTTTTTTAGAGAGACATAAATGATACATTCTGTGATTAAATGATGGAGGAAGACTGGGAATAAACTACAGAGAAGGAGGCATTGATCTTCTTTCCAGTGCCTCTGGATCCTGGCAGAATCAGAAGTGTGTCGGACCTGGGAACAGAACAAACTTTCATCGAGTCTAAAGGGCAGGAAGCCAGGGAATAAACTAATGTCTCAGCACTAACATTTTCATCTTTTCATTCTCATTTTCTGCAAAATATTGTTTCTCCAATTATGATAGTTTCATAATAAGTTCATTAAAAACATGAAGTTCTAGCACCTCATACTTGAAGCTATGACACAGGTGTCCTGGTTAAGTTTCAGTCAGCTTGACATATGGTTTCCGTCTGTGAAGAGACACCTCAGCTGAGATTGCTTCTGTGAAGAGACACCTCAGCTGAGATCGCTTCTTGTTGAGTCTGTATGGTATTTTCTTGGTTAGTGATTGCTATAGTAGTTCCTGGTCCATGATGCTGAATGATATAAGAAAGTCCACTGAGCAACACATGAGGGACAGTCCAGTAAGCAGAACTCCTCTATAGCTTCTGGTTCAGTGCCTGGTTCTAGGTTCCT
Organism: Chionomys nivalis; assembly: GCF_950005125.1. Lineage (NCBI taxonomy): Eukaryota > Metazoa > Chordata > Mammalia > Rodentia > Cricetidae > Chionomys > Chionomys nivalis. The sequence goes on along the minus strand of NC_080090.1, from coordinate 52,504,309 downwards.
GCTTTGAATTCCTGAGCTAACTTCAATAATGAACTGTGATGTGGAAGTGTAAGATAAAATAAACCCTCCTCAAGTTGTTTTTGGTCATGGTGTTTTATCACAGCAATAGAAATTCTAACTAAGACAACTGGAAAAGAAAATAGTTACTGGAATGGTATATAAGATATAGCATCTCATTACATGTTGAGTGTTTTGACTTCACCGAGTCCTCCACTGTGTGTGGCCTGAATTTCTACTTACTCAATCTCATTCCTAGATGATTTAGTTCCTATGTGTGTTGATAAAAAAAAAAAGAAAGAACACTATATTTTGGTGTACCATCTAACATATACAAACCTGCCTCATCGCCCAGCTTTGTAGCAATATCATATTTATGGAAATCACAAATTGTATTCGGAGATCTTGAAGAGTATTGAAATCGTTCTTCCTTGTCTCAATAAAAGTATGAAGCAGGATAGTCCACAAATCATAGAAATATCCTTCATACTCTTCTTTTCTTCTATCTTTTCACTGTAAAAGTTGTTCCGCTTATTGTCTGCCTGCCTTATTCCTCACTCAAACATCCACTGTCACCAAAGCTGTACTTCTCTGCCCACTTTTTTCATATCTAAGTTTCACTTTCAAACACTGCTCTGACTCATGGCCTCTCCCTGCTGGGAAGGCCCTTTGGAAAATGTGGTCTGATCTCTACTATGATTGCTGCTTTCACAAGAATCAGCCCTCCTGAGACTAAGGGAAACAGAATTCAACTTGTGGAGAAAATACCTTTCTTCTTTTTTCCTAGGAATGGTGCCCTCCTCCCTGTTCCCCAAGAGATCAGGAACCAGTGGTCCTCTGGTTTCCTCTTATGGAAAACTAGGATGGAGGAATGGAAAGGGAGAGGGTGTCAACCCCTTCCCAGACTGAGCTCTCAGGAGTCAACTGTGGAAGTGGGTGGGACCAGCATGTACCAGTTCAAAGCTGGAGTTTAAGTCCTGGGCAAGGTTAGGGCAGACCTGGAAGGGATTCCAGAAAGCCAGGCTCATCATCACAGAACAGGGAAGTCTGGAAGACGAAGACAAAATGGAGATCATGTTCAAAGGATGGATATGGAGCTGTGACAAATCTGCTCAAAATCAGGAAGCCAAAGGAAACACACAGCATTAGAAGATAGGTTCAGAAAGAACTATCTAAAAAGATGTCTTGAATCAACGGTTAATGTGTGTGTGTGTGTGTGTATGTATGTGTCTGTATGTAAGTGTATGTGACAAGCGGACATCTAGAAGATGCTCTTATCACATTTGAGACCAATTTCTTGCTTTGTTTCTTTCTTCGAATTCTGGATCAGAGCTGGTTCCTCCTCACACCAAAATATCTAGATTCTCTTTTCTGTAAACTCACCAAAAATTAGTGATTCCATTCATGACAGGAGATATATACATTTTTCAAAGCTTAAGTGCACGTGATGATTTTAATTCATCTTTACTGACTAGTTTGCATGTAAAATAAGTGATTGTGTATTTTATATCTGAGTTTTTGAGGAAGACTCACTCCAGCAGTTTTTTGTTTTTTGTTTTGTGTGATCAACACAGCATTTTCATCATCATTTTCCCTGGCAGTGTTCACCTTGCCTCTTTCCGGGTCCTGTAGCTGCCTTCTCTATGAAATTTTGTTCTGGGTACATACCTATGGATGTGCCTATCAGAAAGAACTCAGATTTTTATACCATTAGTCTTTCTACTTGCTGCAGATTACTACATAAAACAATTCTATAGTGTTGGTTATATTGAATATAACATTAAAACATGCTCTTCCTGTACGTGGAGGTACTACTGATAACATTTGTATTTGAAATTTCATGTTGCAGGCTGAACTCTTTGGAAGCAGACACTATGGTAAATTTGGGGTATAGAATGTTAAATAGGGATTGATATCTGTGAAAGGAGAGAGGCAACCCTAAAACCATGAAAAAAACTCAACCTCCTCTATAATGTGTCTGCCAACATGGCAGTGAGACATGGAGTGACTATGACTTAAGCAGGTGCCTCAGTGTTGTACTGGAAATAGTTAGCCATGCATTGCATTCCATGGCCGATATATTCCTATCATGGCTGAGTTCAGGCTCCCAAGTAGATATCTGTGGGCAGGCAATTGGAATTCCATGAATACAATTGTCATATGCAAGATTGTAACTGACTGAAACATACCACAAACCACATCACATCCATTTGGTCAGACTTTATGCCCTTTCTTTGCACACATGAGATGTGGGTTGTTCTGTGAGACACTGGTGGTGGTCAGTGCGGATTTGCAATATGACAGAGTCTTTCCAGAATCCTTTAGGAGCCAAATCTCCAGGTACACCTTGTGGAATTGTACAGATAAGATTAGGTGCTGGGAATGCCAGGGAGGGACTATCTTCCTCAGGTTGGTGGAGGCAGGGAGACCCGGACTCCAGGAAGATGACATCACTCGCTAGACTGGAGTACCGTGCTAAATAAACAGGAGGAAGCTAACTGAGTGGGGAAATCTATCACTCTTCCCTGTGGGTGGGCATGATATGAGCTTAAGGCTTCACTACCAGGCCTCAGTCTGCCTCCCAACCATGAAGAACTGGACCACAGAACCATAAGCAAATTAAGTAAGATTTGTAAGGTTGCCTCTGTCAGGGTAGCTGCCATTTTATTTTTAAAACACATTATTACAACACTCAAAATAACCAAGATACAAGTCTTATATGTTGTGTGGCAAAACATGGGGAAACTTGGGGCTGTCTTTCTTTCTGTGTGAGGCAGCTGCTTGCTCTTCACCGGAACATCAGGAATTTATGTTTCTCTCGTGATTGTGCCCTGCTCTCTGTGCCAGTAAAACACATTGTGCAGATGACCGCATAGCTCTGTATAATACAGTAGGGCTCTCTTTGTGTCTCCTAAAGAGGCACACTACTTTTGAGGAGCCAGACCTCAAAATGTGCCCCACACAGCTCAGAGCCACTGTAGTACAAAACATGAGTCAAATATGCTGCTGGTTGCAGTGGTTGGTAAGACTTGCTCTATTTCCTGGACCTGTATATTATTCCTATTGGCTCATGTTACACAGTGTATCTTATTTTAGAATGTGTGGGCCATGTATGTGCTGTGACAGTAACGCAGCTCTGACATTGTTATGCCAGATCAGCTCCAGACACCACACAAATGAATAAAGGCGCAATGTTCGCGTAAATCTTTTATTTATACAAACAGGTGTCAGGATGGCTTGCCAACCCCTGCTCAGGAGCACACCCTTGGAGCTGAAAAGCAGCTGTGCTTTGGTAGGCATTCTAGTGTCTGCAAGGCCAGCTGCTTCTAGACACTGTGGTGAGTGATATGAGCATTTTCTATATTCATGCGATTACTCTTAAACTGAGGACAATGTGAAACGGGTCCTACTGTGGTTAGCCCCAAATAGGTACTAGCTGAAATGAATACTTCTTCTAAAAGAAGTTGATTCTCATTTCAGCAAGAAAAATAATTAATGAAAAATTTAAACTGTCAGCTTGGTCCTTCAGCCACAAGAGTAGACATGGCTGTCTTTGTAATTGGGAGTCAAGGTTTCTGAGTCCATGCACAAAGTTCATCTCTGTGACATGCACACTTAGTACCTCTTCTGGGGCCAATGCACTTTGGTGGATATTAATGTAACAGACATCCACAATTAGCATTCAGTCCCATTTCCTTTCATATGATACCATCCAAGATTTCTTTTTCTTCAGTGTTCCACAGTGATTCCCTTTAGACCCCCGGCCTTTTGTTCAGGTTGTTTCCCACTGCCATGAGTTCTTATATATCCTAATGTTTGAACACTTCCCTTATGTACAAGCTACACGAGCAGGTGTTCTTTCCAAATAGTCACCTATTGAGATTTCCTCTTGCCACTTGATTCCTTTCCCGAGCTGTTGTGTGTGTGTGTGGTTGTATGTGTGTGTGTTTTCAAGTTTTTTTCCATTTACTGATTTCACCCTTCCATAAACCAAGTTTGGGCTTTTTCCTTGTTCCTTTGGATCCTCCAAAGAAACATTGCTGTAAGCTGGGGACCAGATAGTATAGGAGACATGGATACCATGAACAAGATCTGTAACTTTCTTGTACCATTCGGTTTTGGTTGAGTTCAGCTCAAAGACACCATTTCTATCCGATAGTATATAAATCACTGATTCCACTCATATTGTTATATGGTGTGCATGATGATATCCAGGATTCAGGGACAGCTAAAGGTCTGTGATCATTGATATTCCACAGTTAGCTTTTATTCATTTCATTCTAGGGTAGACCAGCATGATGTAGCTGTTCAAAAAGATTTTAATTTCCTTCAGCAAAAGGAAATATTCTGATTTAGAAACCCACAGGTTATACAAAGTTTTCCTCCTCAAATTTGGCATGGTATCTATTTCCACCTTGGGTGTTCTAAGATCATGGTGAAAAGACTCTTTCATAGTCTGGATTTGCTGCAGAGAACTTATGCTGGGTCTCAGATATGACTGGTAATTCTTTGTATCATTGTTGCCTTCCTAGGTGTGGCATGTGTAGACACCAGGGCCGTCTTCATTTTTCATGATAGGTTATTGTGGTGGTTTGAAAAAGAAATGGCCCCCAAAGGGAGGGGCAGAATTAGGAGGTGTCATCTTATTGGAGGAAGTATGTCACTGTGAGGGCAGGCTTTGAAACTTCTGCTCAAGCTTCCCTCAGTGTGATTCTCAGTTGTCTTCCTGTTGCCTCTGAGTCAAAATGTAAGACTCTCAGCTCCAGCACCAGTCTGCCTGCACACCCAGCATGCTTCCTGTCATGATGATAATGGACTGAGCCTCTGAAACTGTAAACTGTCAGCCCAATTAAATGTTTTCTTTGTAAGTTGCCATGGTCATGCTATCTCTATACAGCAATAGAAAACCCTAACTAAGACAGCATTACAAGAAGTAGCTTTTCCTCCATTGGAGAGCATGATATGGTCTACCTCCTGCTACTGGAGTACTATAGACTTTAAGGATATTTGGCACCCAAGCCTTCTTCAAATGTCCTAAGTTCTAGAGTGCATATACTTTCTTAAAGTCACCAGTGTGCTCGTCATCTCTTGTTCATCTGGTCCAAGAAATAGAAGATTGTCAATGCAGATCAGCATGAATTTATGTGGACATCAAAATATTCCAGTTATCTTTAGACTGTACAAGAACTGGAAAAATAAGAACCTATCTTTTGGAAAATATTTAAAGTATATTGTTATGTGTCCCATATGAATGCAAATTATTTTTAATTTCTATTGTGTTTGAGATAGAAAGAATGCGTTAATCAAGTTATAGTAACATATGATGTATACAAATTGTAATACTTTGCTTTAGAAAATATAACTACATCTGGCATAGTGGTTGTGGTTAAGACTGTCTGAAATAGTGTATATGATTTTTCTTCAGGATCTAGTCAGTTTCTTCAGCGAATATGCAGTTAATTGAGAAAAAATAAAACATAGTGTCTGCATATTTTTCTACTGAGAACATTTAACCCCTGTATCATTTCAAGATTAAATATTGCTTTTGGTTTACTGTCTTAGCCAAAGGAAGGTAAAATATTGCCCTTGACTTTCTTGTTTATAAAAACTGATACTTACTAAGAAAGTACTTATTGTTTGAACAGAACTAATTGCGAGTATGCTCATCCCATTTGAACAAAGGAAAATGGAAAACTACTACTTGGTAAGTCTACAGACTTGGTAGAAAGGTTCTCAGACAAAATTGTGTTATTTACCCTATGTCTCTTCTCCAACAGGAAGCTCAATAATCCTTGAGGTCTCTATGAATTAATCTTATCTTCTTTCTGTGTTTAACAGTCTTTAAAATGTCTAGGTAGTTTCCTTGTACCCACCGAAAATGCAATATTGACTTTTGGAAATAGACTGATAGAATTTTTACTGTGTGTACTTGTCAGGGAATATCCAAGTATTCATCTGGAGTCCTTAATCATATCTTTTTTTGGCATTGAAACTTATAAAGATATGGAAATCTAGGAAAAGGTCATGCCAGTTTTTGAAATGTTGTATCTAAACCTCCTAATCATCCTTCTATCTCCACCTTGATGATTAGAGCCATAACTCTTGTTATCTGTCCATCTATTTCTACCTATACTTTCACTTATCACTACACAGGTTAGGCCTCCCTAATACCACTTAGAGTTAAGTCAGATTCCCTGGGAACTGCCAGTAAAGTGCTAATATCTGACTTCTACTGTCTTGGGGGTCTAGTACAGTTTTACTATGGTTACTCACTCTCTATATTATACTTGGTGTTTGGTTTGCTGTTTTCTCTGATACTTTGGAAATAATTTGAGGTCAAGCACCTGGCGGTATTCCCCATTTATTCTCAGCACCCAGAAATTCTCTGGTATTTAGTGGTCCCTCAATAAGTGAATTGATTGCAAGAAAGTTCATTTCTTTCGTTCCATGGGCTTTTGTAGCTTGTGAGTTTAACATGCATTTTTCTGATACTCCGTCTTTTCCCAGACAAGATCACACTTGATATAGTGTTTGATTAAGATATCCCTGAGAGGTTTTTGTATTTGAAGACTTGGTCTCCAAATGGTGATATTGTTTAGAAGGATTCTGAGATCATTAGAAGATGAAACCTAGCTAGAGAACACGGGTCACTGAAGTTTATAGGTTGATTCCACTTTCGGTCTAACTCTCAGCCTCCTGATGTTATAAAATATAGGCAAGGAGTCAGACAATTCTACTGCCAAGGACTCTATCTGGTCCTGTTGCCACGACTTTTCCAACACAATGAACTATATCTCCAGAATCATGAACTAAAATAAAATTTCACCTTGAAGTTGCTTCTGTTAGGTTTTTTTGGTCACAATGACAAGAAAAGTAAGTAACAGAGAAAATTAGTACCAAGAGTGGGGTTTTGCTCTGATAAATCTGACTATGTAGTTTGTAGGCATTTGGAACTGTTTTGTGAGAGCAATGTAGAAAAGTTTGTAGCTATTGGTGCTAAATACCTTAGAGTGCTATATTCATAGCTTATTCTGTGACTCTTTTGGGCATATAGAATACCAGGATACTTACAGAAATGCTGACAATAGAGGTTGTGCCCATGAGGCTTCACATGGAAATGGTATTCTACTAGAATTGAACTAGAATCCACTCATATTACATCCTAGAATGAATTGTATGTTATGCTGGAAGTTCATGACTAACAGCTGGGGCTCATGCTATCTCCTTACTTTTAATGTTGCAAATGGTCATCCAAATTACTAAAGTATTCTTATTTCATCTGAACTGTTCCTCAGTTGATCTGAATGAAACAAATGCTTGGAATATGTTAGAATGAGTGTGTTGAGGAAAGTATTTCTTTCATTAGACTTTCAAGGTCTTATCAAAACCCTTTCAACTTCGTCAGTATTTTGGAAAAATTATCAGAGAATAAGGCCTTGGAAAAAAAGGAGAAAATGAAGATTAACTAAATGGAGAAGATGATGCTAACAGACACAGATTTTTTAACACTTGCATGTGTGATATCTTTCCACATTATTCTTTATAACATTTATTTATTTTTTATTTTTTTATTGAAAAAAAAATTTTCCGCCTCCTCCCCGCTTCCCATTTTCCTCCCCATCCTCCCGCCCCTCTCCCCCTCCCCCCACTCCTCTTCTCCTCCCTCTCCAGTCCCAGGAGCAGTCGGAGTTCCCTGCCCTGTGGAAAGTCCAAGATCCTCCCCCCTCCATCCAGATCTAGGAAGGTGAACATCCAAACTGTCTAGGCTCCCACAAAGCCAGAACCTGAAGTAGGATCAAAACCCCGTGCCATTGTCCTTGGCCTCTCTTCAGCTCTCATTGTCTGCCCTGTTCAGAGAGTCCGTTTTTATCCCATGCTTTTTCAGTCACAGTCCAACTGGCCTTGGTGAGCTCCCAATAGATTGGCCCCACTGTCTCAGTGGGTGGGTGCACCCCTCATGATCCTGACTTCGTTGTTCATGTTCTCCCTCCTTCTGCTCCTCATTAGGACCTTGGGAGCTCAGTCCGGTGCTCCAGTGTGGGTCTCTGTCTCTATCTCCATCCATCGATAGTTGAAGGTTCTATGGTGATATGCAAGATATTCATCAGTATGGCTATAGGATTGTGAGGATCAACAGAGTAAAAATGGCAATTCTACCAAAGGCAATCTATAGATTCAATGCAATCCCCATCAAGGTCCCATCAAAATTCTTTATAACATTTAAATTGTATGAATTAGTCCCCTCTCTCCTATGCTTGGAAGAGCTCAGTTAATTTTAGATACATTCTTAGCAGCTGAAAAAATTTTTCTTAGCTATAGAGACAGGCAATCTCGTGGTTAGAAGCAGAGATGATTTCTCTATGGCAAGGCAATCTAAATAGACATCTGAAGAGCAAGTAGCAACCGACCAGGCCAACTACACTGGGAGGAAGAATGCTAAAATCCCTTCAATAAATGACTCTCTGGGCTTAATTACCCTATGAGAGATCCAGTTCTAAGAATTTAGTAATTCTGAATCTTTATTCCTCCATGTGATGCAGATCATGAATTAGAAGGATAAGATGGCATTGCAAATTTCAGAGTTACTGACAGACTGACAGATGACCTTGTTGTAAACCACATCAGTGAAGCACCAGAGGTGACAAACTTACAGGGAGGAGCCATCAGAGAAAGGACAAAGCAACAGTTCTAAGGAGCAAAAGATTTTCTGTACATTTTGATTGGACTGGAAACAGAGATTCTTTGGCCTTTCCTGCAGCACAGCATTGTTGTAGAATAAGACTTAACAGCATGAGCTATAAAGTGGGGAACCCTGACTTGTCTTTCCCAGCCCTGCCTTTTGACCTTTTAAATTATACATTAATGTGATTGTCTTTAATAAAGTGCATATATCTGAGATGTCCAGGTTAGTGATTTTAAATGTATTTGCACTCAAGCAAGAAGCATCTTTTAATAAGACTCAGCGTCATTTTAACACCATAGAAACTGTTCTCACATCCCTTTTCTCAACAGCTAGTGCCCCACTACCCCAAAGAATTTCATTTTATATAACACAGTGTGTTTGGGGAATTCATACCTGAATGGAATCGCATCATAACTATTTTTTAGCCTGACTTATATTCTTGACTATTATAGGTTATTTTTATAAAAAAAATTATACATTAACAGAGCATTGCTGCAGGTATACAATTCTGATCTATACAGGAGCAGCATTCAGTTGTATTAATGTAGTGTATTGGAAGGGCCATTCTGTTGATGGCTGTTTTCACTGTCCATGGCTTTAAGTTACCCATGAAGAAGTTTTTTTCTGAAGATTTACGTGTAAGTTTTGAATGCATACATGCTTCAGTTTCTCTAACAGTGGGTGTGTTGAATATCTTAGAAAGTAAATATTTCATTTCAACGAAACTGCAAAACAACTCTTTAATGTGGTTGTGTGGAACCCATCACATTCCAGCTGGGACTGTGAGAGTCTTCCCCGGGCTCCACAGCCTCCCCATCACTGAGTGCAGGCCGCTTCGTTGATTTTAGCTATTCCATTGAGTATGAAAGCAATCTCATTTTGGTATCTCATCAAATCTTCCCCGATGATTTCTCATTCTCTTTTAAATGAACTTTTAAATCATATTTCTTTTTTTTTTTTTGTTCCCAGTACATGCTAAAATAGTTCTTGTCAGGATTTGCAATGATCATCATGTTGGAAAACCAACTGGGAAATTCGAAGCCTCCTCATTACTTCATATGGTTTATAACTCACTTCCATCTGAAGGGCTTACCCTTCTTCCTTTGTGACTGCTCTTTCTCATTGTCTAGTGACTTGATATCACCTCTTGTCTTCCTGAGTGCAACTGCTCTAGCAACTCGTACCTGGCCTATTCCTGTTGGGTGGTGTCACGGTGTGTCTCACAGCTTTAACTATGAACTTATGGTCTCTGCTCTGACTTCCCAGTTTAAACCGTGAGTGAGCTAACAGTGGCTTGCTAGACAAGTCTATTTGGGTATCTCATGGGCACAGTAATTAAAGGTGTTCCTAAGATAGACCCAAGCTTCCGACATATATTTGACTCTGCGACTTCCCCTATCGAAAGCCTTGGCTGTCCAACCATTCAGTTTTCCCAGGCACAACACCTTGAAATCAATCTTTATTCTATTTTTTTTTTTTTGGATACTACACCATATTCATTAGTAAACCCTTTAAGTCAGACTGTGTAGTGGATACAGAGTCAGCTTCCTTCTCAGAGCCTCTATTAGTGTCAACTCATCTAAGCCACCAGCATCTACTCTAAATCACTGCGTTCATGTTCAGTTCAATGTCTGGTTTCTGCCTCTTCCCTTTTGCAATGTCTCTAAAACAGCTACTTCTTGAAAGTAAGTTTGGATCCCATTACTTTCCTGCTTTAACACCTTTATTCACTTGAGAGCCATCACCTGTTAGGTACTAAACATTGTGAGAAAAAAAATACTAGATTTCTTGCCTTGGAATTTGTCACGTATTGAGCAATGAGGACAAGAATTGCATGATCAATTCATAATCATTCTAGGAAATATTATGGAGAACAATAAGAACGTAGAAGCGAAGATCAAAGAAGAATTCTGAAAGAAAAGCCATTTAATTTGAAATCTGAAGCATGGGTACCAGGGGTGCTGTTGCTGCAGGTACATAGAATACCATGTCCTTAGAATGCAACAGAGTGAATATTCAAAACCAGGTTTTCATGCCTCTAAACCTTGAACTTCTAACTATCATGTAATATTATCCTTGATGCTAAATACAGTGATTATGGCTTATCAAGATCACAGAGTTCCTGTGTAATGGAGCCTGAACTTTAAAAAATGGGATCAAGGTCTTTTACTTTTTTTAAATTTTTTAAAATTTAGCCTACATGACCTTTAGTCTGTTTTACAGAAACAGTTATACTTTGAGATATGTTAAAAGGAATTAATTTACTAAGAACTGTGCTCAGAAAATCTAGCTAAAATTATGAATATTATAGGGATTCATCAGAATCAGCTTTACCTGCCTGTAGGGGTAACTATAAACAAGACATTTCACGTGAATTATCTTGTTTTAGTTCTACAAGCGTATCATACAGTCGTACTTAATATTCCCATTTCACTGACAAAGAAATAGAAGGGACAAACCTTTAAACTCAAGGTTACATGACGAGGGACAGAAGTGGATTTTTTGTTTTTTAATTTTAATTTTTTTATGTTATTTATTAAAAATTTTTACCTCCTCTCCTCCTCCCATTTCCCTCCCTCTTCCCCCTCCCTCTCCCCCTCCCCGTCCCTCTCCAGTCCTATGAGAAGCCAGGGTGCCCTGCCCTGTGAAAAGTCCAAGACCCTCCCCCCTCCATCCAAGTCTAGGAAGGTGTGCATCCAAACAGACCAGGCTCCCAAAAAGCCAGTACATGCAGTAGAATCAAAACACAGTGCCATTATCAATGGCTTCTCAGTCTGCCCCCATTGTCAACCACATTCAGAGAGTCCTGTTTGATCACATGCTCGTTTAGTCCCAGTCCAGCTGGCCTTGGTGAGCTCCCATTAGATCAGTCACACCACCTCAGTGGGTGTACGCACCCCGCGGTCCTGACTTCCTTGCTCATCCTCTCCCTCCTTCTACTCTTCATCTGGACCTTGGGAGCTCAGTCCATTGCTCCAGTGTGGGTCTCTGTCTCTATCTCCATCCATTGCCGGATGAAGGTTCTATGGTGATATCCAAGATATTCATCAGTGTGGCTATGGGAGAAGGTCAGTTCAGACACCCTCTCCTCTGCTGCCCAAGGACCTAGCTGGGGAAGGAGAGAGGGGGAAAGAGAAAGGAGAAGGGGAGGATTGGGGAGAGCTTGGGGGAGTGGAATGGTTGAGATGGAGGAAGGGTGGATATGGGAGCAGGGAAGATGATATCTTAATTAAGGGAGTCATTTTAGGGTTGGCAAGAGACTTGGCTCTAGAGGGGTTCCCAGGTGTCCAAGGGGATGTCCCCAGCCAGAAGTGGATTTTGAACCAGGCACCCTAGCTCATGGTTCGCTGCCCACTAGCTGTGATATCAGGTTTCCAGCCTGACGATGTACGGGCGACCGCAGGTGCTAAGCCTGCTTTTCAGAATGCAGTGTTTGCGGGACAGCAAGAAGAGTTGATTTATCTGGCACACTCACTGTCTGTCCATCTCTCATGCTCTTCCATGTCCGTGGCCTCTGGAAACCAGGGCATTCTGCTAGCAATTTCAACCCTTGCTAAGTAAATGGCAGAAAGGTTACGGATGAACTCGAGTGACACAGAGCCTCCAAGAAACGGCAGCAGCTGTCGCAGTTTCCTGTCAGAGTGCGTGAATGGCAGGCAAACCCACAGTCTCCACCTCCCTCTTCCACCCTGGCCGTCATTGCCGAGTTCTCTGCAGTACCATCTAACATCTTGTTGAAACAGTGATGTCTCTACTTTAATACCTGTGATTGCTAACCGAAATTCGAATTCTATAGTTCTCAGTATTAAAAATGAACAGGTGCGCACACATGTACAGGCTACGGCACACACCTAAGCAATGATACACAGAAGCTGGCAAATCAGAATCCTGAGGAATTTCTCTTGCAAACAGCTAATTGAAACATTCCTTCAATTCGCGCTGCTCATTTTTGACAGTGGCTCTGCCCCTTGTCATAAAATCAATGGTCTTTTTCATCCTTTTTCTTCTTTGGCCGCCTTAGCTCTGACTGTGGGCTCTTCTTTCCCCACTCAAAGTCTTCCTCAGATCATGCGGGTTAAGTGATCTTTTCATACTGCCTGGCCAGACTGTCACAAGGCATTGAGTGGCTTTTGAAAATGAGCCATGTTAAATGGACTTGATGGGGGTTACAACCACCATTATTGCTATCACCACTGTGATAAAATGGAACAATAATGACGGGGGAAGGTACTTATCACTGTCTTTTTGAGATCACTTAAGATAGTTTGGGGCTGAAGCTTTTTGCCAAAGATAAATGGAACATGTACAAGATAAATGTTACTCTCGTGCAGGCCTTTGTGTGTGAACTTGCGTAGGCCTGGGTTGTTTACCTGCGCGGTGGCTGGAAAACAGAAGATAAAGACAGCAGTGAATTTCTTCTGTGTATAAAGTGGCCACCCGTCATAGTTCCAGCTTTGGATTAGGGCACCTTCATTAAGGTGAGAAAGTCTGGATGTAGACTGTGGGATCAAACAGATTTACATGCTACCTTTCAAATAATCAAAAGAAATGATTTGCTATCTACTTGCCTTCAGCAAATGAGGGATGGTGGGCACCAAACCTGGGTCACAAGGACATATGTTCAACTATGTTCACAGCAACATTTTTTGTCATATCCAGATCCTGAAAACAACCTAAATACCCTTCAAATGAAGAATGGATAAAAAAAAAAAATGTGGTACATTTACACAATGGAGTACTACACAGAGGAAAAAAAGTAATGACATCTTGAAATTTGTAGGCAAATGGATGGATCTAGAAAGCATCATGTTGAATGAGGTAACCCAGACCCAGAAAGACAAATATAATATTTACTCACTCATATGTGACTTTTAGATATAAAGAAAAGAACAACTAGCCTATAATTCACAATCCCAGAGAACCTAGACAACAAAGAGGACCCTAAGAGATAGATATGTGGGTCTAATCTACATAGGAAGTTGGAAAAGACAAGATCTCCTGAGAAAATTGGGATCATGGGGATCATGGGTAAGGATAGAAGGAGAAGGGGGAGGAAAAGAGGGGAGCAGAGAAAAAATATATAGCTCAATAAAAGAAATTTTAAAAAAGAAGATGTTTCTGGATTTTGTGCTGTAAGTACAGAGTTATGGAGAATCTCTCTGTCCTAGAAGATCAATGTGGTTGGTGATGTACTGATTGTGAATCTACCAGAGGAGAGTCATTGGAGAATGTAGATTGTGTTAGAAAGGAAAAGAAGGATGATATTTATCACACTATTAAGAATACTCTTTGTAGATCATAAAATTGAAGGGAGAATCTACCTTTCAGGAAGAGATTTCCTTCTCATGAGAAATGCATAATTTTGGTACAATGGAAGCAGGTGTAAGAAAGGTACAATGACAAGGACATGTCACCTTTCCTATTCTCTTGTACTGGGACTGTAACGGCCAACTGCATATAAAAGGAAGGTGACCAAAGAAGAAAATGCCTACCAAAGCAGAATTCAAGTGACACGGGCTGGAGAGATGCTTTCATGGTTAAGAGCACTTACTGTTTTTTCTAGAGGATTTGGGTTCAGTTTCTAGACCACATCTCAGGCAGTTCACAACTGCCTATAACACCAGGTCCAGGGGATCTGACCTCATCCTCTGGCTTCTATTGGTTTTTGCACATATATGCATACACTTTCACACACATATGCATAAAAAGACACTGGTTTATATTCTGATTGCTTTGACTTTTAACAGTTTGTGCACTTGTTACTTAAACTGTAAACAGTAAAAATCCATATCTATACAATTATTAAAAAGCAATGAGATTAAGATTTTGTGTGTGTGTGTGTGCGCGCGCGCTTGCGCGTACATATCCTTCCCCAGGAGCCTCATCCCTCACAGAATAGTATGTCATTTATAACTGATGAACAATCATTGACAGGTTACTATCACCCCAAACTCAGTTAATATTAAGCTTTACTTTTGGCATTGCATAGCCTGAGTGTTTGGGTAAGTGACATGAATTTACCTTCATGCCTTCTTGCAGAAGGACATTGCTGAATCATTCTTGGTGGCTCAATCACATTTTACCTGCTGTTGGAGACCCCGGCCCTTCTCAGAATGTCATGCAAATTGGAATCATACAGAAATCTCTCTTTCAGATTACAGAATGCACATGTATCTATTTCAAGCTATTTATTGATTTTAATGAGGTGAATTACTTGGTCTGTCTAGATCTTAATTATATCACCCATAAAATTAAATGCTTATGGAAATTTCAATTCCATCTCAATTCTAAAATTATTCTTACTAGAATCATTAATAGCCCTGAAGATTTTCAGTGATGGAAATTTTATCAAGTACAGAGGATAACATAATAGCTCCTCCCTCCCATGTACTCATTACACAGCATACCACTTAATAGTCCACAATAGTTTGGTGTAAAAAAATTCATAATGATATAGAATACTATATATTCACTGTGAGGCCTGTCCAACCTGTTGACTGCTGGTCACAGGCACCCCGGGATAGCCATGATGGGAACCCAACACAAAGGTAAACTTACTCAAAATATTAAGTTTCTTTTTCCTTTTTAAAAAAAAGACTCCATTGTGCACTCCTTGAGCATGAGTGTTGTAGATAACAGCATCATGTCACAGTGCCAAGAGGTTGGACAGGCCTAGTGAATAATGAAGGAAAAGGAAATTCTCCTAAATTCTTTCTTATGAAGACAATTGTAATATCCCCTTAAAGATAGATTTGGTCTTTGACAAGGCCACTGTAATTTTGAAAGAGGAAGATTAATTTATAGTTGCCAATAACCTTCAGTTAAAACATTGAAAAAATTAATGGCACAGAACTGAAGAGTTCTAAATCAGCAGTCAGCCACCAAACACCTGCCACTTTACCTCCTGGGCTTCATTCCACGTGTGAAAATGGAGAGTCACATGGGAGGCAGCTGAGTTTATATGTGATCCTCATCCACTTTCACACTTGAAAAAAATGGTCCCAGCAGTAATAGGAAACAAGGTTGAAAACAAGCATAGTGTAGGAATTAAAAATAAAATCAATGAGATACAGGAATAAAGTCATTTATTGTAAATTTTTAGACAAGACTTCATACAAAAACCCAACTGTGCAGCTTTTAATTCCTTATCATTCCCTTGATTTTCCATAAATGCATACATTGAATATCGGATTGGTTCACTAATATGTAGCTGGCCAAAAAGTCTGGTTACAGAACTGCCTAGGTCTCTGCTATAACAACTCTGCCATCATCATCCTTGGGAAAGGGCAGATGGACCTGGATATTCAATGGCCACCTCGAGGCTCAGTGATCTCATGTGATTCAAGGTTTATTCAGTTGAGGAAACTGATTAATGGACTCAAAGACATTCGGGGAGCAGAAAGTCCACATCTGCTTCTCATTATGTATTTTTTTGCAGTCCAGACAATATTACCCCCTCATAAGGATAATTCTTGTATAGTCTTGTCCAGTACATTTCTCCAGGCAACCTTTAAAACAAATTGGTGGAGAGAATGTCCCTTTTTTTTCAATCACATATTTTGGACACCTTTGTCAAAGATCAGTTGGACATGAATGTGTGGGTTATTTTGAGGCTCTATATTGTATCCTGTTATTATTAATATATACTAAAGTGGTGCAGATCTTGTAAGACATTTTGAAGTCAGAAGGTGTGATATTTGCAGTTTCCTCAGATGTACAGAAGCAGCCAATAGAACAAGTGTCCATGGGTTTGGGGAAGGGGGATGTGATGACTTATTTGATAGATACAAATTACAGTATTAGATGAATGTAGACCAGAGGTTGTGTGTACAGCAGTGATTGACCATTAACTGTTGTGCATATAAAAGAGGGTTGATATCATGGCAAGTGCTCTTGCTACACACAGAAAGTGTACTCAAGAACACTTAGAAATGTGATTATAATGTTTATTTTCCGCTGTTAAAGTGCTTCCTTCCTTGCTTGCTTCCTTTCCTCTTCCTACTGGTTGCTTTATTTCTAACTTTTCTTTCATCTCCATTTGCTTCTTTCCTTTTTATGTTTTTTCTTTTTTGTTCTTTTGTTTATCTTTTTTGAGACAGTTTCTCTATGTCCTCTAACTTGCTCTGTATACCAGACTGACCTTGAACTCAGAGACCAGCCTGCTTCTGCCTCCTGAGTGCTGAGATTAAAGGCGTGTGCCACCACTGCCCGGCTTCCACTTGTTTCTTTATACATTGTCATAGAGCGTCTTATTTGAGACTTCCAATTTTATTAAGTGTGAAGAAAAAGGTATGTATTGGGGTCCCACCCGACTTATTTGTCCATACTTGGAGGGAAGAGTGAGGATTGAGAAATAGACAAGAAACAACAGATAGACTCGGGAGGGCATCCCGTAAATACTGTGATCCACCTTGACTTCTTTTAGTCCTCTTATACCCAAAGCAAAAGGGGGAGTGCAAACGACTTTGCTCCCATGAAACAAGGAACAAATGAGTGTAATTACTTCCTTAATTCTCAGAGCCTCCAGTAACTGCACCTTAAATCAAATATTAAGTTATCTGACCTTGAGGATCAAGACACCTAGTAACCACACTTTATATCAAACAACCTGTCATATAACCTTGAAGGAGCAAGAACAGGTCTGAACTCTCTGACCTTCAGTCAAGGTGCAACGGATCCACTTCTGTGGGCTCCACAGGTATGGAGAAGAGATTATTTTCTAGCATTGAGGATTAAATTTAGGGTCTCACACATGCTGGGAAAGCATTTACTGCTAAGATGGACCTTGGCCTAGTTCACTATGTGTGTGTGTGTGTATGTGTGTGTATACAGGGACACATGTGTGGCCAGGTGTATATATGTCTTGTGTATACATGTATATATATACATACATGTAGAAGTTAGAGGCCAACCTCTGGTTTTTTATTTATTTTTCAGTTTTTGACTCTGGATCTGTAGATTAGGCGAGGCTAGTTGCCCAGTGAGACTCAGAGTTCTGCCTGCCTCTACTTCCCCAGGTTTGGGATATCCAGAATGGTCACCCTTCCAGGATTATTTTTAAGGTGGGTGCTGGGAATAGAACTTGAGTCTCCACGATTGTGAAGGAAATACTTTAGCACAGAGCCACTTCTCAGCACTCCCTCCCCACATTTCTTAAAAACAACTTTTTGTTTTGAGACATGGTCTCATTAAGTTGCCCAGATTGATCTTCAACTCCCTCTGTTCTAGAGTTGTCTTATAATCATTCTGTCTCATACTTCCATGTAGCTGGAATTGCAGACTTGTACCACAAAGCTTCACAAGAAGACATTTCTAACTGGTCTCCAAAGGCATTCTAAAACAATTGAAAAAGCATACATGCCAATCGCTGACTTGGTTCTTTACTTCCTGTTTATATACACATAAGCTATTTTATACATATAAACTATTTATTATTTTATACATGTTAGCCATTCTTCTGGTGTATTTGGCTGGTGCTCTCAACAGTTCCTTAAATAACCCAGCCTGAGAGCCTGAGAGTCATGTCCTTCCACTAGGTATCTCCTCGCTTACTTGTGAGAAAGCGAAGGTCAACTATTCTAATAGTCTCTCCCCAACCCTTTGAGACAGCAAGGACTCTCTCATCACCCCAAACTCCACCACCCGCCACCCCTGTGCAGTTTGTGTTTCTCCGAATGGAAAGTGTCGTGCAGCTGAGATATGAGTATAATGCTGGAAGTTCTTAGTGCTGCTAATCTTTGCCCCGTGGCACAGCTATAATTACCCGACAAGGAAACCCAGTAGAGTTTACCAGGACAATACCATGTAATGACACAGTATTTATAGGTGGCTGCGGATTATTGTGTAATTACACTGAAGAGATCCAAAAGTAATTACCAACATCCTACCCCTGGGGTTCAGAGGAAAGGAATAATCATGTGTGTAGGCCTCCTTTCGAAGCAAATCCCTCTTGTGGTTTCTCAGCAGGACAGGAGCCAAGGAGCTTTAAGAATTCTTTGTGGTCAAGCGCTTTGCCTAAGAGTTCTACTGTGACCCCTATTGTTCTGGCCTGGCTCTGACTCAAGGAAACCCCCCCCCCCCCTTTTGCTGTTCTACCTCATCCTTTCGACATCTATCACCAAGAAATTTTTGTTGAATATGACCATGTTGAATCTTTTTGTTGAATCTTACTCATCCCTGCATCATCTCAGTGTGTGCTGGTATCATTTCATCTCATCCTCTGTCAGCTACTTTGATGTCTACCTGCAACATGAAGGCATCATGGTGAATGGAAGGGTGACTATGGCATGGTCTGCAGTTGCATGACTTCATCAGTCTGAATGGGAAATAAGAGAGGCCCATAATTCAATATAAGATAGAATACAGTGCCTTTCTGAGAAAGCTAAGGAAGTGCATGGGAATGAGAGGGTACTTTTGATAGAAGAGTCTCTGATCAGCTTCACAGAAAAACCTGGACAATAAGGAGCAGGTAAAGTGTTTGGCCAAGGCTGGGGCAATGGCAGGAAAGGACACAAGAAAGATAAAGAACTGTATAAGCGTCTTGACTGTGACAAGAATTAGCAGAGAGAGGTTGGAAAAAAGGACCAGAATCGCGCTTGTTTCAATGTCTGTCATATTATGGCATGTGTCAGACTCTCGAGAGTAGAATGAGGTCAAATTGTGGAGGGCTTTAAATGCCTAATTAAGGTAGGTGAACGCCATTGCTAATGGAATAAAGAGCTACTGAGTGGAGGGACATGATTAGGGGTTGTCTTTAATGTGGCAATATTGAAGAAACTAGGTTAGGGTTTGGGGGACATATGTAGAAGCATAATTAAGACTGAACAGTCTATAAAAAGATCATCTTAATATCAAGTTGAATGGCAGTTTGTAACTTTTGTGTGTGTGCCAGAGAGAAGAGAGAGAGACAGACACACAGAGAGACAGATACAGAGAGATAGAGAGACAGAAACAGACACACACAGAGACTAAGAGAAGGGGATATGACTGCAGGTGCGCACACACATAGCACCCAGGTGGAGATAAGAGACAACTTTGAGGGAGTCTGTTCTTACCTCCTGTCTTGTGTTGAGACAGAGTCTCTCTTGTTATTTCTGCTGTGGACTTCAGGGTAGCTGGCCCCACACATGCGTGTGTGATCTTCGTCTCCACCTCCTAGCTAACAAAGATACCGTGGTATTTCAGATGTGCATAGCTGCATCCAGGTGTTTACACAGAGCCTGAGGAGCTGAACCCAGGTCACCAGGTTTGTCTGAGAGGTACTTCTGCCTGAGCCATTTCCCTGCCCTCCAACACTGTGTTTTGAACTATCATCTGTCCATTTCCCCTTCCTCTAACTCCATGAAATTTCTTCCTTTTTACTCTGTTTCTTTTAGTTTTATTAGGTTAGTGCCCACATAAATGTCAAATTCTACAGCATTTGTCTTTTCAGGTCTACTCAAATTTTCTTAAGTACTCGCTCTTGAGTTTCTTCTATGATATTGCAAATAGCAAGAATTTTAAAGAAAAGGCTAAAATTATTGTATTAAAATGTATATGCAATGCATTCCTTTATCCATTAGTCAATGAAACTTTATGCTGTTCTTAAGTCTTAGGTATTGCGAAGGATCTTGTAGTGAACACAGGAATCTTTTTGAGGCCCAGATTATCCTTCCTATAGACAAATGTTCAGGCCCAGAATTCTACTCTAAAGGGTAATGTCTGTCATTAACTGCACTGCATTATAGACTTAAAAATTCATTAATAGAGTAGAACTCACAGTAAGTGTTCTCACTACCCCCAAACCACAAGTAATAATAAAGTGGGAAAAGCTTCAAAAGGCCCAAAGATATATCTATGGTCTTGATGGTGGTGATGGCTTCCTGAACGTTCATTTGTTGCCAGATTCATGCAATTGTATACATCACACAAGTACAGCTTTTTAATGTCAATCATATACCTCAGTAAAGTGCCTTAAAGCTGCAAAGGGGATTGGGACCACTAGACGAGCAGATTAAAGTCACTATTAGGTATGAGGGATGAGGAAGAGGATGACTTGAAGGGAATGTGATTATGTCATGAGACTGGTCAGCACCAGTCTGATAGCATTCTCTGTGTAAAATCACTCACATACATCCAGGAGGAGGCACGGCAGGAGGGTAAGTTCAGCTCTGGTACATGGTGCTTTGGGAAAGGTCTGTAATTCCTTCTAACAACAAGTAGAATTACTATTGCTTTCCAGTTTGCTACAGTTACTAACTTTCTGTATGGGAGCATGTGTGTGCCATGGTGCATATGTGGAGTGGGTGATTTCCTTCCAGGTCAAATTCCTGTCAACAGGTGAGTAGCAAGTGACTTTATTTGATGAGCCATCTCTCCAGTCCCAAGTAGATTTTTTAGGCATAAGTCAGCAGCTTATCTAAGAAGCAAAAGATCATTGCCTTTCTCTTTCTTGTTCTGAAACATAAAGGCATTTGACCTGGTGACATATCTCAGTGGTAGAGCACTTAACCAATATTCATGAGGATGCGGGCTCACTAAAAAAAATCCACAAAGCAAACAAACAAACAAACACTCCCAAACCACAAACTGGAATGTATAAATGCATCAGCCTCAAAGGAAGCAGACAGCAAGGTTTGCAGTTCATGCTTGCATGCTGGCCTCACCGACTCATGCAAGGAGAAGCAGGTTTCCACCACCTCAAACAGGTTCATCAATCTGTACCATATAAACCACAGGGAAATCAGAAATCATGTATCACAGGGCCTCTGAAGGAGCCTCTTCATACAGTAACAAGACATTCTTTTTATCAAATTAACTCATTACAGTGTGTTGACTGTAATTACTGTTATTCTGTTGGCTGCTTTACATAATGGTAAGGCTGGGAAGATGGAACCATACACCATGAATTATCTCTCTCCAACCCTCACTTGGATCCCAACTCAGTATTATATGGTATACTTAAAGGGGAGAAAAAAACCAAGCTCATATTTGTAAGCATTTGGATGATGAACGTGCTGGGCAAACTCCAACCATCCATTTTAAATTTAAAAGTTTCTGTCACAGAATTCATTCTTGCCTCTTGCAACTTCCGGTGGCCTCTGGCAGTTCCTGCTTGGTGGCTGCATTGCTCCAGTCTCTGTCTCCAGGGCCAGATCATCCCCCCTTTTTCTTCTGGGTCAGTCCAGTGGAGGATGCCACATGTGGAATATATGGAGAAGTGTAAATTCATAGGGACTTTTGGAACATGGTAGGACTACTGTGTGTGTGTGTGTGTGTGAGAGAGAGAGAGAGAGAGAGAGAGAGAGAGAGAGAGAGGATGTTTCCAGAGATAATGAAGTGAGGAGGCCACTGAATTAACAGGTGGCTTAAGTTTTTGGTGAACTCACAATATGAATTAGTGAAAGGTTGGAAGTGAGGCTAAGTTGGAGGAAGTAGGCCACCAGATGTTTTAGAGTGGCTGTAATAAAATAACCCGAGAAGAGCAACTTAAAGTACACTGGCACACAGTTCAAGGGTACAGTCCTCCATAATAGGGAAGTCAAGATGGCAAGAACTTGAAGCAGTTGCCCCCCCAACCCCCGACATACACACACACACACACACACACACACACACACACACACACACAATCAGGAGACAGAGAACGGTCTATACTCATTGATGCTTAGGTCTCTCCACTCACACAGTGATGGATCCCAGTCAGGGAGTGGTACCACCCACAGTGATGAGTCTCCTCACTTCAAGGGATGTAATCAGGATAATCTACCACAGGTGTGCACAGAGACCCTACTCTCGTGTAGAATTAACAGCTAACACTAATCTCCACCCTGGAGAAGTCTCCTTGTTGGAAGGGGCAGATGATATTCCAGAGTCTTCCTCTAGCCCTGGCTGTTTCCTGTTTACTTTTGATGGTACCACTCTACCATGCCATGGCTTCTCCACCAGGACAGGCTGAGCCCCATGAAATCAGTAGCCAAAGTAGATCCTCCCCATTCTAAGATTTTCTTTCAGGTGTCTGGTCACAGTGACGGAAAAGTAGCTAACATAACACAGACGTCTAGCTTGAAAACCTGCTGTCCACATCTTTATTTAACAAACGGAGACACCCTTTTACAGTAACAATGAAATCATAAGCATACAGTAGAGAAACTTTTGGGTATGATTTTCCAGAAAGAAACCACCTTCTCTTTAGGCTGTTCAAGGAAATAATTGGCTGTGTCTCACAGAGCCACAGTCCAGGAGAACACTGACCAACAGGAACTTGGTGAGAGCCAGAAGAGGAAACAGCAGACTTCAAGAAGAAGTCTTATATAAGTAAAAATAATTTTAACATGCTATTGTATTTAACTCAATATGACCCCAGCATTTCAGTCCGGTTTGAGCGTCCAGGAGCAGCTGTACCAAATTACTACAAGCTCGGTGAATTTAGAAAACAATTTATTTTCTCTGAGCACAAAGGGATCTGGAGGCCAGAGCCTGAAATCTGTTCCACTGGGCACAAACTGAGGGTTGGCAGGCCCATGTTTTCTCTGAAGTTTCTGTGGCAGAATCCAGTCTCACCTCTTCCAACTTCTGGTGGCTGCTGGCAGTTCCTGCTTGATGGCTGCCCTGCTCCAGTCTCTGCCTCCAGGGCCATATCATCCTCCTTTTCTTCTGGGTGTGCCTAGGTCTTTCTGTTTCTCACTCTTTCTGATGGTATGCAGGATCTAATGCAGTGGTTCTCAATCTTCCTAACGTTGTGTCCCTTTAATACAGTACCTCATGTTGTACTGACCCTTCCAGCCATAACAATATTTTTGTTGCTACTTCAAAACTGGAATCTGCTACTGTTCTGATTCATTGTGTAAATAAATGATGTGCAGGATGATTGATATGTGACCCAAAGGGGTCAAGGGTTATGAAGCACAACTTGAAAACCAATGATCTAATGGGTAATCCTGAAAAAGCCTTCTAATCTTAACACTATCCATTCAGGCACATAAGTAAAGGAATTCCTACCTTGAAATAAAGTTGTATTTAATAGAAAAGATTTTATATTTCTCCAAGTTTTAAAATTAAAACGAAAGAAACCTAGGGGCTAGTGAGATGACTAAATGGATAAGAGTACTTGCTGTGCCAGCATGAAAACCTGGGTTCAAATCTCCGCTCCCGCATAAAATCCTGAGTATGGCTGTGCAGACCTGAAATCCAAGTGTAATGGGGTGGGAACTGGGCTTTCTGGATGCCAGCCTAGTTCCTGGCTCAGTGAGTGACATCGTCTCAAGGGAAGAATGTGGAAAGCTGTAGAGCTGAACCCCTGACATCCTTCTCTGGCCTCTCCATGCCCATACCAGCAGGCACATCTGCACACACACACACACACACACACACACACACACACACAGAGGCACATCTGCACATATACACTGTGCACCCCCCCCACACACACCCAACACACACAGCATACACTAACAAACACATCTAAACTGAAAGAAAATGGGACGTTTCCTGTGTTAGGTGTAGTCCCCATTTCTCAGATGCTGAGTGCCTCTGCAAAAACTGTTCAAATGCTGCCATTTTCAACAGCAAAGAGCAAGGACAGAGGGCGGAGTGTCTCTGCAGTTCTTTCTTTCTTCAAGCCAATAAAAATCTCTCTGCCCTTGACCTGCACATAATTACTTACTTATACAGCATTTCCTACAAATAATTTGTTTCCCAGATTCCCACCCACATTACTGGAAGCTATTACTTCCTATGTTTTAGAAATGAACAGATAGTGTATACGAAAGTTGACAAAGATGCCTAGGTTGCCCGAGGAAGAGATAACGCTTGCCGCAGAAGTATTTCCTTGACACAATACCGTATTGTTTTCTAATAGCATGTTCGACTGCAACCACGAGAAGTTTCCCTGATTCAGGAGTTTATGCTTGGTTTAACAATAACTCTGTCACAGGTTGAATCCTGCCTTAAAGCCTTGCTGAGTAAAAGGGGGCCACAGCAACAATCACATATAGTACTTCCGGTTAAGAATCATAATACTTACTGGAACTGAAGGAAAGCTGGGTGCAAAGAAAATATAGTTGTTTCATGTAAAGGGTTTCTCTGCTTTCTTTTAAAATGAGGCTGAAAAATTGTACAAGGATCTGCATCATATTATTTTGCAGGTATTTGGTTAATAAGCAAGTATTTTTTATACTTTTGGAGCAGTTTTAATGAATTACTTCCCTTATCTCTAGGATAGTCAAGTTAGATAAAGATAAGAAAAATGACTGTATAAGAATATCTAGATGCATGGTTTTCAGTACATAAACTGGTTCATATTTATTGAATGGAAGTAATAAAAAGAGAATAAATGAAAGAAGTTGTTTGATAGATAAATTGATAAATTAATTAATGAAGTGAGTATGTAAGCTTACCAGGATAAAAACAGAAACAGAAAATGTCCTGATCCGTGAATACAACAGCGCTATCAGAAGTCACACTCTGTGTGGAGAAGAGCCTTGTCAATGTCAAAATTCTGATGACTCAGTTCTTTTTCAGTGGCTTATTTTGACACTTCGGCTTTGCAGAGGTCTGAGGACCCTCTTCTGTGTCAAAGAGATATTCCATCTTCTCAGCTGAGCCTCCCCATCACCTCACTCGCCCCACCCCATCCACTCTTCATATGATGCCTTCGCTGGTGATATTGACAGACTAAAGGATTGCTCATTCCCCATAGCCCCACAAGGTAAATTAAAAAAAGGAAAAGTCAAAGCTATTTCTGGACCCTCTCGCACTTAGGGACTCCCAACTCAATACATCTTGGTTGCTTGGAAATGATGCTTATTAATAAGTGAGGAAGGCACAGTTAGTTCATGAGGCTTCAGGGTCACCTATTTAGGGGATAATTTACTTCCCAAACACTTTTGTGCCTTGAATTCTTATAAGTTGTTGAGCACAAGATATTTGCAATTAGGCAATTACTTTATTTGGATCTCTGAACGCAATCAATGATCAGAGAAGTGGAGAACAGTCTCCAAAAGCTTTTTATCTTTTAACATGTGAAAATTCTCAACCGTTAGCTCAAAAAGGAGGCTAAGATTATGATTACTTATACGACTGTCTCATACACACATGCACACATACACACACGCGCACACACATATTACTAGCATACCATTCCTTTTTATAGAATACAAAATAACAATATACGTGTGGATACATTTATGTGTTTATATACACACAAAACAGAAACATGCATTTAACAATGACAGTTCCTGAAATGGACTTTGGAGAGGAGTGTTCAGTAATATGGCACTTTGAACCATGAGGTTGAATCCCTTAAATGCAACATTGAAACGATTAATACAATACAGCATGAGAGAAAAGCCTGTCTTACGGCTGAAAGGAAGGGACATGTAGCCGTTTTGAGGAATGTCTGGTAAAGGCAGTAGAATACCAGCACCTTTACTGGCCTCCTGCAAATATTTGAAAACAAACAGAATAATCAAAGAACTCTGTCTTTAATGAGGTCAGAAAGCAATCTCACTGTCAAGACTGGAAAGCAGGTTCCCCAGAACCTATATACCTGAGCACCTGAAATTCACAAACAAAGGCATTCTCTATAGCACATGAACCTTTTGAAAAATTCTCCAAAGACAGTTAGATACAAAAACACAGATGTACACAATCCCAAACTTTATACTTCTGTCAATAGAACGCTATGAAATGGGCGTTATCATCACATAATAGGAAAGAGCATGCATGCGGCTCAGAGTGGGAGTAACTGGCCAAAGTCACAACGTAAAGAAGAGCTGCCATGACAGTCCTCCACTTTTAAATTCCTAGCATCTCCCCAAGACTAGGACAATCATACTTTAACTGATATCAAAGTGAGCAAAGAACAGAATATTTATTAATATTCTACCAAAAATCTCCCTCCCCATGTAATGACATTACATTCCAGAATCTAATGCCCTTGGGTAGTACCTTTATTAACGGGATCTGTGCCCTTTTCAACAAGCTTTCTTTTGTTGAGACAGAATGTCCTTCCATGGCTCACACTGCATTGGAATTCACGATCCTCCTGACTCAGCCTTACAAGTGAAAAGATGACAGCCAAGTGATACCAAACTCAAAAGAGGATAGTATGCCATGTTTCCCCATGTAGTTTTTCTTTTTCTTTGCAAGGCTGTCCTGTTTATTTCTTTTTTTTAACTTTCCATTTTGTTTATTACTTGTGTCTTTCAAATCACGCATCCGATCCCAGCTCTCTCCCATCCTCTTGCACCCATCCTCTCCCGTCCTCTTGCATTCTCCCTCTGCCTCTTTTTGCTAAATGAAGATAAAATAAGTCAGGCATCTGCTCTAGAAAGAACCTCAATAAATCCCCCTGTTCCAGCCCCCTTTGTCAGACATCACCTCCAGAACTGTGAGAAATAAATTCCTTTTGTTTTGCTATAGGCACACAAACTGACCCACACAATTAGAAAGGAAGAGATGGAAGAGCATCCAAGCTGCTTGTTAACTCCACTTGGACCTCCTCTTTCTTACAAACAGCTGACCACGTGAATGCCAGGTCCTTGTTCAGAATAGTAAGAAAACATCTAGACACCATGCCTGCTGGGCACTACCAGAGAAGTAAAGACAAATGGAAAAGAAAACTAAGACACAGAACACACAGTGTGAATGCTACATATGAAGCAGATGACAATTATGGGTCAATATGACCCTAAGATATCAAAGAAATTAAAGGGAAAATGATCTTTTGAGGCCAAAAGAGCTCAACAATGTATACGAAAGCTGAAGTGGAAATAATACCACAGAATATGATGAAAATTGAGTTGACAGAGTTCAAGGCTCAAATAGCAATGGAAACATTTTTTAAATAAAAGCCACATAAGCAGTAGCAGAAAGGGATAATAGATAGAACTGAAGCCACAGTGGGGGACACAAGAAGACTGGGAAAAATCAACGTGACAAATGCAAACGAGAAGAGAAAAAACAAAAGCATATAAACCATTGAAGTTTCATTTAGGAAAATGATGAGATAAATGGGACACTAGACTGTTTAAAGTTTTAAAAGAGAAAAATGTCATTGAGCAGAATTATAGAGTATAACGGAATTTATTTACAAACACCAAGACATTGTCTGCTCATCTCATGCTCTGTGAGGTAAGCATTCATTGAACTCTCTCAAGGAAGGCACTTACTGAGAAAAATCTCAAAGGGCCGTGGAGAGAGCTTGAAAGTGAAAACACTTTTAACTTTGTTCACAGTAGGAAAAGAAATGCTGACACACACTAGTAAAAGTAGTTGGCTCAAATAGCAATTGAAAGATTCACTATAGCGTACACAGACAGCTAACACAGAACTCAGAGTGCTGGAGGGAAGGAAGGTGATGTGGTCTATCAGTGTCACCCTCACTTCCACTGCTTAAAAATTCTTACTCAACAAGTTTAAGTCTGCTGACCTTAATTAGTATTGTAGATTTGTTGTAATGAGGCTGCTAGTTTGTTTCCCGACTGCTCAGCCCTGAAATAATCACACAGAAAACACTATTCTTGCTATATTATTAGGAAGAAAAGGAAATTAGTGTAGTGTGAGCTGCGGGCCTCTTCCCACAGCCCGGCTCCCGCATGGTTAGCTTTATACCCAAAATAACAACACAGGCATTGTATTCTTTTAAACACTGCTTGGCCCATTTCTATTCATGTGTGTAGCACCCCAAGGTGTGCTTACCAGGAAGATTCTAGCCTACGTCCATCCTGGGTCGGAGCTTCATCGCGTCTGCCGGGGAGAGGGGAGGATGGTGTCTGCTCCAGAGAGCAGAGCTGTCGAGTCTGAGCTCACTTCCTCTTCCTCCCAGCATTCTGTTCTGTTTACTCCACCCACCTATGTTTTAACCTATGAGGGCCAAGCAGTTTCTTTATTACTTAACCAATGAAATCAACAGATTGATATACGACACTCCCACATCACTGATTGATATATGACACTCCCACATCAAATTAGGAAACCATACATGATTTCTGTATTTGTAACAGTGTGTGTATGTGTGTGTGTACATGTGCATGTGTGTTATGGACATATACCAACCTGTGCTCCCATATCATATATATTTTTGTATCATATATATTTTCTGTTTAATTCTCCAAGTAGATTTTAATGTTTTTCAACATTTTGCTTTTGAAATTGGGTAAAATGTGTGTTCTTTGTAATTTTCTATTTGCATTTACTCATGAAAAATTAGGGCTCATCACTGCATTTTTCAAGCAACCATTTTGTTCTTTCTTCCTCCCTTTTCCTCATGCCCTGTCCTTTGCATTCTCCTTTGCCCTTCTATGTATTGATTTGCCATTAAAGAAGATACCAGAATAGAAAGGTGTGAAGTAGCTATGACTTAGTTGTTTACCCTTCACTTATTGGCTATACTCTTACTAAAAGACATATTGTTCTAGGGCCTAACTTGATTACCCTGTCCCATAATAGTTGTATTGAGTGATTGAGATATTATCAGAACTGCTCAATGTATAGCTTCTTTACAGAGGACTTGCAGCTTTATAAGATTTAAGGAGGAATTCCAAATAGAGAGAAGTCATACTGAGACCAGCAAGGAAGACAAATGTATACATAACCATTATTTATCTGCTTTCAAAAATACATTGTCTGAAAATCTCAACTTGATGTTTGTTTTATTACATTTTTCCAATTTGGTATATTTTGATAAGACCTTGTACAACATGACAAAATATCATGGTATAATTTGTCTAATTTGTAGATTTACTATATAGTAAATGGCCCATAAAGTTTTCTAAGTAATCTATTTTTCATTGTGGGAGGACATGCAGTATAGTCAAGGAGTGTTTTAAAATGGATGCCAAATATGGCTGAAAGAGTGAAGTGTGTATCACATAAAGCTGCAACAAGACTTTTTGTGTGTTTAACTTAAGATCCAAAAAGTTTAGTCAACTACACTCTACTGTGGATGAAAGTGTGTGCAACCAAATTCACAGGCAAAACCATAGTTCCACTCTGACATGGGGAAGAAGAGCCATTGGGAAGCTGCCATGCTCTTTCCCTCTACACGAAGACACATATAGAGTGGAGATGGCTCTTGACCAGGCATTGAACCTGCTTATAACTTAGTAGCAACCCTCCCAATAAATTTATTTGGCAATAAACTTTCTCCTCCATGTCTATTATTTTGTTATAGCAACCCAAACAGAGTTAGACACATTCTCTGTTTAAGTACTATCATTATTGATTATTTCAGAAAGCACCTTTTTCTGTTTTGTGTATTCTTTCATGGTCCAATTCCACATCCCATGTATCTTACTCTTGAAGCTAATTGTTCCAGTATAATCGATGTGTAAATTTCTGTTTGCATGCTTCCTTATAAAACTTGTATTATTGCTTATGTGCAGTTTTAATTATTTTCAGAATTTATTCCATGCTTCATGTCTCATTTTTCTTTTTTCTTTTTGCCCTTAGTATTGTGTACATGTGTTTGTGTTTGTGTGAATGATTTAAATTTTGCTTTAAAAAGACATACTCATTTATTTTGATTACTTCTACATTTCATCATAGCCAAGGACAAGTGGTTAATGACCACATGTACTTATAAAGGCTTCATAGTGTCCCATTGTTAAAACCCACAGCATCTTACTAGTCATCAATGACATGTCTGAATCCACCAAATATTCAATGAGAAGATACTTCTGAATGTCTCTTTTGTGAAAAATATATAGACTTCTTATTTTGTACAAGATACAAAAGCAAGGTTGTTGGTGAAAATTGTGTCTCATCTCTCAGAGGCGGATTCTTCATCCAGACTTGTTCCTAAGGAGCAAAAATGAGAAATAAATAAAACTCTGTTCACAGAGTAACTCAGGAATCTTAAATGTGGAATTCTGGCCAATTGTGGACAGACAAATCATGGAGTTTATCATCTTGGTCTAACACAGGTTGGACACTTAAGGGATTTCCTGAGGCAGAGCAGCATGAAGGTAAAAGAAACCACAGAGAATGGATGTGCACCATGCTGCTAAGACACACCCTTCTGAGATTCCCTGTTTCTTTCTTTTTCTTTCTTTCTTTCTTTCTTTCTTTCTTTCTTTCTTTCTTTCTTTCTTTCTTTCTTTCTTTCTTTCTTACTAAATCTTTATTACATCCACATTGATACTTCTTTTTACTGCTCAACCAAGTATGCTACAGAGTATACTTTATGTCCTTTGTTGATACTGATTTTTCCATACTAGACTTTTACTCTTTAATTGCTTGATTTTCTTTGTACCTATTACAATTCCTCTACATTTTATAGCAAACTATCAACACACATTCCAAATCAGGTGTGTTCTCGGTGTTTTGCTGTTTTTTCCTGGAACTCTCATATGCCTGGTGCTTCTGGGAACTGCTGCTACAGAGAGACCTTCCTGGACCCCGCATGGCTGTCGCCCTGGGAATCGGATTGCTGCTGTTGCACTAGATTGTGACTCTTGGATTTTGTTTTCTACTTTCTTTTAATCTATCATTTGGTAAAGCACATTCAGCATGACTTCTTAAGAAAAAAAATATTTGGAAGAACACTTTTATTTTAGAGACAGGGTTTCTCCATAGTTTTAGAGCCTGTCCTGGGACTAGCTCTTGTAGACCAGACTGACCTCAAACTCACAAAGATCTGCCTGCCTCTGGCATTTATTGATGTCACATATTTTCACAAGTAATCTAGATCTTTAATGCCAGCATTAAAGAACAAATTAACATTAGACCTAAGATATGTAAATATTTTGTATATGTTTGGTACCCTATGGAAGGCTAACTGTTTAGTGTTGATGTCATCAGCTGTGTTTCATCATTGCTTGCATAAAGTCTTGAATTCAAAAGCTCCCTACTTCTTTCTTGCTGTGGAAACATGAATAAATGACTAACTTATTAAACATTAATGTTCTACTTTGTTCTAAGAAAACTTCAAGTCATCTAAGAGTAATGAAAATTTTATTAGTAGGGGCAATTAGATGATTGATTGTCCTTGGATTGATGAAACTGATTTATCCAGAGACACCTTGAAGTTATGAGTGTCCCCAGCCAAGTATTGTATGTTTGTAACCTGCAATGGACAGATAAGAAATATAAGGCCTCACTACTTTGTTGTAAAGTGAGCCAGTTCAGACACCTCTGAGGTATAAATTGAGAATCCACTTTTCCTAAAGCTGTATCTTGAAGCAAATGTTTCATTTTTACTGTTCTGCTCACCTTTTAAAGCCTCAAAACAACAAAGAATCATGAGAGTCAGAAAGGCATTTAATCCACAGTAACACTAACAGACTCCTGGAGAGGCACAGAATTTGATGGTTTTGGAAACAGACTATAATGAAGGCATTGATACAATAAGGATGTAAATCTGCTGAACCAGCCTTATGAAAAGCAAAAGCCATAGTGTGTGGAGATCAAAAGAATAAACATCACAGTAGGATACTTTGTGTCTGTGTCCTGGCTTCCCTGTCACAGGATGGATGTTGGGGGCCTTATTTGCCCTTTTGTTACACACTTCCTCATTTCTAAAGTGGTGCTAATAGTTCCTACTCTATAGAGTTGTTGAACTTATCGTAATATTGTATTAATATAGAATAGTTCTTAGAGTTCAGTCAGGTCCACAGTAACTAACACTCAGCTCTGAAGGTTTTTATTTGAAATTTTGAATTATTATTTTACATGTATGGGTGTTTTGGCTTCAGGTTTGTATGTGCATCACATGAGTGCAGTGCCAAAGGAAGCCAGAAGAAGGTGGTGGATTCCATGGAACTGGAGTTACAAGTGCTGCTAATTGAACCAGAGTCCTCCGGAAGAGCAGGCTGTGCGCTTAACTGTCGCATGAATAACAAAAACCCAGAAACAGGTACTGGGGTTCAATCTGAGGATCACAAAAGCAAAGCTGTCTACCACTAGAGAGTTCTTACATCTACCAAGGCACAGGCAAACAAAGGGATGAGCCTGTCTTCAATGTGAGTACAGACTGCCATGCTTTCCACCATACCCCAGACTACAATGAACTCTTGTCTCCTCCTGCCTCATATACCTCTCTCTGCCCAGCCATATCAATCCTGTCTCCACCTCCCTAGTGCTGGAATTGGGATTAAAGGCATGTGATTCCCCAGTGCTGGGAACACCTTTGTGTGAGTTCTATTTATTTTTTTAGACAGTCAATCTCGTGTAGCCCAGGATAAACTTGAGTCCTGGATTTAAGGTGTGTGCCACCACACCCTGGCCTCTAGTGGCTTAGTTCTGCACTATGATCTTCAGGCAATTTTTATTTATTAAAGCACAAATAAAACGTCGCCAAGCCATCTCTCCAGCCCTCCCGCGAAGGTTCTTATAAAATAGCATATAGATAAGGATGTATTGACCTCTATAAAAATGTAAATAACACCTGGTCACATCTGTGCTCTTTATCTGATGTGCAGCGACAGAGGATGCATTTTGTAGGTTTTCCTGTTGCTTTCTTTCAATGTTGAGTTTAGAGGGGCTAAGCATAGTGAAACTTAGATTGATAGCATCTATTCAAAAATACATCTCTTGTAATGGAAAGAATTATCATTCTGAGACTTGTAATATAATTTAAAACCATAGAAATAGTTGAATAAAAGTAAATTGTGCACAAAAAAAGAAAAACAAAATTAACATGATTCAAAGCTTTTGCAAAAATACTGAATCAGAGCTAGGAAATGATAAATTTTAAAAATAAATTGTTAATATCACCAATAGCATGGAAGGGTCAAGTAGGATGAAGATTTAAAGGAGCATTAGAGTCAACAGTTCAGTAGTTATCAGTAAACTTAATGTCAGTGAGAACAATGTAGAAATGACAGTATCAGTTTAAAAGGAAGTAGAGGGTTGATTAACTAAACAGACTAGTGAAAGGGGAGGGGTTAGCCGGCCTTCTCATCACCTCACAAATATCCCAGAGCAACAGCCAATGAGGAGGAAAGAGCCATTTCAGCTTGGGTCCAAGGATGGCTGGATCCATTTGAACCTGGAGTGAGGCAGAGCTGAACAGTAAGGAGCCTGAGGCAGGGGCTGCACATCTGTGGGGGCCAAGAAGCAGGGAGAAATCATAGGAAGGCGCAAGATAAAGAGCACATTCCTCAAAGACATCCCCACAAGGACCCACCTCCTTCACTGAGTCTTCCCTTTCCACTCTTCTCTTTTTTCCTAGTGTTCCGTTCATATCATGGAATATCATTGCCCACTGGATCAAAACCTCAAATGGCAAAAGCCTCTAAGATCTGTCTCTGGAAAAACTCTTTACAGGAACATCTAGATATCGCTCTACTAATCTCTCAGGTGGCGTTTTAACTCAATCACATTAGCAATCAAGGTGAACTCTAATAGGCACAAAGAATAAAGAATCAAAACAGAAGATGCTTTATTCTGAGCTGCAGAAGAACATGGGAGATGTTACCTTGACATTGAGCAGTTACACTGAAACAAACAAATGAAAAATTAACATTTGACACAAAGTAAAATGTTATGACAAAGAAC
Organism: Chionomys nivalis; assembly: GCF_950005125.1. Classification (NCBI taxonomy): domain Eukaryota; kingdom Metazoa; phylum Chordata; class Mammalia; order Rodentia; family Cricetidae; genus Chionomys; species Chionomys nivalis. The sequence goes on along the minus strand of NC_080090.1, from coordinate 52,470,150 downwards.
TTAAAAACTATATGAAGTCTAGATGAAGACTATAAAAACATTAAGAAAGCCTAGGCTAAGAGCTGAGCCAGTTCGACGTAAAACTCCAAATGTGTGATGGAATTGTTGAGAAGACTTTTACACTTATTAGTAGAAATCCTAGGTTGAAGCCAGAGGCAGGGGAATTCATTGTAATCTAAGAAAATCAAGTCCTCTTACAGCCTTGGTCTAGTTGAGGATGGTTCTTTTAGAAGATAAGATGGATCAATATGAGCATCAAAATCTGATATTTAGGCAAATTCAGAAAACTTAATTTTGAGAACAAATTTGAGACTTTTGGGAGTTGATTCTAATATCTGAAGGTTTGCATTTGTTTGATGTGTCCTATTTTCCCACCTACTGGGATCAAGAAAGTATTTTAAGCATATTGATAATATGCATTTATTGAATAAATGAATGCACCTGTGATCATAATGTGTTGAACTCCAGTCTACTCTGACATTTCTAAGTATCTTGCTGTAGAATATTTTCTTTTTATTGATATATATATGTGTGTGTGTGTGTGTGTGTGTATGTATGTGTGTGTGTGTCTTGCCTGCACACGTGTGTATGCTCCACACGTGTGCCTAATGTATTTGGTGCCTGAAAAGAGGCATCAGAACCCCTGAAACTCACGTTATGGATGGTTGTGAGCTGCTGTGTGGACACTGGGAACTGGAGCCCAGTCCTCTGCAATAACAATACGTTCTCTCAGACGACTACTGAGCAGCTTCTCCAGCCACATTATCTTGTCCTTTTGAGACAATCAAAGACCTATTGTCTGGAAGCAAGAAGAGAAAATTACTCACTTTAATTTGTTTCATGGTTCCTTCCAGTTAAAGTATTCATCCATCTGCTCCTAGCAGCAGTGAGTAAAGAAGTCCATCCTCTAGGCGCCTTAATTCCAGAAAAGTTCTCTTTCATGAGAAAACCTTGAGCTCCTTTCTAAATATTAAAGGTTGAAATTATATATATCATAAATGACTTTGTGAATGTATATATTATTTGGATCATATGTGCACAGAATATCAGATTGTAATAATCATTAGACTCATCATTATGACAAAGATTTTATGTTAAGACTCTGGGAAATAGAAGAAAGATGCAGCTACTATGGAATTTATTTCCCAGCCAGCAAAGTCTATTTGCTTTCTGCTAATGTGCATTTAAACTTGGGACCCACCATAGATTTTTTTGAGACATGATCTCACTACTTCGCTCAGGCTGGCCTCAAACTCGTGGTCATCCCAACTCAGCCACCCTAGTCTGGTCTCATGTCCTTGAAGAATATGTGAGAAGGGCAAATGGTGAGTCTTTAAGAACAACAGGGAACCAGCTCCTAAGTTCTGTCTCAGGGATGGAAAGAGGAGGACAGGACTAAACACTAGCCTGGACCAGGCTGATTGTCGTCTGTGGTAGTGAGATCAGCTAGAGTTCGAAACTGACTTCCAGACTCTAGGACTCTAGGGAGGAGTTCACTTGGTTTTGGATGTGAATGGAGAAATAATAGCTCACCCTTTCGCTTGCTTTTGTGACAAACTTGGAGAAGAAATCACACTAGCCTGAGGAGTTCTTGCTTTCATCAGTGGAATCACAGGCTTTTCGTACCAGGTTTCTGCATAAGAACAACATTCAGGCTCACCACTATTTTAAGTTTATGGTGGTTATTATACCTGCCACGGTGTCTCATTTAATATGCTAATGAGACACATTTAGGTCTACTTCACCATTTTTCATAATTTGATGGCTATTTTAATATAGTTACCTTTACATATGCTTTACATTTCAACTCATTATCCTGCAAAAAAGCACATGGCATGGAAAGTTACGACCTGTGGAGTAGAGGGATGACTGGGCACACCTGGAATAAATATGTTCCAAACACTAGCCAGCTCTATAATATTAGCTATTTACTTTTTTTTTTAACATCAACCTAAGGGGAGGCCCCATGCCCAGCAGTAGATGGCCAATACAAAACTAATTCAATGGTATCTTTGGAGTTCTTTTTCTTATGATTTTTGTCAGAGCATTTAAATATTATTATTATTATTTTTTGGTTACTGAATTTTTAAATTTATTTTATTCTTTTTTAATTAAAATTTCCGCCTCCTCATTGTTTCCCATTTCCCTCCCCCTCCTCCCACACATTGCCCCCTCCCCTCACTCCCCTTCTCCTCTCCCCACTACTCTTCCCCTCCCCCAATTCCATTCCCCCTCCCTCTCAATACTGAAGAGCAGTCCAAATTCCCTGCCCTGCGGGAAGACCAAGGTCCTCCCACTTCTATCTAGGTCCAGGAAGGTGAGCATCCAAACAGGCTAGGCTCGCACAAAGTCAGTTCATGTATTAGGATCGAAACCTAGTGCCATTGTCCTTGGCTTCACATCAGCCTTCATTGTCCGGCATGTTCAGAGAGTCCGGTTTCATCCCATGCTTATTCAGTCCCAGTCCAGCTGGCCTTGGTGAGCTCCCAATAGATTAGTTCCACTGTCACAGTGGGTGGGTGCACCCCTCGTCGTCCTGACTTCCTTGCTCATGTTCTCCCTCATTCTGCTCCTCATTTGGACCTTAATTGCTCAGTCCGTTGCTCCAAATTGGGTCTCTGTCTCTATCTTGATCCATCGCCAGATGAAGGTTCTAAGGTGATATGCAAGATATTCATCAGTATAGGATAGGGTCATTTCAGGTTCCCTCTCCTCAGTTGCCCAAGGTACTAGCTGGGAAACTCTCCCTGGACACCTGCGAGCCCCTCTAGAGTCAAGTCTCTTGCCAACACTAAGATGGCTCCCTTAATTAGGATATATATTTCTCTGCTCCTGTATCCACCCTTCCTATATCCCGACCATCCCATTCCCCCAAGCTCCCCCCATCCTCCCCTTCTCACGTTTCTCACCCCATTTTCCCTTAGCCCCATGCCACCTCACCCACAAGTTCCCAGTTATTGCCCGGCAATCTTGTCTACTTCCCCTATCCAGGCAGATGACTATACGTTTTTCTTTGGGTTTTCTTATTTAGCTTCTCTAGGATCACAAATTATATGCTCAATGTCCTTTATTTATGGCTAGAAACCAATTAGGAGTGAGTACATCCCATGTTCCTCCTTTTGGGTCTGGCTTACCTCACTCAGGATAGTGTTTTCTATTTCCATCCATTTGCATGCAAAATTCACGATGTCATTGTTTTTTACCGCTGAGTAGTACTCTAATATGTATATATTCCATATTTTCTTCATCCATTCTTCCATTGAAGGGCATCTAGGTTGTTTCCAGGTTCTGGCTATTACAAACAATGCTGCTATGAACATAGTTGAACAAATGCTTTTGTCATATAATAGGGCATCTCTTGGGTATATTCCCAAGAGTGGTATTACTGAATCTTGGGGTAGGTTGATCCCAAATTTCCTAAGAAATCGCCACCCTGATTTCCAAAGTGGTTGCACAAGTTTGCATTCCCACCAGCAATGAATGAGTGTGCCCCTTACTCCACAACCTCTCCAGCAAAGGCTACCACCAGTGTTTTTGATTTTAGCCATTCTGACAGGTGTAAGATGGTATCTCAAAGTTGTTTTAATTTGCATTTCCCTTATCGCTAAGGAGGTTGAGCATGACCTTAAGTGTCTTTTGGCCATTTGAATTTCTTTTGTTGAGAATTCTCTGTTCAGTTCAGTGCCCCATTTTTTAATTGGGTTAATTAGCATTTTAAAGTCTAGTTTTTTGAGTTCTTTATATATTTTGGAGATCAGACCTTTGTCTGTTGCAGGGATGGTGAAGATCTTCTCCCAGTCAGTGGGTTGCCTTTTTGTTTTAGTGACCGTGTGCTTTGCTTTACAGAAGCTTCTCAGTTTCAGGAGGTCCCATTTATTCAATGTTGTTCTTAATGTCTGTGCTGCTGGGGATATACGTAGGAAGTGATCTCCTGTGCCCATATGTTATAGAGTACTTCCCACTTTTTCTTCTATCAGGTTCAGTGTGTTCAGACTGATATTGAGGTCTTTAATTCATTTGGACTTGAGTTTTGTGCATGGCGATAGATATGGATCTATTTTCATTCTTCTACAGGTTGACAACCAGTTCTGCCAGCACCATTTGTTGAAGATGCTTTCTTTTTTCCATTGAATACTTTTAGCTCCTTTATCAAAAACCAAGTGTTCATAGGTTTGTGGGTTAAAATCGGGGTCTTCTACTGGATTCCATTGATCGACTTCTCTGTTTTTATGCCAATACCAAGCTGTTTTCAATGCTGAAGCTCTGTAATAGAGTTTGAAGTCAGGGATGGTAATGCCTCCAGAAGTTCCTTTATTGTATAAGATTGTTTTGGCTATCCTGGGTTTTTTGTTTTTCCATATAAAGTTGATTAATGTCCTCTCAAAATCTGTGAAGAATTTTGATGGGATTTTAATGGGGATTGCATTGAATCTATAAATTGCCCTTGGTAGAATTGCCATTTTTACTGTGTTGATCCTTCCAATCCAAGAGCAAGGGAGATCCTTCCATTTTCTGGTATCCTCCTCAATTTCTTTCTTCAATGACTTAAAGTTCTTGTCAAATAGATCTTTCACTTCCTTGGTCAGAGTTACCCCAAGGTATTTTATGCTATTTGTGGCTATTGTGAAGGGTGATGCTTCTATGATTTCCCTCTCTGTTTCCTTATCCTTTGTGTATAGGAAGGCAACTGATTTTTTGGATTTGGTCTTATATCCTGCCACGCTACTAAAGGTGTTTATTAGCTGTAGGAGTTCTTTGCTGGAGTTTTTGGGATCGCTTATGTACACTATCATATCATCTGCAAATTATGAAAGTTTAACTTCTTTCTTTCCAATTTGAATCCCTTTGATCCCCTTATGTTGTCTTATTGCTATCACTAGAACTTCAAGCACTATATTGAAGAGGTATGGAGAGAGTGGACAGCCTTGTCGTGTTCCTGATTTTAGTGGGATGGCTTTGAGTTTCTCCCCATTTAATTTGATGTTAGCTGTCGGCTTGCTATAAATAGCTTTTATTATAGTTAGCTACGACCCTTGTATCCCTAATTTCTCTAAGACCTTTATCATAAAGGGATGTTGAATTTTGTCAAATGCTTTTTCAGCATCTAATGAAATGATCATATGTTTTTTTTCTTTCAGTTTATTTATATGATGGATTACATTGATAGATTTACATGTGTTGAACCAGCCCTGCATCACTGGGATGAAGCCTACTTGATCATAATGGATAATTTTTCTAATGTGTTCTTGGATTCGGTTTGCCAGTATTTTATTGAGGATTTTCGCATCGATGTTCATGAGTGAGATTGGCCTGTAGTTCTCTTTCTTGGTTGGGTCTTTATGTGGTTTTGGTATCAGAGTAACTGCAGCTTCATAAAAGGAACTTGGCAATGACTTCTCTGTTTCTATATTGTGAAATACATTAAGGAGTATAGGTTTAGGTCTTCTTGGAAGTTCTGGTAGAATTCTGCATTGAAGCCATCTGGACCTGGCTTTGGTAGGGAGGTTTTATATAACAACTTCTAATTCTTCGCAACTAATATGTCTATTTAGATTGTTCATGTGGTCCCGCTTTAACTTTGGTATATGGTACTTATCTAAAAAAGTGTCCATTTCTTTTACATTTTCCAATTTTGTGGCATACAGGCTTTTGTAGTAAGATCTAATGATTCTCTGAATTTCCTCTGTGTCTGTGGTTATTTCTCCCTTTTCGTTTCTGATCTTGTTAATTTGCGTATTCTCTCTCCGCCGTTTGATTAGTTTGGATAGAGGTTTATCAATGAACCAGCTTTTTGTTTCATTGATTCTTTGGATTGTTTTCTGTGTTTCTATTTTGTTGATTTCAGTCCTCCATTTGATTATTTCCAGTCTTCTACTTCTCCTAGGCGAGTCTGCTTCTTTTTTTTCTAGAGCTTTCAGGTGTGCTGTTAAGTCTTCAATGTGTGCTTTCGCCGTTTTCTTTAAGTGGGCACTTAATGCTATGAACTTTCCTCTTAGCACTGCTTTCACAGTGTCCCATAGGTTTGAGTACGTTGAGTCTTTGTTTTCATTGAATTCAAGAAAGACTTTAATTTCTTTCTTTATTTCTTCCTTGATCCAGTTGTGGTTCAGTAGTTGACTGTCCAGTTTCCATGAGTTCGTAGGCTTTCTGGGGGTAGCATTGTTGTTGAATTCTAACTTTAATCCATGGTGATCTGATAAGACACATGTGGTTACTAATATTTTTTTGTAACCATGTAAGTTTGCTTTGTTACCGAGTATGTGGTCAATTTTCAAGAAGGTTCCATGAGCTGCAGAGAAGAAGGTATATTCTTTCCTATTTGGGTGGAATGTTCTATAGATGTCTGTTAAGTCCATTTGATTCATTACCTCCCTTAATCCTCTTATTTCTCTGTTAGGTTTCTGTCTAATTGACCTGTCCATTGGTGAGAGAGGAGTGTTGAAATCTCCTACTATTAGTGTGTGTGGTTTGATAACTGCCTTGAGTTTTAGTAATGTTTCTTTTACATAAGTGGGTGCTTTTATATTAGGGGCATAGATATTCAGGATTGAGACTTTGTCCTGATGAATTGTTCCTGTTATGAGTAAAAAATGTCCCTCTCCATCTCTTCTGATTGATTTTAGTTTGAAGTCAACTTTGTTAGAAATGAGTATGGCCACACTTGCTTGTTTCTTAGGTCCATTTGCTTGATAAACCTTTTCCCAGCCCTTTACTCTGAGTAGATGTCTGTCTTTGTGGTTGAGGTGTGTTTCTTGTAAACAGCAGAATGTTGGATCCTGTTTTCGTATCCAATCTCTTAGCCTGTGCCTCTTTATAGGTGAGTTGAGTCCATTGATATTAAGTGATATTAATGACCAGTGGTTGTTAACTCCGGTCATTTTTTCTTTCTTTCTTTCTTTTTTTTGGTAGTAGAGTTTGTGTGTTTCCCTTCTTCTAGTTGTGCTGGTGAAGGGTCATTAGATGTCTGAGTTATTGTGGGCATTGTTGGACTCCTTGGGTTATGATTTTCCTTCAATTACTTTCTGTAAGGCTGGATTTGTGGCTACGTATTGTTTAAATTTGTTTTTATCCTGGAAAATATTGTTTTCTCCATTTATAGTGAACAAAAGCTTGGCTGGGTATAGTAGTCTGGGCTTGCAACCATGGTCTCTTAGTTTATGCAGTACATCTATCCAGGACCTTCTGGCTTTCATGGTTTCCATAGAGAAGTCAGGTGTAAGTCTGATAGGTTTACCTTTATATGTAACTTGACCTTTTTCCTTTGCAGCTCTTAATATTCTTTCTTTATTCTGTATGTTTAGTGTTTTTATTATTATATGGCGAGGAGATGTTCATTTTTTTGATCCAGTCTATTCGGTGTTCCGTATGCTTCTTGGACCTTCAAAGGAATATCTTTTTTAAGGTTGGGAAAGTTTTCTTTTATAATTTTATTAAATATATTTTCTGGACTCTTGAGCTGTACTTCTCCTTCTTCTATCCCTATTATTCTTAGGTTTGGTCTTTTTATTGTGTCCCAGATTTCCTGAATGTTTTGTGATGAGAATTTGTTTGTTTTGCTGTTTTCTTTGATCAGTGTGTTTATTTTCTCTATGGCATCTTCAGTGTCTGAGATTCTTTCTTCTATCTCTTTTAATCTGTTGGTAGTACTTGTCTCTGTAGTTCCTGTTTGTTTGCCCAGATTTTCCATCTCCATCCTTCCCTCGGTTTGTGTTTTCTTCATTACTTCCATTTCATTCTTCAAGTCTTGAACCGTGTCCCTTACCTGTTTGATTGCTTTTTCTTGTTTTTCTTGTTTTTCTTGGGTATCTTTGAGAGATTTATTCATTTCCTCTACCTTTTTGTTTGTAATCTCTAATTGATTATGGCAGTTTTTCACCTCCTGTTTAAGGTCCTCTATTATTTTCATATAATTCACTTTTGAGTCAAATTCTTCTAATTCTTCTGGAATAGGGTGTACAATTCTTCTTATAATAATAACAATAATAATTATTATTATTATCATCATCATCATCATCATCATCATCATCATCATCATCACCATCATCTTAATGGTCCTTTATGTGTATATTATAGCTTCTGGTTTTGTGGTTTTATGTGATTGCTGTGTGATTGAATGCATGTGTCTCTGTGTCTACGTGTCTTTTGTCGTGAATTAGCTCAATACGGGAAATAACCAGGCTAGTTTAAGGATAACAGTTATATTTTTAATTGTTATACTGGGAAAACTCACGCCACAAGAATGGGAAGCCCGACTTCCTCTCCAGGAGGAATCGCTTAGCAAGAGAGCACACACCTGGTCCCCCCTCTGTTTTTCTTCCTGGGCTCCAGGTAGCCAAGCCTTAACTGGGTGTGATGGGTTAACAGAGCTTCCCAATCAGTCTTTCACATACTTTTTCTTCTGTTTGTTTGTTTTGCTCTATTCCATTTTGTTTTGTTATCTCACTTTATTTTATTATTATTCTTTAGATGCCTCTTTGTTTTCCAACAAGAGATAAGAAAAGTGTGAATTCCGATGGGAGTGGAGGTGGGGATAACCCTGCAGTAACTGTGGAAAGGGAAACCATAATCAGAATATATTGTAAAAAAAAAAAAAAATACCACACATCTATTTTAACCAGGCATGGTGACACATGCCTTTGCTCCCAGCACTTGGAAGCAAAGACAGGCAGATCTCTGAGTTTGAGGCTAACCTGTTTTACAGAGTGAATTGCAGGATAGCTAGGGCTGCACAGAGAAAACTTGTCTTAGACAGCAACAAAACAAACAAACAAAAAAATCAGTTCCCCAAACAAACAAAACCCTCTTTTCAATAAAAGAAAAAAATAAAAATCAAGCTAAGCTATGGGTGGGTGGTGACAGAAGCATCGGAGGGAGAGATTTGTTTTTCTCCCTCTGACAGAGTTGCAGCAGAGAAGTTTGTTTCCCTTAGGGTTGGGATCTTAGAGTGAGAACAGGCCAGTTTAATGATACCTCATTTAAAACTGATCTGGTGAGACAGACGGTTTCCTTGACGGAGTGTCATGGCAAGAAGGATGCAGGCTTATTCTTGTCACTCAGTTCCTTCTTTGAGCACCCAAAATGGAGAAAGGACAAGCGGGATGGCACTGAAGTGGGGATTCTGCTAAGCACTGAAGGCAAAGGAAAAGCTGCCTTGAGCGTTACTCGTGAAGGAGCAAAGCCATGCTGCTAAGTTACCAGGCGAGGTGTTATGGCGGGCACAGATTCAAAGGCAGTGCATTATGAAAAAGCCATGGGACCCCCAAACAATTTTACAATAACATTTCAGAGGTGGGAGGAAGAAAACAGAAAATAGGGGCATATAACCCAAATCATCTCTGAGCCAAATTAATGTGTCAGGTGCGCTTGATTCATTTCGAAGCTCACAGCATATCAGACGGGACGACAGGGCCATATTGGCATGCTTTAATAAGGTTTCCTGGTTTGAAAAATGAAGGGAGTAGAACAGATGGATTCTAAGGTCACTTGTAGCCCTAACCTTTCTATGTTTAGGGCTTGTAAATTCTCTAGGCAGCGGATACGAGGCGGTATGATGCCCATCCTCCAGCTGCACTCTGAGCCCCTGCCTGATGCCCAGGGTCAGGATCACATTTCCTATTGGTGCTGAGTGAGAGAAGGGGACGCATATATGTGTTGACCTACTGTGTTCCTGAACGGCTTCCACCCCTGCTGCATGCAGTCATCCCTTACCTCCTTAAGGCAAATGTAGGGAAATGGAGAACAGAGCTGGTCCGATGGCTCAGTCTGTAAAATGCTTGCCAGGCAAGCAGGAGGAGAACAAGAGGCGGAGCCTCAGAACACACGTAAAATAATTCAGTTGTGGTAGCTCGTGCTTGTAACAGAAACAGGCAAATCATGGGGTTCACTGACCAGTAAGCCTAACCTAATGGTCAGACTCTAAGTCAAGGTGAAACCCTATCTCAAACAAAACAAAACAACAGCTACAAAAACAAAGGACAAAATAAAGTATATGGCTCTCCAGGAGCAACTCCTAAGGTTGATCTATGGGGCCCATATGCAGACACACAAACTTGCATTCCCATGAAATATATCATACGCCACACACACACACACACACACACACACACACACACACACACTTTCACTCATGGGCAATGAAGATGCGAAGTCAAAGACACAGCACTTGGAGGACAGATTTCAAGCCTGACTGCGAAAAGCTTTCCCTCTGTCTCTCACACTGGGGGTGATGTGAGAAGCGGTCACCACCGAGGTGAGTCGGAAGGAGTTGGCATGCTGTGTTCTTGCAGTCAGGCCCCAGCAACTCCAGGCAGAACCACCTAAAAGCAGCCACTGCAGAACCATCTCCATAACCACGTAACTCTGTGTGGAATGCCTCTGGCGTAAGGTGAATTCCTGATGACCGTTCTGCACGCAGGAAGGTCCATGTTGTCTGGGGGTAGAAAATAACCTTGTCCAATAGATTATGGAGGCCCTGCAAATGAGACACCTCACACTAAGAATAATCAGTTCCCCTGAAAAACGGCCGGCATAAAGTAGATCTCTATATCTATGACAGCATGAATAAAATAGACTATTTTGCATTTATATAGTGCTTTTCCTCACACAAGAGCCCAGGGGCTTCACTAATACAGTCTTGCAATGAAGCACAGTCACCTTTGGGAGTCCACCAGGCAGACAACTGCGGCAGACATGGGGGAAGTCAGCATGGGGCTGAGGACACCAGACTTCCACACAGCATCCTGTGCTATGCTGACAATGGGCGCTTAGCACAGCCAAGTAGACACACCCTCGTCAATTTTGTTCACTGACCACTACGAAGCAGAAAAGTAGGGACAAGTGTCCTATTTCGTAGACTGCAGATTAAAGTAATTATGTATCAAATTCCATTTTCAGTCAAAGTAAATGGTACAATGCCATAGCTGAGGCTATACTTCCTAAGGTATTACTTCTATACTTTGGCTTAAATCTCCCTTTCTCTAGACATGTTTGTGTGTTTGTGTGATTGAGACTATATGATATGTTGCACATAAATACATTGGTTATTGGTGTTCTATATTTCTGCACATTAGAGAAATGTTATGATTAAGAAATCACATGACTTAGTGGCATGTGGCATATTTCCTTTTGTAAATCACAACCCTAGACCACCCAACCATTCCCTTATAATGTTTTCTTCTCTCCTCATTCAATAAAATAATATTGTGCTTTCTGTTGGCCTAACCTTTGTGTGTCTTTACTTCAGGGCATTTTCCTGAAATTTCAATACTGCATGAAGTGGAATGGGCATTTTGAATGTTGCTAACGCTCTTTACCAAACAAATAAATTAATTTCCTGAAACTTGTATAAATCTATGATTACCTGTCCTAAGTCACTGAAGCTGTATATTATAATTTAGAGCATTATTTTAAAATTTAATTTAAAAAGCATAAATACGTTTAAAAATGAGGTGCTTTTGAATGTCTGTTAATGACTTGTTTTCTCTTTAGCAATTTGTCCATTGTGTGGATAGCATGCTGGTGCGTGTTTATTCGACACAGCCTTTGCACGTACAATGGGGATCCAGGTGTTTGATCTTTCTTGACAATATAACTATTTTTAGTAACTGTCTCTTAAATCATTCCAACTTGGCTTTTCAGCTTTAGTCCACAAACTGTGTGACCAGGGACCACTGCTTCGTCTTCCCCATTTCAGTTTTCAACTACAAGGCAGGATAATCAGACATAGATTTTCTACAAAGCAGATTTAACAGTCTACAGCTTGGGTTCAGGTGGACAGACATTTTTCAAAGGGCACTTACTTAATGTGCATGTGTGCATGCCTGATTTTCTTTATGTGCACCACATGTACACAGGTGCCTGCAGAGGACAGAAGGGGCTGTCAGACCCCCTGGAACTGGAGTGACAGGCACTTGTGAGCTACCTGACGAAGGTGCCGGAAACCCAACATGATTCGAGGTGGTGAGTGCATGAAGGAAGGACAGCCACACCTGCACTTTCTCTTCCCATTGATAACAAGAAGTGAGATTGTTGCTGACTGCCTTATGTCTTTAAAAAGTAATTTTACATGGCTGTTGAGTTCAGTGACCAACCGAAGGCGGACTTTAGTTAGCAGGGATGTGGATCCGCTCTGTTGTGCCGCAGTGAGGCTGTTGATGCTGCTGTGGATGATAAATGCCCCTCACTTCCCTGGGTTGACATAATGGACCATACCTATGTATTAAAGTGGGCAGATATCAACAGCGAATATGCAAAGATTGATATCAGTGGATCATGTTAACTTGGAGTGGCATAACAATTGACTTTCCATCATAATTATTCCTGTATTTCATGCTATTTAATAGCTCAATCAATAACCTCAATGACTATGTTCATTAGGTGCACAAGTAATACCATACTAGTTAGTGAAATGAATATTAAAATTCAGTATAACTGAGGCAAACAGGTTTTCTGGTCTAGGAAAGTAAATCTGAGAAAACATCTTAAGTAGCCCTGTGTATAATTGCAAAAGCAAAAATATGTAGCATCCAATAAAAAGAAAGATCAAACAACTTTAATAATAAAGTTAACTAATAAGTAATCTGAAAGATATTTGAACAAAATCCTATAGACAGTAATTACTAGTGTCTGTGTGTCATGTTGAGTGTTTTCTTAATCATTATTTACAGCAACCCTAGCAAAAGGTGTTATTATCCACATTTTCAAATGATAACACTGAGGCTGGAACGAAAGGTAAATTTGTATAAAACTGCACAAACAGCAGCAAAGAATTAGGCTAGAATGATTTGTTCCCATTTGGCCATACTTCTAGTGAATGAACTTATCTGAAAATTTTGAGGAAATTTGATTATGCATGAGCCAAACACATATGCACATTTTGGTTAATAATGTCGTTAATAAAATGTGTCTGCACACCTATTACTAAATTGTCAAGTGCCTCTTCAATTGCTTCTTTCCTATCCTGTCCCTTTGATGTTTCTATGTTTGCTTTTTCAGAATTTTGATTTTCCTGGGGTAAAAAAATTGAGTCAAGGGGATGGTGACATGACGCAGCCGTTAAGAGCATGTTCAGCTCTCCCTGAGGATCTGAGTTCTTCTCCAGCATGCACTTAGGGTGCCTCATTATTGCTTATAACTTCAGCTCCAGGGGATTCAATGCCTCAAGCCTGCATGAGAAAATTGCACCCAGTTGCACAGGTGCACACCTACCTGTAGATAATTAAAAATAAAAATAATATAAAACTGAATTAATATTCTGTATTATTTCACATGATGACACAAGTTATTACTTTATCAATCTATCTATCATCTATTTGTTTATCTATCTGTCTATCTAATTTGTCATCTATCCATCATCTACGTAGTGACTATAAGTCAATCTATACCTATATTATTATCTGTTCACATCTTATGAAGATGGGGTTTGAACCAGGGCTCCAAGCCAGCTGGTCAAGTTCTGTTACCAACTCATTGTTTAACCATACCTTATTTTATGGACTAATTTTCTGTTGTGTAATGGTCACTAAGAAGTGAGTCAAAAGGGATCAAGAAGAAGAAAATGGCCATAGAGAATTAAGTGCTGGACAGAGACTTGTTATTAATGGTGAGGTTATTATTCATGTTTTATTGAGAAAAGGTGATGTGTACAAGCAACAGTTAAAGAATTAAAAAAATGTTTCTAAAGGTTGGAAACAAAGAATCTGTTATGATAGAATTAAAGGGAAAGGGGGTATGAAGCATCAGAAGTGTCTAGAAAAAAAGATAGGTGATAAGAAGAGGACAATATCTAATAAGTTTCTAAAGTAATTTAGAGTCAAATGCAGGCTATAGTATAAGCAACTAGTTTATCAGTATCAGTTTTGGGCAGTTGGAGCACATTGCCAATGTATTGGACAAGCGTCTATCATAAAAATGGCAATACACCTGCCTCAGGGCCACAGCGGTTCAGACTGTGGCACATTATAGAATCACATTACCATAATTTTTCAATGAACCATTTGCCCAGATTTATCTTTACAGACTCAGATTTCAAGGTCAATCTGTTTTAAGGCTGGTACAAGAAGACTCAGGTTCAAGTACAACTCCAATGCCGAATCATCTCCTGTGAACTCATGCTTCATTCTGAACCTCATGGACAAAGTTCACAGGTTTAATTGCCACTACTCTGAGGATAGTCACCAAGGTTACGACATGTATCCAATCAGCCCAGTTGGAATCTTGGACGGACTTTTGCTGAGTCCAACTTTGCTTGGATCCTGGAAATCTGATTAAAGGTGGTGAGGAATAAAGAAAGGACTGACAGGCAGATACACATATGTAAAAGCTGAGATTTCATGGCCCATTGCACACTCCGATAAGGGAGGCAGGCCCCTACTGCTGTCAGAGTCCAGAACCTCAGTGTGTTTGTTCTGTATAGCACATAGTGCGTGAGCTAGCTAGTCTCAGTAGGAGATCTCTATAGATGAGCAGTCTCCATAATCACTTGGTAGGAGAAAGCTGCCATTGCTAATGTTTGCATATAATGCTGACATTTGCACTCGGACCATAGAAAGATGCTGGCATCCCTCTGGGTCTTATCCATTCAAGGAAGGCTTTACCATTCTCATGGATCTGAGGCATTTAGTCTTTTACCCAGGTCACATGCTGCATACTCATTTGGGACTTCATCTACTCTTACAAATTCACTAGGGCTTCCTCGGATTCCTACAGGCTATTCCTATGGACACTCATTTAAAAAGACATAATGATGTCTACTTCTCAAAACTCACAGATACCAAAGGAGAACTATGAGGACTACAAATAATCAGGGAAAACTGGCCATAAAAAGACAAAATAAAAACAAAAGCAGCCAATCTCCAATAAAAGGAGATACAAAATCTCTTTAATAATTCAGAATAATCCCACTGAAGAATTTCAATGGCATTAAAGAAGAAACAAGTAAGCAACAAGGTAACTGCAAGAAGGCAATACACAAAAACAATAAAAAGCTCAACAAGTGAACAAAATTAGAGTTTCAAAGTAGAAACCATGAGAGAAATCCAACCAGAAATCATGGAGCTTAAGAACACACTCGTAAGTTGAAAACTTTTGTGGAGAATGTTATAGATCAAATACGAAGTGCTCCCCATAAACTTTGAGCACTTGGTGGTGCTATTTTGAAATGCTGTAGGAACTTTGAGACATAGGGGTAGGTGAAGGAAGGACATCACTGGAGATCAGTCTTCTGGGGAACATTATCCATGGCCACTGCCTGTCTTGACATGTTCCCATTGTCATGATAATCTACATAAGTCAGGAAACTTAAAGTGTCGAGCTTTTGATGTACTCAAAATTCAGTTGGTAATGCCTAAAAGTAGACTATGATCCCACCAAGAAATTTCATATTCACCCAGTGGTAACTGAACACACACACCAAACAAGCCACCAACTGATCAAACAAAGAAATAAAAGCAAGCAACCAAAATATACCACTTAAAGCCGGGCGGTGGTGGCGCACGCCTTTAATTCCAGCACTCGGGAGGCAGAGGTAGGCGGATCTCTGTGAGTTCGAGACCAGCCTGGTCTACAGGAGCTAGTTCCAGGACAGGCTCCAAAACCACAGAGAAACCCTATCTCGAAAAACCAATATATATATATGCATACCACTTAAAAACAAAACCACAACAATAACAGTAGTAGTGCAAAAGAAAAATAGAGAAACTATAAAATAGTTTGCAAAGCAATAACAGGGTTATAGTTATAGTAAACCCTGACCTTTGAGTAATAATTAAATTGAAAATTGATTATTTTCTCCTATTAATAGAAACAAAACAACTGAATAGGTTTTTTTCAAAGAAAGATCCAACCATGATCTGACTGTGAGAGGATCTTTAAGATAAGGATAAACATTTAAAAACTGCAGATTTAATTACAAAAATAGATTATAGCTAAGAACAAATAATGGTTTTAAAATAGAAGAGTGTATTCTATACAAATAGTAACCGAAATACTAGACTTGACTATACTTATGCAAAATAGAACTTAGTTAAAGCAGACAGAGGAAGTGGTTTACTGAGAAGGTGTTACAATGATGAAGACCCCAGGACCACCAGCCCACTGATGACCCCACCAACAATGTCCTAGTCCTTCCCCACCAACCACTAATTAAGAAAATACCCTACAGGCTTGCCTGTAGCCCTGATCTTCTAAGAGGAATTTTCTTAATTGAGGCTCTCTCTTCTCAAATGACTTTAGCTTGTTTCAAGTTGACACAAAACTATCATGCAGAGACCCAAACACATATTTCTTTGAAAAGACATAAAATCATCCAGGACATACATGAAAAATGGTTGACATCACTAGTTACCAGAAAAACTCAAATTCAAACCACAATTCACTAGAGCCCCCATCTGATAAAAAAAAAAAATAGATATCAAGTATTGATGATGTAGACAAACTGAAATCCCAGTGTCCTCATGGTGTGGATATATATATATAGTCATAATAGAAAACAGTATTGAGATTTCTTAAGAACAATTAAAAATGCATCTATTCTATAACAATCTACTCATGATATAATATCCTAGAAGATTGAAATAATTACCTGGAAATGATGGTGTATCAACTTATATGACATTAGTGATGTGTAGGGTCAGTGTATAAAGAGAGTTTGTTTCATTTTACCACATCCTCACCATAGTCTGATTTTTGTTTTCTTAATGACAGCCATTTTGACTGGGGCAAAAATGAGTGGAATCTCACCATAATTTTAATTTGCATTTCTCTGATGGCTAAGAAGTTTGGAAAGTATTTTCCATGCTTACTGGCAATTGGTACTTCATCTTTTGATAGCCATCCATTCATTTCATTAGCTCATTTTTGATTGATCTTTTTGGATGTTTGTTATTTAGTAATTTGAATCCTTTATGTAGTACAAATATTAATTCATTGTCAGATAGTTAAGATAGCAAAACCGTTGTACCATTTGATAGAATAAAATGTTTATTCAATTAGTTGTTTCCTTTATTGTTGTGAAGGAATTCACTTATCAATTACTAACAAATAAATTGTTTCTTATTCGTGGGCCACAGTTTGCACATAGGTATGTAAAACCATTTATGCAAATATAGGTGACACAAAAGTGTGAAGGATTCTGGGTGAAGACATCTAATAGGAAAAGAGATGGGAGAAATGGGAAAACAAGAGGAGTTACGGGGTTGAGTATGATCTGAGTACATGAAATATTTAAAAGAAATGGTATGTATGAAATCCATCAGCATATACAATGAATTTGAGTCGTAAAAACAATGACAAAGATCTCTACTTTCCATGATCATTGTGACATCTTCCATAATAGTAAAGATATGGGGTCATCCTAAGTGCCCATTAAGGGATGAGTCGATATACATATGAGTATATATGTATAGTCAATAATATATCATTATTATGCAGGTTGAGAAATTAAGGAACGAATTACAGTTTGGCATTTACACTGAATAAAACTGTTTTTGTACTTGAAACTGGTTAAAAGAATAAATCTTAATGTTATTTCACATATTTAATTGAATACAGAAAAGTTGGTGCCTAATTAGAGCTTTCACCCCTTCTGACTAGTGTTCATGGAACTGGAGGGTACTCTATGTGCCACCAAAGATGGAAGGTAATCACCTACCCAGGTATCAACCCTGTGACCTGCGATGGAGACCATCCTGCATGATATGCTGGTGCAATCGTGTCACAAAGGTGGGAATGACCAACCACTTTCTGACTGGATTCTATGCCATGATGGCCTAGGGGAAAGGCAAATACTACTGTTCTGCTAAAGGAACACAGCAATAAAATGACTCCTAATGGCATCCTGCTATACCCAGCAATCAGTTCCTCCCTCCTCTGTCATCAGAGCAGCTTCCACTTAGAGAAGATGGGAAAAACAGAGGCCTACATCTAGACAATGTAGAGAGAGTGAGAGACTTTGGTATGTCTTCCTCAAACTCCTTCTCTCAGGACAGAATTATGGTTCAGGGAACAATGTGGGGGGAAAAAAGCAGAAAGATTGTAAGAGTTAGAAGGAATGAAAGGAAACAGTGTTTTCCAGACCCAACAGGGGTGACACACATCTGAACTCATGGGGACTATGGTGGCATGAGCAAGGCCTTCACAGGTCCAAGCTATTCAGAAACCCAGTGCTGAGACTGGGAAGTAGGCATGAGCTCCCACTCCTAACCATAAAGCTATCTCTAACTGTCCTCTGTTTGCAAAGGGAAAATTCATTTTCTGCAATGGAGTATCAATGGACACATTAATAACTCATAAGGGTAGAACCATGCCAAGTAGTGGATGGCCAACACAAATGAATCCAATGGTATTTGTGCAGAGTTTTGTCTCACGTTGTTCTTTTGAGCATCATTTTCCTTAGTGATCTTTTACTTGTATATTATGTTTCTGGTTTTGTGTTTTTTAAATTGGTTTCTTGAGCTTTTTTTAGTTTTTATTTATCTTTGCTTCTCAGTTTTTTTGTGTTCTAAAGAAGGAATGAAAGAAACCCATCACCTAGGACATTCTCAATTCTGTCAAATTGAAAATTAATATTACCCATTACAAGCAGAATACAACAATTGCTTATTCATTCACTTGTTGATAGGCATTTGGGACTTTCCAGTTTGGGGCTATAAAAATAAAATTTTCTATCAACATTTGTCAAAAAATCTTAGTATAAATATTCTTTACTCAGGAGCAAATAAAGAATCTAAAACAGAACCATTAGGTCATATGCTACAAGTATCTATTTGCTTAATCTTAAATGAAAACAGCAAAACCTGTCAACATTTTATGAAGTTGTTGTAAAATTTCACATTGCCAACAAAGGCACAAGAAAGTTCCAGTTTCCCTAGTAACCAGTGTCAACACTAATACTGTTGGTTTGATTAGTTTCAGCCATTGAAATAGCATATATCATAATTCTCCTTGTGGCTTTGATCAGTGCACTGCAGTGACTAACGATGTGGTACACCTTTTATGTGTCTAGTTGCCAATAACGTGTTTATCTTCCTTGACAAAGTATATTTTAAATCTTTTGATGAACTTCATGAGATCCCTTTTTTTTTTTTTTTTTTTTTTTTTTTTTTTGGTTTTTCGAGACAGGATTTCTCTGTGGTTTTGGAGCCTGTCCCGGAACTAGCTCTTGTAGACCAGGATGGTCTCGAACTCACAGAGATTCGCCTGCCTCTGCCTCCCAAGTGCTGGGATTAAAGGCGTGCGCCACCACCGCCCGGCTGAGATCCCATTTATTAACTGTTGGTTCTAATATTGTCATTACTTGGAGCCTTGTTTAGAAGGTTCTATCCCATGCCAATGAGTTCAAGCATATTCCTACTTTATCTTCTATCCGACTCTGTTGGAGTTCTTGATCCATTTGGAGTTGTGTTTTGTGCAGAGAAATAAAGAACAAACTTCATTCTTCTGCATATAGTTTGATCAGCACCACTTGTTGAAACTGTTGTGTTCTCCAATGTGTACTATATGACATTTTTAACAAAACTAAGGTGACTTTAGTAGTGTGGGCTTAAATATGGATTTTCAATTCTTTACCAGTGATTATTGTATAATTTTTCTTTTGCCAGAAGCATACTGTTTTTTATTATTATGATGATAGTTCTGTAATATAACTTGCTATCTGGGATGGTAATACCTCTAGCATTTTTTTTTTCAGGATTGTTTTGCATTTCCTGGGTCTTTGGTCTTTCCATATGAAATTTAAGGGTTTTTTTTTTTTTCAATTTCTGTAAAGGAATCAGTGTGGAAGTTTCTCTCAAAAATTCAAAAATAGACCTGTCACATGATCCAGCTATTCCATTCTTGAACAAGCAGCCAAAGATGTTGCCACACTACGGCAGATCTATCTGCTCATCCATGCTCATTGCTGCTGTCTTTGCAAGATCAGAAATAGAAACAACTGAGATGTCATCCTCAGACAAATGGATGATGAACGTGTGGGGCATTTATGAAGTAGAATCTTGATAAATAGATGAAACTGGAAACATCAGTCGGTGTCCTCGCAACACAGACCCAGAGAGACACATGCCACATTTTCTGTCATGTGTGGTTATTAGCTTTGAATTTTCAAATATATGTAATTCATTTGGAATACCCATAGATGAGAGGAAATTAGTAATTTCCCTAGGATGGCTCTCAAGGGAAGGGAAATTGACTAAAATGATACAGAGAGTTAAAGAGCAGCGATGATACCAAGTTAAATTGGGTTTGGGGATAGGAAAGCAGTGTACAGAAAGGAATAAAGAGAGAGATGACTGGCTGACAATGCTCTTATAAGAAATTACTGGTTAACAAATAAAAACCTCAGTGCCAAGAATGAGCTGCCTTCTTTGAAATATTTGGCCAGTGAGGTCCCATAGACTCCCAAACATTGCAGGGTATTGCCAATGATCTAGACCATCATAATAAGACCCTGTTGTTGAATACATCATATGCTTTAGTCAGTATAACATGAAGAAATTCAGCTGGTACACACCTGGAACCTTCATCACTACTGGCTAACTTTCACAGTGCTGGAAGGGGCTATGTGTGCTGCCAGCAGAGAAAAGTGATCTTCCCTCTCAGTCAGCTATGAAGCCTGGGAGGTACCTAACAACTGGCCTGGGAAAACAAACCAATTTTTGGTTATGAATATTCATCTTTTAGGTATATTATGATAATTGATGTATGTGATAAATACGATGTTAATTTATTCATTTATTTTTAATATTTAAATTTTAATATTTAAGTAAATAAATATTTAATATTTTAAATTACTTTAGTATTAGTAATTCAGGTATTATAAAATAAGCTAGGCATGTGTTTTCCCCCTCTTTAACTTTATGGAAGATTGTGTGTAGAGGTGGCAACTCTCTGAATTTTACCTCTGAAGAGTAAATCAACAAGATTAACAGCATATTAATACTTGCTACTATCATCTCATTTTATAGATGAGGAATAGCATATGTAAAGAAGTTACCTAGCTTGCCATAGGGAAGTGATGGACCCAGGATGTGAAAGAGTTACAGACTCTGGAATTCATGCTCTTCATCATTGTATTGAACTCTTTCTCAATTATGTTCAATTTTCTAATCTCATCTGACTCCAAAGGTTTTTGTTTGGATTTCAAGACAGAGTCTAATGCAGCCAACATAGAACTCAAACTTATGTCACCAGGGCTGACTTTAAATTCCTGATCTTCCTGTCTCAGCTTCCTGGGTACTGGGATGACAGGTACATGCCACCATATCCAACTTCCCTGCTTTTAGAGGAAACGATACCCTCCCAGAAAGAGGCAAAGTTGTATTGTGGGCCCCAGAAACATTCTCTTATTTCTTTTGGCTTACTGCTTATCTCCTCCCCCATAGCTTCCATTCACACTAACAAAATAGGAATATTGCTTCTCAGGCTAACATGACACATTGGTGTGAACATAAATTAACAACTTCTATGCTTACTGTGTCTGCATCACAATTCATTGGCAGGAAGATACTCAGTTAAAAGTTTTGTTTGGATTTAAGTCCCATTCTCCAAGATGAAACCCGTACCTGGTACTGCCACTGGGGCCAGCTACCTGTGGCTTGTGAGGTCGTAGGTTTTAGAGGAAAGCCTCCTTTATTATTCTGCTCAATGCAGATAACATTCAGAAATTTTCTCATGACACCATTGCACCCATATTAGTGTATCTTTAACCCTCAGAGAAGCATCTTTTTGCATAAGATAGGGATTAATATACAGTCCAAATTAATTAAAACTGTTCTTCCCCGGATATGATTTAGAAGCTGTAGCAATGAATTTTTGCCTGTCTCAATATTCACGAATGTTCTCCTAGATCATCTTTCAGAGAATGGTAATGAGGGTTTTGCACACCCACTCATCACTCATTTTGGTTGAATTTTACATCTTTTTGGTTAATTTGTCAAAATGGAAAATCTTTACAGTACTGAGTTTTTCAGCTTATGAACACAGCATGTTTCAGTTTACTTAGGTCCTTCTTAATCTTTCTCCTCAGCATCTTTTAGCATACGACTTTTGCCTATTTTCTCAGATATTATTGTCTAAGGCTTGATGTTTTTGAAATTGATATTTTATTATTTAATTTCGTACTTTCTATTTCTGGTGTTTAAAAAAGGGCAATTGACTTTTTGTATTGATTTGAAGATCTACAACCTTCTCAGTAATTAATTACAGTAGTTTTTATAGATTGCATTGATTTTATACTAGTAAGTTCATTTTACATGGGAATAAAGAGTTCTTCCTAATATTGTGTTATTTACTTGCTTATTCATTTATTTATTTTTGCTTGCTTTATTGCATTGGCTAGCACCTAAAATTTCAATTTGAATAGACATTAAAGTCAGATATCCTCATCCCGCACCTGACATGAGGAGAAATGCATTGAGTCCTTCACCATTAAGTCTGTTAGCCATGGGGTTTTATAGTCACCTTTGTGAAGCTGAATTAGGTCACTTTTTGTCTTTGTTTGCTGAATGACTCTGTCAAAAACACATGGCAAATATATTTTTCTTCATTTATCAGGATCATATCTGCATTATTTTCCTTAATTTGTAAACATGAGGGTCACAGCTTTTTAGTTTGGAAAATTTCATTAGATTCCTCTGTTAAATCCAACTTGATAATGATGTACTGTATTCACAATGTTGACTTTTCCATGCAAAAAATGTACTTGAAGACTTTGTATATATGCTTGTAATGGATATTAATCTATCTAGTGTTCCTGTAGTTTGTAATATTTTATTTTTGTACTTTTTAGTATTAGAGTAATTCAGGTATTATAATTGAGTTAAGTGTGTGTTCTCCTCTCTTAAACTTTACAGAAGATTGTGTGCAGACTTGGCAGTTTTCTGAATTTTACCTCTGCATCTAGAAAAATATATAAACAGTATTAATGATATGTTACTATTTGCTGCTATCGTCTCGTTTTATAGATGAGGAAGAGCATATGTAAAGAGGTTATCTAGCTTGCCGTAGGGAAATGATGGACCCAGGATGTGAAAGAGTTACAGACTTCGGAATTCATGCTCTTCATTATTGTATTGAACTCTTTCTCAATTATGTTCAATTTTCTAATCTCATCTGACTCCAAAGGTTTTTGTTTGGATTTCAAGACAGAGTCTAATGCAGCCAACATAGAACTCAAACTTATGTCGCCAGGGCTGACTTTAAATTCCTGATCTTCCTGTTTCAGCTTCCTGGGTACTAGGATGACAGGTACATGCCACCATATCCAACTTCCCTGCTTTTAGAGGAAACGATACCCTCCCAGAAAGAGGCAAAGTTGTATTGTGGGCCCCAGAAACATTCTCTTATTTCTTTTGGCTTACTGCTTATCTCCTCCCCCATAGCTTCCATTCACACTAACAAAATAGGAATATTGCTTCTCAGGCTAACATGACACATTGGTGTGAACATAAATTAACAACTTCTATGCTTACTGTGTCTACATCACAATTCATTGGCAGGAAGATGCTATATTAAAAGTTTTGCTTCTGATTTTTTTTCTGCGAGTGGTATGGATTTGAGGAAAGGAAATAGCTGATAAGCAGATCATAGAAGTTTCTGTGTGTGTCCCTTTCTCTAAGCTGAAGATATTTGGTTTCTATTTTCAGGTTCACGTTATTGTCTTCACCATTTCTTGAAAAGAATGAAGGAAATGGGGTCTCAGTCCATTATTGTTTTACTGTCATTTGGATGTTGATTTCAGGATTCAGTTAAAGGAGCTGCATACATGTCCCCA
This sequence comes from Chionomys nivalis, assembly GCF_950005125.1. Taxonomy (NCBI): domain Eukaryota; kingdom Metazoa; phylum Chordata; class Mammalia; order Rodentia; family Cricetidae; genus Chionomys; species Chionomys nivalis. The sequence goes on along the minus strand of NC_080090.1, from coordinate 52,446,386 downwards.
TGGTGTTTATTTGTTTGAAGAGGATTCTGTAGTCTTTCATAGGTGTAAATCCTCATTGTGTCAAGCTCATTCCACTGCACGAAGACTTTTAACACAATGGTATGCTTGAAGAAATGTAAGAAGCAACTGGGATAAATTTTTCTTTACAATATTCCAATCATAGCTTTTATTTTTCACTGCTTACCAATAGGAGAACTCCACTGAGTATTTCAGAAAAGGCTAGACCTGGTTTCTAATGGCTAAGTAATATGTAGATGTTCATCAGGGCTCTCCTAGAAACAGAAAACATAGGTAAATATGCATACAGTCACATGCATTCGTATATTTATATACATGTATATCCTATATGCAATGGATCAATACTTTATATAGTAAATATACCGTGACACAAACGATACAAAGATATTCGTCATAAAGTATTGGTGTCATGAAACAGAAGCCAAGAAGCTCCATAATCTCCTGTCTACGGCTAAATACCTGGGAATAATCAGTGATGCTGGTGGTCAGAGATTTGAGAGACAGGATATCTATGTATGACGCGGCTTCCAGCCGAGGTTTGACAGCCAGTGAACAAGGAGTACCCAGGACAGAAGATGGATGGCCCAGCTCAACAGTCAGGCAGTCAATTCAACCAACCTCTGCTTTGTCCCCCCCTATTTAGGCTCTCAAAGGGTTGGATGACATCCATCCCATTTATCCACCAATTTAAATGCTAATCGCTCCTGGAACTATCTTCACAGATACACCTAGAAATAATGTTTGTCTAGTTGTCTGGGCATAAGAAGGCCCAGTTAGTCAGACACAGAAAACAAACCATCGCAGTGTGATTCTGTGATGAAAACCTCATTGTCTATGACTAGAAACATACAAAGAGCCTTGAAGTACAAATTAAATCATGTAAGATATATGTAAAATATATCATATATAGTAAAATTTAGTACTCAAAATTAAAGCATCAAGTGCTTAATACAGTTTTTAAAAACATGCTCACTATTTTTTTTTTTTTTTTTTTTTTTTTTTTTTTTTTTTTTGGTTTTTCGAGACAGGGTTTCTCTGTGGTTTTGGAGCCTGTCCTGGAACTAGCTCTTGTAGACCAGGCTGGTCTCGAACTCACAGAGATTCACCTGCCTCTGCCTCCCGAGTGCTGGGATTAAAGGCGTGCGCCACCACCGCCCGGCTAATGCTCACTATTTTTAGGATGCCTTCCGGACTGACATCTTTGCATCCAGATTGTTCTTAAGTGCTCTGCATTCAATTCTTAAGGAGTCAGTCTGCATTTGAGGGTTCAGGTGCATTCCACTTCATCCTGTCCCCTCCACAGACCCTTCGAGGGTAAGAAAACTCCTCTCACAGTGCCTAGAACTGGGCTCCACACACGAGGACGTCACGTGTGATTCCACGCCTTCATGATCTGCATGTGTCCCATTTCACGAGCAGCCTGATGTGCCTTTGCCTCTGAGCAGTTTCTTCCCCCGAGACTATTTAGCGTCACGATTTCTAGGAAGTCGACATTTGCAATTGCTTAAATATTTCCTGTCAATCCACTGAGTTGTTTGCAAGATGAGCTGAACTTTAGGAGGTATTATTTTCTGGAGAGAACTTCAGCCTCAGTTAATACCGTTTCCCAACGAAAACACATCATGCCGTTTCAGGCAGATTTCAAAGCTCCTGTTTACCCCTCCTCTAGCGTGCCCGCTCCTTTGCAGAGTGCAATGTCTCCAAATTGCTGAGACTGTAATTTCCATGACAGTGTCGTCCATCTCATTTCTTGCCTGTCCTTTCAGTTTTTGAAGGTTAGATACATTCTTCCTGGGTGTTTGTCAAATTGTTTATCTGCTCCGGAACCAGCTACCCATGCTCTGCTCAGAATATTTTATGCAGATTCCTCCTTCCCTTGTTCTTGGACACCTCAAAAAGCCTGCCGCCACCACATCAGGAAGAGAAACATCTTTGATGGCTGTTTCATTTGCTCTGAACCATATTCATTCATGTCAGTTTTTGCTGCTTACTGGTTGGACTCAGAATATACGCTGTGTCAACAGACAGAACCATTGCTATTTGGTCATGAGTCTGTTATGCATTTCTGTCTTCCTCCAGTTCGGTGCACACACAGGATCAGAGGTTCCACTTCATCAGTATTCAAACCTGTTGTTCCTATAAGAAGGAGGATACACATGAATTCACATAGTCTCTCTCTCTCTCTCTCTCTCTCTCTCTCTCTCTCTCTTTCTCTCTCCCTCTCTCTCCCTCTCTCTCTCTCCTTCCTATCTCCCCCTCCTTCCCTTTCTTTCCTCCATTGTATGTCATTCTTTCTCTCTCTCTTTTTATCCCTTTCATAGATTTTTTTAGGAGTTAAATATTATTCGCTTTACGAAAAATTTACAAATTTAAATTAAAGGGAACTTACACCTTTAGTTACTGGTTAATGCATTCAGAAAGGCTTTTAGAATGCAACCACATACTCAATATTGTATAAGTAGTAGAAACAAAAGGTAAATAAAATAATGCTCTTGGCTTTGTAGAAATGAAAGTATTTAGTTTGAGAACAACGTGGAGACTGTGTTGGTGGTTAGTTTTAGCTGCCAACTTGATATAACCTAGAGTCAAGAAAGTCAAGCTGGCAAGAGAGTTCTCATGAAGAATTACCAAGATCAGGCTGACCTGTTGTCATGTCTGTGGGATATTTTCTTGATTTTTGATTGATTCAGGAAGACCCAGAACATTGAGGGCAGTAAACACAGTCCCCACAGCTTTGGGTCCTGAACAGGATAAGGGAGCAGGAAGCTAGCTGAAAGCAAGCAATCAAGCAAGTGATGATGCTCGTTATCTCTTGACTCCTGGCTGTGGATGCAATGTGACTAGGACTTGATGTCCCTGAAATGATGGAGTGTACTTGGAGTGAAAAGGAAAAACAAAACAAAAGAAAAAATCCAAAACCAAAACAAAGAAACCTTTCCTCACCTATGTCCTTTTTCTACTAGGATGCTTTGTCATAGCAACAGAAACGTTAACTAGAAGAGAGATGAAGATAAAGATGGAATTTTTCTTACTTGTACTGGAACATGATGCTTTTTGAAAGTTTTATGCCTAAAAAGGATGATGTCATATTCCAGAGTTGCTGGCCCTTCTCCTCTAAAGAGGAGAGCTTCTTTTCTGAAAATAATTGTTTTCTTGCATTTGGATAAATGTCACTTCACTCTACATTTTGTTTATACAGAGAAGCGCATCTGTGCTGCATTCCTGGGAAGGAAAAATGTAGTTCAAACGTTTCCATAAAACGTGGGCAATTAGCTTCATGTGGGTGAAGCTGCTTTCCACAAAAGTTCCTGATGAACAAACCTGCTGTATGACTGGGAGTAAGAACGAGATTGGGATATTCCTCTTCTGCTGGGCACCAGAAATAGACTTCCTTACATACAAGGCTATATTCAAAACAGTCATTGTTCAGAACAATGTTGTGATTAGATTTTTTTTTTATGGTAGTGGTTTTTCTCTCCCCTCTGTTCTTTTCTTCTTGCTTTTGTTCTTGTTTTTCTTGTTGTTCTTGTGCTCCTCCTCCTCTTCATCTCTGCTTCTTAAATTTAACTTCATCTCTGTTCCCCCCAGCCATTGATTAGGTATTGGCTTCTGGCGAATGTTAAAGGCTTTGAGATGTGCTTTGATAATCTAAAGATCACAAATGCATATTGCTGGAATAGAATGTGATAAATATCAGAGAAACTCATGATGAAATGACAAAGTGAGAACAGGAGATGGGCAGAGTTGGTGTCGGTCTGTTCTACAAGGCCATGAGTGAAAACCTGTCTCGGTCTGTACAGCATGAGTCCCACTCCACCCACACCTTGGAAATGTCCTGGGACTTCAGAGGAGGCAGCTCTATGATGGTCTGCACTTCGTGAAGATGATGAGGACCGTGAAGAAGGAACATTAGCGTTTAGATTAGCATTTTTTGACAAGTGAAAGAAATGCAACCATTTTAGAAGAGGGTCTTGAAAAGCCAGGTGTATTGGTATGGTGTGTTGAGGGACCACCAAACGCATCACATCTAGAACTAAGTACAACAAAACTACTTTCTGATGCATTTGTTGACTTAATGTAAATACAAGGACTACACTAGGGAGTTTGGTACACATAGGTCAAAACTACAGAGCAGCCAGAAACAGTGAGCAACAGGGAGAACTGGAATAGTTTCTCAGGTCCCAACACAAGAACACCATGGTATGGGGACACCACAAAATGCAGAAGTTGTACCTGATACTGAAGTTGTTTACCCATGAATAATGATACCAGGAAAAGATGATTCCTTTCTGAAGGAAAAAAATACCCTATAATTTAGGCTCTAAGAATGTTTCTAAGCTATAATCAGGGGCATTTGGATACATAATAAAAGTATTTTAAATATAAAAGAAAAAAGATTCTAGAGTAAGAAAGCACTTGAACAAACTCAACAGTAGATCTGCAGTCCTAAAACCTACAGATATTGCCATTATCAGTCATCTCCTATTACATAATAAGTATACAACATTTAAAAAGAATTTAAAAACAAGTAAATTTAGAAAAAATGGAAATGGGAGAATACAAACCTTTAAAAAAACTTTATAGGTATCAACTATGATTTTTGGAACTAAAAATACAATTTCAAATTATTATTCGAAGATGATCTAAACAACAGTCTAAAACTAGCCAAGTGGAATGGATTTCTCCAACATAAGAAATAAAATAGGGTTGGGCAATGGTGGTGCACCCCTTTAATCCCAACACTCAGGAGGCAGAAGCAGGTGGATCTCTGTGTTTGAGGCCAGCCTGGTCTACAGAGTGAGTACCAGGACACGTGCCAAAGCTATAGAGAAACCCTGTCCCCCCCCCAAAAAAAACCCACAAAAACAAAAACCAACCAGCCAAAAAAAAAAAAAAAACAGGAAGAAGAAAAAAGAAATAAAATAGAGATCATAGAAAAAAAATCTTAAAGCTTTAAAGGATTGAAGCAATAGTTTTAGTGGACACGCAATCTGAGACCAAAAGGACAACATACAGAAGAAAGAATGAAAAGGGACAAGGTAGAAATAAAGTATATACATGCATCTATGTATATGACACACACACACACACACACACACACACACACACATATGTATATGTATGTTTCCAAACTGAAAAACACCAAAAGATAAAAATAGAAAAAGTCAGATGGGAAAAAGTGTATTTCTTTTTTACTTTCCTTTCTATCAATTTATTAAATTAGTCAATTATTCAGTTAGTTAAGCAGGTTCTCACGTACCCCGGGCTGAACTCTCTGCAGCAGAGGAATATCTAGAACATATGATCCTCTCATTTCCATGTCCCTAGTTCTTGTGGGACAGGCATGTGACACCACACTAGGTCTTATGCAGTGCTAGGCATGGATTCCAAGGCTCCATGCATGCTTAACAAGAGCTCTACCATCTGAGCCCACAACTTGGTACTTTACAAGTTATAATTTCTAAGAGAAAAATAAATCTTTTAAAATAACAAAGATGTTAAAATTTTTCTTTGATTTTTCTTTTTTATTTAAAAACTTTAACTTTTTTCTTTTATTAGAATTTCAGACATGAGTACTATATTTACATTATTTCTAACCCTTCCCCCTTCCAACAGCCCCTATGTCTCTACTAATATTCTTTTTAAAAAATGCTGCAAGATCCCCGCCTCAGTAGGCAGCAGAAATGCTGTAGGTTCCAAATGGTAGTAGAGGGCCATGTGGTGGCAGGCAGCGGGCTCTGTGAGCAGCCAGTCCCAAGCAGAAACGGCTGTCGGTCCCTGAGCAGAGGCTGGTCCTAGGCAGGGAGACACATGGCGGGCGGGTAGAAGACAGAGACATGGATAGACACGACTTGCAGAGTGAGGCTGAATATTTATTCAGGAGGTTATGGAAGAGGAAGGGTGAAGTGGGGGAGAGAGAGAGAGAGAGAGAGAGAGAGAGAGAGAGAGAGAGAGAGAGAGAGAGAGGTGGAGAAAGAGACAGAGAAGGGAAGAAGCAAAGAAGTGGGGAGAGAGGCAGAAGCGAAGCTGCCTCTCCGAGAGGAAGATGGAAAAGAGCGAGCTCAGGCTGGAAGCTGGAGATTAGCCTGCCTCAGCAGATGGGGGAGGGAGTGGGCGTGTCTTGTCTCTTAAAGAGACAGAAAACCATAACACCTACTCCTTCTGAAATTTATGATCTATTCTTTAGTTATTACTGTTATACACAAACAAAACTAAGGAACAGCTCCAAAATCTTCTGAATTCGCTTGCTTATGTGTACCTGAATTCAGAATGGACCCCTTGGGTTGGAGAGCCTGTCAGCGGTTTCATGTCTAGAGGAAATGGACTCTCATTCTCTCAGCAGCCGTTGATGGCCTGTAGCTCCTCATCTAAGGGTGGAACCCGTGAAAATTCCCCATCCCTGTTGTTTTGTCAATAGTGCAATTATGTGGTTGATGCACCTTTTCCACTCTGGTTTATTTACGCAGCAATACTGCAGTTTCTCTGTCATGTCTAGGCATCAGGTGTGGAGGCCCGAAAATGGGAGCCTATTTCCACATTGACCAAAGCTCAGAGAATAGGAACTTACCGCTAGTTCCTTCAAGGCTCTTGCACTTCTACCTCAAACCAAGGTTCCACCTAGAGTTCTGCTCTCTCAGGTTAGTGTCAACAGATGTGGCTAATTGCCAGACCCGGTGTATTTCAGGAATAGAGAAGTAGATGGTTCTTACCTCAAACAAGAGTCTAAAGGACCTAAGTTCCAGTTCCCTTAAAAAGATAACATTGGATTCCACCCAGGGAGTGGTTTGCCTACAGAATGTTTTGGTCTAAGATGAGAGCTGAGAGAGCAACTTGTTTTGTTCTAACAACAGAACGTCATGGAAATAGCCTGCAACTTTCAATTGGTCTGTTCATTTCCTTATATCATGTTAATGTAGTTTTCTTTCTTTCTTTTCTTTCTTTCTTTCTTTCTTTCTTTCTTTCTTTCTTTCTTTCTTTCTTTCTTTCTTTCGTCTTACTCCTACCTTTTTGTTTCAGGAGTATTTTAAGCAGTTGGAAATTAAATGTGAGCAAATTTCAGTACTCACTGAAATTCCTTTCTGATACTATTCTATGTTTCTCTGTTTTATTTTTTCATTTGCATCTTCAATACATTCTTTACTGTATTTCTAAATCCCCATGCCTGTACCCTGGCGAGAGTTATTTTTGTCAAGGCTGGTCCCCAACAATTAACGTATTCTTTTATTTAAAAATTTTAAATTTTATATACTAGCCCTAGTTCCCCCTTTCTCCACTTTTCCTGCCCCCACCTTTCCCCATCCCATCCTCTCCCCAACTACTCCTTAGAGGAGGTAAGACCTCCCTTGGGGAGTCAACAATGTCTGGTAAACAAAGCTGAGGAAGAACAAAGCTCCTCCCTCCTGTATCAAGGCTGAGCAAGGCATCCCACCATAGGGAATGGGCTTCAAAAAGTCAGTTCGCGCCCAGGATAAGCCTGGTCCCACTGCCACGAGGCCCCTCCAACAGATGAAGTCACATAACTGTCACCCACATTCAGAAGTTTTAGTTCGGCCCGGTCCCAATCAGGATCCACAGCTATCAGTCTAGAGTCTGTGAGCTCCCTCTATCTTCAGTCAGCTGTCTCTGTGGTTTTCCCAATCATGATCTTGCCCCTTCTGACTCATATGATCCCTCTTCCCTCTCTTTAAGCTCCAGGAGATTAGCCCAGCTCTTGGCTATGGAGACAGGGTTTCTCTGTGTAGCCCTGGCTGTCTTGGAACTTACTCTGTAGACTAAGGTGGCCTCCACCTTGGAGATCCCCCTACCTGCCTCTGCTTATTGGGTACTGGAATTAAAGGTCTGTGCCACCACTACTGGGCTAGACATCAGTTTTTTAAGGGAATGTGAAACTGACAACTTTCTTTGCAGAAACAATTTTAGGGTTTTTTTTTCTATTTAAAAACAAAACATAAAATCCCATGATTTCTTCTAATGCTATTGGCCTTTTTTTTTTTTCACCTGGAAGCTGCGTTAAATGTGTGTTGAAATTTCACTTTCTTGGAGATTGTAAGCTATTTATATTTTTGTGTCCCTAGCTGCATTCTGGATATTTTCTGTGATGTATTTTGAGTTCATGATTTGTCTTTTCATCTGTATTTAATCTTTTACCCACATCTATCAATTTAAGTGATTTCAAAACTCAATCTGGATCTTTCTCAAGTATATTTGGTTATTTTTATAACCTCATTTTCCTAACTCATATTTTAAACAGATTGAGTATATTTAGGTTTCAGTTAACATATCATAACTTTGACATTCAAACAGGTAAGTTATCACTTTTCTTTCTCTGCTCGTTTTTCATTTATGGCTCTTTAGTTGGGACGGTTGGGAAATCTGGAGAAGAAGAGAACTTGAATAAGCAGATGGCAGGGCTTGAGGCTTCACCTCTGTGTGAGTGTCAGCTTGTGGTCACAAATATTCCAAAGAACTTCGGTTCCATTTTTGTTCAGTTATGAAGCTCTAGATGGATAATTTCAGCTGTCTTATAAGCTTGACTTATTTCACTTTGACTTTCCACAAACAGCATTGAATATTAAAGTTTGAGTTTCATGTGTCATGGAAGCTTCTCTTTCTTTCTAAAAATTCCACATCAAATAGAAAGGAATTTACAAACGGTCTCAGAACTAGTTTGATAATTGTTGTTAAATATCCTTAAAGTCAAAAGTAATTAGTTCCTTTTTTGTTTCGTTACAGTCAAATACTTGACAAGACAAAACAACAACAGCAATAATAACAACAAAACAATACAAAAATGGGAAAGAGGAGACGTTTATTTTGATGCATGGTTCAGGGATCCAGTCCATCATGCTGAGGAAGCCCTGGCATTGGGCCTGAAACTCTATACATCTGAACATTATTTACGTATGATTTTATTAACTCCTTTTCACATATGCCTGTTGGTGTGTGTACAGGTGTTTCCAGGTTAACACACAAATGTTATGTATGTTGTTTTAGAGGCCAAAGTGCAAGCTCGAGTGTTGATCATCAGCCAATTTTGTTTGCTTGTTTGCTTTTCGGTTTGTTTGTTGTTTGTTTGAGGCAGGGACTCTCATTGGCCTGGAATTTGTCACATAGACTAGGTTAGTTGGCCAGTGAAGCCCTGGAATCTGCTTGTATCTGCCTTCCCAGTTGGGGAATGTGTACTACCACATCAGGCATTTTGAACGTGGGTACTGGGGGATCGAACACCAGTCCCTGTGTTTGGAAGGCAAGCTTGTTACCTACTGAGTCATCTCCCCAGCCACCTGGAATAATATTTGTGACACACAAAAAACGGTATCTACCCCTGATAAGATCAAGGATGCCAACAATGACAGAAACTCTCTTTCACTGTGTTTACAAAGAAAGTGTTACTGAACTCAGAACTTCACATTTAAAGATTCACCAGAAAAATCACTAAAAATCAGATTAAGTTTCAGACAGAATTTCAGGCTGTACATCTCTCTTCTAAAATTCAGAAATGACTGTCCTCAATATTTGAAATTTGGAGTGCCAGTATGATTTGATGAAGGAAGGTTCCATTAAGATGAACCACATAAAAACATACGCACAAAAAAACTACTGTATAAAATTATCCTCTGCTTATGTATTTAACAGGCATGTAAACATAAATGAATTCTATGGTCAAAGATTGGTTTGATCCTTGAGCAACTCATTATATGTTTGCAAATATTTTAAAATCAGAGACAACAGTTAGAAATTGGAAACATTTCTGGTCTCCAGCATTTTAGATAAATTATATTCTGCTTGCACTAACATTTCAAGCAGAGTTAGCTCTGTTTGCTGAATCAGATAGACCCATGAGGCTTGCCAGGCCTGTTGAAAAGTCTATTTCTATTCTGGACCTCTCTGAAGATAAGTTTTTATGTCTCCTGGCTAATGGGTCAGAGTGTCAATGTGGTACACTCAAAATCCAAAGAGGTCGTCTGGCCACTGAGCCAGACCTGACAATTAATCCACTACCTTGCAAGAAATATTTTCATATGTCTAGATTATTGGCACTCAGGAAATTCTACTGGCATGAAATATCCCCGAATTCTTGTGGAAATGGCTATTCAGAGAGTGGGGTTGGGCAACTTTATTAAGCAATAACAAAACTTCAAAAACTAAGAAAAAATTACCCAGAAAAAAAAGAATAATATGGAAAGTGAATTGATCAAAATAAAATAAAACATAAAGGAGGGAATGTAGATAGAACAGCTTTGTTACTAGGAGGGAGTGAGGGGTGAAGAACCAGCTCAGTAGCTAAGAGCACCTGCTTCTCTTCTAGGGAATCTGGGTTCAGATCCTAGCACCCACATGGAGGATCACAACCACCTATAACTCCAGTTCCAGGGCATCTTATGCCCTCTTAAATTCTCCAAGAATAAATAAAACTACTATCTCTCTCTCTCTCTTTCTCTCTCTCTCTTTCTGTCTCTGTCTCTCTTTCTCTCTTCTTACTGGGATATTTTCTGGACAGGAAAAACAAAATAAGGGAAGAAATATTTATATTTATAATTATTTATAATAGATATAATTATTTATAATAGATATAATTATTTATAATAAATATTTATAATTAGCAATTCACCTCCCTCAAAAATAACTTTCTTGAAGTAAAATGAAGATCCCAACAAACTTTTTAACTGTTTTTTTTTCTTTTTTTTTTTTTTTGAGCCAGTCCCTTGGTACACAGCCTTGACTGGTGTGGCACTCACTAGACAATCCCAGAATATGCTCAAACTCCTGATAATGTTCCTTCTTCCACTTCCCAAGTGTCAGGATTGTGCGCATCTACATCACACATGGCTACGAAGTATCTTTTAATAAGGGCTTATGAATTAATGAGAAAATATATAGAGATTAGCTATCCTGGGACATAGCTTAACAAACTGCTTTGAAGAAGTTCCCAATTCTTTTTTTTTTTAAAGAAAACAAACTTTTTCATTTTACATACAAATTCAAGTTCCCACTCCCTTTCCTCCTCCCATTCCCTCCACACACTCTCCTACCCCACCCCCACCCAATCCTCAGAGAGGGTAAGGCACATTGCTTTGGGGAAGGTCCAAGGCCCTCCCTACTATATATAGGCTGAGCAAGGAATCATCCAAAGAGAATAGATTTCCCCAAAAGCCAATACATGCAGTAGGAATAAATTCTGGTGCCACTGCCAGTGGCCCCTCGAGTCTGCCTTAACCATGCAACTGCCACCCACATTCAGAGGATCTAGTTTGGTCCTATATTGGTTTCTTGCCCTTCTGGCTGGAGTTGGTGAGCTCCCATTAGCTCAGGTAAACTGTTTCAGTGGGTGAACCCATCATGGTCTTGACCTCTTTGCTCAAATTCTCATTCCTCCAACTCTTCAACTGCGCTTTGAAAGCTTAGTCCTGTGCTCCACTGCAGGTCTCTGCCTCTGTTTCCATCAGTTGCTGGATGAAGGTTCTAAGGTGATATTTAAGATATTCATCAGTCTGACTAGAGGGTAAATCAAGATCAAGGCCCCGCTCCTCTATTGTTTAGGGTCTTAGCTGGAGTCATCCTTGTGGATTCCTGGGAATTTCTCTAGAGCCAGGTTTCTTGCTAAACTTATAATGGCTCCCTCAATCGTGATATCTCTTTCCTTGCTCTCATCTCTGTCCTTCCTCCTTCTTGACCATCCCATTCCCTCAAGTTCTTCTCACCCCTCCCCTTCTCCCTTCCCCTTTCACTCTTCCTTCTCCCCCCACCCACCCCCATACTCCCAATTTTTTCAGGCAATCTTGTCTGTTTCCACTTTCCAGGTGGATCGATATATGTTTTTCTTAGGGTTCACCTTATTACTTAGCTTCTCTAGGATCATGAACCATAGGCTCAATATCCTTTGTTTATAGTTACTATTCATTTATGAGTGAGTACATACCATATTCATCATTTTGGGTGTTGGTTAACTCACTCAGGATAGTGTTTTCTAATTCCATTCATTTGCATGCAAAATTCAAGATGTCATTGTTTTTTTACCACTGAGTAGTACTCTAATGTGTAAATGTGCCACATTTTCTTTATCCATTCTTCGGTTGAGGGGCATCTAGGTTGTTTTCAGGTTCTGGCTATTACAAATAATACTGCTATGAACATAGTTGAACACATGCCTTAGTAGTATTATTAAACATCTTTTGGGTATTTGCCCAAGAGTGGTATTGCTAGATCCTAAGGTAGGTTGATTTCCAGTTTTCTGAGAAATTGTTATACTGATTTCCAAAACAGTTGCACAAGTTTGCATTCCCACCATCTATTGAGGAGTGTTCCCCTTATTCTACACCCTCTCCAGCATAAGTTGTCATTGGTGTTTTTGATCTTCACCATTCTGACAGGTGGAAGATGGTATCTCAGAGTTGTTTTGATTTGCATTTCTCTGATGGCTAAGGATGTTGAACACTTTCTTAAGTATCTTTTTGCCATTTGAGATTATTCTGTTGAGAGTTCTCTGTTTTGTTCTGTACCCCATTTTTCAATTGGGTTATTTAGAATTTTGATGTCTAATTTCTTGAGTTCTATATATATTTTGGAGATCAGTTCTTTATCTGATGTTCTTCACAGACCTTGAAAGGACAATAATCAACTTCATATGGAAAAAACAAAAAACCCAGGATAGCCAAAACAATCCTGCACAATAAAGGAACTTCTGGAGGCATCACAATCCCTGACATCAAGCTCTATTATAGAGCTACAGTAATGAAAACAGCTTGGTACTGGCATAAAACCAGAGAGGTTGGCCAATAGAATTGAATTGAAGACCCGGATATTAATCCACACACCATGAACACCTGATTTTTGATAAAGAAGCTAAAATTATACAATGGAAAAAAGAAAGTATCTTTAACAAATGGTATTGGAATAACTGGCTGTCAACATGTAGAAGAATGAAAACAGATCCATATCTATATTCAAAACTCAAGTCCAAATGGATTAAAGACCTCAATATAAATCTGACTACACTGAACCTGATAGAAGAGAAAGTGGGAAGTAGTCTTCAATGCATGGGCACATGAGACCACTTCCTAAATATAACTCCGGTAGCACAGACACTGAGGACAAAAATAAACAAATGGGAACTCCTGAAACTGAGAAGCTTCTGTGAAGAAAAGGACACAGTCAATAAGACAAAAAGGCAGCCTACTGAATGGTAAAAGTTCTTCACCAACCCCACATCAGATGAAATTCCCATTCTAAATACAGAACTCCAAAGTTTGACCATTCATGAAGCATTCATTCAATTAAGGGATATGAGGCAGGAGAGACTTATGACAACATCTTATCACAGGAAATTGGAAAGATACAAATAAACGGTTTTAAGGTCGCTTGTTTGCTACTTTAAATACCACTACCAAAAGGAACTTGTCAGAAAAGAAGGTTCTTTGGCTTCCACTTCTGGGTCATAACCCATCACAAAAAGAAACCAGGGCTGGAGCCGAAGAGGAAGTCAGAGAGGCACACTGTTTATTGGCTTGCTCCCTTGCCATCTCCCTGACTAGATCTCAGCAGTCTTCCTCACACAGTCCAGATCCCAGGGTCGTGCCACCCAGAGCAGGCGGTTCCCTCTTTCATCATTTAGAAATTAAGAAAATACCCTCAAGGCATACCCATAGGCCAATCTGATAGAGACAATTTCCCAAGTGAGACTCCTTCAGGTAACTCTGGGCTGTGTCAAGTTGACAGCTGAAGATAACTAGGAGAGAGGGGATAAATGAAATGAGAGTACATGCAAGGATGGGCACATCATAATAAAGCCCTTACTTTGAACAGCTCGTGGACACTAATGGAAATATCTTAAGGAAACATGAAAAAAATAAAGCAAAGGTGAAATGAAGATAATGTAGAGGGAATTCTGTCTTAAGTAAAGTTAAATACTGGCTGCCCAAGAATGCCTTATAACACAAGAGTTGGTAGACAGGTGACTCGAAGATTACAGACCAGAAGATCATGTCCTCATCTATCCCAAAAGTGGAAAGACCCCATAGCCATTCCAACCAGATACAGATGGCAAATATGAAGAAAGAGAACAGAAAGCACATCCCTTAGAAACAAAGGACATACACTATGTATACAGTAATCATTACATAAATTCATGGGAATACTTGAGACCCAGTTGAAAACGAAGTATGTTTAACTGCTACTGTAAAAAGAGCAATCATGTCAAACTGACAGGAAAACAAAGTAAATTTCCATTCTATGGAGACACCTTCAGATAATTCTGAAGAGTGAAAATTTAAAAGGTGCTAAAATAAATGTATCAGGCAGATGTGAAAAATATTAAAGTAGATTTTATCATACGATTGTCAAAGTGAACAATAAGCCAAAAAGCATGAACTGAGATAGAGTAACATATTACATGCTGAAAGTTGTAATATTCAAGGAAACTTAGCAGCAGATATGAATGTTTATTCTTCAACAGCCTTAAAACAACAGAGATCAGAAACTGCCTGAGACTTAAGAGGGAATCAACAAGTAGGCTCAGTCACTACTATCAGCCTATGCAGATCACAGAAACATCAAAGTCACCTAAGAATATCAAAGACACAAATGACATTACCAGTCAATCTAGATCTGTGTTTGTGTGTATGTATGCATTCATTTGTGTGACAGGTGTGTGCATGTGTTTGTGTGCACTTATGTGTGCTTATTCATAAGTATCTGTGTGTATGTGGTGTATGTGTGCACATGAGCATGCATTTGCATGCGGTTATATGAGTGCACATACACACATGTGTGATTGTGTGTGCTCGTTCATGAGTACACATGTGTGGGTGCAGTGCTTGTATCTGCCTATGTCAAACTCTGTGAAAGAACATACTTCTCAGTTGCACATGTAATAATTACAACCACTGATCACAAAGAAAAGCTATTTTTCCCCCAAATAAAAGATAATGCAAATGATCATTTCTGATCACAATGCCTCAAAATTTGAAAGGAAAAACATTAAGGTGTCTATGGGAAAAGTTAAATTCCTAAAGAAGAAAAATAACAATCCTAGTTGACAGAAAAAATGAGAACAGAAAGTACTGTTTGAAAAAAGAGGACTGTTAAAAGTCGTTCAAATGTGACTTTAGTGGCCTATTGTAAGTTGTAAAAGCAGTTCATGGATTAAAACTTGTTTACATTTAAAAAGAAAAAAAAGGTAGAAAAAGTATTTCTCAAAGTAGTGTTAATTTATATGCATGTGTAAATGTGTATTTCAGCAATGTGTAGTTAACATACATTGCTCCAGTGTGTGTGCTGAGTTTTTGCATTTTACAGGAGGGAGTCAGTCATGTAGTTGGAATACATAAATCTGAAAGACTTGTCCTTCAGATAGGACAGGTCATGTGTCCTAGGAGCAATTGTGTGCACAGATGGTACATTCTTCTAATTTGTTCCCAGAGAGCACACCTTCTGATTTTCAGAAAGTCTCCATAAGGTCTAGCACTGTTCCAGAATATATGTGTGTGTGTGTGTGTGTGTGTACGTGAACGTGTGCTGGCATATTGTGTGTGTGTGTACGTGAACGTGTGCTCACATATTTGTGTGTGTGTGTGTCTGTGTGTGTGTGTGTGTGTGTGTGATTGTGCTGGCTAGTTTTATGCCAACTTGACATAAACTAGTGTTATTTGGGGAGAAGAAACCTCAATTTAGGAAAATCTCCCAACAGATTGGTCAGAGGGCAAGCCTATGACACATTTTCTTGGTTGAATATTGATGTAGAAGTCACAGTCAATTGTGGGTGCTGGTACCCCTAGGCAGGTGACCCTGGATGGTATTTAAAAAGGCAGGCTGAGCAAATCATGGAGGGGAAGTCTATAAAAAGTACTCCTCCATGGCCTCTGCATCTGCTCTTGTCTCCAGGTGCCTACCCTTCTTGAATTCCTGCCCTGACTTATCCTCAGCGATTGTGTGTGACCTGAACGTTTAAGATGAAATAAATCCTTTCCTCTTCAAGTTGCTTTTGGCCATGATGCTTTGTCACAGCAATAGAAATCCTAAGACACTGACCAATTACCAAATAAATACATTTCTCATTATTAGTCATGTATAATGTTTTAAAAAATCAATACTATATTATTAACTCATTCATGTGATTTTTATGATTTTTTTCTGCTGTCATAATTTGAGTACATTCATGTGTTTTTAAAACAATAAAGAAAATCTAAAGTAAAGTTTGTATTATGGATCTTAACACAGGAGAGAAAACAAGCTTCAAGCAAGTGCCTGCAGGATTTAAAATAGTTTCTTCAACACTTGTCAAGATATGATCACAGATATTGGGCATAAAACATGGGTTAAACATGACATCTCCAGACATGGATGTAGAGTTTAGCCTAATTACTTGTTAGAAAGCTCTATTTGAAATAAAATGTACTTGGCCTTTCTGGAAGAGGGAAAGGGAGAGAATGGGTAACAAATAGCAGTGCAGGGCACACTGGGAACTGAACAGGTTAACAACCCTGCTCAAGGGCTTTGCCTTCATTCGTCACCAGCACTTAGGGAGAGAGTCTCAGTAGCCTCACTTTGCACCAGAAGCCGCCGAGGCATTCATGACCTGGACTAAGAGTTAGTCTTTGAGTTTCACCCAAACTTTCTGGCTTCAGTATCTGTATGCCACTGTTTATTCTCGACTCATTTCACTACTTAATTTCACACAAGTCCCTACAGCTTGTAAGGAATTTTTTTCCAGCTCTCTTACGTAGCTTTTCATGAAATATATCTCAATATGTGGAAAAATTCTAAATAACCCCATCAGGGTTTAAATATCACTGCAGTAGTTATTACACTCTTTGCTCTTAAAAGTACTATGACTGGCTTATGTTAAAAAAATATGACATGATGGTTAAAGAGCCAGTCACTTTTAGCCGCCCATCATACACAATGTCGGTTGTCCTTGGGGTGTGACATCATCTCTGCCACCTTCACTACTCACAGGATTATACTTTCAGTAGACTAAGTCTCTAAGAGGCCACGGGAAGAGTGCTGAGACCTCATGATCTCATTTCAACACATATGCCAGCAAGCGATAAAAAGCGGAGACATGAAATAGAGAACTATCAGTTGATAAAGAAATAAAATTGTCTTTAAATGCTATGTCGTTCAAAGTTTTCCAGGCTGCATTCCTGTCGACAAAGACAGTCATCCCTTCTTCAAAGACAGGGTCAGTCAAGGGCAGCCAGTCATTTATCTCCGAGGTGGCAGAAGTCTATAACTTAAGAGCACCCCACTTGAAAATGACAGTCATCGGGAGGCCCCTTTTATGATATCTCCCGCTTCCCAGCTGATAATAGAACAGAACTTAGGAAGGGCCACTCCGTGCCATGAATCAAAACGTACTTCACAAAAGTCATTTCCTATTGATGTTGGTGTGCCTGTTTCTCATTTATATTGATCAGTGGACATTTGTTTGCCAAGATAAAACTAAAAGAGATTGCCTGGATGCCCCGTGACATTTTCAAAGGGGAAATGCTTTCTCGTCAGCATTCTGTATATGACTGCTTTGCTGCAAGAGAAGATTACAAATCTTCTACCAGAGCAATGTCGGAGATGCAATGAGGATGATAATGCTTAGGGGTCACTTCTTGTTTCCCAGGGGCAGTTTTCTTTCTTTCTTTTTTTTTCCAACAGTGTTGGAAGGTGTATCATTTTTTAAATGAAATGGGAGCATGTGCTCAATTCAATTCAGTTAGACTATAGGAGTTGGATGTTTGCAACCAAACCATGGACCTTATTATTTACAGAGAGTACATAAGTTCTAGGAAACCTCTGCTGCGCTATGAGAGATGAAACACAGGTCCATGAGAAGGCACTGCATTGAAAGGGCTAACGCAGACAGGGGTAGGGTCATGTGCCCCTCCTCCACTCATGTTGGGATGTTGACTTGCTTTATCTAGCTGAGGAATTATTGGAAGTTAGTGGCTAATAGAGGAAGGAGAGTTAGTTATACATTCAGGGATATCATTCCTGGTAGGTTGTCCATGCTTCAGTGTTTGGCTTCATACCCAAGTGCAGATAGGCAGCACTAATTAGATTCAGTGGATTTTTAAAAAACACATAAAGCTGGGAAAGAGCAAGTTTCCAGGAACAGGATGAGGTTGCTGGTCTGGGAAGGGGAGATTTGGAGTGAGTAGGGTCAAAATACAGTGCATATCCGTGAAATTCTCAAATAATGATGTCATTGCATACCTGTTGAGAATCAATCTCTCTCTCTCTCTCTCTCTCTCTCTCTCTCTCTCTCTCTCTCTCTCTCTCTCACACACACACACACACACACACAAACACTGAAATAAACAAAATTCCAACACAACAACCAAAAAGTCAACTCTATACAACGTACAGGAATAATAGATGCTGACGAGAACAGTGTTCCCTGTGGTCAAGAGGAAGAGACAACAGTTTATTTTCTGATTTGGGCAGGATACTTGCTTTCATTTGGTTCATAAAAAGAAGCACTCATGGAGCAACTATCAGAAAACACTGTAAAGGGGTCGCTTTTATGTCACAAGGAAGACACTGATGACCAGGATAGCAGGTGGGTGACAACAAAGCTATCCGGGAATGGCTTATCAAAATCAGCTATCTGCTTTAATTACAAAGAAGCGACTGTAAGACTGAAGCTGGGAGTCATGGATTAATGCATTCAGAAAGGGAGCCTCAAACAAAATGCCCATTAAGCCGCGGTTACTGTATTTTATCTTGACAATGAAATGGACAAGGGCATTGAGAAATTGACCTTCTGTGGTAACGCCGTGTGGCAACACTCTCCTCCTCTGATCTCAGTGCTTCTGCAGGTCAAATACAAATCTTTATGACCACCTGAAGAGGCTCGTGGTGAAGCTCAGTCACCCAGTCCAGATGCATGGATGCTGCTTTGAAGGTCATTCCTAATTTTCTGTTTGTAAAGACACATGACATTCCCCCTAGCTGCCTGATTTTACTTTTTCCCCGAGCTGCAGAAACTATAGGTGGCTTTTATGCAAAGCTCCTTCCCTGCTATTTTATGTCCCATGACGATGTACATTCCAGCTTTTCTTGAAATTCCAGATTTTGCTTTTGTTCCCTCCTTCTTATTATTTCTCAACTGAAATTTGGCTTTCACCTAATGTTTCATCTGCAAACCACCTTTCTTCCTCTTGAGAACCCCCTTGTCTACTCCCTGGAGTACCTACCTAGCTGTGACATTTGTGCTTAGCCAATATGTTGAGTTCAAGAAAATCTACAGAACCAGGCAATGAAAAGAGCTTAGAATATTAGTGCAAGATGATCTGTTGCTGTTGGTGTATGTATGAGTCTGTGGTGTATATTTGGTGTGTGTGTGTATGAGTCTGTGGTGTGTATTTGGCGTGTGTGTATATCTGTATATCTGTATGTGTGGTGTGTATGGTGTGTGTTACAGGTGGTGTATATGTGTCTGTGCTATGTGTATGTATGGTATGTGTATGTGTGTGTATCTCTATGTGTCTGTGGGGTATGTGTGTGTGTGTGCTTGCAGAAGAAGAATTGAAGAGAGTAACAAAGTATAAGAATAGTTTAGATAGTCTGTGAAGGAGAGATTGAACAGATATTAACTCTATTCTAATAATAAGGAATATTAGCGATACCATAAACCTTAAAAATAATAAATTCTCAATTATTTTCCTTCAATTCAAGATATTACAGGTGGGTGATCTCTTGCTTTCTGCTAGAATCTGTCTATGGCACAACAACTATAGAGAGGGAGTCATTCTTCTCTACTTTCTAATAAGGCTTCTCATTTCTTAAATTAGACAAATCTTTCTGCCTAGTGTTGAGTCTATCTGTCCAGTTCTCTCTAGATAATGAATTCTTCTGCTCCTGTTCCTATATATTTTGGGGGTAGCTAACACATGATCTTATTCAAATATTTAAAAACTCAGCAATGACCTGGAGAGAAGGCTCAGTGGTTAAGAACACTTGGCTGCTCTTCCAGAGTACCGGAATTTAATTCCCAGCACCCATGTGGCAGCACAAACTATCTATAACTCTAAGATCTGAACCCTCATACAGACATACATATAGACAAAACACCAAAACACATAAGACAAAAATAAATGAATCATTTAAAAAAAATCTCAACCAGTGTTTCTTAGATCACTTGTTTGGTTTTGCAGACATTTTTTGGGGTTCTTTTAAAATTACTACACACACAGACACAGACACACACACACACATACACACACACCCCACAGGATGCAAATCCCTAGAGAACATAGATTCTCTTTCAGTCATTTGCTTTCTGTTTCTCTTCAGGTAGGGGAAAGGCCTTGTGAAATTTCCCCGATCCACATAGGGACATCAACTGGAGTGGTTGGTTGATGGAAGTTTGTGTCCTGCCTGGTCCTACAACTTTTTAGTCCCAAAGAAACAAATATAGGCTTTTATTGATTACAAATGGCTTGGCCTATTAGCTCAGGCTTATAATTAACTAACTTTTGCAACTTAAACTAACCCATAATTCTTGTCTATGTTTAGTCACGTGGCTTGGTACCTTTTCTCAGTAAGGCATTCTCATCTTGCTTCCTCTGTGTCTGGCTTGTAACTAACTCTCTGACTTTCCTCTTCCCAGAATTCTCTTACTTAATCTGGTCACCCCACCTATACTTCCTGCCTGACTACTGACCAGTCAGTGTTTTATTAAACTAATACAAGTGACAAATCTTTACAACATACAAGAGCATTATCCCACAGCAGGTGGTCATTGTTCAGGATTTGTTTATATAGTCATATTGTTGAGATTTTATGGCTGAAACTTGTGTCTTACATATCAGACGCAGTCTCACAGCAAACTTCCTGGTGTTCTGGCTCTTACAATCTTTCTGCCCCCTCTTCTATGATGTTCCCTGAGCCTTAGTCATAGTTCCTTAGCCTTCTGTTGTAGATATATCAACTGGGTATGAGCACCCCACAGATATTTGTTCTCTAGGTATTGACTTGTAGCCGCCTTCTTTAATGGTCTCTGTCTGCTGCAAGAAGTTGCTTAGATGCTGGGTAAGAGTTGCACTCATTGGACTAGAATTGAGGACTGGATTGTTGATTGTGGTGAGGCCTGAAAGTTAGATGTGCCATGGGCTGATAAAACTGGCCTGGTACACAAAATGTATGATCAGGGCCAAGCTCAAATACTTTCTAATAATAATTATGATGAAGTATTCTGTGGGACAACATTCTATCTTCCAGTACTTTCAGTATTATTATTTAGTAGTTTCTAATATTTGCCTAATATTACATCTTATCATTTGAGCATTTATTCATATTGATATATGTATCCATCCATTCATCATTCATTGGATTATGTTGTTTATGTATTTCTAGTCATGTACCATGCAAGTCATTGAAAATAAAAAGCCTACAAAATTATTCATGCTGCCAAGAGAATTCTGTCTGAGGGTGTAAATAAGCAAATACACTAATAGGTTGCAGTGTTATTATGGACAAATGATATGTGAGATCAGAGAGGTTGAGTTGTGTCATATAAATGAATGGGGTAGCGAAAGGGTTAGAGGCCCTTCCCAGATGAAGAGTTACTGAGATGAGCTCCTCATAACCATTATTAGATTTAGTACAAGACAATCGACTCTACATTCCTTCATCCTCATTTTTCCCAGGATTCCCTGAGCTCTACCTATGTGGGTCTACACCTGTTTTTTTAAGTTGATAGATGAAACCTCTCTGTTGATAACTGGGCTAGTCACAGGCATATGAGTATAGTAGAATGTCATAAGGCATCATTACATTGACTTATTTTTCCAGTTTGGTTCTATCCTAGGTCTCTGGGATATCCATCCTCTGGGTCTCAGTGCTCCAGGCAGTGTCAAAAGTGGGTTCCCTCTCAGGCTAGACTGGAAATGTCAGGGGTTGCATGGGTCTCAGGCTTGACCAGTCACTGGTTGGCCATTCCCACTATTTCTGTGCCTCCCTTACTCCAGAGCATCTTGTAGGCAGGACAAATTGTAGGTGCAAGGTTATGTGGCTGGGTTGGTGTCCTAATCCCTCCCCTGAAAGTCTAGTCTGGTTACAGGAGGTAGCCAGTTAAATCATGGGGTTCAATGGCACCACAAGAAAACCCACAGAATCAACTTACCTAGACTCATAGGAGCTCACAGAGACTGAACCACCAGCCTGCACAGGATTGACCTAGGTCTTCTGCATGTATGTTACTTTTGTGTAGCTTGATCTTCTTATGGAACTCTTAACAGAGGGAGCAGGGGCTGTCTCCGACTTTTTTGCTGTATTTTGGGAACCCATTTCTCATACTATGTTGCTTTGTCCTGCCATAATATGAAGGAAGATGCCTAGGCTTATTGCAGTTTAGCATGAAGGCGAAGGCGTAAGTCACAAACAATCCCACGCTAGTTTGGAATTATGATTAATATAATGATTATTTATTTAAAGGGGAAAAAACTTACAGATCACCATCCCAGAAAACAGCCCTCTGCGTAATCAGAAAGGGAGTCTAGTTGCCGGAAGCGGAGCAGTAAGTAAGAAAGCGCGAGGAGGGAAGTGGTTGCTTTTTTAAAGGGAGAGAGACCAGGCCCCAATGGGCTGGCATCTCAGTGGCTATTGGCTGGAGGAGCAGAAGGACCTCCCGCAACACCTCCCCCTTTTGTTTAAGTAAGAGAGTTCTAAACCTACTATGAAATTATATACAATAAGTACAAATATCCTATTCTAACTAGCTTAGGTCTTGTATAATAAATAGCTTGGCCAAGTCATGAGTGGAAAGTAACTACATTTATATAGTCTTCAACCCCATTGAAGATCTGAGAAGGGAAATAATGTTACCTGAGTAATTAGGAAGTGCAATCAAACAACTTCCAAAACATGCAACAAATCACAGAGACAACTAGCTACCTGGGCAATCACCCAAGGTCACGTTTGCAGCATTGAAGCAACCAACTTTGGCTAAGGCCTAACATAACTGACACACCATTTTCAAAGGCAAGAAACTTGTCAAAACTATCTTACCCTGTCTTGGCAGGATATGACAGTTCTGTTTTATCCATGGATGCACGCTCTGTATCTCTGTCAGTGGTTGAGGTATGGGCATTTCTTTGCCCAAAGGCCAGTTCAGCCAAGAAGAAAGGCTCCAGGTGGAGTGTCTTTGGTGCTCAACATTCTCTCGGGTATAGAGCGGTGTTACCAGGAGCAATTGTATCTCACAACCACAAAACTCTGAGTTAGATTAAAGGCCATTTTCTACAGCTCTTTGAAGAGGTTGAAGATTATCTATACTGAGTATAATCTCTATGTATCTAAAGAACCTGATTAGTCTAATTATAAATGACAAACTTAGAATACCATTGATCTATATAATTCTCAATACCTATCTAACTTAAAGACTAAGACAATAAATGACTGTGAAACAAATGAGGACAATGGCCTCCAAATATAAACAATGTACAAATATACGTTGCAGTATGGTAAATATATATCAATACACAAACAATATATAAGTATCTTAATCAGAGGTAGAAATGTACACTGCAATATGGTAAATATAATCAATATATATATCAATACAATATATGTCAATACATAAAAACTGTTTTAAACGGAGGTAGAAACATGCATGCATACAATAGTCAATATAATTTCACTTTGTATCAATATATAAGAATCAATACCAATATATTTGTCTCAAAACAATAACTCACAAGTACCAACAAGTACCAATCTATTATCCCATCATCCCATTCTCCCTCTTTTTTTTAAATGATCCCTGAGCTTATAAAATTCCTCCCCCAACCTTCAACCGTATACCAATTATAATCAACCCCTAAATGATGCCCCTAAACCCAAGGGCAAACTTTACTGGGAGAGGGGACGTCGTCCTCTAGAGTTACTTCCAGCTGTCATGGGGGCAATGTTCTTTCTGGGGGATCCTGTGAAAGTAAAATGATGGTTAAATTTCAAGATCAATGTCTTTTAAAATTGTAAATAGTCTCTGAGTATTTTGTGCAGGTCTGGCCAGAATGTTGCATAAGATGTGCACCATTTCAGCTAACCTAGTTGGAACTGTCTTGTGCAGCTGGTACCCAAAACAGGTCTTGTAGTAGCACTATCAGTATCATGACGTCATATCAACCAGGTGGAGTTGTTGTTGTGGGGCCCCATCTTCTTCCTAGAAACTTCAAATATCACTTCGGGAAAAACTCACTGTTCATTGTGAAAAACTTAAACATTAATCATATATATATATATATATTCAATGAAAGGCACAAAGATGTTTTCTAAACTCATATTTCTTTCTGTCCCATATCATGGCTCTTGACATGAGACAGAAACTCCAGAAACTCTGGGTTTTTCTCTTACCAACAGGCTTGGAATTGGAGAGGGACTGAGCAAGAGTCCAACTTCAAAACCAGCTCTATAAATTTAGAAATATTTTAGAAATTTAGAAACCATATAGAAATGGTTTAGTATATTTTACTTACATAACCTATTCAGTTTTCTTGATAGTTCCTATTGGGCAGGTATTTTTCCATCTGTCAGTATCCAAACATCCAGGGTCCCTTGAATTTTTCAAAGATGAGTGTTTTCCTGTGGAAATAAGAACAGAACCCTGCCCCCATTTTATAAGTTTTTCTTACCACCTGTATGAGTATCATCATTGTGGATGAGTTGTCATTTCTCCTTTCCAAGAGGTTTCTCCTCTTCAAATCGAACCTTTATTAATTTTTATGGTATCCACAATTTTTCTTCTCCTGTGGAAACAAGAGTAAAACCCCTTCCCCAACGTAGCACATCTCCTGGCTTCCATTGAGAGGTCAACACATCTTTGATATAAATTGGTTGATTTAGTTCAGCAGACTTTTCCATTATCCAATGTCTTTCTGCTGCTGTCATTCCTTTCTCATTAGCGTTAAGAAAATTCAAGGTAAATAAAGCATTATGTGATCTATTTCTGGGGGTATTTTCGGTCCCTTTCTGTTTGTTCAGCATATATAGTATGATTTGATCTTTTTATAACTGCCTGACCTGTGGGATTATGTGATATACCTGTAATGTGTTTTATATTATAATAAGCAAAAAAGCATATCATTTTCTTAGATACATATGCTGGACCATTGTCTGTCTTTATTTGTGCAGATATTCCCATGATGGCCATAACTTCCAATAGATGTATGATTACTGAATCAGCCTTTTCTGAGCTCAGAGAAGTAGCCCATTGAAAACCTGAATACGTGTCTATGGTGTGGTGTACATATTTTAATTTACCAAATTCCATAAAGTAGAACACATCCATCTGCCAGATTTCATTTCTCTTAGTACCCTTTGGGTTACTCCCTGCAGGCAACGGTGTTTGATTATAGAAAGAACAAGTAGGACATCTCTTTATAATGTCCTTAGCTTGTTGCCATGTAATGGAAATTCTTTCTTTAGGCCTTTACTATTGACATGATGCTTTTTATGAAATTCTGAGGCCTGCAACACGCTTCCAATCAATAATTGATCAATCTCAGCGTTGCCTTGTGCTAGAGGACCAGGCAGACCTGTATGGGACCAGATGTGTGTTACATACATCATACAAAGCCTGTTCCTGATTATGTCTTGTACCTGGATAAACAATGAAGTCAACTCTGTGTCATCTGGTATATATTCAGTGGTTTCAATATGCAAGATAACTCTTTCTGCATATTGTGAATCTGTAACTATATTAAGAGGCTCTTTAAAATCCCTTAGCACCATAAGAATGGCATATAATTCTGCCTTCTGGATAGAATTATGAGGGCTTTGTTCCATCTTACTCAATTCATCTGACTTATAACCTGCTTTCCCTGATTTATTTGCATCAGTATAGAATGTACGGGCTCCAGTTATTGGAGCATCACGTACAATTCTAGGAAGAATCCAAGAAGTTCTCTTTATGAGGTTAAGTCTACCACTTTTGGGATAGTTGCTATTAATTTCTCCCAAAAAATTAGCACAAGCTCTTTGCCATGGTTCATTGTCTTCCCATAACTTTTTTTATTTCTTCAGTAGTAAAAGGCACTATAATTTCTGCTGGGTCTATACCTGCTAGTTGACAAAGTCTCAGCTTACCTTTTATAATTAATTCAGAGACTTTTTTCACATAAGTTTTTAATTTTTTACTTGGTTTATTAGGTATAAATATCCACTCTAAAATAATATCTTCCCTCTGCATTAGAATCCCTGTAGGAGAAATTCTGGAAGGCAATATGACAAGGATGCAGCTAAGATTTGGGTTCACCCTATCCACATGTGTCTCCTGTAATTTTTCCTCAATTATTGTCAGTTCCTTTTCTGCTTCAGCTGTCAGTTTTCTTGGACTATTCAAATCTTTATCACCATCTAAGGTTTTGTTTAAATGAACTATTAGATCAGGTGTTATCCCAACAGCTGGTCATAGACTGGAAATGTCTCCTTAGAATCTTTGGAAGTCATTAAGAGTCTTTAACCGGTCTCTCCTAATTTGTGCCTTTTGCGTTTTAATTTTCTCTAACCCTATTCTGTAACCTAGGTAATTAAAAGAATTTCCTCTTTGAATCTTTTCAGGGGCAATTTGTAATCCCCACCTAGGAAAGACTTTCTTTACTTCTTCAAACATCCTTTCTAAAGTATCTTTATTTGAATCAGATAACAAGATGTCATCCATGTAATGATAAATTATGGACTTGGGGAATTGTTTACGAATTATTTCCAATGGCTTACTTACAAAATATTGGCACAATGTAGGACTATTGAGCATGGGAGGACAGTCCATTGATATCTCCTATTAGGCTGAGAATTATTATAAGTAGGCACTGTGAAGGCAAATTTTTCTCTATCCTTTTCTTGTAACGGTATAGTGAAAAAACAATCTTTCAAATCAATAACTATAAGAGGCCATCCTTTTGGTAATAGAGAAAGCAAAGGAATTCCAGATTGTAGTGGGCCCATAGGTTGAATTCCCTTGTTGACAGCTCTTAAATCTGTCACCATTCTCCATTTACCGGATTTCTTTTTTTACAACAAACACAGGAGAATTCTAAGGGCTGATTGATTCTTCAATATGGTGAGCATCTAGTTGCTCTTGCACCAGCTGTTCCAATGCCTGTAATTTATCTTCAGGTAGAGGCAACTGTTTGATCCATATTGGCTTCTCAGTTAGCAATTTTAAAGGTAGGGCTGTTGGTACCTCTAAAGGTTTGGTATTTGCTGTATGTTCTTGTACAGCCTGAATTACTGGTGACCTTTTTCCATAATACCTCATCATATCCTTCCCAGAATTATGAGTTCCTGGAACTACAGGAATGTTAATCTGGGTATTCCATTGCTGTAGCAAGTCACGGCCCCATAAATTTATTGCAATATTGGCTATATATGGCCTTAGTCTTCCTATTTGCCCTTTGGGTCCTATGCATTCAACCCATCTTGTGCTGTTTTACACAAGATAGGGTTCCAATTCCCAGGAACTGAACATCTACCTCTTGAAGAGGTCAATTTGGATGCCAAGATTCTGGAGTAATGATACTTACATCCACACCTGTGTCTAATAAGCCTTCAATAAAAGTGCCATTTATACAGACTCTTAGCTTATGTCTTTGATCGTTAATAGAAGTCTGCCAAAATATACGTTTACTCTGTCCTACTGGGTTTTTTGACTCATCCTCCACACATAAATTCATCATTTAGACCAGTATTACTTTTTACAGCAGAAATTGGAGCTTTTACTTTTCTTGGTGAGGCACGTTCTCCACTGTGACTGGGAATGACTGGGTCACTGTTGGCTTAGGGGCCTATGAGAGGCCCCTCAAGGAGTTTCCTGATGATATCGGGTTGCCCTGTCTGTTGTTGACCTGCATTCGTTGGACCAATGCCGGCATTTACCGCATCTCCTACATATACCTGAAGGCCGAAGTCTCCTATTTTTGTCATTCCCAGAAGACATATATTTCCTAGAAATTCTTTGCCTGCAATCCCTTTTCAGATGTCCTAATTTACCACAATTAAAACACCTGGCAGTTTGATGTCTCCTCATTGCTTTGGAAATCACTTCTCCTACCCAAGATTCATCATTATAGCTAAACGTCTCAACATTCATTGTATGCTGAATCCATTCATCCATAGGTGCTGATCTAAACTTTAAAGGCCCAATTATCTTTTTGCATTCTATGTTTGCATTCTCAAAAGCTAGAGATTCAAGAAGTATTTGTCTAGCTTCTGGGTCTGTTATCCCTATGTCCAGAGCCTTAATTAATCTTTGCAAAAAGTCAATAAAGGGTTCTCTCTGTCCCTGCCTAATTCTGGTATATGATTCAATGCTTTTTGCTGGATCTTGTGGCCTATTCCAAGCATTTAAAGCTGCTTGGTGACATAGACACAGTACTTCATCATCATAAAGAGCTTGGACCTGTGGATCAGCATATTCTCCTGCACCAAGAATTTGATCTTGGGAAACCTCCACACCTTTTGCTCTTCCTTGCTGTTTCATATGTTTGGATTCTTCTCTGAAATAGATTCCAAACATCAAGGAAGGTCCATTATCTAAAACTGCAGACACTAACTGATGGAAATTATGGGGGGTAGCTCTAGCATTAGAAGCCCAAGTCCTTATCATTTCCTTAACATATGCAGAGTGCAAGCCAAAAGTAAAAATAGCTTGCTTAATTTCTTTTAGATCATTCATTGCTATTGGCATCCATCTAGCTTCTCTGACTCCCTTTGAGCCTTTAGAAGTTGACGCTTTGTCAGAATGAATTACAGGGTATGTCGCTAAAACCCTGGGTAAGCCAGTTCTAATAGCTGGTGGTGGCATTGTATCCTGTCCTTGTGCCTTCTTACTCTGTTCATAAGCTCCAATAATTTCTTCAATCATTTCAAGTCTTTTTATTATTGTCTCTCTTAAATCCTGAATCTCCTGACCTGCATATGTTTCTAGTGATTTCACTGATGTGTCAATATTTTGGTCCCCATTCTGCACCTGTGATTCCAAAGCTTTTGAATCCTGAATCCCCTGACCTGCATGAGTTTCTAGTAAAGATTATATGGTTCTTAGGAATGCCATAATCTTCCTAAATGATAGAATATGCAAAAGAATACTGAAACCTAGTAACCAGTAAATTAAGTTATCCCCATAGTCATATAAACCTTGCAGGATATAACCCATTGTTTTGGTAACCAAAACAGTAAAATTCGTGTTGGAAACGAAAACTGCCATATTACCTGTTATCCAGCAGGTGGCACTGTTGCCAAGTTGAGACGAAAACGGGGTCCTGTTTCAGTGTCCGCCTAGTATTTGTTAAAAACTGGGAAATGCAAGTTGCTCAACAAAGTAAATGTAATTAAATCAATTCCGTACACGGAACTATAAACCCAGAATCCAGAGGTAGAGAAGAGTAACCCGGAAGCCGTGTATGCCTCCACGTGACAGAGTCGTCCCAAGGGGTTGCAGCTTTCTGCAACCGGTAACCGTGTGCTCCGGTTTGCGCGGCTTAAGAGCTGCGCTTGCAAGGGAGATTTGAAAATGACTCAGAAAAGAGCAAACCATGCGGGCAGAGACTACTCAGGCCTGTAGAGTTTAAATCCACTAGGGGAGGCAAACGATAGGCTGCATGGCGACTTGAAGTCAATCTGAGGTGTCTAAAGGGAAAGTATAAAGAACTGCAGCAAGAAAAACCACTGCGTGATGATTTATGTTCAACTGCTGGCTCCACACACAAGGCACAGGCCGCAAGGCACAGGCCGCGGCCGAACTGGCAGCAGGCAGCCGAGCGGGGAAGGAGGGGTCCTAAAACCAAATGTTGGGCGCCAGATGAAGGCAAAGGCATAAGTCACAAACAATCCCACGCTAGTTTGGAATTATGATTAATATAATGGTTATTTATTTAAAGGGGAAAAAACTTACAGATCACCGTCCCAGACAACAGCCCTCTGCGCAATCAGGAAGGGAGTCTAGTCGCCGGAAGCGGAGCAGGAAGTAAGAGAGCACGAGGAGGGAAGTGACTGCTTTTTTAAAGGGAGAGGGACCAGGCCCCAATGGGCTGGTATCTCAGTGGCTATTGGCTGGAGGAGCAGAAGGACCTCCCGCAACATTTGCATGCCCTGTTTGATTAATATCCATTTGAGGCTTGCCCCTTCCTGAATAGAAATGAAGAAAAAGTGGATTGGGGAGCAGAGAGAAGCATGGGAAGGGACTGGGAAGAGAGGAGGGAGAGAAAACTATTGTTAGGAAATAAATAATAATAATAATAATAATAATAATAATAATAATAAACAGTAATAAATTATTTTTAAAAGGAGGGCTAGCAAGACATTTTATGTGAAGGTTAGAGCATCCCCAAGTCCTCTGAGTTATAAAATATAGTCACAGATTATGAATGTCAGGGGTTGAAAGCACATGTTGGAAATTCATAGGTGAGTACAGGAAGTAAAGTGTAAACTATACTCTGGATTACTTAGTGTTTGGCAACTGTGCCAAGCTGCTAGAGCACCACTCTGCCAGCTCTTGGAAAGCACTGTCTGGTTTGAAATGGACCGGCACCATGTTTCCTCTAGACAGTGTTCAAGGAAGGTTATGTCAGTAGAAATGGGGAGCAGGTGTCAGGACGGCACTGGGACAATATGCAACATCATAAAGGGCTGGAGTTAAGGATTTTATAACACAAAAAGAGTAGTTCTCACAGAGCTCAGGAACATATACCAGGCAGAACTGTGGGTGCTGATGAGCAATGAATTTGGAGGCTGATCAAAGGGAGGGCAGAAGATCCTTTTGTGAATTCTAGCTTTCTGACGTCTGAGATTGAATGTGTAATTTTTTTTAATTTAAAATAAGGCATGGGCCAGGCAATGTCAGCACATGCCTTTAATCCCAGCATTAGGGAGGCAGAGACAGGCAGATGTCTGTGAGTTTGAGACCGATCTTGTCTACAGAGTGAGTTCCAGGACAGGCTCCAAATCTACACAGAGAAACCCTGACTTGAAGAAAAACCTGGTACTAGGGCAGTTCCCAAGAATCCACAAGGATGATCCCAGGTAAGACACCTAGCAATAGTGGAGAGAGTATCTGAACTGGCCTTCTCCTATGATCAGATTGGGGAATTTCCCAACTATCATTATAGAGTCTTCATCCAGTAACTAACAGAACCAGATGCAGAGATCCATAATCAAGCACTAGACAGAGCTTCAGGAATCCAATCAAAAAGACAGATGAGGGAATATATGAGCAAGGGAGATCAAGATCATGATGGAGAAATCTATACAGACAGCTGAACCAAGCTTGTGGAAACTTATGAACTCTAGACTGATAGCTGTGGAACCTCCACAGAACCAAACTAGGTCCTCCATATGTGGGAGACAGTGGTGAAGCTTAGACTACCTGAGAAGCCCCCAGCAGTAGGACAAGGATTTATCCCTAGTGTATGATCTAGTTGTTGGAGACCATTCCCTATGATGGTATGCTGTACTCAACCTTAATGCAGAGGAGAGGAGCTTGGTCCTGCCCCAACTTAATGTGCCAGACTTTGTTGACCCCCCATGGGAGCCCTTACCCATTAGGAGGAGTGGATAGCAGGTGGACTGGAAGGAGGTTAGGGGGTCAGGAGGACAGGAAGCTGGGAGAACTGTGGTTGGAATGTAAAATGAAATTTAAAAAAAGTTTAAAAAGGAAAACTAAAAATGAATGGATGGATGGATAGACAGACAGACGGATGATAGAGATAGATAGATAGATAGATAGATAGATAGATAGATAGATAGATAGATAATAGATAGATAGATAGATAGATAGATAATAGATAGATAGATAGATAGATAGATAGATAGATAGATAGATAGGAAGATAGATGATAAATTGTTGTAATAAAAGCGGCAGGGCTGCGTCCCCGGCACCCAGCCGCCCGCATGGCTAGCTTATGCCCCGAAATAATTACACAGAAACTGTATTCTTTTAATCACTGCCTGGCCCATTAGCTCCAGCCTCTTATTGGCTAGCTCTTACATATTGATCTAACCCATTTCTAATATTCTGTGTAGCACCATGAGCTGGCTTACCAGGGAAGATCTTAACCTGCGTCTGTCTGGAGTGGGAGAATCATGGCGACTCCCTTACTCAGCTTCTTTCTCCCAGCATTCTGTCTGTTTACTCCACCCACCTAAGGGCTGGCCTATAAATGGGCCAAGGCAGTTTCTTTATTAAATGAAAGTAATTCCTCCATCAATAGATAGATAGATAGATAGATAGATAGATAGATAGATAGATAGATAGATAGATAGATAGATAGATAGATAGATAAAACAAGGCATGGGAGAGCAGAAATGGTTTGGAAGAGGGAAAAAATGGAAAAGGTTGTATACTGGAAACCAAAGTGTCTGTGGGATGTCTTAATGAGCATCTGGAAACTCATGGGATTTTAAAGATTCCCCAGAAAATTTTGGCAATGGAATCAAAGTTGGAAGCCATTAACACACACCTGTTCCCACAAACCAGTGGGTTAGAGGAGGTAGCTACAAAAATGAATACAGACATAACCAGGCTAGGAGTTGGACCTCAGACAGAGCAACTTTTAAGAGTAATTTGAAGCAGACATTAGTCATGACAGACCAGAGGGAAGAAAAATAGAGGAGGGAAAGAGTGTGAGAAGAACAAATAAACAAATAAAGGAACAACAAAACAATCTAACTAAAATTAGGTGGGTAACATTTAACAGGAACTGGCATATTCCACTTTCAAAACAATGCTAGGCCAATTGTTCATTAATCACAAAGTGGAGAATAGTAATGTTAAAGTAGTCAAACCTAGAAGGTACTATCTTAAGCCCATGGTCAAAGTTTGAAAGATGAATATTGGCATCAATCATTATAAAACTTCTGATGAGATAAAGTGAAATGCAGTCCATGTTGCTCTACAGTATGGGATGCAGAAACATATAATCTGAATGTTACACATAAAGAATCCTTCTATGAATGCCAAAAAGCGTCAGGGGATAGAGGCACTTTTCACCAAATCTAATGCTCTGAGTTTGATATCTGGAATCCATATGTATAAGTAGAGAACCAGCATCCTCAAGTTATTTTCTGACCTTTGTGCACACAAATAACACACCACACACAAGTGAATGTGATAAACTTTTTATTTTAAAGTTCAAAAAAAGAGTCAGTAGAAGACCCTCTATAGAATATTGGGCTCATAATCTTTATGTCTAAATGTTAACAAAAATGTAAGACCAAAGAAGCAATGCGTATTAAAAGAGGCTCATGCATGAGTTGAATTATGATTCAGAAAAATATAACTCTAGAGGTGACAATTTAGAAAATTTTAATACAGATAATGTTGTATCTTAAAAGGAGATACAGTATAAGTGTAACTTTCCCCAAACCTCCTGTTACTTCTATGGTTATATAGGGCAATGCATCTTTGTTAGGAAATACACATTGAGATATTTAGGGACCAGGAACTCTGCAGTTTTTAATGCATTTTTAAATGGTTTAGGAGACAGACAAGATGATGAATGAATGATATTAGTCATGATATATCCACTTTCCCCATAATGTTACATAAATAAAGGATCTCTTTTGAGAGTCTAAAGAAGCTTATTGTATTGTTCTTAGAATTTGACATTTTTCTCTTTAAGTTTGAAATTATGTCAAAAATATCCACAAATATGCAATATAATATGTAAGAAATAAATGAGTGGGTCAAAATATTTCAATTTAGTTTTAGGATGGTGGCGCTTTCATTATTATTCTCACTTTTCCTAGGCTCGGCTTCTCCTTTTAGCACGTCCCTTTACTTTGCTACATTCTCTGTCAATCTTTTGCAAAGTGAGGCCATATGGGAATGTGGTCAAGATGGAGGGTGCTGCAGCTCGACCATCTGGTGTGGTGTTGTGACCTTGGACAAGATACTTAATATCTCAGTTCACTTGTTGTTTATAAAACAAGACAAATAAGAGCACCTGTGTGAATTTTATTATGAAGCTTTTCAATATTGCTTATTTCTCGCTCATTAATTAGGGTCCTTTGCGGTTCTTGGCATATTTTATCTTTTCGATTATCATCTTTGCTCTTATTTTTCCCTTTTGTTTCTTTTTTTGACTTAAAGAAAGAACATAACATATGGAAATATGCTGTATACATTTTAACTCATGTTATGAAATGAAACATAGAAACTTAATTTTTAGGCTGTTGTGTTTTATTATCTACTACCTCTTTTAAATATTTTTATAATGATAATAGAATTATTTATGATGTTGAATGCACAGACTGTGGTGAGTACATTTCCCATTCACTAGATTCCAAGTTTTTTCCTACTATCTAAACAATGTAAAAAAAGTCTCCATTTCTTGATGTACTATCAACTCTGTAATATCAATTGTTTAATATGCCAAGAGAATAGTGATAAAAGATCATCTCTCAATAACATCCCAATTTAAATGATTTCTGCTTGAATTTTCTCTTAGTCAACAAAAAAATACAGGTGGCAACTTGTATAAATATAGTCATATTTTTCTAATTTTCTAATTGCTACTACAAAATGCCTGATATAAACAATTTGAGGGAATAATTAGTTTTTACTCATGGTTAAGGGAGTAAACCATGCCTATTGTGATAGAAAAGTATGGCAGAGTTCAAGGTGTTTGGACCATCTGCACTGGACTTTTCACATCTCCATAGGCAATGGAAAATACAGGCATTTGTCTGGCTTTCTTTTTTCCATTTTTGTATTTACTTTATGACCACAATCCATGGAATGATGCCACCTATATACAGAACAGTTCTCATTACTTCAGGCGACTCCTCTGAAATGCCAATATGTCAAGTCATGTTGTCAATGTGTATTAAACCATTTCAATGACTAAAAGGGCTTTACAGTTTTCATTGAAAACATAGTTAGTGTATATAAAGGGGGAATCTTCTAGATTTGTAGTAAGGACAATGGGACTTTCTGAGTAAGTTATTTTGGAACAATCATTTTAAGGGCATATACTGGATAGTCAGCAAACCTTCAAAATAAGTTTGTTTAAAATTTTTACATTTTATTGTTATGAATGTGTGTGTATGTGCATGATGTGTGTGGGCCTCTGTGTCACAGTGTGCATGTGGAGGTCAGAGGACAACTTTGTAAAGTCAGTTCTCTCCTTCCATCTTTATATAGTGTTATTAGATCAAATGCAAATCGTCAGGGTTGAGCAACAGGAACTTATACATACTGATTCATTTGCTAAGCAAGAAGTTCTGATTTTCAAGCAATCCTAGCAAGTGGACAATGTCTACTTTCTTCTTCATCTAAATTACCCACTAATGTAAACAAAACACAATAGAATTCTTTTTCTTAACCACAACACTATCCAAGAAATTTTATCATATTATGAGAAGAATAAGTTTGGAGATGATCCTAATGGGATACCCCTGGGGAATTTTAAGTAATTTCTGATCATTCTTTTTAAGGAAATTACTTTGGCTGCTATGTTAGACATGCAATTATACAAAGGGTAGCACGAAGGACTAAGTAAGGAGACTCTCTCTAGTATTCAGGGAAAACAAAACATGGTGAAAATGATTTTATGTTTCAGTGATATCTTCAAAGTTTCTCTGCTTATACAAGTAACTTACAAGTAGTGTTCTAGTTTCCTTGTCTGTTGCTGCTATAAAAAAAACTTGACTAAAATCAACTTAAGAAAGACAGGTTTATCATGGTTTATGGTTCCAGAGGGATAAAGTCCATCAAGTCAGGAAAAGCATGGTATGGTAACAAGAACAGGAAGCTGACTGATCTCATTTTCATCCACAAACAGGAAGCAGAGAAACCCAGCAGGTAGTGGGATGAGGCTATAGAACCTTAAAGCCCTTCGCCATTGATGTGCTTCTTCCAGTCAGGATCCACCTCCTAAGGGTTCCATAACTTCCCACACCAAGTGTTCAAATATACAAGCCTGTGAGTGACATTTCTCATTCAAACTGCCACAGATGGCAATTTGGAAGTTGAATAAACAAGATTTGAAGGGTTTTATTATGAGACTCCAAGAACCAAAGATTCTAACGAGTTTGGTGTTATAAATAGGCACAAGAAAAGGAACAAGTCTGAGTATTATAGAAATAAAATGTTTCTTCTATGCTATAAAACATTGGATATATATTTAAGTTTGGGTAATGTTTGTCACGACTATATATACATATAAGTATTTGAATTACCATACATTTATTATTTTTGGAGTGTTAAGTTAATCTAAAATATTGACTTTGGATACATGCGGTTAATCCAACTACATAAAAGAAAAAGTAATTTCAGGCTAGCCAAGAAATTCTTATGTGGTATTTCCAACTATCATTAGTATGGTGTGCATTTAATGTGGACTGGATTCTTAGTGACCCATCCCCTTCTGTAACATTCTGCCAAGAACAACGTATTAGGAATTCAAATAGGACTCAAAGCCATGTATTGCTCCCATGAGCGTGAACATTTATCAGAAGGCCATCCTTCTCTTCAGAAGAAATACCAGAAAATAATGAATTAGTGACCCTATCAAATAAATGCCCGGAGCCACCTTCTCTTCTGAGACAGCTGGCTTCCCTAGATTGTGGCTCCATCATACCTTTGATTTGGCTTCAGTTCCAGAGGATGGACGACCTCAGGCTGCTCCAACCTAGTAGAGCAGAGATCTGAAGAAGCACCACTGTTTTATTAGGCTTATCAAACAGCAGTATAGCAGGGCTGCTGGCCAGGATGTGCTGACCTCTTATCATAGCTCTGGCCCACTTTATCTCACAACAGTGATCTGCAAATAGCATTTCACAGTAGTGCTTAAAACATGACTGACAGCCTATTAAAACTTCAGAGAGCCTGAAGTTCAATACAAGATGGTGCACTCTACATAAAGAAAAACATTGTGGTGTGATAACCTTTGGAGTAATACCATTAAGTGCTAGCTCAATGAGATGGCTTAGCAAGCAAAGGTGTTTGCCTCCAAGCCTGACAACATAAATTTGATCCCAGCAACTCACACAGGAGAAGGAAAGAACCAATTCCCACAAACTGACTCCACACTTGAACCACAGCACATACTTACATGTGTACACACACACATTACACACACACTGAGGCATAATAATAATAATAATAAAAATAAAATTTTAAAAGTGTATCCTAAACCCTTACCTTTTTTATTTAAGAAAATAGCCACTAAAGTAACTTGTTACTGTATAAGGTAAGAAAACCCTTGTATTCTAGGAGTTAACAACTTGAATTTTCCAAACTATTTTCACTTAAATTTATTTTCTGGCAGTTTAAGCTGATGATAGTTTTAACAGCTTTCACAGATAAAAAGGGCTACAGAGCATGTGTCATTCAGCTCATGAGAGTCAGGGGTCTTTGTTACACTTAGGATCATGTCCCCCACAACACACCAAATATATATTTTATGTGAAAACCCAGAAATCATTAACATGTAAGCAGCATTACCTGTCTATTGATGACACTTGCCTTTAGATACAACTTATTTAACACTTGTTTTTGTTCATTGAGTTTAAGCCATGTATATGGTGAATATGAGTCACTTGAACTCATTTTCTCAAAAAATTCCCCTTCTGCTTTCATGTCATGTGTGCATGAGTGTGTTTGTGTGTGTGAACGTGTATGTTCCATTGACTTTAACTAACACTGCTTACATGAACATGAGTGTGAGGTTATTTACTGGAACATGATCAACTTAGTATCTATATCATTGGAGATGCCAACACCCCTTCCTCTAGCTACTCTTAATTGTGTACAGCCTCTCAGGGAGCTATAGGGTTTCCAGAGGTCCTCTCCCTCCACAGTGAAGTGTGAACTGGGCCAATATTATTTAAAACTTCAGTTGATAATCACAGCTACATTGAGTTCATGATTGTAACAGCCATATTGGTTCCAGAACACATCTTTTGGGAACACACCTCCTTATCCTCAAGCTATTTCATATTTCCGTTCTCTCTTCCATGATGTTGGAAGGGGTGCTATAGGTGACGTATTTAGGTCTGAGGACTCATTAAATGCTGCTCAGTATAATAAGAAACTTCTCTGATAAGAATGAGAGCAGCACCAATCTATGAATTTAAGCATAAGTATTTAGAAGGCAGTTTGACCACATGTCCACTTACCCAAACACCACTAGTGGGCTCCCCATTAGGACCTATGACATTTCCAGCCACCAGATCTTTATCAGGTTTTCAGGCCAGGTATGAATCCCTTCCTATGGAGCAAGCCTTGAATTTACCCAAATGGTGGAAACTTCCACAATATTCATGCCAGCACCACAGCATGCATATATCTTTCCAACTTCAGACAATATGATTCTATATACAAGAGACCCCAAAAGATGTCACCAGGAAACTCCTGGAAATGAAAAAATATTTTTGGCAGAGTTAAAGAAGTTAGTAGCATACAAAAATAACATACTCTAATTGGTAGCCTTCCTGTAGATCAAGAACAAATATACCAAGAAAGAAATTTAAAAAATAATAACAATTACAGTATCCAAAAATAAAAGCCAACATAAAATACATTGGAGTAAATATAACTAATGAAGTGAAAGACTTATAGATTAGGGTTAGGATTAAAAAATTATATACTGAAGGAAAATGGAAGAATACATTAGAAGATAAAAATTTTTCCCATGCCTATGGATTGGTAGGAATAATACTGTGAAAATGTCCATCCTACCCAAACAAAACAAATTACATGGACAATACATCCTCAGTCAAAATTTTAATGTGATTTTTATAGAAATGGGAAAAAAATCAATCTTAAAATTATTTTTTTTTGTTTTCTCTTTTATTTTATTTATTTATTTATTTATTAAAGATTTCTGCCTCCTCCCCGCCACCGCCTCCCATTTCCTTCCCCCTCCCCCAATCAACTCCCCCTCCCTCAGCAGCCCAAAGAGAAGTCAGGGTTCCCTGCCTTGTGGGAAGTCCAAGGATCTCCCACCTCCTTCCAGGTCTAGTAAGATGAGCATCCAAACAGCCTAAGCTCCCACAAAGCTAGTACGTGCAGCAGGATCAAAACCCAGTGCCATTGTTCTTGACTTCTCAGCAGCCCTCATTGTCTGCTATGTTCAGCGAGTCCGGTTTTATCCCATGCTTTTTTTAGACCCAGTACAGCTGGCCTTGGTGAGTTCCTGATAGAACATTCCCATTGTCTCAGTGTGTGGGTGCACCCCTCGCAGTACTGAGTTCCTTGCTCGTGCTCTTTCTCCATGAGGAGCAATCTTAAAATTCTTATAGAAGTGTAAAGGATTCTAGATTAAAGAGTAACTCTGAACACTAAAAATGCTTCTAGAGGTCTCATCAGACCTGATTCCAAGGTATGCTACAGAGTCATGGTATTAAAAACAGACACATAGATCAATGGGAAAGAAGATATATGTCCATATATTTATAGCCACCTGATATTTGAAAAAGATACCCAAAATTTACATTGGAGAAAAACACAGCATCTTCAGCAAATGATGCTGAGAAAATTGTCTACATATAGAAGAATGAAACTTTATCCTTAGTCTCATCCTGCTGAAGAATCAATTCCAAATTGATCAAGGACTCCAGATCCAAAGTTTGATCCAAAACTCTGAAATTTCTAGAGGAAAAAATTAAGGAAATACATGAGGACACAGGCCTAGGGGAGGATTTTCTGATGATGTCAGGCTTCTTCAGCATGACATGACCTCAGACTGGAATGACTTTCTGAATTGGATCCTGATCATTCAGGAAATAAGCCCTGCAAGAAACCAGTAGAACCTTGTGGAATTAGAAAGCATCTACATTCAAAGGAAACAGTTTACTGTAAGAAGAAACAGCCTATGGAATGTGAATACAACCCTTACCAGCTCTATGTCGGACAGGGATAAGTACCTAGAATATAAAAAGAACCCAAAAAACTAAATATCAAGAAATCATACAATGCAACGTCAAAAAAATTGATGTGGAATTGAACAGTAAGTTCTCAAAAGAATAATTACAGATGGATAAAAAACTACTTTTACTTGTGGTCCGTTTCCTCAGTCATTGGGAAATTTCTATTAGAACTACTTTGAGAGTCCATCTTACTGTAGTCTGAATGGCTAGCATAAAGCAAATGATAACAAATGCTGGAAAAATGTAAGGAAAAGGAAAGCGTTAGTCACTGTTAGTAGGAGTGAAAAATGGTATAGCCACTTTGGAAAACAGTGTGGAGTTTCCCCAAAAGCCTAAACACAGACCTGTAGTGTGACCCAGCTTGACCACTCCTGGGCACACACCCAAAAGACTTCATATTCTTTTATAGAGATGCTTTCACATCCATGGTCTGTGCTGCACTGTTCACAATTGCCAGGAAATGGAAATAGCCCTCATCAACTGATGAATGGATAATAAAATTGTGTTGTATAGACAGGGGAGTTTTATTCAGCTATAAAGAAAAATGAAATTACAAAATTTGCTAGATAATGGATGGAACCAGATAGAAAAAATACCGTGCTCTTTCTTTCATATGTGGATCCTAGCTAGGAGTTCTTAGAGTAGTATGTTTAACTTGGAGTGGGCATAGAGGTCAGGAATACAGAAGGAGGCATCAGAGAAACAGGGAGAACAAAACAGAGAGGGCTCAAGGGAGGGAAGAATAATAGAATAGAAGTGATGCAGAAATACAAACGTGGACTATGATGGTAGAGAGGTTTAAGTTGGGGGGCTTTGGGAAGGTAGGACAGAGTGAGTGGGAATAGAACCAACACTAAGGATTTGTGAAAGTCCTCTGGTAACCTAGTACTTTACATGTTTATTAAAATATAATGTACAAAAGAAGTTTGAAGGGAGGTGACTTAGAGTAATAATGCCTCCCACCCTCAAGACATCTCAGTGTCAAGTGAAGGATGCTTCCCTATGAGTTATTGATCAGGAAGGCCACAGAAGCACTCTCCACAAGCAAGCTTATTGTCATTGCTCTTGATTGCCCATCATGGCTTCATGGTAAGACCCTGTTGCTGAAGACACCACATGCTTTGGTTGCATGGATAAATTAAGCTCTAGGAACTTGAAGCATTTTCTTTCTGATTCTGGGGTTGACTCCTTTTGCAAGTCTTTGAAATGTCTGAGTCTAGTGCTTGGTAACTAAATACATTGCTGCTACCAATGATCAAGTTCCTGTTCTGTCCCAGTTACATAGTTGCTAGTTTAATGCGCAATACGTGATGAAAACATCTCATTGTGCAGATAAAACAACTGAAGCTCTCAAAATTTTGAAGAATTTGAATTCTTCCTTCTTTCCTCCCTCCCTCTCCTCCCTTCCCTTCTTCTTTCCCTCCCTCCCCCTCCTTCGGCTCCCCTCCTTCTTTCCTTCCTTTCTTCCTTTTGGTGGGTAGTGGGTTCAGTATTGGTGATTGAATGGATGGTATCTTGCAGGATAGGCAAATTTTCTACTTCTGAGCCACAAGACTTCTCTGACATCTTTGAATTCTGTGAATTTGCTACAGGAAAATTTCACCATCAGCTCATCTGACCCCAGCAGTAAAGAAATACTGAATCAGTGTGGATCATCCTTTTGCCCAATGGTAGCCATTTTATAACCATGACCCACATTTTGACATTAGATATCAAGGTACGGGTAAGTAGGAGTCCAGTTCCCCTTCCTCTGTTCTGAGTCCTTCAGAAACTGTGACAATACCTACCTGGAGGAAATAAAAAGAGATGAATACCTCTGTCAGGGACACTTGTTTTTTGTGTTTTGTAAACATCCCTTAGATATTTACATCTAAAAAAGTTGCATCTAAAAGTCCATCAGATATAACGTAGAGGCTCTTTGTCCAAGAATAATTTAGTCCTTAAAAATGAAGCTGGTGTCCAAATGCATCTGCAAATGGCATTTCAACTCCCTAATGACAGAGGAATCTGATATCTTTACACAAATACTTTTTGAGCACTTATTATGTGGTAGTATTAGAATTGCTTGACTTGGCTTTAATAAATTTATTTTTATTATGTATTATATGATAACTTCATATTAAATTTATCTAACAAACGTATCTCAAAATAATATTTCTAGCTTGATTAGGCCCTAAACATTACATGGGCATCATATATTTTCTAGTTTTTCCAAATAAAACCTATTCTTAGGCAATATCACATATACACAATGCATGTTGACCACTCTTACATTCAACCTCTCATCACCCCACCACCCATTTTAGCCCCTTTCTCCAACCAGTCTCTCTCACACTGATATGATTATTCACTTTATTTTGTGAACCTATTGAGCTTCATGAGGGTATTCTATGTGCCCATAGGTCTGGAGCTATCCATTAGAGCCCCCTCAACTCAACAGTGAGTTATCATCAAAACAGAATGACTTTCCTTCTCTCGGAATCTGGAAGTAGCCAATAGTTCTTTGGTAAAAAGTGGAACCCAAAGAGTTCCTCCCTTTTCCATGAATAATTGTTAATAGGACCAATTTGGGAGGTCTGAGTCCAGTTAACAGTCATAGATTTATGACTGTATTGATGACATTTTACAACCCTTTCTTCTGTCTTCCTGATACTTCTTCCCCCTCTTCTGCCATATTTCCTGAGCCTTGGGGGTAGTGATATCAAATATCTTGTTGAGAGCGAGGCCTACAATTGACATTATTTTGCACCTCTTAGCTTATCGTGCTTTGTAGGCAAAGCATTTAGTCATCAGTCATGAATTGTCTTAACCTGGGATCAAGGTAGTTTAACACAGGCTCCTTTGTTTCCCTTTAAATTCATTTCTCATATTGGCAATTGCTTTCCTTCCTAGGCAGGAGAGATTATGATCCTGTTGATTGCCTATGAGAAAATTGGTTAGTTATAAAGGAATTAGTCCATCAAAGAACCCTCCAGCCAGATATCATTAAAATCACAGACTTTTGGATTCTGCATAAGCAACTAGGATTTTTGAATCTGTTCCCATGTCTTATTTAGGAAATTAGTTATTTAGAAATATTAAATGGGTCAGGGATGGCTAATTGAAAATGATTAAGTGGTCACTAATTAAAAATCAACTTTATGTACAGAAGAGACTTCTGTCCAGATGTATGTTATGGCAACTTGGCTCTCTAAACATCAACTCATTAAAAAGTATCTCCTCAATGTTCCCTCTTGCCTACCCTGATCGCACCATCATTTCTACTCTCCATCTTCTCTTCATCAAACATGCTGACATGCACATGTGTAAACACATGAAGCCACACGCTTACACAGACATATGTACACACATGAAAAACACATATACAGATAAACAGATGGAGACTTACCTAGACAACGGATCTATTTTGGCTTGGAAGAACGCAAGTGTGACTCAGACAATGCATAACTACCTCCCCACATTCCCCTGCAAAGCCCCCCCTCTTCATACGTCTGACTCCAGAGATCTTCTGTATACCTGAGGTACCCGCTGTGCTTTATGAAGTCTAAAATTTTCAACTGGTTGTGTCTTTCCATGCAAACTCATTAGGCGCTATTTACACCCGCTGCAGCTGTGAAGAGAGAGGTTCTGAACTCTGGCATTCTACAGTAGGCTTTGTTTCTCATTTACATTTGCATATTAAAGTGTTTGCCTGAAATAGGCTATTGAAATTAATTCAGGATTAATTGGTGTCTTTATCTCATTAGGACAATCTAATTTAAGGATGATGAAATTGTTTAGCCTCCCGTTTGCATAATTAGATTGCTTTGAATTGCTGTCATTATTGGCTCTTTAGCATCATCTGTA
The DNA here is from genome assembly GCF_950005125.1 of Chionomys nivalis. NCBI lineage: Eukaryota > Metazoa > Chordata > Mammalia > Rodentia > Cricetidae > Chionomys > Chionomys nivalis. Next base: position 52,402,661 of record NC_080090.1, on the reverse strand, counting down.
GGCCTCAAACAGACAAGAGCTTCAACCTCATAAAGACCAATCATGTGTTACAGCAGAGGGCTGTTAACCCCTTTTAACCCAAACTCACTTGGATTAGCAGTCACAATAGACAGGCCTTGGTCCCTGAGAGCTTTGAGTGCCTGCCTTTTTGAATTCTTGGTATTCACTCTGATGAATCTCCCTACACTTCTGTATTTGGTTATGGGAACAGCTACAGCCTCTCTTCTGGCATACAACCTGTTCTAAAGTCTCTGTCTTCCTTGAGTATCACTCTCCATACTAAGATGACCTTCCATTGTCAATTTCTCCATCTGCTTTCTGAGCAAATAAGAACGTATTATGTGGTCAAGGACTGTGACATTGTTTCTATCAAGTCAGAGAAGATGTGGAGCATCTATCAAAGTTGACACTCAGTACTTGTCATCATAATCAGGTAAAAATATTCTTATTATTTTAATGAAATTATATAATAACGATGAATTGGGGAGCCTTCTGACGGTCACTCAATGATTTCTCCATTCAACCTTTAGGGACTGTTTCACAAAGTACCTTTGATATGTGTGATTTTGGGCAGGGCAACAGGAGATTATCAAGAGTCGGTCACAAGTTCCTTCTGCTTTGTGTTGGGAGTATAGAAACAGAACGAGTAGGAGAGAGGAAAGGATGGTTCTGATACTAGCTTTGGGACAATGTTAGGAGAAAGGATGGTTCTGATACAAGCTTTGGGACAATGTGAGAATTCAGCACACTTGAGTTGCTTCTGTGCCTGGGCCTAATTCCCAGTAATTTTAATCCTAGTCTTTAGGAGTGAGCATGAATATTCATATTCTTTCAGATTGGTTGTATCTAATACACTGAAGACCAGGATCCAAAATGATCCTTAAGCCAGGAAGGCGTAGTGGTCTAATGTTCTCTTAAGTGTGGGTGCCATTTCATTTGTATTTTAATAAATAAAGCTTGTCTGAAGATCAGAGAGTAAAACAACCCCACTGGTCAGTCTTACAGACCACACATGGTAACACACACCTTTAATCCCAGTAGCCACACTAGTTTGCCATAGAAACTGTGCAGTAGTGGTGCTTGCCTTTAATCCCAGTCCTAACAGAGAAATATAAGATGGGAGAAGACAGCTCTCACACAAGGTCTCATTCTGTGGATGCCAGGAGGCAGAATCACCATTTCAGACTGAAGTGGAGGTAAGAGCCAGTGGATAGCTGTTTTGCTTTTCTGACCTTCAGGCTGAACCCCAATATCTGTCTCTGGGTTTTTATAAATCATTCTACACTTAAGTTTCTGGTTCCAAAATGGTGTTAAGGTGTATCTATTAAACAAACCAAATGTGGTAGTGTTTTGATGCTGAGATAAACTAGTAAATTTAAATTTAATTTCAGGTACTAAGAAAAATCCAAACTATAAAATAAATATAAGTACTATATTTAAAAATAAAAAAAGAAGTTCAAGAATTAACACTTTACCTGAATGCAAACTTACCTGTTTAAAATTAAGAATTTTAATTTTAAAATAGAAATATAACATACATTAATGACAACAATGAGAAATGAAAGTTATGTAAGACCTTAGGGACTTTTTTCCTCTGAAATATTGAAGTATCTTAAAACAGTCTTACTATTAATGAAGGTGTCTTGCCTGTCACAGTGACTGCATTTCTTTTGAGTCCTTCCCTGGCTCTGCTGGTCATATGGGAATATCCAATTGCTTGGTATTATCAGCTAATGAAATAATCACCTCATACTAATAACAAATGGGAAGGAAATCACTTAGGCAAAATTGTAAAACAGAAACCATTTGGTGCCTTTTCACAGACAAGTTTTAGGTATCTTTAAGAGAAGCCTTAGCTGACATGTCTTCTGAATAATATGATACAGTGATTGATTCTTGCCCTCTCTCCAGTTTTATAAGAAATAGCTGAAAATTAAAAAAAAAAGAATTACTTACGATGACCGATCATATATAACATGTGTGTATATGTGCATGTGAGTGTGTGTATGCACACATGTGCATATGGATTGATTAGTCTAACTGGCCAGAGAGGCTAAGAGATTTGTTTCACTGTCCCCCACTTGTTATGTAAATAATGGGGATTCAAACCCAGGTCTTTATGCTTCTCTGGCAAGATTTTGATCTTTACAAACCAAGCCATCTCCTATGTCCTATATCTGCCTTTTGAGGTCTTTTTAAATTCCCATTGAGCTTTGCTCTAAATTTAGCTTGGGTTTATTTCTAAAGCACCAAGGTCATGACTATGCCTTTCTTTTTTTTTTTTTTTTATTCTTTTTTAATTAAAATTTCCACCTGCTCCCCGTTTCCCATTTCCCTCCCCTCCTCCCAAATATTGCCCCCTCCCCCCGCTTCCCTCCCCCTTTCTTATACCCAGCCAGTGAGCTCTTGGTTTCCTGAAGAAGTTCTACACACCCCAGAAGAGCACCAGGCAATGGAATGAGTAGCAGATTAGATGAATCTGGATCTTTTGTTTAACTCCTGTGCATTTAGTTGATTCAACTTCAATAGAAAGTATACTCAAGAGCCCAAAGGGACTCCAAGAACGTTCATTGAGATGGACTATGTCCTCGGCTGTTGGACTAGTCCAAACACATTCCAAATGAATGCAATCATATACAACTCAAGCTCCAGAGGGCAGAGAAAGGACGAGAGATGAACAACCTGTTGTCCCTTCACAATGTGCTGAGTACTGCGCCATTACTTCAGGCAGCGCTAGAATAGATAAATGAAAAAGTGAAAGTTTTTTTCCCCCTATGAAAATGTCTTAGATGTCATAGGACATCTAAGAAACAGAATGTCTCCATCAAAGAGGAATAATGAGTAGTTCAGTACTCAGGGTGAAAAAGAAAATTGTTTCCCAACATGACAGAAGTCTGTCCAAACCACCAAAGCTCAAATGGCTATCAACTACTCTGAGTGGGAGAGAAAAGCAGAGCAGGCGAGAACTGCTTTGTGAGTCGTTTCACGTTTGGCAACATCTGGTTGTGTCTCATCACATTGCAAATTTACGGCCGTGGAGACAACATGTTGACATTGATGATCCTTTGCAAAGAGAAGCCTAGAGTGTGAGCTCCTGACCAGGGCAGTGACAAGGCATTGTGCAGAGAAACTGTATGCACTGGATCAGGACATTGGCAGGAAGTCTGGTTGTTTGCTCTCATCTGCCAACTCTCTGGCTCGGGTCAAAGAGGCAAAGGCTGGGGGCCCTGACCCTTCCTAGACAATTTCATGGATGAATACTGAACAAAGATTACTCACTGACAATGGAGCAGAAGGTCACTAAAGGAAGACCTGACCTCCCCCAGGAGAAACCTACTGATATGTAGCAGTGACCAAACCTCCAAGAAATCAAGAAATGAAGACTACCTGTTGGAAGGCAAGACTGCAATATTAATTAATCATTAAAATGGAGGACTTATCAGGTTATAATTAACTCTGTTCAGATTTGTGTTTGTGCACATGCTAACACACTTCAACTTCTCATCATAGCCAGACTACAAGATGAGGTATATTTCAACTCCCTGGTATGATATTTTCACACACACACACAGAGAGAGAGAGAGAGAGAGAGAGAGAAAGAGAGAGAGAGAGAGAGAGCGAGAGAGAGAGAGAGAGAGAGAGAGAGAGAGAGAGATTTTTTTTCACAGATGCTTTGCTAAAAATTTAGAATTTTAAGTTGGCACCTCCCCACCAAATATCAAGTTTTGCTTGATAACCATAAGGGAAAGATGATTTTATTTCTGTGTAACATTATATTAAAACATCTTATTTTTAAGAGTGTCCTTATAAAGGATGATAGAGTGAAATAATTATTATTACATATGATTTCTGGAAATTTATGTCACATCCACATACACACACACATGCACACTTGCACAAAAAACAAACCTATTTTACAACAATAAAGATTCCATTTCCCAAGAAGGAAAAGATGTCAGCTAAACAGAGTTTCTAAAAGGGAGGCACACTGTTGACCAGCATGAACTGCCCCCACAAGAAAGTCGTGTGAATCCTAATAATGTCATTTTCTTGGTAATGATGGCATCAGGCCTACATATTGATAAGGACGTAGGCCACAAGAAAAGCGAAAAGCATTCCTAAAGTGATCCAGTTTCACCCAAAGAAGAATAAAGTGGGAGGAAATGAATGGGGGGAAATTTTCATGCTTTTCAGGTACCACAATTCCTACCTAAGTAAACAAATAAATAAGAACACAATGAGGAAAACGTGTAGAAGAAAATTCATAGCAAACACCTCCAGTTTGTGTTTAGAGATCATGGGGCACAGATTTACACAAGCTAAGAAAATGAAGAAGCTTGCATGATATTTTCTTCTGACCAATGTACTCCATTCAGCTTAAGAAATAATTTTGGAAAATTTAATCACTCAAATTAGAAGATAGCAGACTTGCTTTCTTTAAAAGCAATTTATGCGAATTAGACATGCTGACTTCTCAGTTCGTCTCCATCTCCACTGGTGAGCTGAGATTGTATTCTCCCTTTTGAAGAAAGTTAATAAGCCAAAGATATCTGTATTAGTCACTTGTATTTGTTGCTGTGACAAAATATCATGACTCAAAACAAATAAGAGAGGAGTTGATTTTGCCTTACAGCTCCAGGAGGCTCAGTGGCGTAAGAGTAGGGGAGGCATGGGAACAGGAGCAGGAAGCCAAGAGATTACATTTTGCCTGCACAGGAAGCAGAGAGAGCAAAAGGAAGGTGAGGCTTTAAACCTCCAAAGCCAACCAGTGGTGACACAGTGACACAGCTCTTCTTCCAGAAAACCCACCTTTTAATGATTCTTAAGCTCTCCAGATAGTGACATCACCCGGGGATAACTGCTCAGATATGCAAGCGTGTGGAGGCCATTTCTTATTAAAACCAAGATATCTATCTAATATTAATTCAATGAAAAAGACTAACTTTAACCAAGGGGGAAAAATGAGAGGTAAAGATACATTTTGTTTAAAGAACTATATGAGAAAACACTAATTTCACATAGAGTATGGTGTATATAGGATATTTCCTCATTTAAAGATGAAACATAAATAATAGAAGTTCTTTAAAAAGATGCCCTCTTTGTGGAAGAAAAAAGTGATAACAAAAGAAAAGGGGAAGAAAAAGCAAAGGAAAGAAAAGGGGGATAAGTAAAGAAAAACAAAAGGAAACACAGAAAAAAGGGAAGGAAAGAGAGGAAATGGAAAGAAAGAGCATTTTTTTTTTTATGGAAGCGATTACCATTTAGACTGGTTAAGATTTACAATAAATGTTTAAAAGAGTCAAGACTGTGAAATATGACTTGGTAAAATGATATGAAACAAAACAGAAGAGAACTGTAAGTTATGAAATGATGACATTGGAATGAAAATGGAAAGCAATATCTACTTGTAAATTTAGTTTTCTTAGGATAAAGAAAGAATGCAAATTATAGGTCAGTGAAAAAGACAGTCTTTTCTTAAAAATGTTAAAATGTTAAGAGTCACACAGTTTGAAATTGAATAAGATTTTAGGAACAAGGAAGAAATCTAAAACTAAAGAAGAACTGGTCCAAAAAGAAAAGATAAAACTCCCCCTACTTGATAAGGACTTAAATCAATGCGTAATGGTATATTCAACAGACACTGTGGAAGCAAATGTACTCAGAACAAAGATGCATGGAGACTGTGCACCAGTATCAGCATTAATACCACAAGCTAGTAAGTGGTTACAACAGTTCTTACTCAGATGTCCCAATCCATATCATTTATAGGAAGTCTATCTGAAATTCAAATCGAAGTTATTTTATGTCTGAACTCAAATTGCATAGAGTTCACCACAATTCTTCAACAAAAGCTGTATAATTAGCAGCATTGATTTAATGTTGTTATAAAGAGAGACGCAAAAGGGTCTCACTCTGGGAATTTCAGGCACGTGGAGAATAAAAATGAGCAGTTCTCAGTTACAGAAGTAAAAGAGAATAATAAGAGAACACTGAACCACTCAGCCCCCCCAAAATTTAAAATCCAGTAAAAACAGACAATTTTCCAGAAGTATAACTACAAGATTGACTCAAAATTTTGATCAGCTCATATGATACATAATAATTAAAGAAGTTGAATTAGTAAGCTAAAAAATTCAGTGAAACAATCTCAGAAAGAGATCGAGCTGTTGTATCTTTACTCATAATTTCTATTGTGCATTTCCTGCTCACAAACTCTTCCAAAAACTAAAGGAAGAAGGGACAATTTTCAGTTCATTTTGTCATGGGGATTAGCTACACAATAAAAGCAGAGAAACTGCTACAAAAGAAAGCTAAACAGTACCACTTTGTGTGAATATCTACACATAATTTTCAAAAAATTATTGGCAGATTAAGCATTTTAACAGATCAAAGACCATAACTGAAAGACTTAAGATTGCTTTTCTTTAACACTCATAGACTCAAGCCACACACAATCATCTCAATAGAAGAAAAATTTGCAAAATCCAATATTATTTCCTATTGGAAACACTCAATAAACTTGGCAAAGAAAAGAGCTGCCTCAGTCTGATAAATGAAAAACTTACAACCAGCATAACTGAATGCTTTCCCCATAAAATACTCTTATGGACTGAATGCTGGTATCCATTGAATGTTGGTATTCACTGAAAAGCTCACAGACATTAGGAGGTAAATGTAAAAATAAAAATACTATGATATCATTTAAAGAAAACATAACTCTTTATTGTATTGGGTTAAACAATGATTATTTAGCTATTGACTCCAAATGCATAGAAAAAGAAAAAATAGGTAAGTAGTATTTGAATAAAACACTTGTGTGATAAAGAACACCATGAAGGTTTTTGTTCTTCTTTTGGCATAATGTGTAAAAAATACTCACAACTTGGTAGCAATAAGACTAATATGATAACTTGAAAATAGATAATGCTTGAATAGGCATTTATCTAATCTGCATATACAAATGGAAAGAAGACATGTGTAAAGATGTTATCATAACCATTTCAGTAGCTAACATTAAAAAGACACAGTAACAAGCTATAAGGACAATTTGGAAATTTTGGAGCAATCAGTCACTGGTGTTAATGCAAACCAGTAGAGTTGATAATTGCTTACCATGCTAATTGTATAATTATGATGTAATCTTGCCATTCTATTAGAAATTATGTACTCATGGAAATATACATCCACACTCCAATGTTCATGAAAACATTGCTCACAATAGCACCAATATGGAAATAGCTTAAATGTCCATGAATAGTGTCTGTTATAGGTGCCCACAAATACAAACCATGAATGATGAAGTATCTCCCATGCTAAATGAATAAACTAAATCCTATAGCCACAGAATGGAACACAGCTGAGAGAAATGAAGTGATAATGCATACTTACAAACACACACGTGCGCACATGCACACACACGTGTACACATACATGTATGTGTATATATGAGAACTTTGGGAATGTATTAAAGGAAAGAAGTTTATCACCAATGACACAGCTGGCAATATTTCATTTATATAAAACATGCAGGACTTGAAAATTTGCCCATGAAAAAGTAGATTCATGTTTATTTGTACCTGGGTTACTGATGGTATAAAAGAGTAAGCAATGACTACTCATGTGAGTGCTGTTCTTATGACACGTGATGAAATCATATAAGGTTGATGGCAGAAGGGATGGGTCAAATGAAAAGAGCACATAAGACCCCAGTTTTTTTCTCCAAATCCCCATCAAGCAACCAACAAATGTCTGTAACTCCAGCTCTAAGACAGGTTGCCTCATTCCATCAGAATCTGTAGGCACCATCACTATGCACATATCGACACACACACACACACACACACACACAGAGAGAGAGACAGAGACAGAGACAGAGACAGAGAGAGAGAGAGAAAGATATATAATTTTTAAAAAATCTTTTAAATCAGAAAACAGTATAGAATTAGACAGTAATGATGCTTGCCCAGACCTGTGAATACACCAAGAAATGAAGTCACATTTTAGATGGAAAAAATGTATTATTTTAGACATAGTAACATGATAAAGTCGTTAAACAGAAAAAGAGAAATGTCAGTATCACAGACAAAAATGCTTAAAATCCAAAGGACATAGATAGGGAAATGTAAACTGTTAATTCCTTTATGTAGAAACCATGGACTAACCTCATGATTTCACAACTGAGACACTCAAATAAAATGCCACTTTTCAGTTATTTTGCAAGGATCTAAGTTTGGTAATATATTTGCATATAATATCAGAAATATAAATTGTATTTTTTGATTCAGTTTGAGCAAATAAACACATAATATTAAATATCTACAAGTACATAAATATAAAGAGTATTCAAAGCATCATTGCTGGAACTCATTACACAGCGGAGAATGACCTTGAACTTTCTGCCTTTACCTCTCGAATGCTGGGATTACTGGCCTACAAGATGTGCTGGAACAATGGTGTCTCAGAACTTGTGAAAGTGACCAGCCAATAACTGGTCTAACTTGAGGTCCATGACACTGAGAGAAAGTCTATGCCCAGCATTGCCTAAATGGCCAGGAACTGAATGCTGGATAGCTCAGAAGCCTAGGGTAGAACCAAACATGACTGGCAAAAAAAAAAAAAAAAAAAAAAAAGACAACGAAAAGATTCTTAATGATATTCTGATATTCTCATAGATTGTTGCCTTGCCCAGTTGTCATCAACCAGGCTTCCCCAGTCAGCTGGTGGGAGCAGATGCAGAGTCCTACAACCAAACATTAGGCTCACCTCAAGGAATTCAACAGAAGATGGGGAAGAAGGATTGTAGTAGCCAGAGGGGTCTAGAACACCAGGAGAACACAGCCCACAGAATCAACTAAGCAGGGCTCATAGGGGCTCTCAGAACCGGAAGCAGCAATCACCGAGCCCGCATGAATCTGTGCTAGTTCCTCTACATATATATTATGTTTGTTTAATGTGGGGTTAAACTTCTAGCAGTGGGAGTGGGGTGTCTCTGACACTTGCCTACTCTTGGGACCATTTTCCTCCTACTGGGTTGCCTCATCTAGCATTGATATGAGGGTTTGTGCCTCCTAGTCTTCCTGCATCTTGTTATGCTGTGTTCCATTGATATCCCTGGGAGGCCTGCTCTTTTCTGAAGGGAAATAGAGGAGCAGTGGCCCTGGGTTAGAGGGTAGGTGGGGGGTGGGGGCTGCAAGGAGTGGAGGGAGGGGAAACTGTGGTCAGGATGTATTGTATGAGAGAAGAATAAAGAAAACAAAAAAAAATACCAGTAGCAACATAAAAAGTATCATTATATGATATAGTTTAATTAACTGTATTTGACAATATAAATGCCTATTAATAAGTATAAATTCAAATTTGTCCACATTATTAAATACATCCTAAGCCAAATATGAAAGAAGATATAAAATAAGATATGAAGAGTGTGAGCAAAGGAAAAGGAAACTGGGGTGGGATATAACCACGTGACCTTTCTTGAAATACCCAGAGAGTGTATTGAGAATGAGGGCACCAGGGTCCCCAACTTCCTAAAGGTGAGCAGGCCCTTTAACACAGTTTCCCATCTTGTGGTGACTCCTCATCATGAAATTATTTTGCTGCTACTTCATAACTGTAGTTTTGCTACTGTTATGAATCATAATGTAAATATCTGATATGCAGAATATCTGTGGTGCTACCCCTGTGTAAGGGTTGTTTGGATCCCAAAGGGGCCATGACTCACAGGTTGAGAACCACTGGAGTACATCAGTGATTTTTATATGTGTAGGAAGTGTTGGAAAAGAGATACAGGGAGCTGGTAAAAGAACATGACCAAAGGAATGACACGGAAACTATTTTTTTTACTACTTCTATACCTAGGCTAATGATTTTGAAGAGCAAACATTTTATTTAATTTTCTGAAATATACACTGAGTTGGTGTTAGCCTCTGGGAACATAAGTGATGTGCAGTAGTTACTGAGGACCACAAAGTGGACTTCTTTTACATTCCATGTATTTTTAGTGATTGATCTCATAATTTGCACTTGGCAGAGCAAGAGCAGAAAGCAAGCTGAATAATTACAGATGAATTAGGTCCCCTCCATCTTTGTGGTCTCTCTATGCTGGCGGATTCTAAGGTCAAGGTCACTGCACCGTCTCAGATTCAAGACGGAGCTTTCTGCCGCTCATATCTTTTACTTCAGTCTTAGCCTTCAGTTTCAAATGCGTTCATTTAGCGCTGCTGTTAGCAATCATTATCACAAGAATATTGCAATCGGCCAATTTCTACTGTAATTAAAATGTCAGGGCAAAAATTGCACTCACACTGGCCCTTTATAAATCTGCATTGCCACTTTGAATAGCTTATACATTTAAACAAAAAAACCAGGAGCATATGTTTATTAAGGACCTAGATTTATAAAATACATTCCCAATAATTTTGATTATTCAACAGTTTTTCTTGTCTATATATCCTCTCAAAGTCCCTGTATGCTAAACATTTTATCCTAATTCTCCATTTTTCACATGTAACAAGAATGTGTCTTGTATCAGAATATTGAGTTTTGACAGTTGCTCCGTCATCTCTGATAATCACACGTGGCAACATTATAAAGTGACAGGTCCTTTATAATTCCCTTTGAATTCGTTATGATAATGATAATCATAAGTGATGAACTTTGTGTATTTTATGGACATAATGGGCAATTCTATATGACTGAGACTCTAATTTGACTCTATACTAATGGGCACTAATTGTAACGATCAGTGATCATGTCAGTTAAAGGCAGTAGCGATAGCAATTGATTACAGCCATGAAAAGCCCTCACACCATTTTGAGTAGAACTTGGTGCTGCCGTTTATAAAAATGGGAGAGCAACTGACCATCAGGCAACGGCTTTCCTATGCTGTGTATCTCACAAGCCTCTCCTACTTCTTCTGACTCCACGAGGCATCTTTTTCTTAACTGCTGATGGCTTTTCCCCTTCACTTGCTTCCTATTACAGTATTATTTCTGTTGTAATAGACACATCTTTCTCAGAAAAACAGCGGCTTAAAGGGATGTTAGGAGAAAAACACCTTTTAAAACGTGACAGCAGATAGAATGTTTCTTGAATGAAACAAGTTATGGCTGGGAGACTTACAAACTACCCCCCCACCCCCACCCCACCCCTGTTGCCAGGGGAGCATCTGGAGAGAATGACATACTAGACTTACTGTTTACTTCTTTATCAGTGGTCAGGAGTGTTCCCAGTTTTCTGCTGTGACCTTACTAGAACACTGCATTGAGGGTTATTTAAACGTATGCCTTAGCTCCAGATAGGTTCCAGCTCAGAGGGCACAAAAATAAAGTCATTAAGAAAAAAAATCACTTGCAGATTGAGTGAAGAACATAAAGCAATTACAGGCATGGAATAAAGTGAAACGCAATGGCATAAAAAGGAGGTAGCTTTCTCCTAATACCAAGCACAGGTAGGTACTTGTGTTAATTCCAGCACGAAGGAGGTGCAAAAACTCAAACTCCACACATATCCAAATTCATATGGAACCCTAGTAAGAATCTTTGCTTCACATGGTAAGACTCAATTTAATTGGATACCATGTATTTTAAAGAACCTTCTCTCGCCAGGCGGTGGTGGCGCATGCCTTAATCCCAGCACTTGGGAGGCAGAGGCTGGTGGATCTCTGTGAGTTTGAGGCCAGCCTGGTCTACAGAGTGCCAGGATAGTCTCCAAAGCTACACAGAGAACCCCTGTCTCCAAAATCAAACCAAAAACCAAACCAGACCAAAACAAAACAAAAAGAACCTATTCTGGCCACTTCAGGGATGAGTACAGGTCACTTACCTTCATGATTCTGTAGTAAGTGCCCTTCCTGTTCTCAGTTCCTATAGAATTGTGACATCATCTTATTGGTATCTGTTTCCATGGCTCCTTTGGTATGACAAGGCTATAGTGGATATGGTGCTAAAGACTGAATAAGTAAACACAAGAAGGAATAAACAAATAGAACAAGGAACATTCAAATAAGGTCACTGTGTTACAGAGCAAAATCCACTGGCTATAGTCAGGGAAGGGTCTATAACCAGCAACACCACATGGCCATTCTACACTCACCTGCCTTCTCCGTGTGCCTTTTACTTAAGCGCACAAATTTTGTGTGTTTTCATGGGTTAGACTGATTTTACAGTGTGCTGAAGATTCATCACACTCTAGAACAGGTCCCTGTGAAAGGTTGATGGGACATTGTGATGACAAAATTCTTGAAAATCCTTGGAAGATGCACAATTCAAAGCTAAGGGATAATTACTTTCCTTATTGTTTCCTGCAAATGATAGTAGCATAAAGCTGATAACAAAGTCACCATACTTAAGCTTCATTCATTTTGTATTCTTTTTTTTTTTTTTTTTTTTCATCCAACAAAATATTTATTGAGTTGACTCTTCATTAGATATTCTGGTGAGTTAACACCATCTTGCATGCTTTTTGATACATAAACTCATGTTGTTTACAAAAGCAGTTAGCAATGTAGAAAAAAGCATCAAACACATTGATAAAGACAGTATTAGAAACTGACAAGTCGGTAAATACTTGCAAATAAGTTGGAGGTTAGTCCACTCTATTTTTATTAATTCTATTACATAAAATGACAATGTATAAATAATATGCTTAAACTTATAAGGGCATGCGACATTTTCTGTGTAATAAATATTAAGAGTGAACATATTTAAATTGAGTTACTGCTAGCTATCTTTCTTTTAAATTAATTTTTAAAATTCTCTCATACAATACAGCCTGACCACAGTTTCCTCTCTCTTACTCCTTCCAGTTGCTCCCAATTCCTGTCTTCTCTTCCCATACTCTCTCCCTCCATCCCCTCCATCACTCCTGCTCTCATTCCCAACCACCCTCAGTCCACCCACACCCAGGGACGTCCACGAGTCCCCCTTAGACCCCTTCTTGTTACTTAGGCTTTCTAGGTCTGTGGGTTGTGGTATGATTATCTGAGGATTGGCCGTATTGATTTTCATAGTGGTTGGACAGATGTGTGCTCCCACCAGCAGTGGAGGGGTGTCCCCTTTGCTCCACATCCTCCCTGGTATGTGCTGTCACCTGTGTTATTGATCTTAGTCATTCTGGCAGGTGTAAGATAGAATCTCAAAGCAGTTTTGATTTGCATTTCTCTGACTGCTAAAGCTGTTGAATATTTAAGTGTTTCTCGGCCATTTACGATTCCTCAATTGAGAATTCTGTTTAGATATGTACCCCACATTTTTAGTTGAATTATTTTATTTGTTAATGTCTAGTTTCTTGAGTTTATGTATATTTTTGGCATTCGCTCCCTATTGGATGTGGAGTTGATGAAAATCTTTTCTTATTCTGTAGGCTGCTGTTTTGTTCTGTTGATGATGTCCTTTGCCTTATGGAAGTTTTTCACTTTTGTGAGGTCCTAATTACTAATTGATGATCTTTGTGCCTATGGTATTGGTGTTCTGTTCAGGAAGTTGCCTCCTGTACCAATGCATTCAGGGCTATTCCCCACTTTGTCTTCTATTAGATTTAGTGCATCAGTTTTTATGTTGAGGTCTTTGATCCGTTTGGATTTTGTGCAGAGTAATAAATATGGATCTATGTAAATTCTTCTAGATACAGACATTCCGTTTGACCACCATAATTTGTTGAAGATGCTTTCTTTTCTCCATTGTGTTTTATGGCTTTTTTTTTAAATCAAACTTCAGATGTCCATAGGTGTGTGGATTTATATATGGGTCTTTGATTTGATTCCATTAATTAGCCTGCCTGTTTTTATGCCAATACCACACAATTTTTATTATTATGGCTCTGTAGTATAGCTTGGAATCAGGAATAGTGATAATTCTGGGAGTTCTTTCACTGTCCGGGGTTGTTTCAACTATCCTATATTTTGTTTGTTTGACTGATTTTCTAAGAAGTTGAGTATTGTCCTTTCAAGTTCTGTAAAAATTCATGGTGGAATTTTGATGGGGATTGCATCGATTCTGTAGATTGCTTTTGATAAGATGACCATTTTTCCTATGTTCTTCTTTCTGATCCATGAAAATGGGAGATCTTTCCATCTTCTGATATCTTCTTCATTTTTTCTTCAAGAACTTGAAGTTTTTATCATACAAGTCTTTCACCTTCTTGGCTAGTGTTACCCCAAGATATTTGCATTATTTGAGGCTATTGAGAAGGGTGTTGTTGCCCTAATTTCTTCAGTCTGCTTGTTATTCATATACAAGAAGGCCACTGATTTCTTTGAGTTAATCTTGTATCCTGTCCACAACGTCACTGCAGGTGTTCATCAGCGATAGTAGTTCCCTGGTTAAATTGTTGGGTTCCCTTATATATACCATGATATCATCTGAAATGAAAGGAACTCTGACTGTCTTAATAAATCACCTTTTTTTTTTTTAAAGCATTACTACATTTCCATACTAAGCAAGCTTAGCATATAGAAATGATAATAATAATATAAAATTGGTTGAATGCTTATTATATTGCGTGATATGTACTGTGCTAAAATTATTAATAGCTATCCTATCTATTGCTCATCTCAACTCCATAATACTGGTATTATGGCTGCTCATATGGCTTGGTTATTAAATGTGTCCCACATGTTCATGTGTTTGAACATTTGGTCCCAATCTGGTAGTAGTGTTTGAGAAGGTTGTAAAACCTTTAGGAGATGGGACATAGTTACCAGAGTGGGGGTGGGTAGACTTTGAGGTTTCTAATCCAGCCACTTCCTGTCCTCTCTGCTGCCTGTCCCACTAAGATGGAGGAGGTGAAAAGTCACAGCAGCACGCTCTTGCTGCCACAGAAGTCCCTGCTTCCATGGCCCTCTTACCACAGGGACTCTATTCTCTCAAACCACAAGATAAAATGAATCATTCTTCTCTTATGTTTCTAGTCAGAAATGTGGTCATATGGTAAGAAGAAAACCCACACAACTTCCCTGTAAATGAGAAGCATACAGTTTGAAGAAAGGGTTTAACAGTCCTAATGTTAATAGATATTAGAGGTAGGAGTTGAACTTAGAGGTCATTCTCTTTACCCCATGGCCATATTTATAGGAAAATGAAAGAAGAGGTATTGATATTAGTAAGGCAAACACGCTATAAGAAAAATAAAAATCTAAACTGAAGATATTGCATACCAGATCCACCTGGATCTGTTTGTCCTCAAAAGAATTTATAAGAGCTTGGATCAGGTAAACTCTGATGCAACCCTAAATTATGATATTTCCATTGTAGAGAACTTGGATGCTAGAACACTTAGTAGGCCCAATCATAGGCTCCCTAATTTAGTAACACACAGAGAGAAGACATTACTCTCACTTAGTAGTATTCGGATTTGGAACATCACTGTGTCTGTCCACTAAGTGAGGCTTTGTGGACTCATGCCTCAATAACTTCATGCCCTGCATCAGATTCTTAGAAAGGTTTTTAAATAAACCATTTCCAGTGTGGAGGATAGACAGAGTGTAAAAATTGAAAACCAGATATGGGACTCTGGGGAGAGAAACAGGAAGACAACAAACCAAGATGCAAACTAGTGCCCAACAGTGTGAATGTTGAGACTTTGTTGTCTTTCCAACATCTCCATCCTTCTGGAGTCAATTATGTTCTGAATACCTCTGACTTCAATCCTCCCTATTTCCAGGCTTCTCATTCTAGTGTGATTTTTAAATATTAATTTTTGGCAACATTTCATCTAGATTCATATTTATTTTTACATATTTATCATATTTTCCCCCATAAGATAGTTCCGTTGCACATACAACTGTGGAGATCTTCTATGTGTTTGATTTTTTAAAAATCAGCAAATTTAGGTACTTTAAAGGTATTCAGTTCTTTTTATCAACCATATGGTCGGCATTTAGCATTTCTACACTCATCTCTATATTAGAGAAGAAAAGAAGCAATAAGGAAAATAATAATTTTGAGAAAGATTATTATCTATCTAGACCAATGAAAGGGAGATGAATGTGGATATTTTCACCAGAAGAAAATGGGCATGTTATTATTTCATAAAATATCTGGGTATTTTAAGAAGATCCGCATAAAGTACTCAAAGGTATTTCAGGAATAAATCTATCATTATAATAGTTACATCTCTATAAGGATATAACTGGAAAGATATAACAAGGAAAGAAAGATTATGAGAAAAAAATGAACTATGGAAGCAAAAAGTTGAAAGGTGAAAAGGTATGGTATAGTTGGCAGGGTGAGCTTGTCAATATCTTTGTTATATAGTCATATTTGAACAAACACTTGACCAATCATTTTTGTCTATTTCATTTTAAGGAAAGTAGGCATGATCAGCTCATCCCTACTGTTATAGACTCCAGGCTTCTAAGAAGAGTATGCAAGTATGCCAAAACAGAACACAGTTTAGGTGCTCTTGAGTTGGTTCCCAAGTCATATTGTTTTCCAAGTAGTGAAAGTGAATGGACCAACATGGCAAAGTTATGGGGTTACTGCTAAGTACATGGTAACAATGAGTAGACTTCTTTCATTTGTGGACCTTATCAAATAAAAAATAGTGAACACTTTTAGTTCACAATAAAAAACAAATTGAAGGAAAGACTAAAAGCCACAAGAAGGGCAAAAGTGGCAGTAGAGATAAAACTCTGATTTTTAAACATCTTACTCCACAGAAGTTAAAAATTGATTGGAGAAATATAGAAAATTATTCCAGAGAATAGACCAAAAGCAAGGATGTAGCATCTATTTAAAATATTAAACGTTCTAAAAGAAAAAAATTAGTTTTAGTTTGCCAAGAGTATATAGCTAGGAAAAAGAGTTGACTATACAGGGAAAAGGGTGCTGGTTCACATTAAGATTTTCAGAGTTTCCTGATACAGAAGTATCTTGATAAGGTAAGCCAAAGCCTTTCTGTGGGATGTGGTGAAGCAGAACCTTTTGATCATCCAACAAGATGCCACTGCAAGTGTAATAAATTAGAAGTCTGTTTGAGAATCTAATCTCCATTTTTTAACTGATCATCAAAAGAGCAATGGCTTGAGTTTGTTTTAAACACATATCTGCAATCAAATGAGGATACAGAGTCTTCATAACTCCCTAACGCTACCCAGGACTAGTGTTCATGGATGTTGTGGGGAGATGGCACGATGCTGGGGACAATGGCAAGTCGCTAAAATATACACAGGAAAAAGATGAATGGTCATAAATGTAAATGAACATCCTATATAAGTTCAGTCCGTCATATAAGGTCCAGATTTAGGAGTATTTATCAGAGGAACACCTCCCTACTTTCAACAGGTGTTAGCGGTCATGCTATCCCAGGCAAGATGATTGAAACTAATCTCTTACTGAAAACAACCCAACAAAGATTTAAAATTCTAAACTCCAAGAACATTGTTGTAAAATCTCTCCAAAGCTAATTTTTTTAATCACCATATTGCATTTTCTCATTTTTACTTTTTTCCCATCAATAATCTCAGTTTGTAGGTCCTTGATGATAGCGATTCCACAATATCTCCCCCTTTCTAAATGCCCATGCCTGTTGTTGGGACATAATTAAGTTTCCAGGTTGCTTAGGAAACTAAACCTAGGCAGCAGCTGTCAGGGTTTTGCAATGAGGTCCCATTCCAATTCAGTTCCTTTGTCAGAGGTTAAATGGACAACACATATTATTCCAGATGCAGCATTTTTAAACTCGTGTGCTTAATTATACTTAAGATATAATTTACAACGTTCAAGAAATCATAATTCTGAAAGTTGTTGAGGGAAAAGAAGACTGTGTGCTGTTAGGACCGCATATTCCAGGAGGTAACAAACCTTTGTGTCAGATGCAGGCAGCACCGGGGACCTGGCTGTGAAGAAGATGGGAGCTGCTTTTGCAGGAATGCCAGCATCTCTAGGCAGGCAAATGGAAACCACCTGCCAGAACAATGATACCCAAGAGCCCTCCTCAGGCCAGGCAGGCAGAGTCAATTGTTCTTAGAAAAGGAAGGAATAAAAGAGCTCAGTGTCGTAGAAATTAAAATGGTTCCAGTGACGAAGAGCATAAGGAAAATAGCTTCAGCTGTGGCCTTTTGCAGAGGTGTCAAGCAATGGTAGATAGTTTTTGCATGTTTTATAACCATATCTAAATATATTTAGATGAGTATTTATATGAGGATGAGTATTTATATCACCTGGAAAAATTATAACATTTCCTTTCTAAGTAGGTTAAAATTATTGCCTGTTATTTGTGTCATTTCTATACATGTACTTCAGTATAATCACCAATGCATGTTTATTGTATGCCAATACTACAGTATAAATGTCCAGATGCAAAGTAATATAGAGGAATTTTGCAAAATAATTCCTTGCTTTCTAAAGATGTGTCTCTGAATAAGGCACCTTCTAATTGGTTTAATAGGGAGCTAATTGGCCAATAGCTAGGCAGAAAATAGGCAGGCTATGCAGGCAGAGAGAGAGAAACTATGGGAAGGAATCTAGGTGCACAAGAGACCTGGAGAGGAAACGGGAGGTGCAAGATGAAAGAGAGGTAGCTCCACGTGATAGAACATAGATTAATATAAATGGGTTAATTTAAGTTACAAGAGCTAGTTAGGAACAAGCCTAAACTATAGGCAGAGCTTTAATAATGAATAAGAAGTCTCCATGTCTTTATTTGAGAACTGACTGGCAGGGCATAAAATTACTCTGGAGAAAGAAGCTTATGATAATGCCATTAAACAGAACAAAAGGTAAATTGCTCAAGACAGCTATGTCATCCTACGTTGAAAAAGTGTCTTAACCCAAATAATAATTAGAAATTGTGTATTTTACACAGTAGAAATAACATGTTTGTATAAAGAATTTGTTTTCTCCCACATGTGGAATCTGAAGCAGAAACTGTAGAAGAGTTTAAAAAAAGATTATTAGTGAATAGGAAGGGGATCTACAGAAGAGTCATACTAAAAAACTGAGATGAACATGGATAAAAAGGGCAGACGAGATCACATTAAAACAAATGGACAAGAAGAACAAATAATACAGACAATACATCACCTGATAAGGATACCTGAGACCCAGTCCAAGTCAGGGAAACCCCTAGATCTTGTACAACTTGGGACACCAATTCCCGAATACTATCTCCCCCACCCCAGCCGAAGAAGTCCTTTCTCTTCAACAACTGGAGAGATCATGTCCATTCTGGGACATCCTGGGTCAAGAGAGTCATTCCTTCTCATCCCCAGACTCAGGAAACTCAGGAGTGATGATGCATCTAGTCTTCTTTATTGACTCCAAATCCTGATGCCAAAAACTTACCTGCCTCCAGAAGACTTAGACTCTGCCTACGGAAACTACTGAGAAACCTTGATCCCGTTTCTCAGTGGGGCATCTCGGTGGGACCTTCAAATGTTACATCCAGGCCATTATGCCACAAGCTAGGAGAGACAGCATTTATGGGTTACAAAGATTTTTAAAATCATCACATGAGCGGGTCATTAGTGGATCAGGGCTACAAGAACTTGGGAAAATGGTTTCCCCTGACAATCCCAAACAGGGGCAGAAGTGGGGTTTATAAGCACAAAAATCACAAACTTTTGTTGTCAAATTACAGTTATGATTTTCACTAATCAGGATTTAGTGATTAGGGATTTCTTGAATGTCCCGTCATTGTCAATTGCTATACAATGCAAATCTTTCAGTCTAAGCAGCCAGATTCATTTCTTTCTTCTGTTGTTAGACCAGCCATAATATTTCTAAAGTACTAAACATGATATTACGACTCTTTCTATGATTTAGGGAGGAGGTTGGTTAGCCATTGGAAGGTTCTCGGTTCCACTAGGACTTAGGAACCTGAACTTAATTTTACCCTACAGGTAAAATGGAATCTGTAGACAAAATGGCAGTACCCAGGCCTAAGTGCTTTGACCTGCTCTCTTCACTAGGACTGTGTTACATCCAATTGAGGTGCTGGCCAAATGGAAAACTCCAAACATCTCAGGAGGTTGCCAAGACTATAGGTTGGTTTCTGCAAACTGAGAGTAAGCTTCTATTGCTGAAGACAACACCCACACAGCGATCTGAACACAGAGAGGTTGAGCTGCTGCCTACATAGAACCTTCACCCTTGCATTCTAGTAGTGGCTTTGGTATGGAAATGGTTTTAAATACATGCCTTAAAATTTGGCTGGTGTTGAGAATGGTAAAAAGAAATGATTTTTGAAACCACAAATAACCTTTTATGTACATTTCACCTGATAACGTAATGAAAGATTCAACTGTAACTTTATAACTTAAAAGCAGTGTTTTCTTGTTGTGGAGTCTGGATTAGAAAAGGGAGCGTGAAGAGGGAAGATGAGACTGGTGTCCTTACTCGGACTCAGTGATAAAATGCACACGGCTTAAGATCAGACATGGGTATTTTAAAAGGCAGATACATATTTAAGAAGAAATTTAGAGCCAAATTTGATTTTGGGGGGTCTGACAAATAGCAAAAAGACACTAGATTTCAAGCTAGGGCTTTTAACCCAGGCAAAGAGTATGGTGTAGGGACCATTATTTGAGAAAGCAAAATTTCAGAGATACTATAAATCACAGAAATAAAACAGAACACTGTTGCTGGCTCCTTGTTGTCCCTGGAACTAGAGACACTGTGAAGAGCAAGTAGGGGAAGAAGGAGGAAACAAATTGTTTTTAGTTCTATGTGTGAAGCTCTAAGTTGATAGGAAGGAGATGATTAGAATGTGATAAACAGTGATGGGTGAGAAATTATGGAGGTATAGAAATGCTTCAGCACATCTTTCTAAGAATATGTTATATGGAGTGATTAGGGAGGAGGACACAGTCTTCTGAATACCCAGGAACTCTACATACCAGGCAAAGGAAATAGGCCAGAAGTTCTAAGGCAGTAATTCTCAACCTATGGGTTGTGACCCTCACAAGGATCATGTATTTGATACTTACATTATGAATCATTACAATATCAAAATTGCAGTTATGAAGTGACAATGGAACAGTTTTATGCTTGGTGGTCACCACAACATGAGAAACTGTATTAAAGGGTTGCAGCATTAGGAAGGTTGAGGATCACTGCTCTAAAGTATGAGTAAACTACCTACGTTCTAGAAACAAATGCTCTGAGCTGTTCAAGTGACCAGGTGAGCAGGGCAATGGGAGTCGACATGCTCTCAAAATTGAGCAAGAATTTGAATGCTACCAAGAGTGTGGAAGTGAGTGGGTTTAAGTAAGGAATTGTAATTGTATTCTCACATCAATATGAAAATGATGAAACAGTTTGCTATTATGTAAAACGTTTTGATTTTAAGGGAATAAGAAAGTAGGATACCAAAAAGAAGAATGAAGTTAAAAATACCCAGTAGAGTGATATATTTAGTAGCGATTTTATAAGGTTGCTCCTTCCTAACTGCTTTCAATTCCTCTCAAAGAATTATGAGACAAATTATCAGCTGAAGATAAGGGTTGAGAATGAATATGGGGAGGTCTGGGGAAAGAAGAGAAGAGCAATATTTTTGCATAAGTACTAGCAAAAAAATCAATTTTGGTAAGATTTACCCAGGTTTTATTATTTTTATTAAGTTAGTGCTAACAGGTTAAAGGAGATTGGAGGAACTGATGAGACTTCCAAGTGTTTGATTATTACATTGTGTCACAGGACAAGAGTGAAGAATGACGAACAAATAAAGGTACACATGCAGCTAGAGCTCTTCAGAGGAGAAAGAAACTGCTTTACTGGAACTATTATAGTGAGCTGTAAGTAGAAGGTGGTGGAGAGAGGGTGAGGAAAAGAGAGTCGAAGTTGATGTCCCAAAAGTAGTTCAATTGGTCATGATGTAGACTTGAAGAAGTAAGAATGGTAGAGAACTCACTCAGGGAAGTGAGAAGCCAGAGACTGGTTGGACTGTTTTAATTAAATGGTTATTGGCACTATCAAACCTCAAGTTTGGATTAGAAGCAGAGACTATGATGTGACAGATGCTGAAAGCACTAACTGATTTCAGCTAAGGAGTATATAATTTAATTACACGAGCTTCAAATTATCTTGAGCATTTCCAAAAAACTAGAGAAGAATGACTTTGCTAGAATATGCCATTTTACAGTGAGTTCCCCATATGTTTTGTTTATTAAAGGGCTGAGGTCTACCAGATGGCTAAGGAAAAATGTTAAAAGAACTAGAAAACAAAATATTGAGATGTGTAAGAAATGAACGGTTACGTTAGTGCAGGGATGGGGACTACATGAAAATGGTGACATCAACTGATGAGAGCTGAAAAGTGAACTAACCTTCAGGGAAAGCAGAGAAGAAAGAACAACAAGAGGGCCCAGAAACACACGGAACAGTAGAAGAGGCAGCACATGTAGTATGAAAGAATTCAAAAAAGGATGCATTTCAAGAGGGAGGCAGACTTTGCTATGTCTAAGGCTACACAATTTTCTCTTAAGGTCTTAGCAGAAGAGTACTCTCTGTGTAGAGCAATGTGAAGATGGGAATGACTGTAGCAAAGCGCTTATCTCTGGAACAATGAAGGTGCACGCCAGATTGCCTTAGTTTTTTTTATTAAAAATTTCCACCTCCTCCCATTTTCCTCCCCTTCTCCCCCCTCCCTCCTTCTCCCTCTTCAGTCCAAAGAGCAGTCAGGGTTCCCTGCCCTGTGGGAAGTCCAAGGTCCTCCCCTCTCATCCAGGTCTAGGAAGCTGAGCATCCAAACAGACTAGGCTCCCACAAAGCCAGTACATGCTGTAGGATCAAAACCCAGTGCCATTGTCCTTGGCTTCTCAGTCAGCCCTCATTGACCGCCACGTTCAGAGAGTCCGGTTTGATCCCATGCTTTTTCAGTCCCAGTCCAGCTGGCCTTGGTGAGCTCCCATTAGATCAGCCGAGACTCGAAGGTAAGAGATGTAGTTTGGCAAGCATAAATTATTTCTAAGAAAAAAATAGATGTGAAGTCTTTGGGTGCAAGAATGAAGGTAAGCAAAGGGAATAATGGGATTTAGAAATGATTTGTAGTTATTGTCTTAAACAAAAGTCCAATGCATGAATAAATTCTCACATTTATATTTCCATGTTTCCAAATGGTAGTGAATGCATTAAAATAATATTTAAGAAATATCTACTATCTATAGTGATTACACATTTGTCAAGCATAGTGAACATATCTTATTTGACTTTGCTATCAAAATATCTAACTTAGAGCAGAATAGCCAAGATAGATAGCATTTTTGAATTGGTTTCTACATCAATTTTGGGATACAGCAATGGAATTAAAATGAATCACAGACAAAGAAAGTTTCAGAAATGGTTTATAATGACAAGATAAAGAGCTTAATCACTGTTATATTTGTCAGGAAAATAGACACCTCTGAAGCAATTTCAGAAACACTCCAAAGAAAATAACTCTGAACTAACCTGCGCAGGAGTGAGTGCCATGGAGAGAGTAGCAGTTTAGGAGCCATTGGAGTGGAAGGCTAGATTACCTTGAAAGAAAATACCCAGCTATCTTCAACTTCCAGAATTGGACTCTTTCCTCAACAACTGACCATGTAACTGGAGAGAATTGTTTAATATATCCCCATATACACAGTTATTTAAGTTTCTCCAAATTTTATTAAAAGTGTCAAATATAAGATAAGGATTCATTCAAGAAAGTCTAAGTCTTTCTCAGAACGAAAAGAGTCTATGGCATCTGTGATATGACCCAAGATATTTATTATAGAAACTACTAAGAGAACTCAATTCCTATTGGAAATGAGCAATAAAACGGGTCATCTCCCTACCCTGTAACCTGGGAAGAGCAGGTTATTAAAATTTCTTATTTACCTGAGTTAAAGACACAATATTCTGGACAAGCACAACAAAGAGAAATGTGCATTCTTCCCTACCATGGCTTTGCCCCAGCAGAAAAAATGCAGAAGAGATAAGTACGAATGATGAGCAGCTTCACATCCCTGCTTGAAAGAATTAATTTGGAATAACTTGTAGAAAAATCCACAGGTTAAAAGAAAGCATTAATGAAAACAATTAGGGCATTGATGGAAAAGACATGAGTTCTCAGAGCTTTGTGATTAAAATTAACAGCAAAGAAAATTTTAGAACAATCAAAAGTTAGCTAGAGGAATCAAAAGAAGAGCCAACACAAACCTTACAGGAATCACAGTCAGGGGATAGGAAGGGTATGTACAAAGAAGAGGAGCAATCAGAACAAGCAAGGTGTGCACCTGAAAAAGAACAATCAAAGCGGGATACAAGGAATGTTTGAAAATATTTCCCAAGACGCATACATGGAACAATTATCAGAGGGTAGAAGCCTTATCATCTTAGGAAATTAGATATATGCTCTGGTTGAACAATCACTTCATCATGTCAAAGACACACTCCTGGCAAGCCAAATAAAAAACAAAATCACACACACACAAAAAAAAAAATCACAGACACCTTTGATAGTCTTAAGGACTTAAGCCTGCTGGAAGTTGTGTTCTATCAGAAGTGTTATCTGTAGGAAAAAACCAATTAAACAATTCCTGGCTAATGACAGGGGAGAATGCAATCTCCCTAAAGTGAGAAAGATATTCCAATTTGCATATAACAGCAACACAATAAAAAACAATACCTTATTAAGAAGGTTTAATCACAAAATTTAACAGCAAGAACAAAAATTTTTATCTATGGTAACTCAGGTTCTACCCTGGCATCTGGGTTAAAAGGTAAAAGGGACAAAGTCTGAATAGAGATACTAGAGGTCACACTATATGTCTGATGTGTATTTCAGCACCAATTCAACCAACTCATTAAAATGAATAAATAAATGACAAAGTAAAATGATACCATCAACCATGGGGTCAAGGGAGGGAATCAGGATCTTGACATATTATAGTAAATTATCTGAAATGAGGAATATTAAGCAAAACTTACTAGAAACAATCAAACCAAAAAATATAACCAACATATATTCAAAGAAATACAGTGGACCCTGTGTAGATAAAGTTGAAATACTGACAATATTTTCCCAGATAAAAAATCAGTAAAGAAACATAAAAAAAGAACCACATAACAACTCTGGAACTGAAAAGCATACTAACTGACATGGGGCTTCAGTAAGAGAGAGTAGAAAGAAGGAGGAAGCATACACAAGAGAAGAAATAGAAGGGGAAAGTCTGGTCAAAGAAAGAGTAAGTGAACTTGCCAAACTTGATGAAAAACATTCATTCGTACATACAAAACTTTAAAAACTACAAATAAGACAAGTGTGTGTATCTGAATCTATAGCTAGATAAGTTATAATAAAAACAATGATAGAAAAAGACAAAGAAAAAATCCATAAGGCAGCAAGACAAAAATGACAAGGACAAGGGAGCCCAAGTGAGACTGTATTAACGGCAGATGTCGCATCAGAAACAATGGAAGTTGGAGGCAGTGGGATGACATCTTCAGAAGAGTAGAAGTGAAAATTGTCAACCAAAACTTTTTCCAGAAAAATTCACCTGTCAAAAATGAAGGCAGAATAAAGAAATTCCAAGATACATAAAAACTGAGAGAAATTGTTCTTTATAGACCTGTCTTGAAAGAAGGGGGCTCTTCAGGTTGAGTGTCAATGATATCAGACAGTACTTTCAATCTATCCCCTGACAAACTCTATCATTAAAATAAGTATGTAGGCAATTATAGAAGATAATGTAATTGATCAATTATCTAGTCAGAAAATCTATAGAGAAACCAAGAACTTGTATTATACTATATACTAAATGGACCTGACAGACATACGTAGAACACACTACAAGCACTAACAGAAAACACATTTCTCTGAACACCTGACATTATCAGTATTGTTCACATGATAGGTTACCAATCAAAATTTTTAATTTATAAAGACTAAAATCACATCAAACACTTTAATGACAGTGGTATGAAACCATAAACCAGTAAGAGAGAAGTTTGAAAGACCCACAAGGATGGAGAATAAATGACATCCGTAAGTAACTTGTGCATTGGAAAATTAAAAAGAGAAACCATTGTATCTACAGGCAATCATAAACATAAACCACACAGAAGAAAGTTTATAACAATAAATGATAATATTAAAAAAAGAGAAAAGAGGGCTGAGGCTGGCACTTGGTCAGTAATATATTTGATTTTCAGTCACACAGATCTAAGTTTGATCCCTGGAACCCATGTGATAAATGACAAAGCCAGGAAGAATTTCTGCAATCCCAGGACTGTGAACTCTGAGACGTGTGGTTCGAGGGCTCACTGAGCAGCTAGCATAGCCTAATAATTAAGAGCCGGGTCTCTGAGTGGTTCTGTCTTTAAAAAGAGGTGGACAGTGCCTGCAGAATGACATCCAAGGTTGACTTCTGACCTCCTCATCCACGTGTATACATGT
This sequence comes from Chionomys nivalis, assembly GCF_950005125.1. Classification (NCBI taxonomy): domain Eukaryota; kingdom Metazoa; phylum Chordata; class Mammalia; order Rodentia; family Cricetidae; genus Chionomys; species Chionomys nivalis. The sequence goes on along the minus strand of NC_080090.1, from coordinate 52,376,303 downwards.
GGATGCATACCATCACATTCACATGAACACACATAGACAGATAGACACAGCCCATACACACACAAACACAGCAAAAGACAAAAAAAAAACTCACACAAGCTAAAGTTACAACTCAAGAAACCAAGAAAACAAGAAAAGTCGAAGCACAAATTTAACAGAAGAGAAGAAAGATAAATGAAATAAAGAGTAAAGAAACAAGAGGAAAATCTCAACAAATGAGGTGTGATTTATACATACTTTTAAAAATTGACAACTTTCAGACACAGTAAGAAAAAATAGACAATGCTTAAGCAAATAGAAGCAGAAACGAAAGAGCATTACATCTGAAGACATTTAAATTCAAAGGGTGCTGGGTATAACTGTGAGCAACTTCACAATAATGAATTGTTTTATGCTATTACAAGACATATCTGAAGAAATGGATACATTCTTAACCACAAGCAAGCTGCAAAGACTGAATGACTAACAATAAGTCAGAAGACTGAGCAATGAAAAGTCTCCTATTAAAGAAAAGCTCTAAACCAGATGGCCTGGAGGATGAATTCTACCAAGCATTTATAGAATAATTAATGACATTCTTAAAATCTTACACAGAAATGAGAAAAAGGAACCTTTCCAGTCTTAAGGGGCCAGTATTATCTTCATACTAAAGCTAGATAAAGACACTGGAAGAATTGAAAATTACCATTCAATGTCCTTAATGAACATGGCTGTAAAAATCCCAAGAAAAACTAGAAAGTTAAGTGCAATATCATATTAAAAAGATTGCATTCCATAATTAGCCCCATTTTATCCTTTACAGGAGAAAATGGTTTAATATAATCTAATTAATCACTGTGTGACATCCTGTTACTGAATAGAGGATAAAAATAATATGATAATCTCAATGGATATATGAAAAGTACGTGATAAAAGTTATTCATATATATGTATATATATATTAGAAGTTAACTATTGAAGAACTTTACCTCAACATACTAAATGCCATATATGACAAGTTCAATTTTTAAGATGCAAATTGCAAAAAGATACAAGATAAGGAGTTTTAATATAATATTTTTGTTATTTTTAAGAATTTATTATAGTATATTTTTTATCATAGTCACTGCACACTTCTCCAAAAAGCTTTTCAAAACACCCCACCTCCCTTCCCCTCTCAATTCATGTTCTTTTCCTTTTTTAATAATTCACCAAATTGAGTATATGCTGACCGTATACTATGGGGTGGGGAGATGTTTGACCTACCAGGGCCACAACCTTTTTTCCCTTTTATAGCAAAATGCTTTTTTACTCACACAATATATTCGTATTGCAATTTCCCCTCCCCTTACTCTTCCTATTTTCTCTATACCTCCCTCACATTCAGATCCATCCCCTTTTGGACTCTGACAAGAAAATGAACAGGCTTCTAAGGAATAGTAATAAAATAAAATAAAAATTAATACATTGGAATAGGACAAAACAAGCAGAAGGAAGAGAGAGCATGAGAGAAAGCACAAGAAACAGATACAGATGCAGAAATGAACTCGTTTGCACACTCGGAAATTCTTTAAAAACACCAATCTGGGAGCCGCAGGACATTTGCAAAGGATGCTCTTTCTACCTCCTCTTCTGCAAGTTTTCCTAAAGCCTGATGGGAGACATTGATGGATAATGTTCTTTAGGATTAAGTGTTTCAAGGTCTCTCCCTCTCTGCAAAACGCCTGTGTATGCTAACTTGTTTCCATCTGCTTCTTTGATGATGGTCATCATAGGGACTGATCTATGAGTATAGCAGAATCTTATTAGAAGTCGTTTTATTGCTAATTTTTTATAACAGTAGTATTTGATTTAAACAACTGTTTCTTTCTTGCCTAGAAGCCAATAGATGTCAATAACTTAGGGTGTGTCCTTACATCATGCTAAAGTGCTGATTGGCCAAACCAACACTGTCCTTTATTGCCAAGTCTCCTCCTCTTTCTTTCCCATATCTATTCAAATTCCCTTACTGTTATACCTCCCAAAGCCCAGAAAATGATCCAATTTATTCTGAGTAAAAAATTTTACTATCTCCTTTTAATCTACTGTTTAAAATTAAAACCGCTTCTAAATTCTATCCTACTCCAGCCAGAATGGCTGATCAATTAAAACATAAAAAAATAAAAGACAACACATGCTGGCTGAGGCTGTGGGGAAGAGAGTAGCTCCATGTACCATTAGCGGGAGAGTAAATTGCTGGAGCCACTCTGGAAATTCGTATGGTAGTTCATCAAAACACTAGAAATAGATCTAATACATGACACAGCTAACCCCCTCCCAGTCCTAAGAGTAAACAGTTCAGGACTGGGAACAGATTTGTGTCAAAGGAAATAAACCTCACTTAATAAGGATAAAAGATGAAATAAGGATTATCACACATAGTAAAACATATTAATACACAAACCCAACAACTGTTGACTTCCTTTATATTGTCAGTAGATAAGGCATTAGATGTCATAATAGCATAGCTACTTCTACATATCATCAAGTTGTAGTACATGTAGAGACAATACAGCATAATAGCAATAACCTAATGATAACAGCTGACAAAAAGTAGGAGGGGTGAAGCTGTACACAAAAGCTTTTCATTCTTTCATTATAAAATGAGTAAATTAGAGGTAGAGTTGGATTATTTAAGATGTATTCTATAAACACTTTAACTCAAACAAGGCACTTAAAGTAATTTAATAAGCAACTGGATCATAGGCTTAAATGCCAGTGTTAAATCTATAGAACTCTTAGAAGAAACACACACACACACACAAATACACGTGCATGTGTGTGAACATGCCATAGCATACTGGTGGAGAACAGAAGATAAAATGAAGCAGTCTCTTATCTCCTTAAATCCTGTAGGTGCTGGAGATTGGACTCAGGCTGTACTCACCGAGTGATTCCATCAGCCAGAGTATATCTTTATGGCTTTCAATTAGGCCATTATTTCTTAGACCAAAGGAACAAATGTCAAAAGAAAACCTGCATACATTTGGATTGAATTGAAACTGTACTACACAGGGGCACTCTTGATAAAGTAAAAACACAACACCAAGAACAGGAAGATTTGTTTGCAAATTTTATCCTGATAACTTCCTGACAGATACATGAAATATACAGAGAATTCACAGAACTTAATAATATCAAACAATCTGATTAAAAAATGTACAAAAGATTTGAGCAAATACTGTTACAGTGTTACAAAAATGACTAGCACTATATAAAACAGATACACAAGTGTCTTTTGCACTTGGCAATATTCTCAGTACATCAGAGAAAAGCAAATTACAATGAAGCATCATTTCATATATACTGTGATGGCTATTATCAATAAGCAAATATACAACAAATAGTACAAGCTTACTAATGCTATGAAGGGTGGCTAGAAATTGATACTGTCATAGGTTATAAATGACAATGTCTTAGCTATTGGGGAACTCTTTGGCAGCTTGTCAAAACTTCAAAATAGTTTCCACATGGATTGTTTAATTTTGTGTGTCAACCTGACTGAGCCAGGGATGTAAGAATATCTGGTAAACATTATTTCTAGGTGTGTCTGCAAAGGTATTTCCAGAAGGTGATTAGTGTTTGAATTGGTGGACAGAGTGAAGCAGAGTTCCTTTCCCTGGTAGGTGTGCAGAGTCTACCCCACAGGGAGTCTGAGCCTTCCAGGATGGGTGTGCAGCATCTACCATTAAGCACCTGAGAAGACTGGAGAGTCAAAGGACACCTGGATTATTTCTGCCTCACTACATAATAGGTTGACCAATCATTCTTTTTCTTCCCTTTATTGACTGTGACTTTTGCCATTACTGATCTGGTTCTTAGGACTTTGGACTTATTTTTAAGTCAGTATTTTATTTCATAAGACTTCTTGATTCTTCAGATTGCAAATAACAGATTGTAGGCTTTCTCAGCCTCTCTAATAATGAGTCAATTGCTTATCAGAAGTCTCATCCCCCCCCCACCAGTTGCTGAATTGGATCAGATAAGAAATAAACCCTGTATAAGAAGCAAGAAGTCAGATGACTATTTACATAGTAGTTTTTTGCCATTTTTAGAAAAAAAAAGTATAATAACAACACCGAAAACTAGAAAAACTGATAAAAAGTAAGGGTGAACTCAGAAATATAAATTCACAGATTGAGAGCCATGTGTGGAAGCTGAATGAATTAGTTGTGTCTCAAAAGCAGAGCCTTGTGCCCCATAGTTGCAGGGCTGAGACTAATGGAAATGAACTTCAAACGTTCACTTTGCAATTAGATAAATTACAAAACAAATCCTCCAATGTTGTCAGGTGTCTATTCTTATGGGGGAAACTGATTGGAGGAAAAACAGATGCTAATGTTGGCATGGAAATGTGGGAGGAGCCCTGTAGAAGCTGGCCTCAATTCTCATGTCATTTTTCCTCAGGGGAAAGTTCTCTACACCAACAGTGGTTGAAAGCCCTTCACTCACCTCCCGAGACTACAAGAGGAAATTAAGGCTGTGGGGAACAGGGTGCCCCCATGTACTGTTGGCAGGAAGGATAATTGCTGCGCCCACTCTAGAAATTTGTATGATAGTTCATCAAAACACTAGAAGTAGATTTAATATATGACAAAGCTAAACCAGCCCTGGTCCTAAGAGTAAACAATTAAGGATAAAAGAAGAAATAAGGGTTATCATACTCAGTGAAAGAGATTAATAAGCAAACCCAACAAAGGTTTACTTACTTTGTTATGTCAGTAGACAAGACCTAAAATACCATAATATCATAGTTATTTCTATGATATTAGGAAGTAATACTCTAAATTCTATAACCTAAAACTTTTCTCTTAGGTTCTAACTTCAACTTACCCAACTTTTGTCAAAGACTCAAGTCTCAGTTGCCACTAGTAGTGAAGGACTATGTATGATTAATGAGAAAATGTGCTGAAGGCCACAGGAGAAAGACCAAAATATTCTAATCTGTGCAGAAGGGTGACCACAGAAGAAGAAAGCATATTGAAGTGGGAGGCAGGAAGGTGATCACCCAGCTCGGGAGGAGGGCCGGCCATAACCCTCGGAGGCCCCATCCTCATTGACTTACCTCTGCCAGCGATGCTTTCCCCTCTAAAGCCTCCACAACCTCCCCAAACAACGCCATTATCTGAGCACTAAATGTTCAAACACGTAGTTCTGGGAAGGAAATGCCACATTTCAACCTTAATACCCTTGAGTAAAAAGGGCAACCATTGCAGGGCAAAGATGACGAGTAAACAGCAAGAGATGTTTTCTTGTTGAGTTCTTGCCCTAAAACATCTCAAAGGGACCCTAGATTTTTCCAGAGTAACCGTGTGTTAGGTAAACAGAGGTAATTATACCCTTCAAGGACTAATCTATATAATTTGGAAGTGATAGTAATTTTAAGAGACAGAAAAAGCCAAGGGTCATTTAGGTAAGGAAAGGAATTATGAAGTTCAGGTGGTCAATAGATTTTTTTTTAATCTCAAATCCATCTCAAGAGGTACTACTGGGTGGCCTGTTCCATCTCAGGTTACTTCCTCTGTATAATGAATAACAGAAAAACTGGCAGGATTTCCACAATGTTTCTCTGAGCATTGGAGAAAGGGCCATTATAGAGACGGAAGCTAGTGGAATTACCTAGTCCCATGAAACAACACACCAACACCAATGTCCCATCCCTCCAGGATTGCAGTCATTCCTGCCACCACTAAGAATTTGAAGGACATAGACATAAACTTTAGCATATCCGTATTCAACTCCCCTACTTGACTTGTGCAGGAGACGGGCTGATCTTGGAGAATGACAGTGAGTTTTCAGAAACTTAAAGGAGTAGTGACTGCCTCTAGACCACAGTTTTCTGTGCAAGACATGGCTTCCTCTTCTGAGCAGTTTAATGCTCACTATTGTATCTGGCAGGAAATTATGAGGCTGGCAGATGAGCTTTGTGTTTTTCAGCTACTCGCTTGTGAACACTACCAGAAGCGATTTGCTCTCAGGTGGCGAAGCCAGCAATTTACCTCCACTCTTCTGCCACAGTGGGATATCAGCTCTCTGGACCAATGTCATCAATTACTTTGCAGGAACTCTGACTATCTCTCCTGTCTACAACAGATCACACTGCTTTGTTAGATTTATGGTATTATTCTCATTAGACATGGTGAGCACAAGGTAAGTACTCTTTTGAACTTCTCAGACAACTGTGTCTAAGACAGTAGAGAAATAAATTTAAAATGTAGACACATTCTCACTGACATTTCTAGGGTGCCCCTTGTGTGAGGAAGGTCTATCATTTTTAAGATAAGGGGAAAGTTGGATTTTTCAACTCCTCTACCAGAAACCTGTTACAATGCTTGATGCTTGATATAATAATACCTATGGATTTATAGGAATGCATTTGCCTTTTCGGCATGCAGTTCTCTTTTGAGTGAGGTCCAGAACAAGGGAAAACTGAGACCCAAGCTGCTGTGGAAACTTCTCTGGTGCTGGAGCTGCTAGAGCTCGCAAATCCAGGCCTGCTGGGTCAGGGTTAGGTGGAGATGCTGTGCAGACTCTGTGGGGCCCCTGTAGAAGAGTCAGTGTGTGCCAAAGAACCAGACACTGTCTGACCCAAACCATACAGTAACACTACAACACAAAACGGAAGAGGGATATGTGGGATTGTCTACACGCAAACTGTGGGAGAAAATGAAGTTACATATCCTTTCTAATACCATTTCTCTCCTCACAGGCTCCCTTGTTCTCATGATGAGTAGCGCACAGGAAAAGTAGACACAGAACTGACTGGCAGACAGTCCAAACTGATATACAGGCTTTCTCAGTGAGCATCTACAAGACTATAGTTTCTTGCTAGACCAGCCCAGCCCAAGGCAGTGCAATGTAAATGCCTTGTATTTGGGCAGCATGTTTGGCAATGCATAACTTCGTTCACTTTCTTAATCCAGCATGGTCAGATGTGTAATTAAATATGACCTGACAAGAGCATCAGGAAGTTTGAAAACAAAACAAACTTGGAAAATTACCAATGAGGTTATTTACATGAAAATATCCAGAGAGACTTTGCCTGCACGAGAAATATGAAACTATGTAGAAGACCTTAACAATCAATTGAAGAGAATCATTCATTCTGTAGATATCAATTATCTGTTCTGTCTAATCACCCGTGTTATTGATCAATGAGCTCATGAGAGCACTGATCATGAGAAAAGTAATGTACATCATACAGCATGAATTTCCATTCTTGGCTAGATTATAGGCAACAGCAGCAAGACTGAAGCCTTGGACCCATGCAGAAACATGGGTGGGGTAGCAGTTCATTCTTCTACAATAGGAAAAAATAACAAAAGTAAAATATGCCACATAGCATGATCATACATAACTGCACATCTGGCTATATCTTATCACGGCAAGAAAACAGACTTAGGCATTCCTAAACATTCTGCCCAATGCAGAGCATTTACATTGCCATTGTGGGATGGTCCATACACCCTCATCTACCTTTAGGCAGATGAATATGTAGATATTAAAACTGCATTTATGGATGTCTGGGTCAGAAATCATGGGGATGGGAATAAATTGATACTGCTTTGGAGTTTGTTTAAAAGTGATGAGAGTGTTGTAGACATCGTAGTGATAGCATTGAATCATACTGCATAATAGATTTTAATGGGCAACTTTTATACAATATGAATCATAACTCAATGATGCTTTTACAAGGAGCAGTGGATAGAAATATCCCAAGAAAAAGGAGATGAAATATGTAAGACATTATTAAAGAAGAGCAAGTCAGCTATAGACAACACCAAGCAGGAAGTTGGAAGGAAATGGCTGGGAGGCGAGTCGTGAGAGTCAGCCGGGATTATAGGACACAATCCATGTCTGCCAGCAGAGCTCACTCTGATGATGCCACCATTTTGTTTAATGAGTGAACAAATGCTTTGAGCCAGAGATCAATGTGATCCAAACACTGCTATAAGATTGATTTAGGCCTGGTAGGATTTTTACTTTAGATAGACATCACTCTTACATTTTAAAATGCCATCATTACATGCCAATATGATTTCTCATTTTTTTGTCAGTACATCCCTTCTACAGGAACCAAGCTAACTGCTTTGTCATTTCTCATTTTTAAACTGTGTATATCTTTCCTAATTCAATTCACCCCAACTGCAAGTCACTCTTCTGTGACCTCTACTGATATTTTCAGGCCCAGTTTGAAATACATTTCTCTAGAATTTTCCCTGATTACATCCTATTTAATTCTGAGCATTTATCTATATTCCCCCTTCAACATATACAAATCTGGTTTCTTTGCTTATTGATATATTTCCTTCCATATGATTGTTGTTATGTTTGTGTATATACATGTATAACACAATACATTTATCATATAAACTAATTGTAGATATAACTAATTTTTGTTGAATATTTTTAAAATAACTATATTATAAGATTTGGTATCCAAAAATTACCCAAGAATATGCTGTCACAAAATACTCAAGAAAACTTATATTCTCTTGATACATAGTCTTTTATAGGCTAAATGTGTGGCACCCAATTCCATGCATTAAAATAAATGCTCAATATCATAATATTGAAAGGATGGGCCTTTCGAAAATGCTGCCATGGTGAAACTTTTTTGAACAAAATTTAAGAAGAAGGAAGACTATGAAGAGTGGTACAAAGTTGGGGTGCAAGTCTATGGTAGAGAGCGTGTCTAACCTCTGTGAGGTCTTGGATTGATCAACACAATGAGGGAAAGTGAGAGAGGGGGAGGGAGGTAAGAGGGAGGTTGGGAAAGGGAGAGAATATTTCTCTGTGCTTTTTATACTCTCTATATCTTTGAGGATGTGACCAAAAGCTGTTTGAAAACAAGGGTCAGGCTCTTCACTATTCATTGGACTTGGTTTCTTTAACCTTGCCCTTCTCAACTTCCAGATCTATGGTAAGTAAATGCTTGCTGTTTAAACCACCTTGTCTTTGGTATTCTGTTACAGCAGCCTCACTAGGATGCTTTCCTTCAGATCATTTGGACACTTTTAATTTTCGCTATGAAAGTCTGAGTGACTCTAACCTCAATTTTCAGAATGTGCAATATAGAATATATACTTCACAGATGGTCCTATTGTCATAGTAATACTATAAAACACATCTCTCTAACTAATGTTCTCTCTGGCGGTTTATGACAAACACTAACTCCCAATCGCAATGACCTGGCAAAGATGTGGCTGGCTGGCTTGGTATTCTGTCATCATTGTGACTTCAGTGTAGGTACAAAAAGCAACTGTGTTAAGCATGTGAAGGACATTCTCACTCCACACCTTGTTTGGAAGGTGTATGTCACAGCTGTCAGTTGATTCTTGACCACATTCAGACTTTGTTCTCAATGTATCAACTTGCTGTAAAGGAAAAGGGCTTTCAGTGAACGGGAACAATGCTCATTCTAGTCTTTGGCACTGAGTGCACTGGATTCACAGGGACTCTGCTGACATTTAGGAGAGCCTGACACACTCCCAAGTTCACTGCCCTCTTATTCTTTTTGACCAAGTGACGAAGAGTGAAATGATTTTTCTAATCTGTAATTTTGTGTACAAAGCCATTTGCCTATGAGAATTTGATTTTACTTAAAAAAAATGATCACCTTAAATGCAGAAAACTTTAACTCGTTCCAAATTCTGGCTTTTAAGAGATAGTTCTTTCACTATGTATTGGATGAATTTGGAGTTTTGATTACAATTGCCTTAACAAAAATTTTAAGAAGTATTTATGCAGATTAAGTGAACTAAAGTTAGAAAATTGACTTAGAAATTAGAATATACAGATAAGGTTAGCACTATTATAAGATTAAAAGTGTCAAATCTATATTTCAGAATAAAAGAGAATCTAAAAATAAGTGAGTTTTTATTCTGAAAAGAAGCTTTGATAAAATGAATCCTTATTTTGGCTCATGAGATAAATTGATATATAAGTACCCAAACTTAAATATTGAATTAAAATGAACACTACAGCATGCATTTGAAAAGTTCAAAGAGGTGGGTCATTTTGAATTAAATTAAATAAGTTGAAGTGGACTAGGTTTTCTAATTAGAGGTGACGTGCAGAGGATTCTGAGAAATAGATCCAGCTTTTAGCCAGAAAAGACTCTTATCGGAGATGTAACTCAGAAGTGACATGCCTGTGATATTATTGTCTTAAGGAAGAGTCAAATGGAATAACAGGGCATCAACATAAGCCAGCCAATAGCAATGGGAGACTCAGAGGAAGAGTGTGCTTGCGGAGTGAAGGCACTGTCTTCTGTGGCAGATGGGCTGCCTCAGATAGCATATGATCTAGCATATATATGAATTGGAGGAAGCACACAAAATGGTTAAAGTAAGGCAGGTTCTTGAACTCACAAAGAAATTGAAAAATGTATTAAGACAGGATCTTAGTCATGGAGTATCAGGACTTAGGATCTAGTTATGAAACCTGAACTTAAGATAGACAAAAGTTCTCTGGAATAAGACGGGAGCCCAGGTACATATAGTAGGGAATAAAAGCAATACTACCAGTGTTGATAATTCTGTCTGTGCACTTTTATTCCTACTTAACACATGAAGAATATTGGTTTGAGGCATATAGCCAGGCCTTTTGTAATGAGATGGGATTAGACATGGCAATTTTAAAAGGATGCACTAGGTAGAAGATTACATATAAAAGATGTAGTTAGTGCCTATGTAAGTCTTTACCAAAAGATTTATTTTAGTTATTTATGTGTGCATGGAGAGATGAGAAGAGGGCATTGGATCTCAGAGCTAGAGTTAGAGAAGTTTTTGCAGGATCCTAAGGTTTACGGATGTTTGCCAGGTGCTCAGATTGTGACATTGGTGCTAGGAAACGAACACTTGTCTTCACGATTGCACAAGGGCTCTTAACTGCAAGACCATCTCTCGTGTCCAAACTTACGTATCATTTTTATATAAAGGAATGGTTTAGGATTCTTACCAGAAAGAAGAAAATCAACTCAGAATAAAGACCAATAAGATAAAGAACAAACGGATAATGCTCTGGGAGAATATGGTCCTTGGTGGATGTTATAGTTTTCAGATCCCATGCTCTTGCTGAACCTCATTCTTTTGTAGAAATAGACATGATAGAAAGTGAACATAGGCTCATGTGTTCCACTCTTCACAGGAATCCAATGCAATATGAAGTTGCAGCATGCAGCTCCACTGTGGCATATACTCCTAGGAAAACTGTCCAGCGGTGGTAAAGAAATAGCTTGGTGAACATCTGAGATGATAAACTCAGAAAACTTCTAAAGTTTAACAATGTACAATACATCACTCTCTGAAGGCTTCCCTTCCTGTTGCCATATTTAGCATATTTTCATATTTTCTCTAAGGAAATCTTTCTTTTCTCACACAAAGAAAGAATAGGCACTAAACTGGAAATTCACAAAATAAGTTATAACAAGAAGCCCCCCCCCCATGCTATTTCTAACTAATACAAGAAAATTCATGTTTCCTCTAGTGCTTATTTTAAGGATATTGGTATAAACCAGTTTCAGCATCAAGACTTCTGGAATAGATCATTCCATCATGTTAGTAATTTCTGGAAATAACTTATAAATCTTCTCTATGTAAATACTTATTTTAGTTCAACTAATATATCTTGAGTCTCTTCTAACAACACTCAGAACTGAGAAAAGACAATGATAAGACGATGAATCTCTCCACACTCTCCATGACTTGCTAGCTGGAAATGACAAAGGAACTTCACATTTATTTCTATTTCAGGCAGAATTACTACTATGGAATATTAAAATCTTGGAGAGAAAGCTTGTTTTACTTTTTGGTGTTGACCTTTCTTCTTTCTTGCTGTATATTTTACACACAAGTAATTAGACAGGCTACACTACTGTATATTTCAGCATTGATTTCTGATGATTCTGTTTACAGTTACATATCAATATCTAATCAAGATTTACAGATAGATTCCTTTATTAGAAATACCTAGGACTAGGATTGCACATATAGTAGAACTACTGAACCCCCCTTTCAGCAAGGCTTACCATGCAGAGCTGTAATATCTATAATCAAACAGTGCATTGAATCCACTTTCTGTAACATCCTGAAAGTCCAAACCCTTTGATCAGCCTCTCCCTGGGCCCCACCTCTCATTCTTTTTTTTTTTTTTAGCTGCAAGACAGATTTTTGGGTTTTGTTATTGGAATATTTTTCTAAAATAACATTGCTGCACACATGCCAAAACCTTAAATGTGTGATGAAAGGCCCTGCAGAAAGGTCCAAATGCAGGCGATGTTAACATTGAATGGAAGAGCTTCAGATACAGCGGAATCAAGAGTGAAGAAAGCCCCAGTTATCTTAAAGTTTCACCTCATTGTTCTGCACACCTGATAAGTTGCATGGGGTCAAACATAGATATGTTTAGTTTTGCTCTCAATTATTTTTAAAATGTGTCATCTTATGGATAAATATGAGTGCTTTGAGTACATGTAATAGTCTAGTAATATGTCTTAAGGTTCTTCAAAATGGAACAAGGACATTTTGTTCCATTTAACAGCATTTGGCAGCTAAGGTATTTCTCCAGCCAGGAATAAGGATATTTTTAAGTAAAATAAATTAACAACTGTATTCATTAATCATGGCAATTCTTAGTCTTAGTAAAAATATTGCAATTATTTTAAATAAATATAAATCTTATTATAAACAACATGCATATGCTGACAAACCACATTATTGTTCTAAAGGTTTTTTTTTTCTTTTTGAGACAAGGGTCTTACTATGTAGCCATGGCTGAACCAGAACTTGCTATGTAGACAAGACTGTACTTGAACTTACAGAGATCAGCCTGCCTCTGTCTCATGTGCCACCACACCACCTTGTTTAGAACTTTTTTTTTCTTTTTTTTTTTTTTTTTGTTTGGTTTTTCGAGACAGGGTTTCTCTGTGGTTTTGGAGCCTGTCCTGGAACTAGCTCTGTAGACCAGGCTGGTCTCGAACTCACAGAGATCCGCCTGCCTCTGCCTCCCAAGTGCTGGGATTAAAGGCGTGCGCCACCACCGCACGCCTTTAACTTTTATGTTCTGGAAGAGATAAGAACATTTTCTTTTCTTTTTAAAAACTGCTTAACATTTTCATATATGCAAATGATATATTTTGATTAAATCCATCCTGGCTTTCTCCCCTCCCAATCCTTCCCTATTCCCTTCTCTCAGTTTTTTACTCCTAACTTCATGTGATATGTTTTTAAACCTACTTAGTCCTGCCTAAATACTCATAATGTAGAATCTATAGGAGCATGACTAACCTCTTAGGGAACACATTCCTGAAGAACACTTATTCTTCCTCACCCAACAGTAATCTGTTGGAGGAGGGGCTGCTTGTTGCCCCCGGCCACGCAGCTAGCTTAGCCCTGAAAATAATCACACAGAAAATGTATTAATTAAATCACTGCTTGGCCCATTAGCTCTAGGTTCTTATTGGCTATCTCTTACATCTTAATTTAACCCATTTCTATTAATCTGTGTATCACCATGTGGCAGTGGCTTACCAGGAAACATTTGGCATGTTTCTTTTTCCAGTATCAATGCCAGCATTTGTTGCATTTTGCAAGTCTTGGCCATTTTGACTGGGAGAAGATGAAATCTCAAAGTAGTTTTATTTTGCATTTCCATGATGATCAAGGATATTAAACATTTTGAAAAATATTTCTCAGTCATTTATATTTCTTTTATTGAGAACCCTCTGGTTAGTTCTATGCCCCCAATTTTAATTGCATTGTTTTCTTGATGTTTAGCTTTTTGAGTTCTTGGTGTAGTCTCGATATTATAAAGTTAGTATCTAGACTATATCTAGATTTATAGCGGGCAAAGACTTTTTTCCATTTTATAGGCTTCCTCTTCACATACCTGATGATGTCCTTTGAGCTTCATAGTGTCCCATTTACCAAGTGTTGGTCTTAATGCTTGGACTACTGAAGTCCTATTCAGAAAATCCTTTCCTGTGCCTACAAGTTCAAGAGTATCTCCTACTTTCTCTTGTATCAAATTCAAAGTGTTAGGTCTTACATTGCTATCCTTCATCCAATTTGAGCTGAATTTTGTGCAGCATGAGAGAGAAGTATATATTGACTATATATACTTCCTATTCACATTCACTTTATCTCCTCTCATTTTAGTGGAAATGCTTTGAGGTTTTTCTCAGTTTAATATGTTTTTTGCTGTGGGTTTATTGTATATTGTGTTTATTATTTTGAAATATGGCACTTGAATTTCTAGATTTTTCAGGAATTTTATCATGATGGTAACTAGAAAATTCTAAAAATTTTGTCAAAGTCTTTTCTGTCCTTGATTCTATTCCTTTGGTGAATTACAGCCATTGATCTACATGTGTTAACCATGCCAGCATTTCTGGGATTAAACTAAAATGATCATGAAGAATGATATTTTTTATGTGTTCTTGAATTGAATTTATAAATCTTTTATTGAGAATTATTATATTTATGTTCATCAGGAAGATTGGCCTCTCCCCTGCTCCCCATGTATATATGATACTGACTTTGAAAAAATATCTTGGAAGAAGTCCCTCCTCTATTATGTGGAAGATTAGGCTGGTTCTTCTTTGAAGGTTTGGAAGAACTCTGTGCTGAAATCATCTTGACCTGGGCTTTTTTAGATTCTAAAAAAAATCAGACCCTTGGTTGGTTCTAATTTCAGCCTATATCTCATTGGTTATTATCAATCTTTTAAAATCATTTAGTTCAAATTAGTTTAACTTTCATAGGTCATACATATCTGGAAATTCTTACATATCTGGTGTAGGAGTGTCTTCTGTCTATGTGTTACTTTCATTGATTAAAAAAAAAAGACTGCCTTGGCCCAGTTGATAGGGTGAACTCAGGTGGGTGGAGTAGAGAGATCAGAATTCTGGGAGGAAGAAAACAGAGTCAGAGAGAGCTGCCACCATGAAGCTGCCATGTCATACATGCTGAATCTTTTCCAGTAAGCCATGACCTCATAGTTCTACACAGATTATTAGAAATAGGTTGAATCAAGATGTGAGAGTTACCCAATAAGAAGCCAGAGCTAATGGGCCAGGCAGCATTTAAATAAATACAGTTTCTGTGTAATTATTTTGGGTACAAGCTAGCCAGGTGGCCAGGTGCCGGAAATGTAGCCCGCTGCCTTCTCTACTGCACATATCTGTTAGATTTTCCAGTTTTATTGAATGTAAAATTTTCAAGTATTTCCTTCCTGATTCTTCAAAATTCATCAGTGTCTGTTGTACTGCTTCCCTTTTCCTATCTAACGTTATTAATTTTGGTCTTATCTCTTGTGGCTAATTTGACTAAATGCTTGTAATTTTTGTTAATATTTTCAAAGAATCAACTCTTCATTATTTCATTGATTCTTTGTATTGTTTTCTCATTTCTATTTCATTAATTTCAGCCTTACTATTGATTATATCTTCAATCTGCCCTTTAAGTTGTTTCTCCTTTTTGTTTTCCAAAGCCCTATAGAATTTTATTAACTTTTTAACATTTCTTAAGTCTTTTGTGTAGGTATCTAGCTTTATTAATTTATGGTCTGATAGAATGCCTAACATTATTTCAATGTTCATATATTTATTGATATGTTTCTAAAAAGAATATATATTTTTTAGTGTCAAGGTAGAATATTCTATAGATAGAATATATATCTGACTTACGTTAGGCATATTTGACTCAAGATGTTCTTTAACTCCAATATTTCTCTTTCAATTTTGTCTTGATGACTTATTTATCGGTGACAGTAGAATACTGTAGTCACCCATAGTAACTGTGTTGATGCTACTGTTTGGTTTTGGATCTACTAATATGTCTTTTGTGATAGTTTTAGTGAGTATGTGTTTAGAATATATCTTTTGGGTTGGTTATTACTTAGATGAGTTAAAGTGATCTTCTTTTGATTAGTTTTGCTTTGATATATCTATTTTGTTGGATATTAGATAACTATGCCTGTTTGTTTCCTAGTTCAATTTGCTTGGAATGCTTTTGGCTATCCTACAAGTGATATCTGTAATTGATGGTGAGATGTGTTTCTTGGAGGCATAAAAAAGATGAATCCTGTTTCCTAATTGAGTCTGCTAGTGTGTGTCATTTTATTGAGGGATTGAGATCATTAATATATAATAGTTATAATTGAAAAGTATCTATTCATTCCTTTCATTTTGTTGATGTTGTGATTGCTTTTAGACTTCTTTTGATTAGCTGTCCTGTTATTGTCTATTTATTTTCTAAATTTTCATGAGTTTATTTATCCTTCTCTCCAGACTGAAATATTCCTAGTGACATCTATAGAACTGATTTAGTGGTTATAGATTCTTTTAATCTGTTTTTGTCATGGAAAGTTTTTTTTTAACTGTTCTTTAGTTTTAATAGATAATTTTGTTGAGTATAATGATCTGGATTGACAACTGTAACCTCTCTGAACTTGGAAGACAGTTTCCTAAGCATGGTCGTCAGTATTTTCTGCCGAATTAACAGATATTTTTTATTAGCCTACCTTCAAGAATGACTTGACCTTATTCTCTTACAGCTTTCAATATCCCATTCTGTGTTTTTAATATTTTAAGTATAATATGTTATTAGAGTTTATTTTCTGGTCCTGCCTATTTGGTGTTCTGTATTTTGTATCTAGATAGACATCATTTTCTATAGTTTGGGGCATTTTTCTTCAATGATTATGTTGAAAAGATTCTTTGATCCTTCATTCTGGATTTCTTCTGCATCACTCCAAGTCTGGTTTGTCTACCTTGAATAAGCTCTGGCTAACTGATGATTGAGGACAGATAATTTTGTGAATCTGGATGTATAAATAAAAAATTGTTAGGTCCCAGGAAGCAAAACATACTTTGGTGTGTTGAGAAGCAAAATCCTAGAGAAGCAGGTGACTTCTAGCATAGGAAGAGTTAGGCTTAGTCTGAGACATAGATGTAGGATACATCGGAAGAACAGGGAGTCTGACAACACTTGGAGACTAAATCTCAGAAGAGCTAAGAGGTCTAAGTAGTGAGGTTCAGTGATACCTACCTAGTATCTTAGAGAAGAGAGATCACACAAGAGATGGACTATGTGGTGAGAAGCAAAGCCTAATGGGTTCAAGTCTTTTGGACATCTAAAAATTGCAGTAGTGGCATGCATATTTTTGAGGTAACCAACAGCTCTCCAATTGGACTTAAGACTTGCTCAACAAGAGGGAAACTATACCTGGTATGGAAACCTAGCTAACTACTCAGGACTAGTCACATCTTGGTAATTGGAAAAGAATCTACAACTGTCAATTTACTAAGCCAGCATAAACTTTGACAGCAGTCTATAAATATTTGTCCCTAAACCTATAGATAAGTATAGTCTTCACCACTCATAAAGGAAAGTTCTCTTTGCAACAGATAGAGACCACTTAGGATACCATACCTAATCAAACTGGAGAGGTGTAGAGCCAAGTTTCAAGGGACATCTACAAAACATTCCCACATCTAAGGCCCAGGAAACATAGCAAGATGGAGTGGAAAGATTGTAATTGCTGGTTTGATACAGAAGATGGTATATCCTAGTAAATGTCAGAAGCTAAACCCATGAAGTCTCGCCATCATGACTGCCCAGACATAAGCTGAACACGGATCACTCCAGTGAAAGTAGATGGGGAAAATCCCAGCAGGCCTCTCAACCCTATACAAAGAATTATAGGCAACCGAGGAAATCCAGCAGTGGAAGATTTGATCTTCCTTCCCCAAGGAAGATCACACAAATTGACTGCATAGTCAGCCCTGAAAATATACATGTAGCATTACACAGATAGAACAGGTTGTATTAGGAATATACCTGTATATACATATACATGCATATATACAATAAAAAGTAGTGAAAAAAGAAGCCATAAATTTGCAGAAGAGTGAGGAGGGTATATGGGAAGGCTTGGAGGGAGGAAAGGGAAGGGGGTAATGTAATACATTACAATCTCAAAAATAAGATTAAAAGTTTGTAGTGTCCAATTTTCTTTTTCACATTAAAGGCAAATTTTGAATAGTGTGAATATGAATATTTTGTTGCTGGTTACTCCCATGATTTTTAAAACATTTTAATTAATATTAAGTTAACATACAAATGACTCCTATTTTCAAATTCATAGACTTTTGTAATTTTGATGTGTTCTTGTTTTCTAATATTTTCCTTGAGCCAGTGAGATATCTTGTTTTAGCAGGTAAAGGCGCTTGGACTGAGTTCAGTCCCTGGAACACAAACAGTAGAAGAAGAGAACCAACTTCCACAGACAGATATCTCATCTCTACATATGTTCTGTGGAATGAATGGGTGTGATTGACATATACACATGCTAAATGTAAAAAAGAATATAGATAGATAGATAGATAGATAGATAGATAGATAGATAGATAGATAGAGATATATTATTGTTGGTGCCAATTATTTTATCTGACCAAATAAGTTCAATTTTGTGGAATGAAAATGCTTCCCCCATCTCTCTTCTATAATTTGAAATTTTGCCTAAAATCACTCTACAAAGCGGGCTGGGGAGATTTCTCATAAGTGAAGCCCTGGTTGTGCAAACATGAGGACTTCAGAGTCATCAGAGTCACATTAGGTTGGAGGTGGGAGCACATACATGTCTGTTGATACATGTATGTGTAAAACAAACTGACCTTGCTTTTCTATATCATATTTCTTATATACAAAATGGCCTTATATGTATCAATAACTATCAGTAGTTTCTTTTTTATTTTATTCATCTATCCTCGTGTAATGCCAAACATGCTTAATTATTTAAAGTCCTCAAATCTTGTTTTTCATAGTTTTCTTAGGTGTTTTTGAAATTTTCCATTTTAAGTTGAAATTTAAGAAACTAGAGATATAAAATTGAAGAGAAATGAATCTTATAATACGGTGTTTTAATAGAATAATTTAGTGTGTCCAGTTACTTATATCAATTATATTTCATAGTTTTATCTATGGAGGTCTTACTTATCTTTATATAATTGTGCATCTGATTTTCCAGTACTGTTCTAAATGTAATTTTTCTTTAAAATTTCACTGTTAATACTATCTCTCAGCCTTACGTTTTCATCATAGCTCTTATCATATGCAACACACTATATTATTGTTTATTTTGTAATGTTTGTATTCTTTCACAATACATCTTCAGACAAAAGTGAAAATTTTCATTTTCTCTATTTGCCTATGTAGCACAGAGGCTAAAAGAAGGCAAAGTATGTATTTAATATGTATATTGTATAATTATTATGTATGATGTGTTATTACTTCATGATGCTTGACAAAGTCAAGTGAGAGAGGGGAAAAGGTAAGATGTAAGATATTTTTTCTGTTGATATTTTTCTTGGTGACTGTGTTAGCAATTTGAAGTTCCAGTACCAGTACTGAATGACAAGTTGAACATGTGGATGTAACCAGTCTCTACGTGAAGTAGAAGGGACGTTTGTAAAACCAGGACCTTTTAAAGGTGCAGAAAAAAAACCTAGTAGAGTAAGTTCAGGTTGTATGAAAGTCTTAAGTTGCTGCTCTGAGGTCAAAGGTGTTCACTAGAGATGACTCCAAGCCTCTGCAAGAAGTTACGGAGATCTCATCTTCTGAGAGAGCCAAGTAAGTGATAGACAGGGAACTGGAGGAATAGGTGAAGATTAAAGATAGTCACTGAAAAAAAAAATGAAAAAGAGATTGAACTGGGAGAACTGTAGGAAGGGAATGGACCAGTTCAGCAATGTGGACCACCAGTGCAGCAGTCTGGACCAGTTCAGCAATGTGGACCAACGTAGCAATCTGGACCAGTTCAACAATGTGGACCAGTTCAGCAATGTGGACCAGTTCAGCAATACGGACCAAATCAGCAGTCTGAACCAGTTCAGCAATACAGACCAGTTCAGCAATATGGACCAGTTCAGCAATGTGGACCAGATCAGAAATCTGGGCCAGTTCAGCAATGTGGACCAGTTTAGCAATATGGACCAGTTCAGCAATCTGGACCAGTTCAGCAATGTGGACCAGTTCAACAATATGGACCAGTTCAGCAATGTGGACCAGTTCAGCAATATGGATCGGGATGATGCCTAACCACAGCATCCAAGCCTCTTTAGCTGTGTCATCTCTCAAATTAGGGGGCAAAGTCTCTACGTGGTGCAAGAAATGTTGTAATTTTATGGGTGGGGCAAAAGAATAAAAGAGAAATAACACATTTGAAAATAAAAATGATGGAAAGTGAGAAAATGTGGCCGGGGGAGGGATTCAACTGACCAAATCTGTATTCTAAGTCATGAAAGGCAAGGTTCTATTGTGTTCAAACAAGGCTTTTTAGTACAGAGGTTGTTGACTTAAAAGAAACAAAAAGAATGAGTGTGTTTACACCTCTGGCAACAGTTAATATATACTATGCACTTTCTGTTCAGACTTCATCTCTTTTGCTAGCCAAGTAGCTCTATGAAAATCTCCACCCTAATAACAAATGAAAATCAGGTCACACAATAAACTGTCAAATACATCCATACTCGTAGAAACAAAGGACAGAGTATTTGAAATGAGGCCTGTCCCAGAACATCTGGGTAGCTACATTTTCTCTGGCTATGGGACTCGGTGTTATACTAAGGATTTTGAAAACTTAACTAATACCTCAAGGCCCAATATTGTTCATCCACAGAATGAGGCAAATCAAGTGAACATAAATTCACAAGGGTAGGAGGAAAACTGTGAACAGATCAGGAATGCCATGGTCGGCCTTTCAACGGGTTTTTCCCAAAGGCAGTAAGCCTGCCCATCCTGACCAGCTACAATTCCACCTGGCTCTAATTAGGAAAGCCTTGGGGTTTCTGTAGCAACTGTGCAGGGATACTCCAGGCTCCTGCTGGTTGCCAGGGAAACAGTCGCTAGAGGCACAGAGGAAGCTGAGCTTCATGAGTAGTTGCTGCCTGCGAGGTCCTCTCTTCTAATCTTCTGGGAAGAGCATTTCTGAATCCTGGGTTCGGGATTTGGCATATTTCATCATCCTGGAATTCACCAGATGCAAACAATAAGAAAGAAAAAAAAATAAAAGTTCTGAGTTTAGCATGAAGCCCCAAAGCAGGTTCATGCACACACTTGCTTGCACACTCACACACCAGCAAGATGTCTAAGTGTGTAAACAATTGGCAAGCAAACATCATAAGATAGCTGCTCTAAGGTGATTTTTCAAAGACAAGGTTCCCTCTTGTGATATGGGATGCTTGAGAGGCATCTGGTTTGAGACACCACTGACGAGGAGCTTTGCAAAGTTTGAGAATCTCCTGTTATTTGCAGAGCAACATGGGAAAACCCAGACTAAAACCAGAAAGGCAATTAGTTTTCCGTTTGGAAACAAAGAGACATCTGTGCAAAATTCACTAGCGGATTCACAGGGGCAGGTACCGTGCATGAGGGATACATTCCAGCTGTACATATCTCTCCTTCTTCACCCCAGTTCAAAAGTTCCAACTACACTCCAGTAGAATTATTACCGTGATCTAAGGGAAAGTCCAGGTTCATTAATAACCAATTTCGAAGCTTCTCAAGGGCATAGTAGAAAGATGTGCTGCATACCCTAATTATAATATTTATAGATAATTGAAAAGGATTTGGGGAACTTTTGCAACCTTGCAAATTGGCAGTGGCCTTATTTTACAGAAAATGAAACTGAGGTCAAAAGATACTAGTAACTTAACTAAGTTACAAAATAGGCTAACAGATAGCAAGTGAATTCATGTGACCTAACTGTCAGTTTCACTACTGGAACACACACACATGCACACACAAAGGCATACACATGCATTCAATTTAATCTTGACAATTATCTATCAAGGTGTGTGTTAGTATATCTATTAAATAGAAAGGGGATTAAACACAAGAAGTATAATTTAACGTCCAAATTCATACAAATAGCAAATTATAGAAACCAGAATCAGTGTCAAGACCATCTAAGCACTTCCTCTCTGTTATTGGGTCTATCTCACTCCAGGTGGGTTTCCCGTGTTGATATGAAGGCCCTGGGTGACCGGATGTATATTATGAGGAGAAGACAAAGGTGGATTAACTAAGCAAGCATCGACTCCTACTCTGAAGGCTCAACTTTCTTTATTATTTTTCTCTACTTGAAGGATTATAAGCAGTGACCTTCTCTATCCTGTTGGTCTTCATATCCAGTGTTTCCCACCCTGTGCTGACTCTGCTTGAACACAGAAGTTCAGACCATGCTACCCTTTGTCTTCACCTCTCAGTGTCCTGTGCTGGACCCCAATTCCAGACTCTAAACACAGAACCATATCAAAGGCCTTACTCTCCACTCCTTCCTGGAGTTTTCATCTCCAGAGTTGTGTGATGCTTCAGCCATTTCCTCTACGTTCTCTATTCCTATGAAGTAAAGTTGCTAATGTTAATGAGGACACTCTTGCACTTGGTTTTACCTTAATCCTTCTCTATGACTTTAACCTCAGTAAGTCTTGGTGAGTGTGGATGCCTAAGAGACTGGAAGACTTTTTGGGCACGAGCCTTGACAAAAAGCTAATCTGAAGGAGAACTGAGCTTTGTTGGGTGCTTCCACGGTGCTGTTGCTCCATGGGATCAGCTACATTTATTGCAAAGATCCTGTCGTCAATCATTACTCTCTGTCCTAGGAAGTCAGCTACTACCAGTGCCCATGGGTCATTGCCTCCCAGCTCACAAAATATTATGTTATCAAAGATGTTCTCATTGGTTGACAACAGGTTGCAGCATCTAGAGGCAGCTCACCTGTTTTCTGCTAGGTTCAGTCACATAGCTGTGATTGCTGGCTTCAATTGGCCATATATTTCAGATATGGCAAAAGCTCATGTTCAAAATATCTAGTATACACTGAAATATTTTCAAAGGGCATGGTGGCACACACTTGCAGTCCTGGTACTTAGGAGGCTGAGGCATAGGGTTGTAAGTTTGAGGCTAGCTTGATCTACATCGGGAACTACTACCTTTAAGATTACTTTGATGACATCTATGAGTAAAGCTATGAAAGTGACATGTTACTGCAGCCAATATTCAGGACGTCCAGCAGCTGCCAGAATCCCTTCCTCTTCTACCTGTCTTACTGCTAGTTATATTTCTGCATGTAACTTTTGGTTTGTAACAAGGATTATTTTGATCAAGGGTACCTTAACAGTGTGAATGAATAGAAGCATAAAAATCCCAGCGTATAAGAGAGCAACAGACTTGAGAAGAAGAATCGAGGTTCCCTTGGCCACCAGCCTGTCTGGGAGACAGGGCTATAACTGGGGTGATCCTGCATCATTCGGTCATTAGCAACTGAACTGACCTATAAGGTATGTCCAGTCAATTCAGTCAAATCATGATCTACAGATTGTAAAAATGATTATTATGCATCAAAAGCTAACTAATATACTCAGGGGGAAAAGACATCAATAAAGTGAGGGCAAGATGAAAATCAGAAATTACTTAACTTCCACTTCCATATCTGTAGAGTATAAGTAATTGCATTCTCTTGATTATTTACTAAAAAAAGAGATGAGTGATTTAGGAAAATATTTAAATGTATAATGCAAAAGAGTCAGAGGACAATTGCTAAAGTCATATCTTCCTATAGTCAGGAAGATATGTGATCTTACACACCAAGGAAAGAGGAGTCTCAAAGAAAAAGAAAATTCTGTAATAACAGGATTAGGGAGATTGCTCAAGGGGTAAAATGCATATCACACAAGCATATATGTATGAGTTCAAATCCCCAAACACCTACATAAAAGCAAGGCATGAACATGTGTACCTGTAATAAATACTGGGACAGAGATAAGTGAATCCCAAGGGCTCACTGGCCAGCCAGTCTAGCAAAAAATGGAAAATTCCAGGTCATTGAAGAGACTCTCTCAAAAAAACAAGGGGGAGAGCAACTGAGGAAGACATCCCAACATCAGCCTCTGGTTTCCATATACACTAGCAAAGGCAAGGATGCTTGCACACATACATAGATGCAGACACCCATATGCACACAGAATATTCTATATAGGCAGGCAAAGGGCAGGTAGCTGCCAATGCATAGAAACATTCATATGGCAGAAGAAGCTGCTTGGAAGTCTTTTCTGATGGTCTCTAAACTTTTGATGAAACACACGCCAAATCATCAACTGAAAATGAGGATGATGGACAGGTTTTTGGCGTCTAAAGAGAGAATAAAATCCTAAACCTTCATTAGGAAAAAGTGCAGGAATGTACAGAATGCTGACAGATTATATGATTCTCAAAATAGGGTATTAAAAAACAGATTTATTGAAAAAATATGATGCAAACATAGAAAATGATATAATATACACAATTCAAAGCACACATTTAAATTACCAAAAGTCAAAAGAAGCATCAATGTAATGTTAAAGGGGAGGAATAGCATCAAAATTACATGTGAAGTGTGTCTACATTCAAAGTATTCTCAAAAACACAGCTGAAAATACACAATGCCAGCATGCTAACAGTACTGCTTCCTAGATATGGAAACTCTAGTAGCTTCAGTGATTGCTTTACATTTTTTATGCATTTTCCAAATTTTAAAACTTCCTTAAAATGGAAAAATAAACAATTGACATTAATTTAAAAACTGGCCAACTATAGGCACCACAATTTCTTCCTTCCCTTGCTTCCTAGAGCCGAGTTGACATGCTGGAAATTTCCACTGGTGGACAAAGGCTGATGGGAAAATAGCAGTGAACTCGCAAAGTCAAAGTATCACAGACACACAGGCTACTTAATGGAGTACAGGCGTTTAGCTCCTGGAGCTCTCAAGCCTGTCTCGCTCGCTATTGTTTGGGGATATTTATGTTCTATCCCCATATGGTCAGGGTGCTTTCCATTCCATACCTTGACTTTATCTTCCGAGCTACAGTCTGACTTCAAGTGAGGAATACAGGCTATGGGCTCCCCAGGTCAGAAGCCCAGCTGGGAAACCTTGATTTCTCTGACAGTTTTGACCCAGAAAAGAAATCTAGGATGAACAGTCCAAGATTCCCCCTTCACTCACACCTCTTGACTGGAAAGACATATTTCATAGTTGCTGCCTCCTTGTTCAGATGGAACCAGCGTCTAACCACAGGCTTCATAACAGAACGATGTTTTAATTACAAAATAGCCACATTATCCATATTCATCAGGGAATATTTTAAACATTGACTATGTGCATGAGTTATGATAGTAAGAAAAACAGGGTCTCTATCCCCAATGATTAATATGGAATTCAAAAACACAAATGAATGGCTTTCAAAATCATTTCTCTGTGAGATAGTTTAACTCACATTCTAGTCTGTGTGCATGCACACACACACTCACAAACAGGAAGACTAAAATAAAAGTTTCATAAGAAAATCTTCATTCCCACCTTGCAGATATTTTCTGTTATATAGCTCAGAATTTTATGAATCACAATCTAGTTCCCAGTCCAGTGTTTAAAAAACTTCTGAAATAAATAATAATAACAATCATCATCATCTTTATCATTATCATCATCATCATAGCAACAACAACTACAGACGATTTGGAGTCAGAAAGAATGGATTTAAGTTTCCAGCTCTATTATTGATAAGCTTTGTGATCCACATGTATTATTTAAATTTCATGAGTCTTAGTTTTCTTACAAATAAAATGATAGTATCTGTTTCAAATAATAGTGTTAACGCCTGGGTCTTATATCATCTGTGGAGTTCTCAGAATAGTCCTGGTACATAGAAAACACCTTTTAAATGGGAAATGTTGAGTTGTTATTCCATAGAATTTACTCTAGGAGTTGAGTGATAGGTCAAATGAAGAACTCAGAATAAGTACTCAGAAAACACACGAGGAGAGTACATGAACTAATTACGGTGATGTCAACTCTCATGCCAGGTCTCTGCTACACAGATGGGGTCAAACAGAGTGCATGGGAGGTAAAAGCAATCATGGATTCAGCCAAAGGTGCTAAAAAGCCACCTCCTACCCGCAAAAATATTTGTGCCCCCTTTTCTTTTTCACGTTGCTTTAACAACACAAAAAAAACTTATACAAGCAGGATTTACAAAAGAAGCCATAGTAAAGGAAATATTTAGCTTGTAACTAGTGGAGGTTATTTAACTTGTTTCAAAATAGATTTATTCTCTTAATTAAAATTCTTGGTGACTTTTAAAATAATTGCTAGGATCATAGTGCTGCAAGCTGAGAATTGTGGCATCTCGGGCATATGGAAGCAGAGTTCAAAGGGAGAAGGTAGTGCCTCCTAGCTAAATGAATTAATGGGAATAGCTAGAAAAAGTTATCTGGAAAATTTAACACAAGGTTTTCTTTCTTATTGCCCCCCATTCTTCCCTTTTATTGGAAAATATTCTTTTCTCATACAATATACTTAGAGTTTCCCCTCCTTCTACTTTTTTCAGTTCCTCCTCCCCTCCTCCCTGGATCCACTCCCCTTCTGTCTCTCATTAGAAAAGACCAGGCTTCTAAAAGATAATAACCAAATATGGCAAAATAAAATAGGATAAGATAAAGAATAAACATCACATCGAGGCTAGACAAGAAAACCCAACTAAAGGAAAAGAGCCCTAAGAGCAGGCACAAGAATCAGAGAGCTTCTCATTCACACACTCAGGAGTCTCATAAAAATACTAAGCTGAAAGCTGTAATATATACACAGAGGACCTGGTGCAAACTCACAATAGGTCCTGTGCTTGCGACTTCAGTAGCTATGAGTTCATATGAGCACTGCTCAGATGATTTACAGGACCTTGCTCTCCTGGTGTTATTCATCCCTTTTGGATCTTACACTCTTTCTGCATCCTCTTCAGTGGGGTTCCCTAAACTCTGAGTGGAAGAATTTGATGGAAACAACCCAGTTAGGGCTGTGTGTTCCAAGGACTCTCTCTTTCCACATAATTTTTGGCTGTGGGTCTCTGTATTTATTCCCATCTGCTCATGGATAAAGTCTATCTGAAGAAGACTGAATAAGAAGATATTGATCTAGGAGAATGACAAAATATCATTAGGAGTAATTTTATTGATTCAGTAGTGTTGGGCTTTACCCTAGGTCCCTCAGCTATCTAGTCTCTGGTTCTTGGTCACCCACACAGTGTTAGCTATGGGTTACATCTCATGAAGTAAGTCAAATCAGACATTGATTGGCTGCTCCTTCAAGCTTTGTGCCACCACTACCCAAGCATATTTTACAGGCAGGACAGAGGTCAAAGGTTTTATAACTAGGTTGATGCTTATGTTTCTTTATATGGAAAAACAAAAAACCCAGGATAGCCAAAACAATCTTATACAATAAAGGAACTTCTGGAGGCATTACCATCCCTGACTTCAAACTCTATTACAGAGCTACAGTAATGAAAACAGCGTGGTACTGGCATAAAAACAGAGAAGTCGACCAATGGAATCGTATAGAAGACCCGGATTTTAACCCACAAACCTATGAACACCTCATTTTCGATAAAGGAGCTAAAAGTGTACAATGGAAGAAAGAAAACATCTTCAACAAATGGTGCTGGCACAACTGGATGTCAACCTGTAGAAGAATGAAAATAGACCCATATCTATCACTATGCACAAAACTCAAGTCCAAATGGATCAAAGACCTCACTATCAATCTGAACACACTCAACCTGATAGAAGAGAAAATGGGAAGTACCCTACAACATATGGGCACAGGAGATCGCTTCCTATGTATAACCCCAGCAGCACAGACATTAAGGGCAACATTGAATAAATGGGACCTCCTGAAACTGAGAAGCTTCTGTAAAGCAAAGGACACTGTCACTAAGACAAAAAGGCACCCTACTGACTGGGAGAAGATCTTCACCAACCCCGCAACAGACAAAGGTCTGATCTCCAAAATATATAAAGAACTCAAGAAACTAGATGTTAAAATGCTAATTAACCCAATTAAAAAATGGGGGCCCTGAACTGAACAGAGAATTCTCAACAGAAGAAGTTCAAATGGCCAAAAGATACTTAAGGTCATGCTCAACCTCCTTAGCGATCAGAGAAATGCAAATCAAAACAACTTTGAGATATCATCTTACACCTGTCAGAATGGCTAAAATCAAAAACACCAAGGATAGTCTTTTTTTGCAGCATGCATAGAGTATTCCTGCAATAAAGGCACTAGAATGTAAGAGTGAAGGCTCGAAGTACGTTATTAGCTCAATTTCTTTATGTACCATAAATTCTGTGGGTGTTTTACTCCACAGCATGGTCCTGCTATGCTATCATTTTGCAGAGAGTAACCCATTGTCTTAGCAACAGCCTGAGTTTATTGGGTTTTCTTTAAAGGACCCACCCCCCTTGGCCAAAACCTAAATTGAATGCAAAGAAGGCTACTGGAAGTCTTCTTTGATGGCAAGAGATGGCCAGTTGGGACTCTGTATCTTCCATTATTAGGGGACCTCATTATACCTTCATATATTTTTAGAAAGTTTCCACTCTACTAGGTTTTTATATCATCCCTTGGGTGTCCCTCAATTCCTGATGTTTCTTCCTCTATCTTATTTCTCCTCCTGTTCCCCACCTGGTCCTCTCCGTCCCATCCCCACCTGCCTCAATTCACCCATAAAATCTATTCTATTCCCCCTCCCAGGAAGATCCAAGTGTCCTCCATAGTCTCCCCCTCTATAGCAAACCTCTCTGGGTCTATGGATTGTAGATTGCTTATCATTTATTTAATGACTAATATCCACCTGTCAAAGTATTTTAACTCATAATACAGGAAGTCACATTTATTTGCAAATATCTTGTGTTTATCTCCCTCCAAGAACTGGAGGAGGTTAGCACTCTGTCTATCTGCTGACTAACCAGTTTATTAGGAAACCTATCACTTTTGAGTTTGCCCATAATTCCTAACTAGCATTATCACTCATTTCTAGGATTAACATAAAATGTTTTAACCAAAATATATTTTTAAAGAAGAAACTAGACTAGAACAATCAGTCTACCAGTTCTTTTGAAGTTCTATCCAAAGCATTTGTGTTAGCTCAAGTGTGATAAATGGATGTGTCACTTGCCTGGGAGATAAGAATCTCTGACCTTTTTCAATGCTTGGATAAACCATTAGGGGAAATTATGAAAAAGCAAACTTCCGTAGTGAAGTGCGGATTATCTCCTTTTTAGATCTTTAGTTCTCTATCACTTATCTTTCTACTCTTCTTTTCTCCTCACTAGCTTTTCAAAACCATAATCTCCACAAATGGAAATTCATGC
The DNA here is from genome assembly GCF_950005125.1 of Chionomys nivalis. Taxonomy (NCBI): domain Eukaryota; kingdom Metazoa; phylum Chordata; class Mammalia; order Rodentia; family Cricetidae; genus Chionomys; species Chionomys nivalis. The sequence goes on along the minus strand of NC_080090.1, from coordinate 52,347,042 downwards.
ATGGCAATGTATAGAGTTTACTTATGTAAGCTGATGAATGGTCTAGAAATTACTGAAGTCTGTTAGCCTGGTCAGACTGGTGAATAACAGGGAGCTTCGGAAGTGTGGTGGGCAGGTGAGCTTCTGGAATGGGCTTTACTGACACTGTCCAGGAAAGTATACTCTGTGATGAGTTACTGTAATTGAAGGTTGTGGTCACTGAATGTTCAAAAGATAGCGCGATCTAAATATAGGCCTCAGTTTTCAATGGTAATGACATGTCCAGACACTGAAATACTTTGTCCAACATCCCAAAGCTAGTCAGTACCAGCCTAGGTGTCTTAAGGCTTAGCTGCCAGAATGGTGAGATGACAAACCCACAGAAGTCTTCTTATTGAACAGATTTAAAGGTAACTGGGTAGACTTGTTTCCATTTTTCCTGTCACCAAAATATTACTGATTTTTTTACATGTGTATAGTCTTTTGCTAGTGGTAATTAAAATAATAAAAAAATCATAAGGACAAGGATTTTTTTTACACATAAAACTGCCTCAAAAAAAATCATTCAAAAAGCAATACATGCATGTAGATTGTGTCTCTGTGAAGGGCGAACCATAACTCCACAGCCTTTAATTTTCAAGCAAATTAACTGATATTTTCATGTGACTGGGCTGAAAATGAAAACACGTCGTGATTTATGGTTGCATCTGAAGTCAGAAAATAATTTTAGTGTCACTGACTGTTTGTGAAAAACTAACTCTTACCTATTTATTGGTTGTATAAAAATGGCCTTTTCTGTTTTTTTTTTTATTTCACTGTTTTACTAGTTTCACTGATGTCCATTGTCTCATTTTTATCTTGGTGGAAGAAGATGGAAGAAAATGTGGAGCATGATGCAAAGGGGAAAATTGGGGGCAGAGTAAACAGTTGGAAATGAAATAAAAAATATAAAGTGCAGATACTGAGTCAGAGTGGAAGGTTCAAATTCAGCTTATGAAGACATTTATGCTCTGCTTTTATGAAATCATCTTGTTATTCTCTTGATAAAGAAAGGAAAAACAAGACATGTTTTATGGTTTTATATTTTCTACCCAATAAAATAACCATTTACAACCTGTTAACAACTTGCCCCTAAATCGCTGCTTTCTGCCTGTGTACAGTGTGCTGGCTAAAATCTTTTTATTCATCATTTGCCAAGTATAGCAGGCGTTTCCTTCTTTCCTATGGTCTCGCAGTTGCATAGGCAGTCGGGAATATCTCTCTTTCTCGTATTCACTGACAAACTTTGCTTCTTCAAAACACACGGCATTTTTACTTTCTTTGGCCATAATCACTCCCCCAAATATGTGTCCCCATAACATTTGTAGGCATACTTTCATTATACTTGACATATCATTTTAATATCTGCATTGGTGTGCTCATTTCCTTGAAAAGAATGATTCGTTAAAATTAGGAATGTGTGTTATTAATCCTTGTGGCTCTAGCCTGCTCCTGACACATGGGAAATATACATTCATAGAAACAATTCAATTCATGTAGACTCAATATTTCCTGCAAAAGAGTATGAAACAGATTTCAGACCTCCTGGTTAAAAGTGGAGCCCAATTCTCATTATTGAACTGCATGGATTCCTTAACTCTGCAGCTCTTGGGCAGAGGGCTTGCTCACCCACCCCAGCTGGAGCAGTCACGCTCTAGTGACTCCAGATGGTTGCCATGGGCCTTGGGCAGCTGGGTGGGGAATGCACCTTCCATCTGAGTGCACTCACCATGGGTGGGCAGGTGCCCTCTGTCAGGATGGCCGCAACCAGAAGCCAAATGGGTGTCTCACTTGGGTGAAGGCCGCACATGCAAATCGTACTGGTTCCAATGCCAATATTGACCTCCAGCTTGGAGAATGTTGTCGACCTTGAAATAACTGGCCCCCTCCCTGTGAAGGTCATTGTTGTGATCACTGCCTAAGGGTTTGGCTTCTTTCTCAGAATCTCTTACTTCGGGTCCATATCCAGTTTGAGAAATAAGTCATCAAGAACCACAATGCCTTATTGAGTCAGCTGTCTGGAGTGCTACCAAATTCTCCTTAGGTGGTGGAAGTTTAGAATGCCAGAGTTGTCCAGATGGGCAATTACAGGTAAACAAAGGAGGTAGATAGGCCAACTGCATCCAACTAAGAACTCCCAGGGGCGCTGACCAAGCTCTTTCTAATGTGGAACTCTCCCTGATGTATCAGACTCTTCTCACTCCTTCCCGGCACCAACCTGTCTCGCTGGATACTGCAGAGGCCTATGAATGGAGTTCCTGGATTCTGATTTTGCGTCTTCTATGTCTTCCATGGCTAAACTGTTTTATATTACTGTTATATTCCTAGAAATCAGTTCAAATCATTGCACTGCACAAAATAACCCATTATATATGATGCTAGCTTGACATAATGTCATAGACTTCACTTTTTAGGATGGGTGCAAGACAATGGTGAGATTAGCCAAATATATCATATTCATGGTTCTCTCTTAATGAAAAAAATGTGTTATATATAGTCTTAACTGAGATACATTTGCTTCTTCTACAGAGCTGGCCGTGGTCCAACCACATACCTTATTTCACCTTCCTATACCTTGACCATAGTTGATTGAATCAAGCGTGAACCAATGATTCAAAGTAATCAATTTAGGGTGCTGGAGAGGTGGCTGAATGGTTAAAAGCACTTATTACTTTTGCAGAAGACTCGGGTTCAATTCCCTATATCCATATGGCAGGTTATCTATAAATTTAGTTATAAGTGGACTTTTTTGTGTCCCGGCAGTCACTCCCAAATAGTCATTTGAGGCTTAATGTTATTTACAAATGGTCGGCTGATCTCAGGCTCATCGTTACTAACTCTTAATTTAACTCTTACATTTACATTTAGTCCACATTTCTTATCTACCCTCTGCTATGTGGTGGTCCCTTCTTTTAGCACAGCATTTTTATCTCCTGCTTCCTCTGCATCTCTCTTGCAACTCCTCTCACTCCACCCTTCTTCGTCCCAGCATTCCCTCTGCCCTGAAAATCCTGCCTAGCTATCAGCCAATCAGTTTTTTATTAACAATGAGAGCAGCACATTTTCATACCATAGAGAAGGATTCTTCCACAGCATTTTGCTCCAAGGGATTAGTGATCTCTTCTGACCTCCATGGTACACAGACATACATGCACGTAAACATGCATATACAGAAAATAAAATAAACCTACTTTTTAAATAAGGTAAGAAAAATGTAAACTAATGAATATCGCAGTGTTGTTACCTTAGCAATGTGGAGCCTTGCTAATAGAAATTGAGAACAGAATGTAAGAGAGAAGCTAATCAGTGGAGGTGGGAAGGAATGCTGTGGGAGGAGCCCATATACCTGGCTCCCAGGAACATCAAATGTCCAGGAATTAAGGGCAATAATTACTAGACACTAAAGGAGTAAATGGGATGAAAAACGTTTCTGTGCTTACATTTTTGTTTTTTTCTAATTAGGATAAGTAAACCTAAACTCACAGTGAATCTTTCAAAGACGAGATGTCAGGGAGTCTGTATTCTTTGCTCAAATAAAGAGGCCTAAAGTTACTTACTTATACTTTTGTCTTGTCTTTAAAATTATGTTTTTATTTAGACAGAAAAAGCTTCCATATTTAAATGTCTTAATAATCAGACACAGGAATTGATGAATGCTGGTATCTTCCAGGCATTGTGTCAGGATTATATATGATGTAGGCTGTAGCTGTCTCCCTTCTCTTTTGTTTTCTTAACTAGGGAAAGAACTGTGTCCAACAAACAAACCACAGGTCAAGCACTCACTCTCTGGGGGTACCCTGCTGAACAGGTGACTCTACAGACTGAGAATTGACAAGCCCAAACAAATTATGAAATGAGCTGTTGATTCTAAACTCATGTGATCTAACCTGGTTTTTACAGAACATAAAGTCTCATTGGAAATGCACTCAGTTCATGAGGACCCATTAGAAAATGTCAATAATTTTGTATGCTGGTGTTACTGAAAGATTATGTCTGAGATCCTGTGTTGACCCAACAGGTATGATTTTAAGTGTATCTATAAACTTAGATCTCTGGTGATACACAGATTAATGAAGATGGGTTAAATTAAGATGCAATAGTTAGCCAATAAGAATCTAGAGCTAATGGGTCAAGCAGTGATTTAAATAATATAGTTTCTGTGTGATTGTTTTGGGCTGAGCAGCCAGAAATCAACAAATGAACTCCCTTGCAACAGATCTCAGGCATCATATTTCAGGAACACCAGCATATAAAGTTACTGGACTTTTTTATTTTTATTGACCTCTACATTTTTCTCTGTTCCCCTCTCTGCCTCTCCCCTCCCCTTCAAGCCTCTACTAAGGTCCCCATGCTCCCAATTTACTCAGGAGATCTTGTCTTTTTCTACTTACCATGTAGATTAGATCTATGTAAGTCTCTCTTAGTGTCCTCATTGTTGTCTAGGTTCTCTGGGATTGTGATTTGTGGGCTGGTTTGCTTTGCTTTATGTTTAAAAACCACCTATGAGTGAGTACATGTGATAATTGTCTTTCTGGGTCTGGGTTACCTCACTCAAAATGATGTTTTCTAGCTCCATCCATTTGCCTGCAAAATTCAAGATGTTGTTGTTTTTCTTGCTGTCTAGTACTCCATTGTGAAAATGTACCACATTTTCCTTACCGAACATTTTCTAATGGGTCCTCATGAACTGAGTACATTCCCAGTGAGAGTTTACATTTTCTAAAAAGCCAGTTTAGATCACATTAGCTTTGAATCATTTTGTAATTTGACTAGACTAGTCACCTTCTTAGCCTGTAAAGTAACCTGTTTAGCAGGGTACCCCCAGGAAGTGAGTGCTTGACCTGTGGTTTGTTTGTGGGACACAGTCCTTCCCCTAGTTAAGAATATAAAAGAGAAGGAAGACAGTCTGTGGTCTCAAGCTAGACCTCCTGCTGAATGAATTCCCTTTCACTGGCTATGCCTGTGCATATCTTTTCTTCTCCTCTCCAAGTTGCTTTTAAAAATTATTTCTCCTGCTGCTGATGGAGTACCACTCTTGTGATTTTTTTTCATCCAGGAAAGGAAGGTTATTATCAGCTGAATAACAATTGGGTTAAAGAAGTCTGCAGTGAAGATCTGGCAGCTGAAATTTGACACGTACCATAACTACCACTTATAGCAGCCATTCTGAAGAGGAACCCAGACAGGTTCAGTAAAGTCACATTCTTTAGAATATGTATATGCAAGAAGGACAAGGGAACAAGAAGAGGAAAGGGGGCATGAGTAACTAATCCCACCCATATTGTTTTGAGAGTAAAAGATACTTTATAAATAATAAGTATTTTAAATACATAAATATATAAGTAATAAATACTTATATGTAGAAATTGGTAAAATGCTATAGGGGGTATCCTATTTGTGTGTGTGTGTGTGAGCATGCGTGCGCACACGTGCACTTGTGTATGTGTGTGTGTGTGTGTCTTTGTCACTTTGATGTTATACTATGTGTAATAATCTGTCTTGTCCCTTTAAGAGACAAGTCACACCCATTCCCTCCCCAGTCCACCAAGGCAAGCAGATCTTCCTTATGCTTCCAGCCTGAGCTCCTTCCTTTCTATGTCTCTCCCAAAGAGGTAGCCTCTCTCTCCTCTCCTCTCCTCTTCCAACTCTTCTCTCTCTTTGTTTCTCTTTCTCTCTCTCTCTCTCTCTCCTTGTTTCCCTTCTACCTCCCTCTCCCCTTTTCCCTTCTCTTCCACAACCCACTAAATAAATACCCACTTTCTCTGCATGGTGCGCCTATCTATCCCTGTCTCTCACCCACAGTGACTCCCCATAGGCCTGGCTGACCCACTGATATCTCTTACCTGCTGTGCAGCTCCCTGCCTGGGACCCGGTTGCCTCTTGTGGCCCAATGCTCGCTGCCACCCCTCGGGGACCTGCAGCATTTTATTTTTACCATTATACTATGTATTCTTTTAAAATAACAGGATGGACAGTGGTGGCACATGCCTTTAATCCCAACACTCAGGAAGCAGAGGCAGGCAGATTTGTGAGATCAAGGACAGCCTGGTCTACAAGAGCTAGTTACAGGACAGACACCAAAGCTAAAGAGAAACCTGTCTTGAAGAAAACAGAAAAGAAAAAAAAAAGAAAGAAAAATGGAAGTGGGAGATTAAAATAATAACTCAATGTGAAAAGAGCAATAATAGTAATAAATTTGAAAGTGGGAGATTAAAATAATAACTCAACCTGAAAAGAGCAATAATAGTAATAAATTTGATTAAGGTAAGCGGCATACACTAGAATCACAGAGCTGGTATGAGAGAGTTGAATCAGGAGAAAGGACTCTACTTGGGATTTTCTGTCCTGGGAACATTTCTTTCTAGAGTTTGGAACTAAATTCTAGTACAGAAAAACTAGTCAAACTCACACATGAGTTAGATATAAACTGGGTATACATACTGTGATAGTTCTTTCAGGCTGCCTAGTGGGCACCATGTGGAGGATGGTCTTTATTACCTTAACTCATGTGGGAAGAGCTGCCCTGAAATGTGCAGTGCTTTCCCCTGAGTTTGTGTCCTGAGCTATATAAAAATAGAGAAAGTGAGCTGAGCCTTCGCATGAATGCATTAATTCATTCTCACTGCTCTTGACTGTAGATGCTACTAGGCACTTCAAGCTGCTGTCTTGACTACCCACAAAGATAGACTGTAACCTGCATTTGTAAGCTTAATAAGCCACTTCTCCAGTAAGTCATTTTACTATTGCAGCAAGAGAAATAAAACCAGCACAAATATTGATCAGCATAGAAAGAAATATCCCTTATTCAATGTTTCTGCTCACACCAGAGAACTGAATGGTCTTATTCCTAATCTCGTGCCCTTATTCCTAATCACATAATCCCCACCCCACCTTCCTTTCTCCCTCCTTTCAACCAACTCTCCTTCATAACCACCTTTTTTTTTGTCTTTTTATTTGGTTAGTTTTTTTGTTTTGTTTTGTTTTGTTTTTTTCATGACAGGACTTCTCTGTGTAGCCTTGGTCATTCTGGAACTCATTCTCTAGATGGGGGTGACCTTTAACTTAGAGATCCTTCTGACTCTGCCTTCAAATGCTGGGATTAAAGGTGTGAGCCACCACAGCCCAGCTATAACCATTGTTTTATATTTTGAGAAAAGAAAAAGAAATAAAGAGAAATTGGAAAAATAAGGGAGAAGAGAGAAAAGAAATGAGAGGCTCTCTGGTCATTAAAACTCATTCAGCATTGGGTGGGGTTGAAGGATAAAAACAAGTTCAGTTCTCTCTATGTCACAGATCTAATTAGAGAGTCTCAATCTGGCTTTCATCATTTATTGCATTCTTTTCCTTCATGTAAAACTTTGGTTTGCATCCTTAGACCTGCCAAAAACACTGCTGTTACACCACGGTTCCCACCACTGCTACACCACAGTTCCCAGTCCTCCTTCTCCTCTTGCTCTGCATTAACAACTGATTCTTAGCATGAGGTTTGATTGAGGATTCTGATGATCTATCAGAGCTAGGAGAGTAGGGGAGGGAAAGAAAGGGTAGGGGAGAGGAGGGGAGATGAGAACCTACTGCCTTATCAGAGCTCCAGCCAATCAACTTCTCTTTAAAGGCATCCCCCTGCATCAAGTTTGTTCTCTCCCCCTTTATCAGCAATCCACACAATGTCCACATGCAAGAAAATAATCAAGTCTCCACAAGAAGTATTTTTCATACTTTCACTAGCTTATCACTATGTAGGAAAACAGCCATTGTGTCATATACTGCTGGTAGCCTCCGCCCCTTGACCCTGACAGGCTCCAGGAGTCATAGTGTGGTATGGTGTGTCTAAGGTCACAGTATTAATGAACGAAATTCATGCTACTTTACTTGGGAAAAAGAAACCACATTATAGCAATGAGAGGTACAGCCTTACAAATTGTGGTTTAACTTGAGAACAATTTCTCTTTTATCTTTGGTGTTAGGATATTTTTTTAAAACAAAGGTTCTAGGGATTGTCAAAAGAGGTCTGGTACACACCTCAAGAAGGAATATTAGGAAAGGCTTCAAAAATGATTCAAGATAATCTAAAACTTAGAAAAAAGTAAACTTACCCTTAAAACATTGTTGCATTTTGTATGAATGAGAGAAAATGATTTAACAACAAAAATACATTTGATTTACTTACTATGTGCTTTAGTCCTAAATGCTAGGATAAGAGGTGTTAACTAAATGTCTCTTGATTTCTGGGACTTTGGAGGAGTGTGCCTGTAGCATTAAATAGCATAAGTGAGGTATATGGGAAAAAAGAAGCGTTGTAAGCTGATCTAAATCAGCTTGATCATATGCAATATTTAGATTATTCTCAATAAATCATTGTAACCACTCCAAAAAAAAAGGTTCAGGTCATAAAAGACAGCTAATTTATCAAAACAGAATATCTGATGATCATAAACAAGGCTTTCAAGCCAGATTAGTGACACAGAGAATCATTTATTGGATAAGATGTTTTTTTAGCTAGAGGTGTACCCTTCCATATACTCATGTAGGTGCCTTCAATGGAGCCAGATTCTAATACAATGTAAGAATAATGAACTGTAACCCCATGCAGCAATTTTGCTAGACAAGAGGAAGGATTTTTGCATAATTGCCAGGATCTTACAAGCAGAAGTCCCAAATTACTGGCTGGACAGAGACTGATTAGGGGACCAACCTCAAGGGACACATCCCTGAGAGCTGCAGAATACAGGTCTCAGGGGAATATTTGAATGCAAAGGTGAGGAGGCTCTCTAAGAATTCAAGCCAATCCTTGCATCTTAAATGCTTTAATTTCATAAAAGACAGCCCATTTCTAACATCCATCATGCTAATTAATAGGTTGCTAGTTTCACCAATAAAAATCAAATTTGACATCCAGCATGCTAATCAGCAAATGCTGGTTGTCCGATGAGACAAGAATAACAGAAAGCCTTCCAATGGCCACTTCTGGAATGGGGCCCTGGCTGGAATGATGCTGGTTGACTCTGCTAGGTTGAGGATTTCAGAAGGATATTTACGTCCACATTCAATTAGCAAGATTAACGTAGTTTAAATATCTGTGCCATCCTGTTTATTACGAGTAACATTTTAAAGTCAATCAAAGATTTCAAAATAGTTAATGGCGATGACATTAAAAAGATACCAAGGTTTGATCTAACAACTGGGACAGAATTAGGATTGGCTGAGAATGTATAAAGTATGGGAAAGTAGCTTTTTAATATAGAAGGAATAAAACTAGGAACAAAAATGGGAATTACCAAGCTCTTCATGTTGATTATCATAAACTGATCAAATTATTCAAGGATGTGGCCAGATTAAAAAGAAGGAGTCCTAGAAATTGAGTGCCGAGTCACTTAAGAATTTATCAGGTTGACAGGGTGATGAGGATGATGGTGATGTTGATGATGGTGGTGTTAATGATGGTAGTGGTGGTGATGGGGTATTGATGATGATGGTACTGGTGGTGGTGGTGATGATGATGGAGGTGTTGGTGATGGCAGTGTTGATGATGTTAGTGCTAGTGATAATGATGGTGTTGGTGATGGTTACGGTGGTGCTGAAGATGGTAGTGGTGATGATGATGATGAAGATGGCGATAAATAGTGTTTGTGGTGATGATGGTGACAGAGTCTTTGATACTGTAATAATGTTTCTAGCATTAATGGTAATGGTAGTGGTTTTGATGATGATAATGTCTAAACTACCAGCTATACAATGTTTATTCTAAACATTGTTTTAAGTACCTTAAATAGTCATTTAATTGTTAACATTACTGAATACCATATTCATATTAGTGTCATTTTATGAATGAGGAGATTCATAGTTATACAAGGTCATAGTTAATAGGATGAGAAGAAGCTGGCATAGGTCAGAGAAAAGAGCAGCCATCAAGAGAGGAAAAGCTGAGACAGACTGATGTCATGGGGCCCAGGAAGATGGATTCATAATGAGGGGGAAATCTATTGTTAAATGTGTTTAGACCAGGCCAAAATTATTTGGAGACATAGTCTCTGGTCATGTTCTTAAGATCAATTTTATGGAAGTAGAAGGTCAGAAGCCCAACTGATGTTGATTAAAAAAAGAATCAGAAGAATAAAAGCAGATATGGAAACTATAGGGAGGTATTAAGGTTTTCTTCTTAAGATATTCTTGAGGCTTAAGATATGTGCTCATGAAGATGAATGAGCAAGTCTGCACACTGACAATGGTGACTAAGAAGAGAAGGAAAATGTTTGGCACAGGGGAGAGGGTAGGGAAACTCAAATTAGTGTCACCTTAGTCAGGGAAGTTGAAGTCCAGAGAACAAGGAGAAAATTGGTTTTGGAGTGAGACTGAGACAGCTTCCATAATTAATATTTTGGTTTGTACATCTTATGTACATGGGAAGCCTAGGCAGTAAGCTTGCTGATGTAGGAGTACAAGTTCCCATCCTGTTGCTTCTTTTTCTCAGTGAAATAGGAAGTTATGTCATCGAATAAGAAAGGTGAAGAGAAATTTGGGTAGTTTGAAAAGTGTGAAGAATATATCAATTCAGAATACACCATACACCACACGCAGAAACGCATGCACATACGCATACATATGCAGGCATGCATATACATACATGTAACAACAACTGAAGAAAAGGAAGCCAAGGGCGAGTTTAGAGAGGAAAAGTAAAGGGGAGAATGATGTACTTGTATTATTATCTTAAAAAATTATTTTAAATAGAGATGATCATCACTTGGTTTACAAGTTTAAAAAGTTAGACTTTTTGATCAGGTTAAATGTATAAAGACATTGTGAAATTCCAAATTTCACTTTAGTGATTGGATTTTCCACAGAATAGAAGAGGGTCAATGTAGGAAAAAATGAGCAAAAAACAAAAAACCAAAAACCAAAAACCAAAAACCAAGCAAATTAAAACCAAACAAGCAAAACACTAAGCAGCATTGAGATATTTTATCATTTGCTTGAAAAGATTCCCTGAAAACACCAAGTGGTTTCCCACAGAGATTCTGATATGAGTGAGTCACCGGTGTACCAGAGGAGAGGGAAGAAATGCCTCCTCCAGAAAATTCTGCCTGAGTCATAGGAGTTGAAGCTTGAAGGATCTATACAGAGGAGTACTGCCTTCTAGGAACACATCTAAGAGACAGTCTGTACCTGTTTCCAGAAGACTCTAAAGCTGGAACGAATTGTGTTGTCCAGGATTTTCTCTTCTTAAATGGTGGTTAAACCAGTGATCATCAAATTGGGTCAGGCAGGGTTGTGGCGCATTGGGACGGTAGGGGAGTAGAGAGGAAAGAAAATCAAAGGGTCAACCAACTCGCTTATCTCTATAAATAACCATCAGCCAGGAGCCTGATATGGAGAGAAAGATGTCATTGCTATACTTGTGTGTGGTTTATGTGAGACTTGGTGGTCAGTGCTGCAATGTTAAGAGATGGTTGGACCTTTAGAGGTAATAGGCAGTGAGACCACAGGAAGTGCTGCCGTTAGAAGGGATTACAGCTGTCCTCAGAGGGCTCTGGTTTACTTGGGACTCTTACAGAGACCAATAGTGGCCTCTAGCTTCCTGCTCACCATAAGAACCTTGCTCTCTGTTCCTGACATGAAGCCATCCACAGTGATGTTGCTTAACCAGTGAAGATTTTCCAGAGCTGGTACCTTAGTGTGTGGAGTTTTAACCTCCCAAACAAAAGACCGAATAAAACCCCTCTTCTTTAAAATATACCCAGCTTGGGTATTATTCTAATAGCAAAAGGAAAGTGTGAAAATCCTGAATTAAACATTGGAGGTTAATTACTTATTAAAAATGGAGACTGTGTTCATGTACTAACCCATGGGCTCACTACCATTTAATAAGCGGCGGAACAATAATGGTGTTAAACCCACTTCTCTCTCTCTTCTCCTCCTCTTAAACTCAGAGTCAAGAAGAACTTTTCCCTATAGGGTTAAAGTCAGTAAAAGTTCATCTCAAATTAGCAGTTTGTTCAGTTAATTGGTATTAAAGAATTTAAAACCTTTTTACTTTTCTTACGCTTCCCTTATCGAAAGAAATGTGAATTTATTTCTACAGGGACTTGCAAAGAGGAGGCATGGATTTGATGATTTTCTTTAGTATGTTCTCGATATCCAAGACATAAGTGACCACTATAGTCTCTTCTCACAGTGAACTGTGGTCAGTGTGAGGGACCTACTGCTCTGAAGGTGAGCAAACATGAGGCACCAGTCCCAGGAAAGGCTTGACTGGTTCCATCTTTCTTCCTTTAGCTTGAGTTCTAGGAGATACCCCTGGACATTAATGTTGTGGTATGTTGACACAGCTCGAAATGAACATATCTTACTGATATTATCCATAAAAATAAAAAGCTAAGTGATGACAAAACAGCCTCGGTCACTGAGATGTTGGCATAGGAGTCTGGATTTTTAAAAAGGAAAAGGATTCAACTAGAAACAATACATAGGTAATAGTTATAAACTTATATGCATATACCCATATTAAAAGTTATGAGTAGAGAATAAAAGACTCATAATTGGAGGAGTGAGATGGACTCAGGAAGAACTGGAGAGAGCTGAGGAAGATGGGGAATGATATAAATAGAGTACACACATATGGAATCCTGAAAGAAATGAAAAATATAGAAGGATACTATCTTACGAGGCCACTGAGATATTATTGTAGGTACAGTCACAGGTTTAGAACTCCATCCACAACTCTTACAACATACATCTTAAATATCTGCACGCATATGAAGAGGTGTGTAGAACCTCAATTCACACCCAATTCACTGGTTTTCGAGCGGTCATTATTGCTGTACCTAGGTTACTCTCATAACCTCCAGGTGGGTCTCTGCGGTATATTCTCAGTTCAAAACCCAGAGCTCTTCCATTACATCCATCAGGTTGTGACGCTTCTGCTTATAAAGCCAACATGTGTACAGTGGCACCAGTCTCCATGAACATCACAGGAATCCTCTATTACAGTTTCATTTATACAACCATGACTTGACTTTATCTGCTTGTCAGATGATACCTTCTCAATATAGCCATTCTTATAGCCTATGAAAACGATGTCCTCTCGTGGACCTTGTATTTACCAGCTTCCTTTTGTACTTTGTTTTATTTTGGAATTTATTTCTATCTGACCTACTACATGCTTGAGTTATTAAGTTCTTGTCCACCTCCCTCACTACACTGTAAGCTCCATGAGGCATAGGTACCTGTGCTCCTGTTCTGGGTCTTCCCAACACATGGATGGTGTTTAGCAAATACTATGCATGTCATAAATATTTGTTGGATGAGTAATGGAATATACTGATGGATGCAAGAGAATGGAATAGAGAGGTGTACGGTGAAAGTTAGAAGATAAAGACAAGAGGGAAGTGATTTTTGTCAGGGAGAATTACAGACAGTCAGTTTTGTAACTGAACAGTATACCTGAAGACTTTAACCTGGGACACTATCCTTTTGGATCATCAACGTTATATATGACCTGCCAGTTCACTGTCTTGTTTTATAAGATGTTCTTCCCTTAAGTTTTACACAAACACAGTGAACTAAGTCAATAACCCAACGCCAGTATGCTAGTCTGGCGAGAAATGCTTTATTCACTTCTACAGAGCTCTAGGTAGAAAGGGCAGGCTCCTATCAGGGAAGGAGCATGCACTGTGATTTTCAGGCCAGGAGCTAAAGCAGAGAAGGAGTGCAGTGATGGAGGTTGCTGCCTGCTGGGGAGTGCAATTGGGGCAGTCCACTCCCATTCCTAAGCACATTAGCCAGAGGCAGATCTGATGAGAAAGAAAAACCCAACTAGGTTCTTGAGCTTCATGCTGGACAAGAAACAAAACCTCAAAAGTGAATGGGGCTTGTGAAGTCTTCAATCTTTTAAATCCTGACCCATGCACTCTTTGCACAATTTCTGGTAACTCCACCATTTTAGCTCATTTTTCACTTGAATTTTTATGAACCCCAGCTCTTCAATCCACAATGTGGAAACAAAAATTTATACTTCTCCTCTTCTCAATACGTATGTGTGCTCCAAGCACTCTTGATGCTCCATATTTTACATGAATCTTAGAGCTTACTAAATGTAAAATTCAAGCATTTGTTAAAAGGGGCTTACTTCTATCTACTTGGAAATACCAGTAATCATAGTAAAAGATGATTAAGATATGAGAGGAAATATAAAAAAAAGATGTGTTCTATACACATTGTTCTTCTCCTTTTCTTTTTTTATCCACATTTTCACAATCAACAACGAAATGTTCCCCTAAAGAATGCTGGAATGATATTTTCTTCCTCCTCCCCAATGTCTCTCTTTTCTAAGCCCATTCCATGATTTAAGAAATGAGAAAAAGAGGGAAAAAAAGCAGGTTTATATTGGTTTGAACAAAAATGTCTGATTTTTGTCAATTAGAAATGAAAACAAATGTGGTTCTTGTAAGAACTCTTAACCCAATCTTTGTTTAGTCCTAATCAAGAGAGCCAAAGACTGGTCAAGGCAGATTCTGGAAATCCAGACCAGTATAGCGTGGGGATACTGTGTGATATTGCAAAGGCCCCATTGGCATCTTGTTTCTTCCCCTACAATAACCGCCTCTCTTTTAGATTTCAGTGTTTCCCTTTTGTGTTTACGATAACAGAGGGATGCTTTATTGCATTTCACCAGGCCGGTTGCCATGGAGATCAGCAGTTGCTGTGTGCTGTAAAAATAACCCTCCTTCCTTGATAGATTTCACTTGAGTGAAAATAACCCTTAAAAATAGGTTGAAATTTACATACTAACTCTTCCAGCAGGTTCAAGGGGGAGAAAGGAATGAATTACATCGTGATTTGACAAGCTATTAGGTGAGGAGCTGCCGGATGAGATTTGAACAGGCAAGTTGGCTATGGGAGGCCAACGAAATTCCACTGCAAAATCATGAAATCTCTTTCTTTGTTGTTGGATCTTTCCTCATTAGTGTTCTATGATGATGAAAACGAGATCTGAGAAGACTGAGACATCCATGGGGATGAGGGCTCACAAGGATTAGTTGCTCATAAATAACGGATCAGGTTGGTACCAACTAGAATACCATCCCTCAGACTGTGCCTGCTGACTTCTGATCCTGAAGATGGAAATGAGTGCTGCTTGAGACATTAATAAGATGATCTGCAGTTAGATATGTCTGAGAAGCATAATTCACTGTACCTATAACCTGTATTGTCAGGTCAAGTGTTGGAGAGATTGTAAAGCAAGGCCAATTTCCTTGTATTTCATGTTGCATTGACACTTCTGCCTTCCTTAAGCATGAATACCCTGTCATGTCATAATCACAATGGTTCTGCTCTTTGAGAAGCTTCTCATACTCTTCTGTTCTGCTTTTCCAAATGATTAGTGAAGAAGGACTCACGGTTGTAAGAATTGCCCACCAACTTCTTCCTCCATGTTTTCCCCCACCTGCAAGAAAACAGAAAAACCAGAGCAACCTCAGGGCTCATGTAAGTGATAAAATTGGCATGCATTAAATAATGATTGAAGGGGTAAATGGCCCTCCCCGAGTTGTTTCAGGAGCATTACCAGATTGAAGAGGAAGAGTTGTTTCATGATGAAAGTCAGAATTACCTTTACACCTTAATAACTTGAGAGGAACTGTCTAAACATCTAAACATATGTCCATTCATAGTTTTCATTTTTAAAGAAGTTTATACAAAGCCTTTTAGGTGTGCATATGTTTTATAGATCTAGCTCCCTCCAGGCCACTGAACCTAGAACAAATATCTTGTTGATTTTCTCTGGCTGCAGTTTCATGCCTGAAATCATCTCATTTGCATACTTAGCATTGATATTGTATTTAGTGTATATATATATATATATCTATATCTATCTATATATATATATATATTTGATTTTGAACAAACTTTTAATCATTTTTTTCTGTCAACCTTCATAATTATATTGGATACTTATTATGATGGCAACCAAATCTCTTTATTCTTGGTAGGCTGAAAACTTTTCATATGGTTTATGCTGTAATCCCTGTACTCAGGAGGCTGAGGCAGGATGATTGAAATGAGTTCGAGGCTACCCTGCCATACATAGTGAGTTTCAGACAAACCAATTGATGGACAAAGTGAGACTTTGCCTCAGCTACAGCCTTGCCCCAAGAAATGGAGCATCATAACGGAAATACTCACAAATCTGTATGTTTTCAAAAATGGGAGGGGAAAATTATATCCATTTTGTTTCATCTACACTTTTTGAGAATTTCACATTTGTGCTATAATACAACATTCTTCCTCCTTTGTTTCCTCTTATAGTTCCCCTTTTCCCTCTCAAATTCACAATCTCTTCTCATTATTATTGTTTTAAATACATACACACGTAATCTTCTGGGTCCATTTGGTATTGTTTTGTTTGTATTATCTGTTTAGGGGTGCCCACTTGGTTTGGATAGCCTATATGGGGGCTCATATTTGGAGGAAACAGATTCTTCTTCCCCTAGAAACCTCTAGCTCTTCATCAGGAGTGTCTTATTCTGAGGTTTCCCCAGCCACCTGTTATTGCCATTGTCTGGACATTGTTTAGTCAGTTACATTGTTGAGATTTCAGAAATGCAACTCTTGACATCTCTAGAAGACACAGTCTCACAGCAGATATCCTGGTCTTCCAACTTTATAATCTTTCCACCCCCTCTTGTGCAATGTTTCCTGAATCTTAGATGTAGGGGTTATATTGTATCATCAGTTGGTACTGGGCACTCCATGACCAGGCGTTCTGTGCAGTTTTGGCCAGTTGTGGATTTCTGAAATGATATCAATCCATGGAAAAAAGTAACTAAATAAAAATTCTTTGATGAGGAGTGAGAACTATATTTATCTGTTGGCATAGAATGAATATTTAGAATGCAATTCCATAGATTCTTGGGTAGGTTTACAATATTAAATCCCTTCTATTCAGTGAAACTTAAGTCTAACTATAAAATAGTTGGTTACTCCTAATATGTGTGTGTGTGTGTGTGTGTGTGTGTGTGTGTGTGTGTGTGTATTTCTTGCTGGGCCAGTCATTGTGGCCTGTAAGCTTTACAGCTGGGTGGCACACTACACAATGAAATTCTATTCATTTATAAAAAATATAAAATAACAAAATTTACGGGTAAATGGATAAACTAGAAAATATTATACTGAGTGACGTAATGCAGAAGCAAAAAGACAAGCAGCACAGGTTCTCTCTTATTCGTGGATCTTACCTCCAAATCTTCAGATGTGAATATACAATCTGGAGTGACTACAGAAACCAGGAGAGTAAAAATGGACTGTGTTGTGAGAAGGTGTTTTAGAGACGGGGCTAGTAAGATACAGGTGTTATGATGAGCTAAGTGGGGAAAATGTGGGAGAGCTTCAGCTGGAAAGGGGGAAGAAGGAAGAAGAGGGAAGAGACTTGATATAAATACTAAGGATGCTTGAAAACGCTAAAAGGAGCCATACTATTTTATGAAACGTGTGTGTATACTCTGTGTATGATGTATGCACTTGTGTATATATGTGTACACAAGTGTATGTGTCTGAAACTGAACTGAAAGTCTCCTCCCCAAGAACTGGAACTTTGAAGTCTTGTTGATAGCATTGCTAAGTAGTTACCTATTTAGAACACAGACAGTTGAGCATAGATCTATCCTATGACTCAGAAATTACACTTACAATGAGAGTAATAAAGTATGTCTATAAAAATCAAGCAGAGTTTTCATATTAAACTTAATCATAATAGGAAAAATTAAACCAACTCAAATTTCATCCACAGTTGACTGCTGAAAAACTATGGCATTTTTCTAATTAAATGATTGTCAACATCATTGATGAATCTCAAACGCATTATGCTAAGTGAATGAAACTAGGCATAAAGAAACAATACACATCACATGACTCCATTGACAAGAAATGCTAGAATGGCCAACAGAAGGCTAGAGGGACAGAAATCAAAGTGGAATCCAATCTGAAAGGAAAAGCAATGACAGGAAATGAGACTTTCTGGGATGACTAAGAAAATGTTGTTGCTGTTGAGGATGTAACATGAGCCCAGACATTTGACTAAAGTCATAAAAACCACACCTAAAATCTGTATTATTTTCCTCCATGTAAATTCTGTCACCATGTAAATAAGAAAGAAAGGAAGACGCTGTGTTCTTTATTTTTTAGCAAAGTTTATACCTCTCTAGAGACATCTGCTCAGTGCCTGTATTCCCTTCTGAGTGCTGGTCCCTCCTAGAACTCACAGACCACATCACCTAAGTCTGTCAGTGACAGGTAGAACCCAGATTCATTGTTGTCTTTTTTGCCCAGCTATTAGGACACCAGTGAGTTGACCCATGCAGTGACTCACAAGTTTAGAATCCTGATGTTTATTTTGAAGTGTCTGTCTGAGAACTCCCAGATAGGATTCAATACCTACTGCTGATTTTCAACGTCTGGAGTGTTTGTGTACTATAGCACAGCCTTCTTTCCAATGTATTTCCTGCATGAGGTCCTTAGGAGAAGAAGTCTAGAAAAGAGATGGATAGAGTTTAAATTCCACTGGCAGGCCCTCAAAGAACCTTACTCACAGAACGTGAAGAGTGAAGACTCTTCCTTACCTCTTGCCTTCTAATACTTGAACTTTAAAGGCAGAGCAGATTGAGTTTTTGCTGACAAATATCCAATCATTTTCCATATTTGCAAACTACTGTGTAATGTTCTTTATGATTCTGTTACCTTTATTCCCTCCTTTCCGTTTACAGTCTAGAAATTTAATTACAGAACAGAGGAAAACAGTCCTGTTTGACCTTCTGAACGGTAGAAACAATGTCAGATACATTTCTACAACTATTGCACATGGAGCTGTGCATCTCAGAGGAGAAGTCCAGCAAAGTGCACTGGGATGAATAAATATATGCATGGCACACCTTTTCCATGACTTACAATTAAAAGTATAGTTCTAAATCGTCAGAACTATGACTTTAGTCTATTTAATTTTATAGGTAGGATTTTCTTTCTTTCTTTTTTTTTTTTTGGTTTTTCGAGACAGGGTTTCTCTATGGTTTTGGAGCCTGTCCTGGAACTAGCTCTTCTAGACCAGGCTGGTCTCGAACTCACAAAGATCCGCCTGCCTCTGCCTCCCAAGTGCTGGGATTAAAGGCGTGCGCCACGACCTCCCGGCTAGGTAGGATTTTCTAATGATGCTCTTCCCAAAGACAATTACTGCCAGATGTGATATTAGTATATCTACCAGTGTGATGTACCATGTGACTCAATAATCACATTGGGAGTTAGCTGCATGTGAATACAATATACTTAAATTTCTACCTATAGTATATTGGTATTTAAATGAGAAGTGTTGGCGTAGCATTTAGGCTATTGCATTGAAAACACTAGACTACTGGATGTCACTGCTGCTAAATTTCAGATGAAAGGATTCTGTAAATAATATTTCTAACTAGATGATGATTTAAGAAAAGCCACTTAAACATTCATTTCTATTTATAATCAGTGCTCTTACTCCACGTTAACTGTTTCAGTTTCTTTGGTTTTGATTTTCCTTCCAGGAAGACAGAGATAATGCCCTAAGATAATATGACGCTTTTTTTTTCTTCTGTAAAGTAAGTACTTTGTTTTCTTTTGAGTGAAGACTGTGCTTGTGCTTGGAGAGAAACAAAGCCTTTGTAATCAAAGGCAAAGACAGCACATTTAAGCATTTAATGCTTGCATCTTGATGATTTCATTATTGACTTCTATTAAGCTCTCTCTGGGCGAAGAACCAAACTCCCCCACAGCTCTACAAAGCTGCATTGCTGGATCTATTTGCTATTAAGTTTAAATCCTCATTTCTCCGCATGACACGCTTATTGGCTTGGGATGACTTCCTCCTGGTCCCATGGAGACATCTGCAGACTCTGTATTAAGTTTCTAACCCCTCGCTCTCTTTACCAGACTAACAGTACCTTGCTATGTGTTCTCTCTCTCTCTCTCTCTCTCTCTCTCTCTCTCTCTCTCTCTCTCTCTCTCTCTCTCTCTCTCTCTCTCTCTCCCCTCTCTCTTTCTCTCTCATCTCTCACTCTGCCACTCACTTGTCCTTTTTCTCTCTCCCCACTCACCTTCCCCTTGGCCCTGCAGTCCACTCTCAGGACAATATTCTTCTTGCAAGGTGAGTCCAACCATCCAGAAGTAAAGTAATGAGATTATGATTAAAAGTACACCCTGATAGTGGAGTATCCATCAACCTGTCATGGAAATCTTATCTCTGGTGCTGGTCTCATCAATCTGACCTTTCAATTACAATCCTCAGTTCATGACTCTAAGTATATAGAGTTCAGTGAGATAGAGTATGAGGTACACAACTCTTTGTTTGGCACCCATGCCATTTGGTGCAATTGGCTATCTCTTCCAGAATCCATATCTTCGTTTTTAAAGTACTTTTTGTTCAGACTAAATCTGGTCATTTTTATTTTGACTCTGGCATAGCGATAACTCCCGTGTTGGAATGCATCTACCATTTACTCTCTTAGGCTTTCCACTATTCAACTTTCTTGCCACACAGATAGTAGTTAAAGAGGATAAAGTTGGTCTATCCTATGTGAAGACAGAAATTAAGTTGTCTGCTGCTCTCTCTGCTACTTTCCAGGGCCCGAAGATTCCGTATTCAGTTGGATGATGAAAAGCAGATAATGGAACTGATTCTCAGAGGACCCTCCATTACACAGCACACGCCATTTCTTCCCAGTCCCTGGAACTAGTCACATGACCTTGCTGCCAAAGAAGAGAGCTAGGAAACAATGTCCCAGTGAAAGGAACCTTCTACCTCCCACCGCTTGTCACTACGGAATGAAGAACAAGAGTCTTTTGTAAGCCTCTAGCCACAACCTCCTTCTACAAATCAAAACCACTTTACAAATTATTTAATTCTTATTTTAAATTTAATGCCAGGCTATATGTTTATTAACTTTCAACTAAGATCTAACTTTTGTTCTTTTTGTACATGCATGGCATTGAACTGCTTCTGGACCGTGTACTGATACAGTAAGAGCTGAGATCATCCTACACATTAACAGAGAGTACAAATACAGGTTCTAGACATCTCGTGTGGAAGCAGATGACTCTATTAGACACTGGGAAGCACCCCTGCTTGACTTAAACTCAACAGAATGTCATGTATTAAGCGTCATTCTGTGCACAAATAAAAGAGTCAGCTATTATGCAAAGAATCCACCTGGAGCCTATTGACAGCCTTTCAAGAGGATTTGAGTCCTTTCTTTATGAAAAAGACTGAAAATTCACTTGCACATCTCAGTGACCAACTCCCTTGACCTAGGTAGATAATAAAGTTCTGAGTAAAGCAGCACCCATGTGTCAGCTACCAAATGTAGCACTGTGAGCATCAGTGTTAGTCAGGTTTTTCTGCACCTTAGCCTCATTCTCATTTCATGATAAAGTTGGACCAGCTGGAATCTTAGACTTATCAATTCTTACAGTCCGGTGCATCTGCATGTCAACTGATATTTTTCCAAAACCAGAGAGAAGAGCAAAGGTAGATGTTTTTCCAATGTCATTATTATCTGACTAATTTAGTTATCTTCAGAAAGAATATATCATAATCCTTTTTTGAGAGTGACAATAAAAATATGAGGTATAGTGCAGCGAGAAACTTATTATTTAAAAAAGTTGATTAGGAATACATACAAAGCCAATCTTTTACTTCATACGCAATAAAATTCATTACGTCTAGTTCCATACAGAGGATTTGGGTCAGTATTGCTGCAAAGATACCCAATACGTTGTCACACTAGCTCTGAAAGTGGTCTTTAGGCTGGCCTGGGTAGGTCAAGAATTGAAAGTCACTGCTTTCAGAAGTCAGAGTACACACACACACACACACACACACACACACACACACACATATACACATGAATACAAGCCCATACACACACAGACACACTTCCTACAGAAGTAAGAGTACCCCCACACACAGACACAATGCCTTCAGAGTTAACAGTGTACAGAGAGAGAGAGGGAAGGAGGGAGGGAGAGAAGGATTGTCTGAACATGGGGTGGGCCACAAGCAGACCACCTCTATTGCAGCATCTTCCTACCAGCCAGCTGCCCACCATGGTAATTAATCTGTTTTTCATAGAGAATTCAGCACAGTAACTTCTCACTGAAATGTGTAACTATCTCAAAGCAACGGTCCTAAGTGGGGAAGAAGTTAAACATTACTGCTGGAAACCAAGCAAAAGGTTTGAGTGAGGGAATCGTTTCTGTTTTTAGATGATGTAAAGTAATGCCCAGGAGACCAGAGAGTGGTTTCCAGAAGTAGAGGGAATTCTGTATTGACCACAATGGGAGATTGCCAATGCACAGGCCAGTCGATTGCTGTCCGGAGCTCCATCATTATTACAGTGCTTATCTTGTGTTTTGAATGGTACTTGAAAGATCCTGATAAGAGCTGTAGATTAATCATGCCTTTTCCTTTGGATAGCTTCTGTCGAGACATTCTAAGAAAAGAATGAGACAGTCCCTTACTTAGGAGCTGTGAAATATAAAGAACGCATAGGGATGTTTTAAACAATGCTAATCACGTGATTAAGGGGCATGCATGAAATAATTTTTATTGGTTAGAGACTACAAAAATGCTGTAGTTAAGCGTAAGCTGTGTGTTTTGCTCTGATGGCTGTAGCCAAAGTCAATGGAAGCAAAGCATATATGAGATAGCTAATAGCCATAGTTGTCATCTTAAAGAATCTACATTAGTGCGAGTTCTACAGCAGTTCCTTGGGTAATATGAGTTCTTGGTTGATACACTCTTCCTAAGGCAAAAAAAATCCTACGTGGAATTGCAAGCTCCCAGATGAGGGACTTGAGCCAGAGTTTAAATTGCTCCTATCACAGCCCATGATGTCTGCCCAAGCTGCCTTTGCATCTGCCTTTTGCTGAATTTAAGAAAATCCCTTTTCTTTTGTGAAAAGAGCTAAAGGACAAAAGAATATCGGAACCACTGGAAGCGTTAATTAAGAACCCGAAGAAGGGAGAGTTGAAATCCATACCTTCAACTGCCATACCCATGAGCTGTCAGCAGAGAGAGTTTGGGCTCCAAAATGATTGCAGTGGCTTTATAAAAATTTAAAGATCCAAGAGTCATAATAGCATGAAAGACTTGATACACAAGTAAGTACATAAAAATTTATGGTTTTTTGTTTTGTTTGTTTTTATGCTTAGTGACAAAAGAAAGGTTAAATCAGGGCAGGAAAAAATGGCTTAGCAAGGAGATGCGCCTAATGACCTAGTTTTATTTGTTCATCCTTGTCTTAGGAGATGAGCTGTTCTCCAAAGTTGCCTTCTGACCTCCACAAATGCACATGCATACCTCTGCACATACACCAATGCACATACATATAACATTCACTCACAAAACACACCTATACACATGTATGCAGCAATAATAAATTAAATAGAAAAAATTAATGTAAAATAATGCAGTGCTTACTAATTAGTAACTAGAGAATATGTAGCCACGGAATCTAGACAGGGCTCATGTCCTTATGTAAAGCTTATTTATGTAAAGTTGTCTTTACACCATGTGATGATTTGTGAGTAATAAGGGTTTATGTTTCAGAATAGCTTGGTATAGTAAGAAATAATTTTTCTATAAAAGTTCTGAACTTCACCTTTTCTTGCTCCTGGTACCACTGATGTACTAGCATCACACATCTCATGGAGACCACACAGCGGTTTCTTCACAACCTCCGGTTTGAAGATTGCAGTTTAAACCTCTCTGGGTATCACTTCGTGTTCTTCAATGCCCGCCACATCATCCACGGCAGTTTCCAAATCCCATCCAGTCCAGTAACTTGAAGAATACAGTGATGCCAGAGAGTATGGAGTTTAGTGCATGCCAAGCTCTTTTCCTTATCCAGTGTCACTCCCATGAGGGAAAACCACACATATATACATACATGAATACACACATGCACAGCATGTGTGTGTGTGTGTGTTTATTCCTCCCTCCCAAGAATGTAAATTTAATGTTTAAGAATGTGATTTTTGTCAGGGTAAGCTAAACTCTAGAAGGTCACAAATTAGTATAATGGTTTAAAAGTATTGTTTTAATTCCACAAAACCATTTTTTATTTGTTTGGTATTGGTGCAAAAGCATGACCTAGTCTAATCTTTTTAAGATGTTGTCTTTATTTTTGAGAATCTTGTACATGCATACAGTGAACTATGATCATATCCACCACGACGTCTCCCTACAATCCCGCACACATGTGGCTACCAGTGACCACACCCTCAAAAAATAAACAACAAAAAAAATCTCCTTCCTCTGACAACTCTCCACTGCCAACAGTGTCTCAGTATGGGGTGGGGCCTGGAGCTCATCTACAACATCTATGCCGGGACTCTAGCTGGCTTGGTCTTGTGTAGGTAGCCACAGCGACTGTGAGTTTGAGTGTGGTAGCCATGCCAGGTCTAAGCAGGCAGCATTCCACAGAACTCCTCCCCGTCTTCCGGGCCTGACATCCTTTCCACCTCCTCCTGTGAAATGCTCCTTCCCAGGTGGGAGGGGCTAATGTACATGTCTTGTTAAGGACTGAGCTCTGAGTTCCTTATTCTCACCGCTCTGAGACTTAAACATCTATCTGATGACAGCTGCCTACTGCCAAATAAAGTTGCTTTGCCCAAGGTTGAGTGCAGCCTGGGTCTGCATGCGTAAGCACAAATAGATTACAGATAAGGAAATGGATTACAAAGAGAGAGACACAATAAGAGTGTGGATGGTGGGACTGTGTGCAGCCTCGAGCTTTGAGTTATTAGACCAGATTCGTCCCCACTCCACTCTCTTTCCAGAAGCCAAGGCAGAGCATGCAGCATGACCATTGGCTCTACACTGCTCTCCTGGCACTCATAGTTCATGAGGACATGGAGGAGGATTGTGGGTGAGATGGGAGGCGTGAAGAGCTATTCACTTTCTAGCCTTCTTTTCTTTCATAGACTGTACAATAAAAGTCATTCCAGACTCAGTTGGGTCACCAATCACTTTGAAATTCAAAGTGATTGGTCATGTAATTCTGAGTTTTTCAGAGAAGATTCTGAGGTCAATGTCTACTATTGACAGAAAAAGTAGTCCTTGAAGCCAATATCCCACTCTCGGATGGCAGCAGAGGAACAAAGTTTCAGATGGAAGGGGGATCCCGTGAGTAGTGGTGAATGCCTGTAATCGCCACATTTGAAGGATGGAGGCAGGAGGATTGTAGGTTTGTGAACAACCTGGGCTACATAGCAAGACTCTGAAAGAAAAAGAGTAAGTGCAAAGAAAGAAGGGAGGGAAGGAAAGAGAGAGGGTGAGAGGAAGGGATAGAGGGAGGGAGGGATGGACGGAAGGAGGGAGGGAAAAAGAAAGGACACTAGTTATTTCATTTTCTTTGTTATGGGGCTGATGACTGAAAGCATCTCTGGCCTTGGAGAGGTTGACTGAGCAGCTAATATTCTAGCAGCATCACACTGAGCAGAAGTATGAGCAGACTAGAGTAGGAGCATTTCTTGTACCTACATTATCAGGCTCTTAAGATAAAACACCTGGATTAAAGGCAAAACAGGTAGTGTGGCCCACGTGTGATAAACAGGCTGGTACTTCCTGTATCACAGTTATGGCTGAAATTTTTCATGAAGAGTGGTGGGGTATTGAAAAATAAATGATTTGGATGTCAGGTTCAGTAATTTATTTAAATGTTATTGCTGCGTTGTGACTCCCGGTGGAGTTTCCCTCTTGCATTTTTAATATCAAATAACTTTGAACAGCCCATATACAAATTTCGCAAAATGAAATAACTCATTTTTTGCAGGGCAATCTTGGAATTTTCATTTGCTAATTGATAACAGCAGCCCCAGAGTAACAAGGTATTGGTGGGAGCATCACTCCATGCATGGTATTGCTCTCAGATTGGTGGTGGGTAGGATAGCTTGCACTGAGCTCAAGTGTCACAACAGAGAGACGCACAAAAGAAGAAGGGAGAAGAGAAGAAAAATCACCTTTTAATCTCTGAGAGTCTATCTTAGTTACCCTCTTTTGGGGGTTATGGAGATGGCTCCATGTGTAATTTACCTGCTGCATAAGCATCAGGAACAGAGTGTGGGTCCACAGAACCCATGCAAAGCTGGGAAAAAAAACACACACACACCATCTTTGTACCCATGCAAAGTTGGACACACGCACACACACATATACACACCTGACCACACCATACCACACCACTCATCGTTTTACTTTGAGAGTTGAAAATCAACATCTGTAGGAGCTGCAGATGTTGCCCCCCAAAATACGGAAATGTAATTTTGTTCACATACCATTTTAAATGCATGGGTGAATTTGCCTCTAATTAAATTTTAAAAATAATCATTGTTTCCCTTTTAATGGGATTTCCCTTTACAGTATAAGGGACCTTTACTTTCTGATATATAATATATGTAAACTTTAGGTTTTCAGATATGACATACTCTTTATCAATGTCCCAGTTAACATTTATTGAGAGCCATCTTTTAAGCTCTAATGACTTCATTGTCTCGCTTGTATATATGTTTTAAAGACACTAAAGAAAAATGCAGTCCTTAAACATGCACATCACATTATCTAACACTCTAAACCGTAGCTTCCTATAGTTCCTGGGGCTGGCACGCTGACTTTCTTATTGTCACATCTCCCAGTTGCCATCAGAGGGGAAGTTAAGAAAATGGGGTCATTTTCTTAGACTCACTCAGTTTTTCAGCACGCTACAATTTACTCATGTTTATATCGTGTAGATGGTGTGATACTCACAGTCACGTGGCTCAAACTCAGTTTGCCCCAGGAACAAAGCAGCTGATCAGGAATAGGGTGGCAGGGCTGACTATAAAGACTGTCTCAGAAGTGTTTGTCATGTGGCTTCTCCCATGCCAGGAAATTTAGAGACTGCATTTTAGGTCATCTTTGCTAACTCTATGACAGCTGCTGGATATTTTTGCTACCATAGGCATGGGCCGTCCCAGGCGCTCCATTCCCTCACTGTTCGACTTTGCTCCATTCTTACAGGGTAGACAATGAGTTTGGACCCATTGTTTTCAGATTCTACATGTTGTGGGAAGTGGAGGAGCCCCGCATGAGAGAACTAAGGATGAGCTCACTGTAACAGAGTGAAGAAGTGGAAACTTCTTATGGTTTATATCAAAGAAGGCCTGGTTTGATTTAGAATGCTTTGGGAGAGAGAGAGAGAGAGAGAGAGAGAGAGAGAGAGAGAGAGAGAGAGAGAGAGAGAGAGAGAGAGAGAGAGAGAGAGAGAGATTGGTTGCAATGTTGGTTGATAAATTATGAAGGCATGCCTGCTCAGTTCAGCCTTTGGAGAGGGTATCTCAGTGAATTCTGTTTCTCTGCATTCCAAGGCCAGAGTGGAAAAACCATGCCAAGAGTGGCACTGGTGACCTGGGGGGGGGGGGGTCTCTACATTTAAAGTCAACCTTAACTTCTCCACATGACAGGGTGCACGCTCTTCTATTAACACACTCATTCCCAAAGATCCAGAGCTTGCCATCCACCTGATCACTTTAGGACAGCTGTCCTGGAAATCTGTCTTTGATAGAAATTCAGACAAGAGTCAACACAATCACTCAGCGTTCTCCTGAAGGCCAGAGCAGAAGCAGTGGGGATTTTATGCTAATAGCACCCATAATCCCATGCTAATTTATTTTATCAAATTAAAGCAAATGCTGCTCTCTGACCCCAGGGACCTCCGTTCTCCTCTGGGTCCCTGTGGTAGGCTGGAATCCGTTTAGTAGAAGAGTTTGCCAAGAATATAAATTAATAAAACAGGATTAAAGGGAGACATGGTTATAACTGATTCCTTAATCCCAGGGAATAATTAATGATAGTGATTCATGATTTGGCTGAATTCTCCTTCTAATTGAATAATAAATAGACTCAGAATAAACTTCTGATGGAAACCATCGAGGCAGACTTCTGACCAGGGGAGTCTTTCTTTCAAGGACTCAGCACTATGGAGACTGTGTGAAGCGTTCTTCCTGGCCTTCGTGCTTGTCAGTTTACATTTTGGGGTGAGTTATTAATTCTCCTATGCATAAAAACTTTACTGTGCTTTTTATAACCACACTTCATTATCAAAAACACATTATGAGATGCTGCCACCACCAAAACACAGTCTGTTCCACACTGCGTTTAGGCTTAGGCCTATTAAACTAATTGGGAGTCATGATGCAGAGGCATTCAGAGAACTAAGACCCACAGTGATTCTCAGGCATACACTAACAGATGATATTTGGTAGCTTCAGTACCAGTACTCTCTTCTAGGAACCAGGAAGGCGATGCTTCCAAAAATACCTAGCCTTCTCCTTCCTAGGATAGACATTCCAGTGTTGCTGAAGTAGATCTGTTTATTTGTCTCAGGACTCTCCCCTCGACAGAACCTATTCTGCATGTGCTGTGCTCAAGAGGATACAAATGAACTCAATGAAAGAGATGGTTTCCTTGGTGACAGCAGTGTTACTTACTTAGCTCTGAATAGACTCAGATGTATAAAGATTACATAGTACCATAGTTTCTTCCGTCTACTCTTCATGGCTTGCAGGCTCTCTCCTCTGCTCTTATCATTGGGTGTACGTCACCGATAAGGGAAAATGAACACCAAAGGAGATGGATTTCCTGAACAGGTCTCCCTTTCTGCGAAGCAAAGCAACTGTTCCTGGTACTCTTGAACTTCACAGCCTAGGCCCTGGCTCAATAAACAAGGACTTACACTGTAGACCCCTGTACTAATGCTTCTCCAAATCTATCCAAAAGGACCATGTTGACCTGTGGTAAGTTATTTACAAACCTGTTTTATAAAAGCAGCAGAAGACTAGTCTAATGATTGCAGAAATATTTAAGACGTGATGGTTTCAATATAGAAAGGTTTGACAATGTCACAGTAGAAGCTGTGTTTGAGACACTAGATGTTCATCTCTCTACGTACATTTATGAATGACATGGAAGCTACAGATAAACTGTTACACATGGCATGTAGTGCGCATTAAATTCTTTCCCCACTAGGATGTAATTTTCCAAAATGGTTACCAGATTATGAACATTTTAAGCAAAGTAAAGACTTCCTTGAATTGCCATGGAAGTTACAATCCGATAAACCTCATTGTAGACTAATATTATCATAAAACTACAATATTTTATATGTAGCATGAAGGATGGATTCAGTTCTCAATCTCAGGCCAGGTGCATTAGGTTCTTTTCACTTCCAAACATGTCATATAGGGTACAACCCTCTCCTCCATTGTGCCACAAGCTTCAGGCTCCTGCTCTCCGAATGCCGATTGTTCTCTGTGGTTGTTGTGACAACCCACACATTTCTTATACCACTGCCTGAAGCACAGCATCTCTTCTGACCAGGGGCCACTCCTGGAGATAGATGGGCACAGCCATCAAAAGTGGAAATCCATAATGACGGGAACTCTAGTCTGAAAATGTTGAACAATGACTTAATGTTTACAATGGTAGAAACAAACGTGCTGTCTGTCATCTCCAAGGTTGGCGCAGACAATATGTCTGGATATGGAAGTGATGAACGGGGACATGGACTCCCTGATCCATGATAGTTCAGGCATTTTGGGATATAATGCACATAAGCGTATTCGCAAGACAGCCTGTGAGCGCTGCTGTTTTAGACTTCCAAAGAGGAACTCAGGCGCGTAGGCACCACAGCTAGTACGGGTGCTACTCTGCTGACCTGCAGATCGTTGAAGCACTTTCATGGTGTCCAGTTCAACCGGAAATACACTGCGGACACCAAACGCTTTTTAAAGCATCCTTGTTCTCGCAAACTCCATTAAATTTTAATATAAATCTAAATCTAGCAGTAGTTACTAAAACTACTACTTAGAAAATAACTAGTGAAGTAAATAAAAATTTTCCACCTTAATTTCATCAACTAATCACCTCCCTTGTAACTGGCATGTAGGAAAGCTCAGAGCTGTTTCTATGGACTCTGGGGTCAAACATAAAGTTTTGCTGAAGCCCCTATATATAATAACAATTTAAACATGTTTTATAAAGTCCATGCACTCACTCTATGATATTATTAATTAAGTTTTGGGATAGTGAAGAGAAAAATAATGAACTACTTAGTGTTCTAATCAGTGAACAAGAGAACAATTTTATATTTTTTAGGCACCATGTCTTCCTATTCATCTCCAACCTCTCTGGTTTTGTTTTCCAATGTGCCACCTCTGAGGAATTTCAGCTCTCTTCATGACAAAAGATTGGAAGATAATGAATCCTTAAATGTTGCTTTTATGGAAATAAACTATCTTCTGACTGTGTATGTACCACATCCCTCAATGCCACTTGCTTAATGCTGGTCACCCAGTTAATCTTGGTGCTGCATCATCCATCCATCATGTCATCTGGGCATAGTCACTTCCAACAACTTGTCATTGATAATACATCAAAAAACAAACTGCCAGTATTGAAGAGGAAGAATGAGGACATTAATTATTTCCAAATTTATTTTTCACATTTATATAGCATAAAATACATCTTACATACATGTCTCCTTTGTGAAAATTTCCATGGCACTCCTAGAATGAAATTTTGTGTGTGTATGTATAAGTATACATGTATACTTTTGTGTGCGCATCTTGGTGTGGAGATCAGAGATCAGTCTCAGGTTTCATTCCCCAGGTCCCATTCACCCTATATTTTTATGAAACTGAGTCTCTCATCAGTCTGGAACTCATTGAGAATGTTAGGCCCGATGGTCAAGGTGTTCTGGAGCATCCACAAGTCTCTACCAGGTCTGGGATTGGAACAATAAGTCACTGTGCTTGGCTTTATACCTACATACAGGGGCTCAAACTTCGGTACTCATGTGTGTAGTGTGAGCTGTTTACTAAGTCATCCCCTAGCCCTAGGGTGTGATGGTTCTCTATGTCTGTTTTCTCCCCACCACCAACAATGAGATTGATTCATACATATGACTAAAAGAGTCATGTGTCTACTCTTGGAATGTCTGTTCTCATCTAGTGTGGGTGAATAAATAATTGTCACAAATAGTTTAAGATCGCTATCCCTTGAACAAAGAATTTTTACCTATATAATTGATTTATGGTTCTAGAGATGTAATTCAGGATCATCCATGTGAGCTCTGAAGGCAATTTTGGGTGTTTTTATAAGAGGAAGAAGATGATATTTTCCAAAGAAGAAGAGGAATTGTTGTGGCCAAAATTTAGGTGATGTCACAAAGAAGTTCTGAGGGCCACTGGTATCAGAAGGCAGGAGGAAACACATCCCTTCCTAGACCTTCTGCAAACAGCCTGGGTTCACCAGCCCCACTTCTATTTCACCCCAGTGAAACTGATTTTGGATGGATGGCCTCCAGGAATGAACTTCTATTATGTTGTGCCACTGGTTTGCCTTAATTGATTACAATCAGCTTAGACAATGTTTCTAGTGGGATACAGACTGTCTCAGGAGCAGCACTCTACCTTTTTTATTTGAAAGACGATAGCATAATGTCTAGAAATATTCACTGAAACCATGGGCCAGTTGTTTCGAAATACTTTGAAGGATACAGACACAATCATGTGTGTTGTGTGTGAGACACATGGCAAAGATTGTGCAGGACTGGTGCCACTGGTGGAAGGACACAGGGGAAACATCTGCTGTCCTCTGGCTCTACAGATGGAAGGCGGCGCTACTGCCACACACAAGTGAGCCAGATTGTTATGAAAACTTCAGAAGCATGAAACCCTAGTAGTGTAACATGAACAATCGGTGGCCTAGATCCTTAAACTCATCTTCTTGCATATGTGGGTACCACAGAAGTCAGTGTGTGAAATATATGCAATATCATAAAATAAATATCCACCATAGAGGGACCCACTTGCTAAACCGTAATCTCGGAAGAGTTGGAGACATAGGTTCCTCTCAGTCTTCCAAACATGAATCTTGGGGCTCATTGTAGCAGAGTCAACCCTCAGAAGAAAGTGGTAAGTAGTACACCAAAGGGAGAAGGGGGATCAGAGCACTTGGGTCTAGTCTGTATGCAGGACCCCTTGTGCAGAAGTACCGCTGTCACCCTCTGGCTTCAGTACTGAAAGGAGATGAGGAATCTTCAAGGGAAGGCCCTGCCCTCACCACTGGCACCCTCAGGAAAGCTCCAGAGATGGGGATTCTGGGGTGCAGGGCTCTGCTACTGAAGTATGTCAGCACCCAGAACTCTGCAATGGGAAAAGTGAGATCTAACTTCTGGTAAATTTTTCAGTCCTTAGCTCAGATGATATTGAACATGAATGTGTCCACACTGATTCCTTGGAACAGCCTGACTCAGTTTGGGTCTCTAATCTGTAGCTCAGTGTCTATAACTTGGGGTTTAATAAAAACTAAATATGCAGAATTTGGAACTCTTAGAGAATTTACTATATTCCAACAACAGGTTAACTTCTTCTTTTTTTTTTTTTTTTTGTTCTTGGAGCCAATAAAAACTTTAATGCAGTAAATAGGGAGAGAATGATGCTAAATTTGCACATAACGAATTCATATTTCAATGTGGAGTAATGATAGAAAGAACATCAGTTATGCCTCCAGCAGAAATCCATGAATTCCTTGTAAAACTGTCATTTGTCCCTGGGTGAATCCAGAGAAGTAACAGATGGTTTGGGAAAGAAACTGGAGTCCACATTAATAAGTGCTACCCCTGCTTCTGGATGGTACCCTGAGAAGACATTAAAGTCTATTGCAATTCACTGTCTAAATACCATTTTCTTTCTTTCTTTCTTTCTTTCTTTCTTTCTTTCTTTCTTTCTTTCTTTCTTTCTTTCTTCTTTTTTTCTTTCTTTCTTAAAGATTTCTGCCTTCTCCCTGCCACCACCTCCCAAGCAAGGAACTCAGGACCGCGAGGGGTGCACCCACACACTGAGACAATGGGGATGTTCTATCAGGAACTCACCAAGGCCAGCTGGCCTGGGTCTGAAAAAGCATGGGATAAAACCGGACTTGCTGAACATAATGGACAATGAGGACTACTGAGAACTCAAGAACAACAGGTTAACTTCTAACTTCAATTCCTTAATCAAGTCTCCATGAGAACAGATCACAATTCTAAACTCTGATTTGAACAAGAGAAGTTTTAAAGTCACACTATACTTTCAAGAAACTCATCATCTATGTAAAACAGTGAAAGGTAAAAGATAAATGAAATCATTAGAAGACCAATGATCACCCCAACTACAAAAAGAGATAATTTCGTAGTTTAATATAATGTAAAAATACAATGAATTTGGGCATATGTATATGTGCATCTTGAAATAGTTGAATTATGTCATTAATCTAAAAGTAAAATTGTAAAGGAACATCTTTCATGCTCTTAGCATGTTAGTGGATGTTGCTATTAAGTTAGCTAGACCCTTATCCTAGCCCCGGAGATCAATATATACATGTATGGAATTAACAATTCCATGTCAACTAAGAAAACATTGCAGTACATACACCCCTTTAGAGAAGCCCAGAAGGTCTCCTAGTGTGTGAAAACTGACTATTGACAGTGCCCCTCTGTTCCAGACACTTCCTGTGTATCTTTCAAACTGCCAAACACAGGAAGTAACCACTCAGTAATTTTTTTTTATTTTATACACTCAAAAAGAAATGGCTGTGAGTATCTTTAACCTGGGAGATAAGACACTGCTCATTCTGCTGACTCTCCCACTTGGAAAGGAGCCAGAGCAATAATGGCTATCCGAGAATCTTCAAAGATTTAATCTCCGAGATGAGTTCTTTGCAGGGCTCGATTCCTTTTGCTTTGCCAAGCTGTCTTTTCCTCGGAATGGCCGTTAATGTAAAGCCACCTGACAGAGGGGCACACCCTCAGAAAGCCAAGCTACAGACTGAATTTCTAGAGTTGGGCTGTGCTCCTGGATGAGACTACAGGCTGCCACACCAGAGTTTGGCCACCAGCACCACATCAGTAAAGGGCAGACTACTCACACGCCATGTGGTAAAACACACAGGCACACATGAAAGACAGGGAGGGGAGTAGGCACCAAAGGGACCAGAATGACAGTTCTGTAACTCCAGTTCTAGGAAGCAGTCATTCCTTGACATACTTGTCCTCACAATCCATGTATATCCCTCATATTGGCCTGTTCCCCTTGCTAGGACTCAAGGAAACAATACCAGTATTTCCTTTCCATGGATGTTTCAGGGACAGAGACTTCTAATAAGGAAAACATAAACAAACATCTAACACAAATCAACACAATGTTTATAAGTGCTATAAGGAAATGATATAGAGTTCCAGCAATACGAAGCCACTATGATAAAAAAAAATATTCAATGCAAAAAATGGAATGAGCTTGACTTAATTGTTTTATAATATGAGGTGACTGTTCTGGTATGATGGACAACTGTTTGTCACATGACCACTTATATGCCTAATATCTTCCTATTTGCCATGTCATAAACCCTAGGACAGTGTTGTTCTACTCATGAATGCAACTGAGGGGCCACTGAGCCTTAGACAATAAGAAGAGAAAGAAGAATGACAGATATTCTATCCAGACCCTGTAGACCTGACCTCTACACAGTAAGTACCATGATTTCCTCTTATGAAAACTTAATGTTGACCTCTGACCTTCAAGCACACATACACACACAAAGACACACACACAGAGAGAGAGAGAGAGAGAGAGAGAGAAACAGAGAGAGAGAGAAACAGAGAGAGAGAAAAAAACAGAGAGAGAGAGAAACAGAGAGAGAGAGAAACAGAGAGAGAGAGAGAGAGAGAGAGAGAGAGAGAAACAGAGAGAAACAGAGAGAAACAGAGAGAAACAGAGAGAAACAGAGAGAAACAGAGAGAAACAGAGAGGAAGAGAGAGAGGAACAAATGAATAACAAATATAGAAGAAAAGGACAAAGTCCTAGAGGAATATCAGCCAGATTGGGGCCTGAATGGCCAAGGGGGAGCAGCTACAGAAATGCTAAAACACATTCTTTCAAACACACATGGACCCTGTGGGCATCTTCCAACAGCTCACATCACGTGCTTCTCAAGAACAGCGATCTTACTTCTTTGGGTCTATGTTGTCATCATCACAAACAAGTCCTGAATTGTTCTTTTAACTGCCACCATTGTTCAAGAAAAACATTACTGAAAGTGCTTCGGTCTACAGCATTATAGCAATTCCTCACACTACTTAACATTTTATTTATACTAGGGAAAAAGCACTCAAATTCATCTGTATAGGCTTCTTTTTCTAAGAGATGGGGAATAATAAATATGTGCTATGAATATAAGCAAATGACTTATTTCATTATTCTTTGAACTGTTGTTCCCGATAACAGGAATTTAAAATGCAGACTGCAGTTTGCTTAATGTGCTACAAGAGTCACAATTTATATAGTTTTCCTCAGCTAATGAATGCCTTTCACAATTACTATCTGCGAGATTTTCAAGAAATGAACAATTAAAATTGTAATGTTTCTTTTCAGTGTAATTTTAAGATTGAAGGCTCTTTCTGCTCTGAACCTTAACAAAAGACAAAAATCAGATCTTCAAGAAATAAATTTTCTTGCTCGCTTGTCTGTTCATTGCTTCTATTTGGCAAGAGCTCCATCCCAGGTGAACTTAATTATCTACATCATTTGAGTCTATATCGAGGATGCCATGTGCTGCTGGGAAAATAGATGACCTATACATTAGAGAGACTTTTGAATCTTCAGTGGTTTCCAGAAATTCTAGAATCACTTCCAAACTATTTTTCTGGACTGCAATAAACCTGTGTGGTCATTTTCCAACCCCTTACACTCTACCTATTTCTGTCTCAACAGATCGCTCTTCCTCTCTGGCTTCCAGCAGAGATTCTGTAGTTATGGACACCAGATCTGTAGTCTCCTATAGTTCTTTCTTTTTGCAGGGGATTGGTTCCTTTTTGCTTCCATTAAACTGGAAGAGATGCATCCCTCTCTATTTTTTTTTTCATCATTAAAGACACCTCTCTAGTGTCTGGCCTGTGGTCAGCCTCTCTCTGCCCCCTAAGAACTTAGTTCATTAATCAGTGTTGCAACCACATTGGAGAGGTGCTTGATGCTGGAACCCTCGCTCCATAGCTCTGGATTCTACAGGGCAAGTTCATCACTGCTGTGCCCCAGTCCTGCACTTAGGATCAATGGTGGCACAAACCTTGATCTTCTCTACCTCTAGCTTTACCAGAAAGTTGGCTCCACGTGTCCTCAGTCTTCCCTGTGACTGAATTCTTATTAAAATTTGTATCTAAAATGTTCCTCAAAAGCCTTTGCTGATGGTCTGGTCCCCAACACAGAAGGGTTCAGATGCAGGTCTTAGACTGGTGACTGGATCATAAAGGCCCTACCTTCATCGGTACATTGATCCACCTCTGGATTCACAGCTTCGAGAAGCTCTGTTATAAAAGCTCCTTTTCTCTTTGCTGCCTCCCTCTCCCCCATGCAGGAAGGAGCATCTTCTCCCTGGCATGATGAACTGCCCAGCCACGAGCCTAAAAGCAGCTGAGCCACGAAGCAAGAATTGACAGTTCAGAACTAAACCTTCCTTCATTAAAGTTGATTTTTCTCAAGTCTTTAGTGGAAGTAGGAGAAAACCAGGCTAATCTGCCTCATATAGGGTCTCCACCCAATATTTGCTCGGTGCTTAGTATTTCACCTGTAAACTTCAGTGTAGAGAAAAGTTGAACAAATATACCATGCAGTGACAGTGTCTTTGTTTATGTCACACACTGTCGACAGCCGTGCCTTTCTTGTAAAGGAGACAAGAAAACTCAATTTTCTAGCTTCTATCATGGAAAAGGCAGGAAGCAATTATATTAAAAATCCTCCAAAGGTAGAAGTGTTGAAGGTTCTAGGAAGAGAGAAAAACATGAAGATGTTTATTATTTGTTTATTCTTCCAGGAAGACTGGCTATAAGGATTTAGCATGTGTTTTGGTGTGGGGTATGGTACCTAAGTTTTAAAAATTTATCAAATTATTTATTTCTTGTACATGGCAAGTGGGTTTAGTTGTGGCCAGAGGACAACCTGA
This sequence comes from Chionomys nivalis, assembly GCF_950005125.1. Lineage (NCBI taxonomy): Eukaryota > Metazoa > Chordata > Mammalia > Rodentia > Cricetidae > Chionomys > Chionomys nivalis. The sequence continues at coordinate 52,309,936 of NC_080090.1, read as the reverse complement.
GCAAAATGATCCCTGCCCTCCACGACACATGGTCTCAGGAACTGAACTCAAGTCGCTATGTTTAACAGCAGGCACTCTCTACGACTGATCCATCTTGCTGGCCTGGTGTCTAATAATCTGGTTTTTTTTTTTTTTTTTTTTATTTTCGAGACAGGGTTTCTCCGTAGCTTTTTTGGTTCCTGTCCTGGAACTAGCTCTTGTAGACCAGGCTGGTGTCAAACTCACAGAGATCCGCCTGCCTCTGCCTCTTGAGTGTTGGGATTAAAGGCGTGCGCCACCACCGCCCGGCATGTCTAATAATCTTGACTCACCATATTATTATTGTTATGGCAATGACACAATAGGGAGTGCATAGGCCATCAAAACTTTGCATTGTCAGGGTCCCATATCCAAAGCACCATTTACTTCTCTTATGAGGCATGAGAGTCTCCACTTCAGAGAATCTTCTAGGCAGAATCTCAGAGCTTTTCCATTCTTTACCTTCCCAAGTCATCTGCTCTGGTGCCATGTTGCTTTGTGCTGGCCTTCTCTGTAAGACATTAACTTCCTGCAGGTGTAGATGCTTCTAAGCCTGGGAAACAGAGCCCATGTCTCATGTTCAGTGCTCGGCACTTCGCAGACTCCAAGGAACGAACGTTGAGTGGTGGCATTTGGGGATTTGGAGTGCACTCATCAACAGATTAATATTTTAATAGATAGAAGTTAAATTCCCAACTGCATTTTCTCACTCAGAAAATTTCATTTTCCTCACTGTTTCTTTAGGTCTAAACATGTATTTGTATACAGCGACATTTCACTACAATTGTCTAGTGATGTCACAAGCTGATGGATATCAGTGTTGGGGGAGGAAAACTGCAAATGAAAGATATTTTTTAAATAGTAGATAAATATTGGTGGAGATATTTTGCTTATTGAGTGTCTGCTCTCATTACAGTCACAATAGAGCTGGGTTTGCTTATATTATTGGCAAAGAGGAGACCAATAGGGTTTTGGTAGCTTATCTACACCGGATAGGAGCAGTGAGTGGCTAAGATGGTTTTCATGTCTCTGCCTGTAATTATTACTCTAACTAAAAAAGACTACCCTTCTAATCACATCTGAATGAGGGATTAAATGTTTTTCAATAATTCATCTAACTAAGGGGTGGCATTTATTACTTAGCCATAGGGGGACTTCATCAAGGCAGGACAGAGCCCTTAGTCAGAAATCTCAGAGTGTCTCAGGAATCATATTTCTTCCAAGCCAGCATTCTACCTGGGACACCCATTGTATGTGCACGTGAACACAGAGCTTGCCCTTGGGCTGGCTGCACGCTACCAACATTGCCTTTCACAGTTCCTCCCTGAAGCTTCTGCTATTTCACTTGTTAAACAAGGCTGAAAATGCTTGCTGGCTTCCTTAAAGAAATGACTATGGACTTCTCCACCTACAAGTCTATCAGAAAGGCCAAATAATACAAATTCAATCACACAGTGTCTTGGGATAGGTTTTCTGTTGTTATACAAAATGGGTAGCTTTAAGAATCCATCTCCAGATAAATACAAAGCCCTATTTGTGTTAACTTCACCTCCAGGAAGGCAGTGCTGTGATTGTGGGCATGCGTGTGTCTGTGTGTGTGTGTGTGTGTGTGTGTTCCCTCAGGACTCTGAGGCTTTTGACCACACACCAACATTAGGACGGTCTGTTATATGACAGAATGGAAATTGTCAAAGAACTGTATCTAAGACCTAAACCCATCTGAAGTAATCCAGAAAAATCTTGATTGCAACATTACCAAAAAAAAAAAAAAAAAAAATCTGCAACAGTGCTCTTAGGTCTTTTTTATGCGAATAACGACATTGGACCAGACGAGAGTCTCTAAGACACACATTATTGGAGAGAATGAGAATGGTATCAGAGCCTGTGTCTGGCAGGCTCCAGCCTCTGCTTGTCTCAGGAAAACAGGCAGTTTGTGGGGGAAAATCACATTAAAATCTGAGCAAGACCAAAGCTCACTGGGAGAACTAGAGTTGTGAGGTTTTAGCAGAGTCCTTAAACCCTGGAGTTCAAAGAGAGGGGAGATGGGGAAGCAATTGCAAGGAGTTGTAGGAAAGAAAAAGCACTTTAAAGATCTCTTCACTAGAGGACTTGTAGAGTTGTTAGTAAATTTTATTGTTTTAATTTGAGAATGAATCAGCAGGGCCTAGGGCAGCTCAGCTGTCACCATCAGCAAGAGGATAACGCAAGACCAGATTCAGCTGGGAATTCTGGGAAAAGCCAGTCTCCTTCCTCCTCTCTTTTCCTTTCCTTTCACTTCTTTCATCACCAGCCCTGGACGTCTGGGGAGGGATGTGAGTTGGGAGAGGAGGAAAGCAGGGGCTGTAGAAGTCCATCTGTTGGATGTGCCAACTTGACTGTGCTAAGGGCATGGTGGAATAGTTGGCCAAACATTACTTCTGCATGTGTCTGTGGAGGTCTTTTTACAGGAGAACAGCACTGAGATTAGCTGTAGCCATCAGCTGATGGAATAGAGAGTGGGAGCCATCTAATCCTTCAAGAGATGGGTAGAATAAAAGACGGAGGCCAGGTGAATTTGCTGTCTCCTTGGGTTCGTTCTGGATCTTGGGTCTTAACATTCGAATTGTACCATCAGTTTTTCTTGCCCTTCCCCCAACTTGCAGAGAGCCTGTTGTAAGACCTCTTAGCCTCTATAATTGCGTGAGTCAATCTTTCCCACTACACACACACAACATACACACACACCGAGCAAAGGTGTCTTGTATACTTAAGTGGTGGCAGCTCAATGTAGAAAAAAAAAGAAATAAATAGTAAATCATTGTCCTTACTTTTCCTCTCTGCTTTCACCTTATTGGTTACTTTTATTTGATAAATACTTTTCTGGGTGTAATACACTTTCACGTTAGGATTTTCACGAACTGTGTGGGACATGTAATTTAAAAATACATATAATGTAGTTTTGATTTTGGAGTCCTGGTCCTAGAGACTGAACCCAGGGCACCCTGCATGCTATGTCAGTAATTGCTTACTGGAACATACCCTAATCTCTCTTTAATTTTCTTCTTGTGAGACAGAAATATCTCACCAAGGTGCCTAGGCTGGTCCTGTGATTGTCCAAGGTTCTGATGTCTAGCCATCCGAATGGTTATTTATTGAAGCTTAAGTTTACTGTGAAGTGTTGTGATTTACCCAGCGAAGTCTATCTTCTATCCATTTCCTAAATTAGCAGCATGACAATTTTAATGTGGCTAAGACTTATTATTGCAATTTTCACACCTTCTAAACGACTGTGCCAAAGCCTCTGGCTATGCAGTGCTGCTTATTATCGTAGCCATTATAAGCCTAGAACCTTCAACGGAGCAGAATTGGGAGCAAGGGAGGCAGAGAGTTGCAGTTAGGACCAGGGTGCTATTCCTCTGGTACTGGTGATGCCATCAGTGCACCTGAGCTGTCAATGACACATGCTGAGAACAGAGCCGACTTTATGAAATCTCCAATATGTGAGCCCTGCGTGACACCCAGGGCCTCTCCAGCAGAAAAGGTGTCAGACACGGATTCCCACACATGCTGCAAAGAAAACTTGGTACCAGGAGAAGGTCAGGGGTCAAGGATCTCAGCCAACACTGTCGGTAGAGACAGGATGACTGAGCTGCGGAGAAGAGGGAAGGACAGAGGCCAACTCGAGTGCAATGACGACACTGGGAAGAGAATCGTCAACTTACTTTCAAACACTGAAGAAAAGAGTTAGTTATTCAGGGTCACAACAGGCAGCAAGATTTGATGTCCTCTTTGTGCTGAAACCTCTGGGTCATGCTAAGATTAAATAAGGAACAGCAGTGAAACCTCAGAAGAAAATGTAAGTGGACATTGTGTTAATCGGGATTCTTTAGAGAATCTGAACCAGTATGACTATCTATTCATATCTATATCCATTCTCTATATGTCTTCCTATCTACAATTATCTGTCTGTCTGTCTGCCTGCTTGCCTGCCTGCCTGCTAATTGATTGATCTCACACCATTATGAAAGTAAAGAACTCTGGATTCTGCCACTGACAAGTCAGATACCCTGTAAGTAACAATATGATTCTGAGTCCAAAGTAGGAGAGCAGGCCCCAGCCTAAGGACAGGCAAGCGAGGAGGAAAATCTCTCTGTTACTTTGCTCTGTTCAGAGTGTCAGCAAATTTCCTGAGTGCTCCCCACAGGGGCGATTCTGATCTGTCTTACTCAGTCTATCCATTCAAATACTCTCAACCAGAATTCCCCCAGTCCTTTTCTCTCCCCCGACATTCACACATACACCACACTCTTTATCCCAATGTCTGAGCACCCTGTGATCTAGTCAAAATTGATATACAAAAGCTAACCCTAACTTATCTTGAGACAGTTTTAAAGGGCTACACATTATCTGCTGTAGGAATTCCTACAGCCAGGAGACTTTAAGTTACCCACCCACGTGGGCGTGGCCTCTTATACTATAAACACCTATGTAAAGCGCCTGTCCAGCCTCTCTTCCAGCCGTATGATTTGGTTGCTGTTCCCCGTTTGTGCAGAGGATTGTGATCTGTGAGTCTACCCCTAAATAAATAACCCTTTATTATACTCAATTCTAAGCTAGTGTGGGGCTTCTTTTTAGCATCCTTCTTCATCTGGTGCCCCACGTAGATCCGCACTCTGCACCTACAGGGTGGACCAGCTTAAAGGCCTAATTGGTCCACAGCCCAGAAAGTTTCCCATCCCTGCCACATGGTGACTTACACAGCTTCCAGTCTGTGTCACCTGCCCATGAGTTCTGGGCTTTTTGCTCCGTGTACAGAATTGATTTAATTGCTTTTAATTTGTCAAGCAAAGCATATTTCTTTATTTAACCAGCACCAAGGTGAAAAAACTAAAACAACTTGGGACTTTTGTTCGTGGCACCAGGTTGCACAGCTGGTCATGACTCTGCAACCACGACACCTGCTGGACAATAAAGATTATTACACCTAAAACAATTTACCAGATATCATAAGGTAATATCAAATATTCTATTAATTAATAAATCAATAAACTTGAAAGTTACATAATTGCAGACAATATTACCATAAAGAATTTTAGTAACTTTTTTGCTAACACTATGGATTGTATTCTGCAAGGCTTATATTGTTATTGTGATATTAGATATTTATTGGATATTGGGACTCAGTTTTTTTTCTTCAATTATATCCTTAAGAAAATGGTTTGATAATAGAGCCAAGAATGAAGCACTTTTAGAAATGATACAGTATTTACAGACTAATAACGAACAGCTAGCTGACAGGATTAATACCATTGAAAATCAAAAGTTACCTAAAAAAATTAATACTATTGAAAAGGGTAACATTAATTTGACAGGCAAAATTGAATCCATGTCAAAGGGTACTGAGAAATTATTTGAAAGAATTCATACTGTTAAATTTGACAATCAAAAATTTTAAAAAGTTATGACAGTTTAGCAGATAGAGTATCTCTCCAGGAAGGCAATCTGGCACACTATCCAAATAACGTCCAAGGATGAGATGTTTTCTTTAAAGGAAAAACTTCAGACCTTGGAATCACATGTGCAGAATGAGGACCAGAGGCTAGTGACCTCAATGAAATCGCTAGAGATATATACAGACCAGGACATTCAGGCTTTACAAAAATCAGGGGTAAAAAGGTTTGAAACAATTGAGGAAATTAATTATCTAAGCACAAATTTAATAAAAAAAAACTAAAGGGAAAAAATTCAGCTTTTTTAACATAGAAACTTTTCTTGTCTCTAATATCACTAATGAACTAAAAATTCAGTTGTACTGGTTCAACAACGTGGTTTTGGACAGGGTGTTTGAGGATGTAGGTACAATTCTCACTAGTTAGTTCTCTCAAGAGCAAAACACAATAATACCTTCATTATATTAAAAACTTTAGAAAACATTAATATAATTTTAAATAATGGATAACTAGAAATTAGTCAACTATTATTTAAAGTAACACATAATTTTTAAAATCAATTTAACATAGCTTAATAAGATAGTTCTTAGTGCTGATGAGAACATGGGGTTAAATTCCATGATACATATTGGGGTTGATTTTGTACTGTTGTGTTATCAGTTTTCCATTTTACATAATTTCAGTTTAAATTCATTTTTAAAGGAACACACAAAATGATTTCAAATGATGAAACAAAAACAAACGTTTTACAATCTGGAATCAGTTGCAACTGGATAAGTCAATGTTTGGTAAACCTTAGAAGTCATATTTTAGTGGGTATGTCCTTCATGGGGAAAGTCTCCAGAGAAACAAACAAATAGAGAACAGAAGCTTCCGTGGTTCTTTTTCATGTTTAGGAGGCCAATCTTTCTGTGGAGCAGTTTGTCCCCTTGCTATTGTATTTATCTTTTCTATTACTGATAGGAATACCCTTCCTAATACTGATATATTTTTCCTGTGTGTCTTTCTGGTGAACATGAGTATGTATATTGTGTGGTGTCTGAATTGTAATACGTTTTAGACACATCTTTGTAACCCCACCTCCACTATAAGCACTCAGAAATTCCAGCAAATTTTTAAAATTTTTCCATCTTTTCCCCGTAAGAATCTATTTTCCTCAACCTTTAAGCATTTGGAAGGTAGGCTATCATGTTTATTAGTGTCCAGGCATTTCTTTCAGGGTCCAGATGAGCCCCTGCAGCCTTCATCCTCTTCACTGCCAGCCTGGCCCTCTTGCTTGCATGGTGGTGTTGAATCCTCCTCACAGTAGCCCCTGAAATGAATTCTAGCATCGCTCCCACTTTATGGCAAGTCTATTGTGTTTTTAGAAAGTTTACTTACTCGGGCTCACAGACCAGCAGGTGGAAAAAGAAGGGTTTAGCTGAAGACTGGGGTAGCAGTGTGGTCTACACTTCTGTTGTTATAATGCTTATGAATACTTAGCATGCATTCTTTTGATTTATATTGCTGTTTACAGTACCAATCTCTCATCTCTTTAAGGAAATCTTATGCTGGTCTTGGTGTTATGCTTTTTTAACCCTAGAACATAGGAGGCTGAGGAAGAAAATCACAAGTTGAGGCTTCCCTGGAACTACACAGTAAGACCTTGTTTCATCGAAAACTAAATACATACATTAATTTTTTTAATAAAAAATGGTCCATAAAAGTCTTCCTGGTTGTTCTTAAGTCTCATTTTCCCTAAACATGTGCAGTCACTTCACAAGACTCACTCTGCATCTGCAAACTCTGTCACATCTATTTTTGCCCTGGGTCATATTTTAATTAACTCTTTTTGAAGCTGCTTCATAATCTGCTGAATGTCTTCTCATCTTTGGTCCATTAATCTAGCCCACACATTGCTTGATTAATTTTCTAATGGGCCATTATAATCATGTCACTCTCTACTCAAAAACTTTCACTGTTGCCTGTGATGTAACAGATACATATCCAGTCACTGAACTAGGTCCACTAAGCCTATATCATAATATGAACTAGCCCACTTAAAATATCTTTATTTTTAAAAGACAACATGAATACATAGACCCTCATGCATCAGATACTATACTATACTTATTGATCATAATAAATCAACATGTTTAGCTCATGAAACAGCAGTTTGGGGGCTGTAGCTATTATAGTTCAGTGATAGAGGACTTGCCTAACAAAAATGGACCCTGAGTTTGATCTTAAGCAGTGTAAGTACATAAAAAACAATCAAGTTAAAAAGAAACAAATATCCCCAGTACTACAGAAGATTCTTGCATGGACTCCATCTCAAACTTACCTCTCCTTTTACTGCCATAGTGCTCTTGTTTTGATTCAATTAATTCTGAGGAGTGTCCCATTGCCTAAATTTAGTTTTTGCATTTGCATGGTAAAGTTTGCTCTGTTATACAGTCTTTGATATTACCTGCAAATTTACAATTGATTCCAGAAACTAGATTCATTAGTTACTTTACTATTTCTGTGATAAGATGTCATGACCAAGTTAACTTATAGAAGGAAGCATTTATTTGGGCTCATGGTTCCAAAGAGATAAAAGCCTATCACCATTGCTGAAGGGAAGTATGGCAGCAGGCAGACATGGTGCCTGGAGCAGCAAGCTGAGAATTTACAGTGCCTGAAACACCAAAGGAAGGTGGTACTAGGAAAACCTCAAAGGCTATGCCCAGGGCCATACTTCATCTTTATTTGCAAGGCCAAACCTCCTATACTTACCCACAGCATCACCAACAGGGGACCAAGCATTTAGATGCCTGAGACTCTGGGAGACATCACATTCAAACTCCCACCTAGATAAACTCAGAATATCTATTTGGCTGTATTATGATATTTTGAAAGAAAGCAAAAGGCCAAAAGAAGTGAGGGGTGCTTGACCTCAGCAATGTGGCTGTTTTATGCATATGCATATCAAATCTGTATATCAAATCTGTAATTAGATATAAATTATGTCATCTAACTGTAGGAGGTTCTTCTGTTTTTCTCTTGCTTTCATTGGTTAATAAAGAAACTGCTTTGGGCCTGTTGATAGGGCAGAACTTAGGTACACAGGGAAAACAGAACTGAATGCTGGGAGAAAGAAGGGCAGAGTTGGAGAGAGATGCCATGTATCTACCAGAGACAAGACTCTGGGAATTTTCCCCAGTGAGCCACTGCCACAAGTTGATACACAGATTAATAGAAATGGGTTAAATTAATATGTAGAAATTGGCCAGTAAGGGGTTAAAGCTAATGGGCCAAGCAGTGATTTAATTAATACAGTTTCTATGTGGTTATTTCAGGGCTAAGCTAGCCAGGTGGCTGGGAGCCGGGCAGCCAGGACAAACAACTGGCTCCCCTCCTCCTTGCAACATCTAACTGTATCATTTCTTCTCCATGTCTCAGATGGACTGTCTTATAAAGGAATTTTCCCCCTCATCTACTATTTAGCTAACTAATGACACATTAAGACATCTGCACAGAAATAGGAAGATAACACATCATGTGTAGAAAAGACTTGTTTTGTGTTGTCGTTGTTTTGTTTCTATTAGATAGGCTAAGATGCCAGCCTGAGCCTGGCAAGTATGTATCTGGCAGGATTTGTCCTTCTGCCCTGTTCTCTCTGCCTTGCTAAAGACCAATAGATCACATTCCTAAAACTAGTCCATGGTCTATTCCCTTATTTGCCCACTTCCTCCTCTTGAGTCTGACTACCAACGTCCAGCTATCAAAGTATTGAAGTCCAGCAATCAAAAGCCCCTTTGGCTCACTTACTTAACATGCCCAATTAAAATTAAACACCTCATCCTGAAACAAGGTTTCCCTCTTTACCTGTTTAAACTGTCATTTGTTTATGGACCATGCCTGTCTCCTCTCTATTTAGAGACAATCAGTCCTTCCTCCTCTAAGACAAATGCCCCTGCTTCCTTTCTCTTGTTTACTTCCATTTTCCCTTGCCCTCTATCTCTTATCTTTGCTTCTTATTTCCCATCTTCTGAGGTAAATAAATCTTTGTGCTGAGAACTTGGTCTTGGGGACTCTTGAGCCGACTCCGAGGGAAAATTCCTTAGAGAAGGCTCATCTGAAATCAGCCAATTTACAGTTATGCAGGTTTCTTTCTGAAATATTAATAAATTAGTTAACTCTCAGTTGCAAGTCTCAATTTGCTGATCTATACTTCTGTTCTGTGTCAATAGCACATTGTCCACATCTTGAACACAGTCACCTCATGATAACTTTTGGAATTAGTGTGAATTGTGAATTCTGAAGCTTTAGCCCTGGGCTCTTTTCCATTCCATATGATTTTACTATCAGCTTGAACATTTCCTCAAAGATGATGTAATCTTGGAATCTGATAGAGACTTATCAAATCTGTGGATAAGCTTAGGTGACATCATTATATTAATAATGTTGTCTTCTAGTCAACAAACTAGGGATGCTTACATTTCAGAAGTGTTTTATAGTTTCCATTGCTTATGTTTTACACTTTTATAACTTTATTTTTACATATCTTGTGCACAATGATGCTACTATAAATTATACTACTTCCTCAATTCATTTTTGAGTTGTATGCATATATGGAAATAAAATTAATCTTTCATATAGCTCTTTTATCTTGAAGCCTTGTTGGACTCTCTCATTAGCTCTAAGAGAATATTAATGAATTCTGAAATAATTTCATTTTTATTATTTTTATTTGTATGTGTGTGCTTGTGTGCAAATATACATGCCTATACATACATGCACATGCATACCCATGCTCATATGTATACATGCTATTGCATGCATGTGGAGATCAAAAGACAATTTGCTGGGTAGGTATTTTCCTTTCAAAACATATGTCCAAAGAACTAAAATCAAGTTCTAAGGCTAAGCAGCAGGAGCCTTTACCTGTTAAGCAATCTTGCTGGCCCCAGATCATATATATCGCAGGATATAGAGTAAAAAAAAAGTTTTATTTCATTTTAATTTAATTGCCTTGCATTTCTTCCTTTTCTCTAGTATTCCTGATCAGAACCTCCCATACAATATTAAACAGAACTGGTTCAAAATAGACATTCCTGTGTTGTTCCTGATATTAGAGAAATTAGATATTACTCCTGATATTCATAAGAAATATGGGTACATAATCTTCTCTCTTGTGATATTCTTGGCCTTTTTTGTTATCATGCTAATATTATCTTCATAAAAAGAAATGCTTTTTTTGTTTTTAGAGAGTTTGTGAAACATTGTACAAATTCTTTAAAAGCCTGAAGGTATTCTATGGTGAAGTCATTTCAGTGCATGGTTTCCTTTGTATTTATTTATTAGCTGATTCAATATCTCCATTCATTGGGTATGTTTAAGATTTTTTCTTTTAAAATTGGATTTAGTGTTTGATGTCTTTCAGGGAGCACCTTCACTCTTTGATGTCTTTCAGGTCACACTACTTTGGAGATAGCACTTGGAAGGGTTTTTCACATTTATGTAGAGAGAAATGATATTTAGATAACCCAGAATGGTGATTATTTCTGGCTAGTATATGCTCTGAGAGGTGTGTGTGTGTGTGTGTGTGTGTGTGTGTGTGAGAGAGAGAGAGAGAGAGAGAGAGAGAGAGAGAGAGAGAGAGAGAGAGAGAGAGAGACTGGTGGTCAACTATCTGAAGTACCACCCCATAACTTATAGTCATGTAGCCGATAAACACACGCACACACTGGTGCCCTTTTCACTCATTACTGCGTGTCTTTCATCTCTTTGCCATTAGCTGAAGGAATAAGGAGTCCTTAGAAAGAAGGAGACACTGAAGTGAGGTGACCTGTAAGTGGGGGGAAAGTGAAAACACCATTATGCAGACAGAACAATGAATTCAGAAGCCCCAACCACCCAGAAGATATATCTCAGTTGATTTTTGTTCATCAGGATTTCATTTTATTACTAGCTATGCTTAATAAAGTATGTAAAGGCACTTTCTTAGTGAAGCAATGCTGTCTTAGTCTGGGATGTTAGATAAAGGAGAGACTGGCTCTCAAATCTTCCTTCATGTAATGATTAATGAATGTAATATAAATTCCTAATTCACAGTTCGTACCTCATCCCCCATCTTCCAATTTTCTGGTCTAATTGATGAAAGCCAAATTAAAGGAGGCCATCACCACAAATACAGCTTTAATTCTGTATTAATTTTAATTACAAACAACCTTACTATTGAAACCATAATGCATTATGAATGTGTTCACAGAGAGGGGATAATATGGCAGTGTGACATTTCTTGGGCCCTTCTTTTTTATTGTGGTTTAGCATCAACTTGTTCAAACAGAACATAGCAGAGACTGATTAAATATCAGGGTTGGACTATAATGAAAGAAAAGTCCATGGTAAATAAGTAGTGATTGTTTTAAATCAAATGTGCGAGAGCGTGGCTTTCAGGTGATAGCTCAGAAGTTGCCTTTCTAATCCTGACTGGGACTGCATGTGGTTTTTCATTTGATTTACAAAGTGGAGTTGGATTTCAACAAGTCCCTGCTGGCTAGCCCATGAGCCAAGCACTACATTCCTGTCCTTTGGCATCTGACAATATTGTTATTACCCCTACAGCTGAGGGATGGAAGCCACTGATGATAGCTTCTACTCTGGAGAGTTTTATTAACTTACAAAGTCTTAAGATCTCCCCAGCTTCCTTAGAAAATGCTAGAATTCCAAAATGGAATGAGAGAAAATTATACAGGTGCAGAAAAGTCTCAGTATTTAAATTCATAGGTGAGGACAAGGGAAAGTTGTGGAAATTATTTGTGGAAGATCTATGTCAAGTCTGTCTGCTGTGGTATATTAAGAATTTTGAAAGTTATCTCACCAGGGAGTGTGAACCTTACCCTATTAACCTAGACGAAGTGACCTTTCATCTTTGCTGTCCCTTTGTTTTCATCACAGACTAGACTGCCATCGCAGTGTCTGGCAAATGTGCAATGAAGGACTATACTGTACCAGCACAACTTCTGTGGTAAACGCTTGGGAATTTTCCCTTGGACATAGCCTTGGTGTTTATCATTCACTGGGTAAGCAAACCTTCTTTAAAATTCGAAATATATTCACTGGAAAACTTAGGATCTAGTGATGTGGGATTCCCCTATGTATGCTGTGATTACCATTGATGAATAAAGAAACTGCTTGGGCCTATGACAGGGCAGAACAGAGCTAGGTGGGGAAAACTAAACTGAATGCTGAGAGAAAGAAGGCAGAGTCAGGAGAAGCCATATAGCTGCCACTTGGGACAGATGTGCCAGAATCTTGCTGGTAAGTCACAGCCACGTGATGATACGCAGATGAACAGAAATGGATAAATTCAAGATGTAAGAGTTATCTAGAAATATGCATAAGTTAATAGGCCAAGCAGTGATTTAATTAATACAGTTTCTGAGTGATTATTTCAGGTCTAGGAAGCAGGAAACAAGCAACCTCCTACTACAACCTAGGAATTTCTTATAAACTTGAGGGAAAAGAACGAGATTACATCGCATGTGTTGGATGTATGCTTCTTCTCCCATATTCCAAGGGTTATACTATCTTCTTTACAAGCACTATGTTGTCCAAAATTTGCAACCATCCTTTCTATTTCCCCAATCATGATGGAAGGACACTGCCCTGGAAGCATGTTTCAGAGCCAGACTGGGCATTTCATCTTTCTCTGTGTCAAGTTATTTCACCCCCTTAGCCTTGTCTTTTCTCTTTTAAATTAAAAATAACAATACTATGCTGTCCACTAGCTTTCATGACTTTTCTCACAAGAATGATTATTTACTAAAAGGTTTTAGAACTAGTTTTCAAGTGTTTGTAGGAATGAACTCTGATAACTTGATTAAAAAAAAAAAAACTTACCATAGTAAAACTGGAAAGCAATACAGAAAGACACCTGGCAGCAATTTCTGACCTTAGTGTGCTCATGTGCACATGCATCAACATATACGTATGTGATTCCATACACACGTGAACATGTATACACATACACACACACATTAAAAGTTAATGTAGCAAAAGAGCTTTGTCTTGTCCACAACATATCCTTTCCTCTTGACATATGTTTCCTCATTTAACATGGGTCTAGTGAAGGATATAAGGAAGCAAAGGCTCAGCCAAGGATGCTGCTAATTGTATCACATTCTCCCATAGCCAGTGAGAGACTTGAGTGGGAACATAGATCATATGCACATCAATAATATTTTTGTTCAAGGAATTTAGTCAGTTGATGATGCAGGATTATGTCCTTGTCTATTTGTAGGCTGTAGGCTGTCTCTGTCTTTCCATTATGGGAAGGCACAGGCATAACTTAAAAAACATGCAATGCAGTTATTACACAAGTAGATCCAGAAAAAAGATGAGGAAGAGGGTAAAGCAGAGGAAGAGAGAATAAGTCAAAGATATTAAAACTGTAAGCCCAATCAAATTCATCTATTATAGCTCTTATATTAGCATGTACATTGTCTCTATTATTTTTTATTTCTTTAGTTTTATTCCTTTTCATTATTTTAAAAAACATTTTATCATATGTGCATACTATGTGTTGTGATCAAGCACCCTCCCATTCTATCACCTCTCATACAGCCCTACCACTTTTCTCTACCATGTTCATGTATTCTTCATTTAATTAATGCCCACTGAATGCTGCCTTAATATTCCTGAGAATGCATCCATATACTGAAGTATGGATAGCCTTTCACAAGCCCATTCTTGAAGAAAACTGATTTTCCCTTCCCAGCAAGCTATTAATTGCCAATAGCTCCTCAGATTGTAATGGGAATTCATAGTCCTCTCCCACAAACCATGCCAAAATTTTGGCTAGCTTGATCTCCTTCAAGTCTTGTGCATGCAGGCACAGTCAAAGGGAGTTCCAGCTTTAAGTCTTCAGATATCTGTGTTTGAATTGCAGAACCCATAGTAAACAAAAAAGTACGGGGGGCGGGGGGCATGTCAGTGGGGACTTAAAAGGGAGGGCATAAAATAATTGTAATCTGAAGGGAGAAGGGCAATAACAGAACTGGAAGAGTTAAGTGGAATAGGGAGAGGAGGGCAGGATAGTGGAAGGAACACAGGGAAAAAAGACTAACACTAGAGGACTTTAAAATGCCCCATGGAAACCTCCTATTATGGAAGCTTCCTAAAATACATACATAAACATATAGGAAGGGCTCTTAAATGGAGTTACCCTGCAATAAAAGGATAATGCCTTTTCCAGATACCATAGACTTATCAAATAAAAAATTCAATACCTGGTATGTGTTACCTCTTTCATGTCACTGGTCAGTGGGTTGTGACAACCCTTCCAAATATTGCCCGCTATGCCCATTCCTCCTGTTTATCCTCCAGAACTTGATAGTAAAACTCTATTGCTGAAGACATCACATGCTTGCAGCACAGCACATGGGAAAATCTAGTTGATACTTCCCTGAGAACATTATTCAAGAAGGCTATCTTTCATAATGCTGGAAGGTTAAAGCATGCTGCCAGTGAAGAAAAGTCATCAAGAATCTCACCCAGTGTGAACCCTGAAAGCTACAAGAATGACTGGCTTGGTCAAGATATACACACCAGTGGGGTAGTGACACAAATGTTATAGAACCAACCAACCACTTTCTAGTTGAATTTAAAGCCCACCACATAAAAGGGAACCTATGCCTGGTACTACTAACTGGACCAAAAACCAGCAGCAGGCTAGACCATAGGCCCTAGGAAGAACTATTCTCATAAAGGGACACAATAAATTACCATCCTCATATCTATGCATGCTTATATATTAATGCCTCTCTAAAAAACTGCAACAGAGAGGCTTAATTTTGCAGTAGGTGGTGATCAATAGAGAAGCACAACAAATAAACAGGTAGAGTAAAAGGAACTGTAGAGTGCTTGGCTCTAATAGGACATCTATACTACAACCCCTGGTCCCCAGGGATCAGGAATTATCAGCGATGAGGAGCAGAAGGATTATAAGCGTTAAGAGGTATAGGTCTGGGGGGCTGGAGAGATGGCTCAGCGGTTAAGAGCATTGCCTGCTCTTCCAGAGGTCCTGAGTTTAATTCCCAGCAACCACATGGTGGCTCACAACCATCTGTAATGAGGTCTGGTGCCCTCTTCTGGCCTGCAGACATACACACAGACAGAACATTGCATACATAATAAATAAATAAATAAATAAATAAATAAATAAATAAATATTTTTTTAAAAAAAGAGGTATAGGTCTGGAGTGAAACTGTAATTACCAGACACAATGAAGTTGCCCACATGAACTCCGAGGGGATAGACTACATGCACAGGAATCACCTCTACATTTTATCTATCTATCATCTATCTATCTATCTATCTATCTATCTATCTATCTATCTTTATGTTTTTACTATTTGGAAATTGTATTACTAAACAAGGTTTACTTGATCTCTCTCTTTCTTTGTACCTTTCTAAGAAACCATATTCATACTCACAGCCCTAGTCTCAGAAAAAAGAACAATGCAAAAAGTGTTATCTGTAGAGACCATAATGGGAGGGTAAAGTACAAACTCGTTTCCCAGTTTAAAAAAGCCTTTTGCATTAAAGTATAATAGCAAGAAAGCCATGAATTTATATACTCTCTTCTGAGTGGAAAGCAGCCATTCTGTAACCCTTATTGAGTTCTTGTGAGGACACTAGTACTTTCTTCCATTTTGCAGATAAAGAGCCAGATGGTCTCAGAAGTTAAGACACTATCCTCCAGTTTCATAACTAGCAAGAATGAGGAAGTAAAATTCATGTTGTCTCCTTCCAGTCTTGCTCTTTTAGAGAGAACCAAGGGATGAGCAGGAACAAAAAGTATCTGCTTTCTAAACTGTCCCATTTGTAGAATAGCAGGAGTAAAACTCAAGGTCATAATGAAAATTTATTATAATTTCTTCTATTATCCAAGCCAACTTCCTACTTCTAATTGATTTTTCTCATGTTGCTTCTCCAGCTTGTAAGCACTGCTCAAACCAAATGTTTGAAAAACTTTCCCCTTGAAGATTTAATGACTCTAAATCTGTATTTGATTACTTGGTTCCACTGGGGTTTGTGCCTGTGCAACGGCCAAGATAGAAGAGCAGAAAGAAATCCTGTTGGTCATGCATTATGTATCTGCTACCACTGGATTTGGGCCGAGACCGAGACTGTGACGTCTTCACCGGGCTTGGCATTTACTCTGGGCTGTGTGCTTTGTTTGCACAGACTGTCTTCTGATGTAGAGGGATTTAACTCATGAGTCAACCACATACAACTGCTCACACTATAAATTCTAAGAAAAGTCAAGGAGATTTAGCCTCTGGGTTTGATCTTTAGATGGCCAATAGATTTTACCTTCCCTTAAAGACCACCAAAGTCCTTCCCTTCCTCTTTCCTTACTTTCTCTAACTTTAGTGTGCTCTTCAAATGAGAACTGAGAGAACTGAGAGCACAAGTTTAATAAATGCTTTGGTCACTCAGTTGAGTGGGAAACATTTAAACTGCCTGGAATTAAATTGGATACAGCTGGATCTAGTTGCATCAATTGTATGGTTCTAGATTATTCATTTCAGGTCTTTAGTTTCAGTGCCCCCAGAGGTAGCACCATTCACACCCAGACTGATAAGGAGGCATTGGTACTGATGATTCATAGGTCCTGTCTCCTCTCTAAAGTTTTACAGCACTGCAGTAGGTGAGACAATTCTACTTTACTTGTAATGCATTGTGTTGGGCACTACAACTTTTGTTTTTTTTCGTTCTTACTTAATTTGGTTTACCTTTACTTCAATTTTCTAAGCAGAGTCCAGAAGAGAAGAAATGGGTCTTAGAGTAGCTGAAAACATCATAGTTTGGGGATAATACAAATTTGAAGTTGATTTAAATGGGTTACATTTGAGTATTTAGTTTAAATAATATGTAAGACTATGTAGACAAATGCCTGTAACCTTTATCTTTTCAGGTAATAAAGAACCAAAGAATGTTTGGAATTTCCTTTATAGGATTTAATTAGTTTTATTTTAGGTTTTATATTGATATGTATTCTTTTGGGGGGGATGTTCATTGAAATCATACTTAGAAAATATTAGGCTTATTTTGAAAATCTTAATCTGTTATTTTTCTACAAATGGTAAAGGACACAGTAAATTCAACTGTTATAAGATCATACTTTAATATATAATTAATTTGGAAATCGGAACCATTTTTTTAATATTTACTTTTCTTATACTGTGACATTTTATATAAATGGCTCACTGTGTTGCCATTCTAAAAAGAAAAATCAATTAAAGGGTTTATATCAGTTGTTTCTTTCAACCGTTTCCCCTTTTACTCTTTGAGACTGTTCTTATTTTTTTAATTATTCTTTTTTACTTAAAATTTCCACCTGCTCCCCGTTTCCCATTTCCCTCCCCCTCCTCCCACATATTGCCCCTCCCCCCACTCCCCTCCCCCTATCCCCACTCCTCTTCTCCTCCCCCCACTCCATTCCCCCTCCCTCTCAATACTGAAGAGCAGTCCAAATTCCCTGCCCTGCGGGAAGACCAAGGTCCTCCCACTTCTATCTAGGTCCAGGAAGGTGAATGTCCAAACAGGCTAAGCTCCCACAAAGCCAGTTCATGTATTAGGATCGAAACCTAGTGCCATTGTCCTTGGCTTCACATCAGCCTTCATTGTCCGCCATGTTCAGAGAGTCCAGTTTCAACCCATGCTTATTCAGTCCCAGTCCAGCTGGCCTTGGTGGGCTCCCAATAGATCAGTTCCACTGTCACAGTGGGTGCACCCCTTGTGGTCCTGACTTCCTTGCTCATGTTCTCCCTCCTTCTGCTCCTCATTTGAACCTTAAGAGCTCAGACCTTTGCTCCAAATTGGGTCTCTGTCTCTGTCTCGATCCATCGCCAGCTGAAGGTTCCAAGGTGATATGTAAGATATTCATCAGTATGGGATAGGGTCATTTCAGGTTCCCTCTCCTTAGTTGCCCAAGGTACCAGCTGGGGACATCTCCCTGGACACCTGCGAGCCCCTCTAGAGTCAAGTCTCTTGCCAACCCTAAGATGGCTCCCTTAGGATATATACTTCCCTGCTCCCGTATCCACCCTTCCTATATCCCGAGCATCCCATTTCCCCAAGCTCCTCCCATCCTCCCCTTCTCACGTTTCTCACCCCATTTCCCCTTAGCCCCATGCCACCTCACCCGTAAGTTCCCAGTTTTTGCCCGGCAATCTTGCCTACTTCCCCTATCCAGGTGAATGACTATACGTTTTTCTTTGGGTTCACTTTCTTATTTAGCTTCTCTAGGATCACAAATTATATGCTCAATGTCCTTTATTTATGGCTAGAAACAAATTATGAGTGAGTACATCCCATGTTCCTCTTTTTGGGTCTGGGATACCTCACTCAAGATAGTGTTTTCTATTTCCATCCATTTGCATGCAAAATTCGAGAAGTCATTGTTTTTTACCTCTGAGTAGTACTCTAATATGTATATATTCCACACTTTCTTCATCCGTTCCTCCATTGAAGGGCATCTAGATTGTTTCCAGGTTCTGGCTATTACAAACAATGCTGCTATGAACACAGTTGAACAGATACTTTTGTCATATGATAGGGCATCTCTTGGGTATATTCCCAAGAGTGGTATTATTGGATCTTGGGGTAGGTTGATCCCAAATTTCCTGAGAAATCACCACACTGATTTCCAAAGTGGTTGTACAAGTTTGTATTCCCACCAGCAATGGATGAGTGTACCCCTTACTCCACAGCCTCTCCAGCAAAAGCTATCATTGGTGTTTTTGATTTTAGCCATTCTGACAGGTGTAAGATGGTATCTCAAAGTTGTTTTAATTTGCATTTCCCTTATCGCTAAGGAGGTTGAGCATGACCTTAAGTATCTTTTGGCCATTTGAATTTCTTCTGTTGAGAATTCTCTGTTCAGTTCAGTGCCCCATTTTTTAATTGGGTTAATTAGCATTTTAAAGTCTAGTTTCTTGAGTTCTTTATATATTTTGGAGATCAGACCTTTGTCTGTTGCAGGGTTGGTGAAGATCTTCTCCCAGTCAGTGGGTTGCCTTTTTGTCTTAGTGACAGTGTCCTTTGCTTTACCGAAGCTTCTCAGTTTCAGGAGGTCCCATTTATTCAATGTTGTCCTTAATGTCTGTGCTGCTGGGGATATACGTAGGAAGTGATCTCCTGTACCCATATGTTGTAGAGTACTTCCCACTTTTTCTTCTATCAGGTTCAGTGTGTTCAGACTGATATTGAGGTCTTTAATCCATTTGGACTTGAGTTTTGTGCATGGCGATAGATATGGATCTATTTTCATTCTTCTACAGGTTGACAACCAGTTCTGCCAGCACCATTTGTTGAAGATGCTCTCTTTTTTCGATTGAATACTTTTAGCTCCTTTATCAAAAATCAGGTGTTCTTATGTTTGTGGGTTAAAATCAGGGTCTTCTACTCGGTTCCATTGTTCGACTTCTGTTCTTAGTGAACTGGAGCTCACCAATTAGCCTAGACTATGTGTCAGCGAACTCTGGTAACCCTCCTGTCTCTGCCTTCCCAAGTGCTAGCACCAGAGTATGCATCACCACACATGGCTTTTTCTTGGGGAGATGGAGATCTGAAATTAGACCTGCATACTTGAACAGTGAGCACATTTCCATTTCCCTACTCCTCTAAAAGAGTGTTAGATGGGCCGGAGAAATGGATGTGTTTGGTCCCCAGAATCCACATGGCAGCTCACAGCAGTCTGCAATTTCTGTTCCAGAGAGTCCAAAGCCCTCTGACCTCACAGGGCATATCCAAACATGCAGCCAAATGCTTATACAAATAAAAGTAAATAAAATAAAATATCTTTAAAAAGAATTCCTAGGTGTAGAAATGAATATTATCAGTTTGTAAGATCTTAGTCATATCTCTCTGCTGTCAAAGCAAAACCACCTCCAGGGATGCCCTACTGCCAAGGACACTGTAAATATCTCAACGTAACTTTCAAGATCCTTCACAGTCTCACCACACCCAACATATAAGTCACATCTCACCCCAATTCTACTATGTTAAAGCCAGATATCAGTACACATTTACTCAGCAGATATTACAGTTTCCCACTAGTGTGACTTTTGCTTATTCTCTGTATATGTTATTTTCTTTTTAAAAAATAATCTATCAGTTCTGCCAAGGATTAGTTAGATTACAACTTCTTTTATGAATTTATATTGATATACCAGTGGCTATAATTTATTCCCCCTTACCTCCTTCTGTCTTTATCTATATAATATTTTGTTGCTTCTTCTCTTGTGACATTTAATACAACAGTTTATAAAATATTTATTGTCAGAGGGATAGCAAATGGAATTATCAAATAAATCAAATCCAATATGTGAAAAATCAGATTCGCTAGAAAACGATTCTTTTCATAATAAAATTCAATCCTGAAACTACTCTTTCTGGTAAGTTCCTAGAACATGTGAATATTTTAGTGCACTCAATATTAAATGTCTCCGCAATTTGCAAGGTATAGAACTCCTTGGCAAATTGAGGAAAAAAAGTAAATAATTTTGTTTTAAATGGCAAGAATTTAAAATGTAAAACCAAACTTACAATGTAACCAATACAATATGGATATTTTAAACAGCTGTAAAGCTTTTGTAGACCAAGTTACTGCAGAAAGTAAAGATGGAGAAAGAAATCTTGGGGTCTACATGTCATTGACTCTCTCTCTTGGATCTTTAGTCATCTTACGAAGCAAGAAATGGTCTTGTTCAATAAAAACCTGGCTGGATAGCCAGAGAGTAGTTGCTCTCTGGTAAAAGGAATGAAAGATATGAGAAAGACCATTCTCTTCTGGAAGTAAATCACTGAATATTTGGACACAAAACTAATTCCCCTCACCCCAAGACTCAGAGTCTGATTTTCTGTTCCTTCTTTTTTATTGCATTTCAGAAAACTATAATTCCCAGAGTCTTTTGTACTGTATTTGGCAATCTGTATGGTAGGAAGAAGGTTGGAGGTGAGTGGATGAGAAAATGCAGCATCTTCTCTTCTCTCTACTGTGTATATTGTCTCTGGCTGTAATTCCTTTCTTTATACATGGACTCAAGAACACATCTCTGTTGCATCTCAGCTTCTGGCAGACAGTTATAACAGGCAGCTATTCCAATTTTGTTGAGTCTCTTTGGATTCTGTGATCTTATAATCCTATCTCCTGGAGGTGAGTCTTTATTTCTAGGGATGGCAGTTGTTTCCTGGTCATCTCATTATCATTTTTGGCTTCTCAATTCTTTCATCACCATGACCAATTTCCTCCACTCAAGTCTGATTGTTTGAAACAGACAGAGTCATTTCTGTTTCTCTGGTTGAATCTTGACTGGCAAAGATCTGCAGCTTTAAATTCATTCCAGGAAAGAAGAGAAATAGAGAGAGTCTATTCTTCTACCAGTGCCTTTGCATGTACAAAGTGAATATCCTTTATCCAAAATGCTTAGGTTAGAAGTGTTTCATGTTTTAGATTTTGGGTATTAGAAAATATTTGCATATTCATGATGAGCTATCTTAGGGATATGAGCCAAGTCTAAACACAGAACTGATTTGTATTTTGTATATACATTCCACACATAGCCTGGAGGAAATTTTATGCTATATTTTTAGTGCACCTGTGTTTTGACTATGACCTGTCATAAGAAGTCAGTTATAGAAATTTATACCTGTGGCATCATGTCAACACTGAAAAGTTTTGCTTTTGAAACATTCTGGATTTTGTATTTCCAAATTTGAGATTAGGAATGCAAAATTCTACTGAACTGTGAGCCTTCCAATTACCCTGTACATAGATTTCTAGATTCCATTATTTCTACTTTGCAGATTAGGAGTGTCTCAATTATTATTCAATTGCTGTGTAAAGACACCATGACCAAGGCAACTCATAATAGAAGGCATTCAACTGGGGGCTGCTTGCAGCTATAGATAGCCCATCATTATCATGGAAGGGAGCAGACATGCATGGCCCTGATGCAGTACCTGGGAGCTTTACATCTGGTTGAAGCTGGAAAACACACACACACACATGGGAGAGACTGGGTCTGGTGTAAAGTCCATCCACCCCCAGTGACACACCACTCCAATAAGGTCAAACCTTGTAGTCCTTCTCAAAGAGTTCCACTCACTGTGGGCCAAGCTTTTAAACATGTGATCCCAAAGTGGTCATCTCATTCAAAATGCCAGAGGAGTTTGAAAATCCAAAGGCTGAGTGATCTTATCAAAGACTGAAAGCACAGTTGGATTAGAGATAGAATCCATACTTGGATTTGTCGACATGCACAGAAGGACACAAGCTATGCTTTGGGGGCAAGTAGCCCTAACTTCATCTTTTTTGTTATTTATAACTTTAAATAGAAAGATGTTTATCCAATCTCTCTAGCCCTCACTCCAGAATTAACTCATGGGGATTTACGCATCATTAGTCATAGAAAATTTTGTTATGAACAATGGTTGAAGAAAAATGAGCAGGAAGAAAACAATTTCACATTCAAATCAAAGCTATTTTCTCTCCTAGAACCCTCTGCAGTTTTACACTCAAAATGAGAAAGATAAATGCATAGACTGGACCATCATTAGTAATTCCTTCTGAAACAGCTGATTGATAAGAATTTGTGAAATTCTACTGAGTTTGTTATCGTCAGATCTGAAAACTCACTCTCTAATCATGCTTTTTAATCAATTGTCCATAAAGTGTGCAGTACTTGGGGTTTTTTTTTTTTTGGACCTTCATTTCTGAAGGTTCTTGTGTTCAATGTAATGGTAAACTCGTATGCAATCTGCTCCTTGTTATTCAGGCTTTAGTCATGAACTGTGTGAGGGGTGAGGAAACAGTGCTTTTTCTTTGCAGATTTTCTCTTTTTTTGTCTGTTACAAATATAGGTAGGATTAATAAGGCAAAAAGCAGTGGCTGGAAGGTTCGGTGACTAGGAGTGTTTACTAGATGAGCAAGTGAACCTGAGTTCAGATCCCCAACACCCATGTAAAAAAGTTAGTATGTCTATGTTTGCTTCAGTAATCTCAGTGTGTTAGGGAATGGAGACATGTTGCTAAGGCTTCTTTGGCTGCCAGGTTCAGTGGAGAGACCCTGTCTTAAGGAAACAACAGAGAAAATAGCACATAAGAACAAGTAACTCCTCCTCTGGCCTCCATATGCACAAATTGGTGTACACACACACACACACACACACTCCCCCAGGTCAGCAGTTGACTACCTGCTAAGGGCATGAAGCTCTAAAACTCTGGACAAGAACATGAAATGGCTGAAATCAACACAAATGATATTAGAAAAGGAAGGTAAAGCAAAACCAATATGGTTGTCACTAAGTATCACACAGGGAGAAAAAAAGTTCAAAAGTAACATGTGTAGGCAGAGACTAATTCTTACATCTTAAATTAACCCATTTCTATTAATCTGTATAGCACTATGTGATTGTGGCCTACCAGTAAGGTTCTGTTTGGCACCTGTCTCCTACAGCTACTACATGGCTTCTCTCTGATTCTACCTTCTTTTTCCCAGCATTCAGTTTAGTTTTCCTGCCTAGTTCTATTCTGCCCTGCTATAGGATGAAAGGAGCTTTATTCATTAACCAGTGGTATTCACAGCATACAGAAAGGAATCCCACATCAAGCATGGAGGTCTTTGATTTCTGTGAGGATTCAGAAAGGGCCTAGTAGATTTGATAGTGTGAGTTCAGTGTGAAGTGCCCCCCAAAATCCTATGTACAAAGGCATGAGTTCAGTGTGAAATGCCCCCACACATGGGTTCAGTGTGAAGTGCCCCCAAAATTCCTATGTACAGAGGCATGAGTTCAGTGTGAAGTGCCCCCCCCACAATCCCATGTATGGTGGCATGAATTCAGTGTGAAGTGCCCCCCACAGTCTCTTGTACGGAGGCATGAGTTCAATGTAAAATGCCCCCCAAAACATGATGAATGATAGCATGGTTCAGTGTGAAGTGCCCCCCACAGTCCCATGTGTGGTGGCATGGAATCAGTTCAAAGTGTTCTCCATGGCCCTGTTTATTTCAACATTTGGTCCTTAGCTGCTGCTGATGTTTTGAAAGTCTGTATAATCTTTACAAGCTGGTTCACTGCTGGAAGAAGTGGGTCATTGAGGGTGTAACTAAGGATTTTACAACCCAGCCCCACTTCCTGTCCACTTTCTTCTTCCTGATTGGAGTGACCACATATCCCTGCCACCATGTTTTCCCTGCGATGATGGAGTGTAGTTCTTCAAACTAAATCAAAACAAACCTTTCTTCCCTTTAAGTTACTTGTTGTCCAGAATGTTGTTATAGAAATTAGAAAAGTAACTAATACAGAGATTCAATATATCATTTATAGCCTTAGACAGGAAATCATGAGTAAAAGCTTAATATAATGAAAGTCATATAGAACATATTACTTTATAAAATGGGATAGATATTCTCTTGATTCAGCAACTTTTCTATGCTAGAGATGCATGAAGAAATAACTGAGCTATCCATATGGAGTTGTTTGTTTTATCTTTGTTCTTCTTTAAAGTAAATTGAAACATAGGGAAAAAAAGCAATTGAACTGTATGCACCTTATGTCTCTTATAACACTAAGAATCAATGCTAAGGCCTTTGTGGACCTAGATGTTAGATGACAGTCATAGTTTCCCATCAGTTCCTTACACTACACATATGCAGCTTCTGTTTCCAGCACATTTCTATTCTCAAAGGGTGCCTTTTTGATTTGTTGTTAAGTATATATGTGGGACCAAGATGTCAAAAAGAAAGAAAGAGAAATGAAAATCAAAGGACAAAAGATTCTGCTAAGGTCAGTCTCATCATTTTCCCACCCTGGCAAGTAACCCTGGAAGCTAAATACCCATGGTTTTCCTTGGTGACCTTTATGTAGCTGATTCTCGTGAAAATCTTTTGTGAGAAAAACAGAGACTTGGTGCCTGGAGCGAATTCTCTACCTGAGTTCCTACTGGTAGGGCAGCATCGCCATAGCCTTGCTGATAATCTGGTTAGCCGCTGGAGTGGAACCAGCTCATTTGCATGTCACAAGGCTGCAGTTCCAAGCACCCAAGGCACATTAAACTTGCACCTTTTACATCAGGAGTGCTTGGGCCATGAGTCCCCAGCATTAATCTCCTTCTGCTTGCATTTCGTATCTATTACAGACAACGAGGAACAGGTTCACCCTTTGCCATTTGTATAGTCCTTTTAATGCCTCTTTTGTTTGCTCCTACTAACAAGGCAAGTCTCCGCTCATAAGCCTGACATACAAATTTTCTCTTACTCATAAAGGTCCTGTGATGGGTCTTAGGCACCTAGAGCAATAAGTACACACACCCTTGGCTTAAAGAAAGGAGAAGTCACAGTTGAGAAACTTCATGTTGTTGTTTTTTTTAAAATAAAATGGATAGATAACCATTGAGATAAACATAAAATTTATAAAACTAGAGAAGAATATTTAAAAAAAAAAACTGGATAATCAGGCATCTGATATCCAATATCCTAAGAGAATTACAACCCTACTGCATGATAATGCTTTTATAAAGATTCAGCATTTGTATTGGTTTAATAGAACACTGATTGACAGAAACTTCAATCTACACAGTCCCTTCCTAGTTCCTATCTCTGAGACAAATTTTGTAGGAATCCATTTTCTGAAAAGCAGAAAACATCTTGAGCTACACGGCAAGCATGGATGGTGATGATTCTCTTACTCCATCCTGTGCTACCGCCAGCAAAGAGAGGAAGCTGTGGTGATGGAGCATTCTCATTCTCCCTCTGTTTACACTATGAGAGTAGAAGTGTGAACCTGAATCCACAGATCTATCTTTTGTCGTTTCCTCTGCCTTTTAAAAAACACATAAGAATAAATATGAATGGCAATTATCAGAATCATCTAATTATTTTGATATGAAATTGGGACCATAGTGATGGGAGAATAAATTGGAAGCCTCTGAAATTCTTCCATCCTGACTGAGAATAATAAACAATAATGGTAAACAGAAACTCAGAAAAGGTCTTTCAATAGGTACAGAGTGATTTAAGCAGCCTTCTTGGGCAATATATATTGTTGGAGTCCATGATGATAAAGGAATTTAGGGCAAGAGAAGGTACTATATGAATCCATAGTAAAAAAAAATGCAAAGGATCTGTGAATTATCTATGAATAGTTGCCTCAAATAACTTATGGCCGAAGAAACACTAAATAATCGGTGTTCAGAATGATCTAGACTGGAATCAACACATATTTGGTGGATTTGCTGACCCTACTTGCAGAGTCCAAATTAGTACTACTACCAAAGGGATTCTAGAATCTTAGAATCTTGAAAAATACCACTCTTGATCAATGTACAAAGCAAAGGCATGGTCATGCGGCCTAAGCAGGAGCCTCACTGTTTCTGCTGCAGGCAAAATTCAGTGTCTGCCCTTCGTCAGAATTAAGAAACACCTTTTGTTCACATTTGTCTCTAAAGCTTTCCAGAGAGAGAGAGAGAGAGAGAGAGAGAGAGAGAGAGAGAGAGAGAGAGTTTACACCTAAAACACAATTCCTTCTGTCTAATGCTTTAAAACCACTATTGTGTCGTGAACCTGTACTTAGTACAAAGGACATAGACCAGGCTCTGTAATTACATTTGAGTCCCCAAAGCTTGTTGAATGCTAGGCAAGCTCTTCCTCCTTCAACAGCCTCCTCTTTGAGTTCCCTCAACGCCAGCAGTGTCTCATGGGGATTGCCCATGTGTTTTTGTTTGTTTGTTCCATATTCCCCTACCTGATATCTGCATGATGACTGCATTCTTAATGGTATATTAAGTGCACGATTACTTGTATAATGTACAGCAAGTTGATTCCATATGTTTACTATAGTCCTCAATTATATTTAGTATGTAGGCTATTTGTATAAAACACACAGAATACTTACTGGAACCCAGGGGAGTTAAGAATTTTCTTGTCAGTGACTGTTTCCATGCTACACTGGCAGAGTTGAAGGTTGGCAGAAGACGTATGACCCTGAAAAATCCTAAAATATTTATTATCTAGTCCTTTTAAAGAAATGGTTTCCTGCCAAGTGTTGCTTGAAGTCAACAGCTGAAAACATCGGAATTGTTTTTGGACTTGGTGTTTCTCATCAACTTCCAGGGACAGACAACTGAGAGAGATGAACAGATGACTTTGCTCAAAATGAGTCAACTCAAAGCCAGCTTTATGCGATTATGATCATCTTTCTTGTGGTCTTTTTGTTTTGTTTTGTTTTGTTTTGTTTTGTTTTTCGAGACAGAGTTTCTCTGTGGCTTTGGAGCTTGTCCTGGAACTAGCTCTGTAGACCAGGCTGGTCTCGAACTCACAGAGATCTCTATAGTATATGGTTACTCAGAAGAAATAATCTATGAAAAAGTATTTTTAAAAACTATTTCAAGACCTTGATCTTTAACAGGCAGAGAAGAAGGATGCATGGCAGGCAGCAGACTAAGGACAGTCATAAAAGGACTTTTAGAACTACAGCTCCTTTGGAGTCAGGAGTTCTGTCCATCTCCCTAGTCCTCTTGTGACAGTGAATGTTCATGCTCTATAATCATGGCCAGCCACATTCTTCTTTGAGCTACGTGAAAGGCGTCGTTGGCTGATGTCTGTCAATGCACTCTGAAGCCTGACACTCATTATGTCCTGTTAAGCATTATTGACCAAGCAGGACCCTCACAGTCTTTCCACTAATCACATCTATGTTTCATCTTTCTAAATGAATATCAATGTCAAAGAGATTTCCCACAGAAAAGCTGAGAGCCAAGCATTATCTCCCTTAAAACAAATAGATTTTTCATTGAAATCAACACATCTCTCTGAATCGAATAGGTTTTCATGGGGCCAATAAATTTCTCCAAAACAATGCATTTTTATTACAACATATTTTTGTTCAAACCAATACTTTTTGACAACCAGATATTAATGACTTGGCCAGAACTATAAATTTACCCCCAAACTATGTGTTTTCTCAGCAGAAAATAATTTTTCTTATACAAACACATTTTTATTTGAATCAATCCTTTTCTGAAATCAGATATATTTCTGCAGGGGACACTGGGAACCTCTTTACTAAGAAATGTCATTTTGTTTAAAGAAACATGACCTGGATTCCAAGCTTTTCCAGTGACCCACCTTGAATATGTCTTATTCAAAAATGAGATAAGAACTATTAAATACAGTCTACTTTGTATTTAGTTAACAAGAAATGCACAAGAGTATAAATAGACCATGTTTACAGAGCTCAAAGAAGTCTAGAGTCTTATCTCCTGCCGGGCAAGCACCAGCCAGCATACTTGGCAGTTTCATATATATCAGCTACAAGGACCCTGTGCATCCTGAGAGATGCTCTGTAAGTCCATGAGCAGCAGCACATCATATACGCGGGATTGCGTCATTCCCACTGCCCTTTTAGCGGAAAATTGTGCTGTTATTTTATGTTTTCTATACATCTGGAACAAGACTAGGTGAAACATACTCTAGAGAAGGAACACGATTATTGCTAGTAGTGTTTTCACATCAGCTTTGTCTGCTAGCAGATCCCCAAGAAAGAATGAGTCTGTAACTCTTTTTACGTGCAGACCTAATAGAGGAAATGTAGTAACTCACTTAAGGTGTATACAGAGTTTCTGGTCAGAGAAAGCTAAATAGCATGAAAGCGGTTCCTAAAAAATGATTTATCAGTTAGATGTGGTTATAATAGCCATGTTTCCAATGTTTTCTATCTGCTGTTTTATTCGTTTCCTTTGTACCTGCATACCCACTTGATCATCATAAGGCCCCAACGAAGATTCATCAATTCTAGAATATCTAGGGACTGCCATCTTTGTCTCGACTACAGTAAATTTATGGAGCCCGAGCTTCCTGCCACCACTATGAGCACATTCATTTTCCTGTTTCTCAGTCATTTTCATAAAATAATAAAAGAAAAGCACAAAGGGAATGTTCAAATAATTACACTATGCATTTCCAGACAAAGGTAGCTACACAGAGAAATCTGAACTCTTGGCTGGCAGGTTGTATAGTCATTCAAAATAGTCAATTCTCTTTCAGTGTAAAAAACGTCCCTGTTTCAATGTACATGAGACAATTTATGCTAACAATGTGTGAGGTAAAAATTCTTATATTGTAAGAATTTAAAGACTCATTGGATAGAAAAAAACAGCATTGAAAACTAAGTGCCCAGGTTCTTATTAATAAAAAAATAATTATAATAATTAAGCATTTACCACATGCAAAGCCCCATGATAGCCACTCTAAATCTGTTTTCTTACTTCTTTTTTCTGAGAAATCTAAGAAATAGGTATTCTTATTCCTGTGGATAACTAAAGAAGCAATATTTTTTTTTAAAAGACAGAGAAGCTGCCCCAGCCCACTTGAAGGATTTTCCAGTTTTCTAACTGTTGACCAAAGCAAGCTTTCTGCTCCTAAGCTTAATGCCTTTCATAAGAGGAAAAAGGAGTAGACAGTAGAAATTTGGGAGTTATACTAGGCTACCTCAGACTTTAACACATGGCTTGTACCAAAGTAAGGTGGGAAGATGGTGGTCCTAGAGGGTGGCTTTGGCTTCTGGTATTTCCAGGAAGTCCAGAGAGCTGTGGAGCGGCAGCAGTGGTACAGAGCCATGCTCAGCTGAGTTCAGTAGCACAGTCAAACGGTGCCTTATGGACAAGATGTAAAGGCAGGTTGAACAAATGCAGAAACATTCCTGGATGCCGGGGAAATCCAAAATATCAGGCTCAGTCCAAATAAGCACTTGATCCTTATGAAAAGCAAATCCGCTTCGCACGCACAGTTTGCTTTGGGAGCTGCATCCCATACATGGTAAGTGTGAAACAGCAATAATTCATTAGATCCAATTCTTTTGAATCTGTAAAATGCATGGAATAAAACTGATGTTTTTCAGAGATACTTTCTGGCTTGTGATGTGACACAGTCACTTCTTGATGTTATTTGCCACCTGGTGGTCACAGATACAGAGAGGTTCTTACAATGTTCTTTTCAATAGCAGAGTAAGGAAGCTGACTGAGACAGGACCAGTGGCTGTATTTTCTGGGGTTAAGTCCTACAGTCCCTCTGCCATAAGTCTGAGGTTCTCTCTAAATTGTTTTCATGTGGAAAGACAAGGCTCAAGCCTGTTTGGGGATCATGTCAGCATGACTGATGTTTATGTATAGCACAGAAACCTCCCTCCATCCAGAGAGAAACTATCATTTTCTGTGTGTGAAAATTATACATTTTGGGTTTCTTCAATCCCTTTGGTCTCCTGTAGATGCCATCTCAATATTCCTGTATTCTACCTCCTCTTTGTTCCCCTTAGTCACGGAGTACACACATCGTCACCACTGACTGTTGTCTGTCATCCTAAAAATCTACTATATTAAAACAAGTGAGTGGGATTCCTTCACAATGACGAAAACAGAATTGACATTTCTCAAGCAGCATATACTGACCACATTTGCACCATAGAAAGGTTCGCGGTATTAAGAAGTTTCTATATCATCCCTCTCCCGTCTCATAGGCTACATGGAATGGAGTCTGACACTCCATGACAGCCTGCAGGCTCCATTAGAGAAAACCCATGGTGAGAACTGAGAAGAGGAAAGGTGAGGCTCTGTGGGAATGAGCGTGAGGAAGGGAGTGGTTCTCTACCTGTGGGTTGTGACACTTTTGGAGTCATATAGCAGATATCTTGCATATCAGATATTTACATTAGGGTTCACAACAGTAGCAAAATTATAGCTATAAAGTAGCAAGAAAATAATTTTATGGTTGGGGGTCCCCACAACATGAGGAATTGTATTAAAGAGTCACAGCTTTAAGAAGGTTGAGAGACACTGGTGTAGGGGTTTAGAAAGCTGTGACAAGAAAGAAGAGGCTTAAGACTGAGTGTCCGAAGGGAAAGAAAAATAAAAGGCAGAGATAGGGCAGGAAATGATCCAACCCACTTCTCCTGTAGATTCTTCAGATTTAAGGAAATTTCAACCATATCAAAGCATAGCGTGCTATCCTCTGCATTTTTTGCATGCATCTGATTTTCTCCATCATGGACTTGGATAATCTATCTAAGTACCACAGCAGCCCTTCAGATTACAGATATGGAAAGGTCGCTGGGGAGAAGACTTTCCATCAGCATCAAAAGCAAGACATGTAGTCACCTGGATACATTAAGGCCAGATGATTATTCATGCATCAATTCATTCCTTTAAATAATAAACCTGAGTGCTTGTTATGTTCAAGAGCTTTATAGGAACTGTGTTTTATCCTTGTACTGACAGCTTATAAGCTATTTGGGAAAATGAGACATCAAATTGCACCACAAATTCAGAGAAATTTCACAGAGGGATTTAACCTTAAGTACAAAATGAGTGGTATAAACAATAATTGCTATGAGTTCATGCAGAGATGATGCTTGGGTGATTAGGGTAAGCTTTGTTGAAGAGGTGAGTTGGCTTTAATAAATGGGTTAAAATTATAAGAAAGAAGAGAGTAGAGACAATCTTAGACACAAGAAACATGTCAAAAGGGCAGGAAAAGAATGAGCTTGCCGTGAGTAATCAGTACACCCAGTTTAACTGAAGGTGACAGTTTCCAAGAGCAATTAGTAGAATAATACTTCAGAAAGGTAGATTAGGGTTTGATATGAGCATGATGCTAAAGCAAAAAAAAAAAAAAGTGAGGAGAGCTACATGATGGAATTTGAGATTTTAGAGTGATGGTGGACTGGGATGGTAGAGTGTAGTTGTTGTGTGGAAGATGGAACCCTGCACGGGAGACCATCATTAGCTTTGGTGATAACATAGGCAGGACAATTATGAAGGCTGACTTAAGGAAATAGGAAGTAGCTGTTCATGAGCACTCTGTGGCCAGTTAGTGGATGTAGGTCACTGAAAATGGAGGGAGAAGAGTTGGAGACATATTCAGAGAGTTTCTCTATGTGGATTTTATAGCTAGAAGAAGATTGGCAAGAAAACATGAAACAGGGCCATGACTGCATAAAAGAATGAAGGAGTTAGTCACTGTGGAGGAGATAACAGGAAAACAAAGCAATGCGTTTCAATATTTCCAACATTTTTATGTGTATGGATGTTTGCCCAAATCTATATAAGTGCCCCGCACGTGAGTCTGGGACAAAGAAGGCCAAAAGAGTGTATCAAAATCCCCGGAACTAGATTTACAAAGTTTTTGGTAATTGTCCTGTTGGTGCTGAAAACCAAGTCTAGCCCCTCTGCAAGAGCAGTGAGTGCTCTTAACTGCTGAGTCGGCCCTAAACTTAGTTTTTAAATATTTATGAATTTAAGGTGGGAGGAGGACACAGGTGAGTGTATGCCACATGTGACAGTTGGTTCTCTCCTTCTATCATATGGTTCCCAGGTCATCAAACTTGGGAATCTTTACCCACTAGGCCAGCTCACTGGCCCATAGCATTGAACTTTGGAGAGACATGTGCAATTATCTCCAAGCTGTTTTACCTGGCAGCAAAGACCTCCAGTTTCAAAATCCTGTCTTTCTGGTTACATTTCAAATTCTTCTTCTCCTCCCAACAGTGCCTGTCAATAGAGAATTACTATTCTCCTAGGATGAGCAAATCCTTAACTCTAGGTCAGATTCTCCAGGAGTCGGACCCACACATTTATATTATGTTAAAGCCCTTCTGATAATTCTACTGTGTAATTAAGGTGGAGATGCGTTCCTTACAAGAATTAACTGCATGCTATTTTCAGTTTGTCTTCCTAGAGAAGAAAGCATTGCTAAAAGGGTGGCTGAAGCCAGTGTATATATGAAAACCAGCACAAACTTACATGTCTCTTTAATTACTCAACAAATATGAGCTTTGCATCAGAGAATATGTTAGGATTTGGGATATTATCATCAAACTTATGCGCTTGGTATCAAAGAGTATATTAGGACTTGGAATTTTATCAAACTAATAAATATAATAATATAGTGATAATATAATATTATAATAAGTAATAATAGTATATTAGGACTTGGGATATCATAATAATAATGATAATAATATTAATAACACACATGTTACTCTCTTCAGACTTAAGTCATAACTGGTGATGATGAGAAGGGGAGGTCTAGCTGATGAGATTCTAAATGGCAGATTATTCCCCGGAGTGTTATGAGTTGAGTGACAGTTGAGTGCAGGCTGATAGCAAGAGAGCATGGGGTAAACAGAGAAGGAGGATGAACATGTTGGGGTCATGAGATGAGGTTGCCCCAGGACCCCTGGAGGAGACCGAACTTTCAGAGTGGAGCAAGTCAAGGGTCATTGTGCTGTGAAAAGAAGAGAAAATGCCTGTGTGGTAGGTGGGGATTTTCAGGCCATGGCAACAATTTCAACTTCACTTATCGAAGAATGAGAAGCTAGAGAAGCTAGGAGTGAAGATACAGCTTTGGTTTTGGAAAGACTATCTGGCTCCTTCACTCAGTCTGGAAATCCTGGAAATCCTAGATACAATGACAATGGCAACTGGTGACTCTATCCCAGCTCGGTGCCTTGGCATACTCCTCTTCGCTCTAACTCAATATACCATAGCTTCATTCCCTGCCCCTTCCAAGTTCTTCCAGATGTTCTCCAGATGTGAGGTGCTGGTATGCTTCCATGTTTCTGTGTTGGCTTGGGAAATTCCCATTGTTTATTTTGTGTATATCACATGACATGTTTTTGCTACCCTTCTCCTCTGCCTTCGTCTTCCCACTCAAACCTGTTTTTGTTCTGTGGGCCCCATCTCAGCACCTGGGGCTGACACCCACCCAAGGATCAAGCCCACCAAGCTAAACACAGCTCTGCTTCCACTTTACCGAACACCAAGTTTTCAGGGAACACCCTTTAAAATTCCAACATATGCTCACTTTCCTCCCTTCCCACCTTCCAGCCTGGTAATTTTACCTTTTCATCAGGTTATTGCAAGAGCTCCCTGACTCCAGTGTTAATATTGCAAGCAGAAGACTCCCTCTTATGTGAGGATAAAGTGAGAACTCCCAGCTCGAATCTCTCTGGCTCCACAGGCTTATTGAACTAAAACTCAAAATTGTTCATCTAGTATCAAAAGCTGTTCCTTGATTGGTGGTGTCAATCCGTTTCTGGTTTCACATCTTTCTGTTTTCCCCCTTCCTGTGTGAGCCAGCCTTTCTTAGTGTCCTCTCTAGCTTCAAGAAGATTCTTCACTTGGTCCCAGTAACACTTCCCCTGATGGAGGAAGGTCATTGGTTAAATAATAAAGAAACTGCTTGGCCCTCATAGTTTAGAAGTGGGTGGAGTAAACAGAACAGAATGCTGGGAGGAAGAGAAAGTGAGCTCAGATGCCATGCTCCCCTCTCCCGGGCAGACTCGATAGCTCTCCTCTCCAGAACAGACGCCATGCAGCTCATCGCCAGGGCAGATGCGATGAAGCTCCAACCCAGGATGGATGTAGGCTAGAATCTTCCCGGTAAGCGCACCTAATGGTGCTATGCATATTATTAGAAATAGGCTAGTCCAGGTGCGAGAGTTAGCCGAGAAGAGGCTAGATATAATGGGCCAAGCAGTGTTTAAAAGAATACAGTTTGTGTGTCATTATTTTGGGGCATAAGCTAGCCAGGCGACCAGGAGCTGGGGTGGCAGGAACACAGCCCGCAGCTCCTACTACATTTCCCCTTCTCACTTCATTCTCCTAAGGTACTCTTGAGTCCTTTTTAATGTCCCTCTCTTCTACTTTTCAACTTATCTGATATTTTGATAGAAATGCCTGCCACAGTCTTGTGGATTATGTTTCTTCCTGTGATTCACCGTATAATGACAATTATTATAGCATTTCCTCACCTCTAATACTCATTAACCTGTTAATTTTTTTAAAATACAAGGACTGTGTCAATTTTGCTCATTTTCTTTTTAGTATAATGCCCAGATCATAGTAGATGCTCAATGAATAGCTTCTGAATCACTAGGAAATTATTATAATATAAACCACCTGGAGGCAAGCACCGTGAGCCACACACATTCATTTTCCATGTTGTGAAACTGAGCAAAGAAATAACTGCAGAGAATATTTATTCGGTTTCCATGCTGGTGTCCACGCAGCCAGCACTAGAAAACAGGACACTTACTTTCAATCTGTCCTGCCCGAGAACAGGAGTGAGAGGGATGGTTGAAATTAATCCAAATGTCTGTCTCCATCAAAGTATCTTACTCGAATCACAAGTGTAAACCTATTACAAGCATCAACTTCCGAAGAAAAATAAAACGAGTGGAAAATGATGGGAAGACCCCAGTAATAAGATCCGAGATGGGCTGTTAAGTATAAAAGATGAATGATAACATCTTTTATATTTTCCTAATTCCATACAACCCTTATTACTATTCTTTTAGAATTATTATTTTCTTTTATGTGTGCAGGTGTTTTGCCTCCATACATGAAAGTATACCAGGTGTGTGCCTAGTTCCCTGAGAGATCAGAAGAGGACTTCAAACCTTCTGGAACTGGACTTACATATGGCTGTGAGCCACCGTGTAGCTGGGAATCAACCTGAGGTCCTCTGGAAGAGCAGCCAGTGTTCTTAACCTCCAGTCCATCTCCCCAGCCCTTGCTTTACCATTCTTATGTGTTCTTGGAATTCTTAGAATTTAGACATCTGCTCAAGAGAGGGTCTATACCTTTGCTCGTAAGAAAATATTAAGATAGAATTCTGCCGTGTCTATGCTTCAAGATTAAACTGCTTCAGAGAGAGGAGGAATTTTAAATGGTTCAGATTTTCTTATCTTGAGGTTTCATGCTCTTTCTCCATCTAAGAGATGCCTGACAATCAGGACCTCATAGCTCCGCACCATCACGGCTAAAGCTGTGGCTTCTGTTCATTCTTCTGTGGGAGGACATTTCAGGCCCGCAGCCATGCCCGCTGAGACATAAGAGTGAATTAAAAATGGATTTAGAGAGTACCCGGTAATGATAAAGTGCAGTCCCGAGAGGAATAAATCCACTGTCTAGACTCCTGTTAGGCTGCCAGGCAAGGGACTGAGGATGGGCTAAAATTCACCTATTACTTGCAAACAAATAAACATGGCATCTTGCTATTCTTGTTAAACTACAAATAATCCATGAGTGGAATCAAAAAGAAAAAAAGAGATAAAACTTTCTTTTAAGTGCTTTAAGTTCTAAAGTACAGAATTAGAATGTAGCAGGAGCTGCGGGCAGGCCTGCTTTTTGTCCTGCTCAGCTCCCACATGGTTAGCTTTATCCCTGAAATAACAACACACAAATTGTATTCTTTTAAACACTGCTTGGCCCATTAACTCTAGCCTCTTACTGGCTAACTCTCACATCTTGATTAACCCATTTCTAATAATCTGTGTAGCACCACGATGTGGTGGCTTACCGGGAAAGAATCAGCATGTCTGACCTGACGGCTGGCTCCATCACGTCTGGCTCCCTGCCTTCTTCCTCCCAGAATTCTGTTCTGTTTACTCCGCCTACCTAATTTTCTGTCCTATCAAAGGGCCAAGGCAGTTTCTTTATTAACCAATGAAAGTAACACATAGACAGATGACCCTCCTCCATCATTAGAATAATTTCATGTAGTGTTCTGTAGGAAGGATAGGGAGATGGTTGAGTTGGCCAAGCACCCACCATGTTTCCTAGGGGTTCTTTTGCTGAGATAAAACACCATGACTAAAAACAAGTTGTCAGAGGGGTGGCTATTTAGCTTATACTTCCATATTGTAGACCATTGTTGAAGGAAGCTAAGACAGGAACTCAAATGGGGCAGGAGCCTAGAGGCCCAGAACTGATGCAGAGACCAAGGACTTGCTTCTCATGGCTTGCTCAGCCTGCTTTCTTATAAGATCCAGGACCACCATCCCAGGAATGACCCTACCCACAATGGTCCTCCCCATCAATGGTTAAATAAAAAAAGAAAGAAAAGAAAGAATATGCCCTACAGTTGGATATTACAGAGGTAATCTCTCAATTGATGTTCCCTCCTTTTGACCCTAGCTTTTGTCAAGTTTACATAAAACTAGCCAGGATACCGTGTGAGGCTGAAGATCTGAGCTTGAGGCCCAGGACTCACATAGTAAACACCAAGCATGGTGAACCCCCCACTGGAATCCTAGCACTATGACTGGGGGAGTGATATATCGGGGGATAGGCAAGTCCTTAAAGATTTCTGACCTACAAGTGCAATGTACTTGAAGAGTAAGTTGAAGGCCAGTGAGAGACCCTGCCTCAAGTAAACAAGGAGCATGAAGGAATAACACC
This sequence comes from Chionomys nivalis, assembly GCF_950005125.1. NCBI lineage: Eukaryota > Metazoa > Chordata > Mammalia > Rodentia > Cricetidae > Chionomys > Chionomys nivalis. The sequence goes on along the minus strand of NC_080090.1, from coordinate 52,272,217 downwards.
AGTAGTCATTCTCTGACCTTGACCTGAACATGCCCACATGTTTACTAGACCACATACATGTTTAGACACATACATGTACACCTCTGTACATACACACAACTCTCTACTAACTTAATTATAACCCAATGATATGAATCTATGTTAAAAGAATGCCTGGAAGGGGGTGTGGGTTGATTTCATCTAATCCAAGGAGGATCTGTTCTTGACCCTCCTTTGCTTCATCTGATATCATCTTGTATATGCTCTGTATTTTTAAGAAAGTTCTCACTGAGCAAGAATCAGTGGGGCCTGAGAGAGCAGTCAGATGCAGCCTGCCTTTGCCCTGATACTGCTTCTGTGAGGTAGTCACAGGACTCAGACTAGCATAACCAGGCCATAAATGCTACTTTGAAAGCCATACCCCATGCACCCACAAAGTCTCTCTGGACTATGGAACCAGAAGCTATCTAGTGGAGGAAATCCCATAGTTGTCCTTGTTAGCATCCATTGAGGAACTGTGAAAACACAAAGAAACCTCGCTGATCCGACCCATGACATCTAGATTTCTGGCAGACACAGTTTTCCTTTTTCCAGACTCATTTAACCTGAATTTCCTTCTTAAACAATGTTTATTGCTTATCTGAAACAGACAAACTTATCATGCATGTTCATCATAAACAACATGCCATTTCAAAGTTCTTGACTTCTCTATAGTCAGTCAGTTCTTGCTTTCTGTATGTGTGGACTCTGGATATACATATTCAACAAATTCTTCTGGAAAATACCAAGGAAAATGTGCCTGTCCACAAAGTGTACAGATCATTGTTCTTGCTATTCTTTTACAATGCAATACAACAAGGATTTATTTGCATAGTATTTCTATTGTGTTTGATACTATGAGAATGATTTGGGGCAGGGGAGATGACTTTACTCTGTGGGTAAAGGTGCTTGCTGCACAGGTGTGAAGACCTAAGCTGGAATCCTCAGAACCCACATAAAGGCAGGACATAAAAACAGGACACATAGTGAGAGCACCTGGAGCCCCATCATTTCATCCAGTAGATGGACGGGAACATAGGAGGCTTCTTGGAATCTCATGGGCCTGTCTGATTGGTGTGTGCCACAGGAAAATGACAGAGACCCCCCCTCAAGGCAGAATGTGAAGAACACTTTACACTGTCCTTTGATCTCAGCCAATATGTTTTAGCTCATGTGTGCCCTTATTTACATACATTAATGTACATGCATGCACGTACATGCAGGCGCATTTACACAAACATGACAGAGAGAGACAGAGAGAATATGATTTAAAGAATAAGGGAAGTTGTTTGCAACTCTTTATGATACACTAGAACTCATAAAGCATGGAAACATCCAAGAATTTGAGGGTCCGTGGAGGCATAGAAGTTCTTAGAACCATTCCCTTACAAATACTGAAGGGAGATACCTGAATTTGAATTGTTACCTTTTTCCCCATCTTCTCAATGGCACAGGTCCTAGGGGTTGTACTTATTATTATTTTTACATTATGTGATCTGCAGAAAGCTCCCTAAATCCTTTCCTTCTCTGCAAACCAAAGTTATTCATCCTTACCACATAAGAATGCCGTCAAGAGGAAGTGCCAAGAAGTCTGGTGATGCAAATCACACCCATGGACTTTCTAATAGGTCTTGGTAAGAAGATGTGCTTAGGACCAGCTAAGTCCTCAGTTCTCCTTGCTGCTTCTCAGCAGACAGCTACACGCACCCCTTATTGCGTATACTAGGAAAGCAAGCACACAAAACACAAGGAGGAAAAGCTTTGAAGGGAAGAATGCACATGTGTTTTAAAGTGTGGTCATGATTGTGAGGCAAAGTGATTTGATGTTGAATCAGACTGTGTGTGATCTTGGAAGCAATGAGGTTTTTTTCGTCTCTTACATCGGTCAAAGTTTTTAAGCCTTCTCAGGAAATAGGCTCCTCATTTTGCCTTGTAGTGAATGTTAAAAAGCAATGTTCATCCCTGGAGTAAAGCTATCCTCCTCAACTTCTCCTTAGATATCTGATTATCAGATTTAAAAAGAATTCGTGAGAATGGGGCACAGACTACACGTCACACTGAACATGGATCATTTCGGGTCATACCAGTCTCAGCATCTTTGCACGTGAGAAAAGCAAAAGTTTATGGGTGGCAAAGTTTGGGACTTCCAGTGTAGTCTTTCCTTAGCTGTGACTAAAATACAAACAAGAACTTAAGGGGAGAAAGGTTCACCTTGGCTTCTGGTTTTGGAGAATTTAATTCACAACTGTTTGGATAGAAAAATATGGCAGTGGAAACCTACGGCAGCAGAATGCTGTTCGCATGGCTGACTGAGAAGAGAAGCGAGGAACGAGGCTGCTTATTTGTCTGGCTTCCGCCTTTCCCCTGTCACGTCCCAGCCAGAAACCCAAACCCTGGGATGGCACCACTTACCATTCAGGGCGAGGTGCTTTCTCCACAGCCAGTCCTTCCTGGAAGTAAATTCACAAACATTCCCAAAGCTGTGTCTCCTAGGTGACTCTCAGTTGAAGCCACCTGTTGATGAAGGTTAATGGATGCTCACTGCTACCCAGGTGGGAAACTTGGATTTGAAGATTTCTTTTCATGTTTCTAGAGCCAGAATGTTTCAGTGTTATGCTACACAGACTGGTTTTTCCAGAGCAAGAAACAGATTAGCAGACAATTTGTCTTTGTGCAATTTGGGGCAAATCATGTTTTTAAACTCATTTCTTCCAGGGTCAACTACGTATGGATGAAGGGAAAAAGAGAAGGGAGTGGAGTGAGGAGTGTGAACGAGGTAGGAGAAAGATCCCAAAGAAGGAATTTGCTAGAGAGACTACAATGCCAACCCTTGCCACAAGGGCTGTTGGGAAGATGGAGGGCCTCAATAGTATCATATGCTTTGTGGTCCAGAGAAGAAGCCTTGCAAGTAACAGGGCCTACGTGCTCTTTAAAAGTTGATTGTTTATTTAACTAGAACAACTTGACCTTTATAGCTAGTGCCCCATCCCTGTAATAAGCAAGGCCCTGGAGATCACAGAGCACTGCCAACATGTGGAGCTGCCCTGAATTTGCGTGGTGTGGGCGGGGAGGGGGGAGATGGTTAAAAGTCCCCAGCAAAAACCATCTTGGTCCCAGACGGCCTCATCCAAGCAAGCTTGTGAAGAGCACGCACGGGATAAGCAAAAGGCTGGGTGCCATGGCATTTGTTTTCCATTGAATAGGTTTAGGGCTTCTGACATGAAATGATTAATCACCGCGTCGCAGACGCTGACGAACACAGGAAGGAGTCAGTGCAAAATGGATGGTGCAAGCAGCCTATGCCAAACAGCTGCTGGGCAGCCCCACCCTTCCGTCCTCTCTGAAGCCCCTCCAGTCCTCGCTTCTTGCCACTCTCCTTTGAAGTCTCTTTTTCTCGCCCTTATATCTTCGAATCCTATCTTTCCCCTCTCTTCCCACATTCACGATCATCCTCTTTTTCCCTCAAGCATTCTTTACCCGTGTTCTCTTCCTCTCTCCCTTTGCCATCTCCTGTCTTACGGCAGTTTGGCACAAGGCAGATGGAGGAGGGCAGTGGCAGTTTGGATGCCCAAGGTACACAGGAGGCAGCATGGGCAAACCTTGGCTATGTTGAAGCTTCCCTCACTCAACACATCCTTCTCTACAAAGGCAACGATGCAGAAAGTAGCCTTCAATGACAATTCTACAAAACCTCTTGAGCATTTTTATGTGGAGATATGTGTAGGGCTGTCTGAAGGTCTGCGTTCTCTGAGCAATCCCCGTTTTATGGGACCGCAACTGGAGACAGACTTCTTCCACCACCCTTGCTCTGTTTCCTGCTTCTACTTGTAACCTTAGCAGACCTTTCCCCTTCTGCTTATTTGGATCATAGGAAACTGTTTGCTGCAGCTTCCCTTTGAAAACGGTGCATTTCTGGTTCTTTGAAGAGCTACAGCTAAAACTCAGGGGTCTGATTTTCCTCCATGATTCCTGGCTTCACAGTGCCTGACAGGGACATCCCTAATCAGTAGTCCCCAGGCACTGGAGTCACTTCAGAGCTATACGGAAATGGTGACTGTTAATTCTCACTAGAGTTTCTGATTCGGCAACCTGAACATGGCGTCTAGCAAGTTTCCAGGTGCTTCTGATAGTGTGAGTCTGGAAATAGATTGAAGAACTATTGCTTAAATTACTTCTTGGGGGCTCATAACCCACAGCTCTTTTTTCATGTATAAGTGCGGCTCACATCTATGGTCAGTCATGATGGTTTAGGAAATTTTAGAATTAGTCTTAGCAGAAATGTTCCTAGCAAAACTGACCAAATATCACAAAAAGTATATAATACAGCCAAGAAAGTTATCTAAGACAATGCCCTGATATAGCAACGTTCCAGAGAAACCCCACACGTCTCTTGGTTAGACTCATTTCCCTGTCTGGTATGTAAGGAGTAGCCCCTATCTAGCCTTGTCTTGGGGTTTTAAGTTTTGCTCCATCATGTCAAAGATGGGGTGCATAAAATATTATAACTAGTCTGTCTTCTTGAAGGTGTGCTTTGTCTGAGAAAGAAAACATTGTGAAAACACAGAATGAAGTGTCCAAGCTAAGTAAATCAGCAAGCTTGAAAGACTTCTACCTGCCCAAATGGCAGTTTGACTGCCCCTCATTAGACTGTCCTCTGAGAAGTCTGAAATGAAGGAGTCATTGTAATTGAAACTGAGTGTTATTAATTATGCGACTTTGGGCCGTTCAGATTTGATTTCACTATTGCATTATGAAAACAGGTATGCTCACAATAGTTGTAGGGTCTGGGGAGATGGCTGTGAGGTTAAGAACACTTGTTACTCTTGCAGAGAAGCTGGGTCTGTTTCCCACCACCTATATGACAGTTGACAACCATATGTAACTCTGTTCCTTCTGTTCCAGGGTATCTGATGCCCTCTTCTGACTTCTGTATGCACATGCATGAATGGGGTACATATATATGTATGTATGTATGTATGTATGTATATGTAGGTGAAATATTCATTTGCATAAAATTAATATTTAAAAATATTGTACAGACGAGGCCAATCAGAATGAATAACTAATTTATAAACATTTGAATGAAGTTATAAGTTGGAGATTGGCTCTTCTACTGCTATTATTATTACATTATTACTATTATACTTCATCATACCCAGATGCACATCTGCATGTCCATGATAATAACTGCAGAAGTTCTAGATGATCAGAATGACAATAGAGTGAAATTGAACAATGTTCTCCCTGGGACATAGATTTCATAAATGCCACTAGATTCTTAGAATAAGGTTCCAAATGACTGCCTTTCCAAACACGGGTCCAGCAGGCGAAATAAAGGACAATAAAGGGACTGTATTGCAAATTCACATCAACAATTCTGTGTGGTGCTGACCCCTCCAATTCTGTGGGAAGTTGGCCCAGCAGTCTTCAACAAGGAGACCCCAACTATCTCAATACATCTGATAATCTTCCTCAAGCTTAAGCTGGGCAAGGAGAAGGAAGGACATTTGCCTCTGATGAGGACAGCCAGCTTTGAATTCCGTGGCTAGATGATTGCTGTAATGCATTTGGTCCCAGAAAGCTGAGTAGTCACGTTTAGCTAGTGGAAGGAAGCCTGAAAAGCTTTGGAAATATCAAAGCTTAACATTTTCCCCAGTAACATTAATTCACTTACCCTACCCATATTTTTTTTAAAAAAATTGCTCACGAAGCTGTTCAAATAGCTTTATGTAGAATATAAGAAATGTAGTCGCTTGTTTGTGACTACAAGTGTCTCTAAAACTTTGTATCTCCTGAGGATTGGTTGTTAATTTTTTTCCTGTCAATTGTACCTGAGTGCCTTATTAACATAGTTTTGCACATAATTTCCCTTGTGCCTTCGTTGTTGTGACCTTTCTTAAAGAACATACTATTGGAGCAAAGTAACTGCCAGTATTTAATATTGCATTTACATAGTCTACATAGACAGCAAGGCTAGGGCAGTCATAGGTACATTTCACTTATTGCCACTGATTTACAACCTGGACAGGAAGAAGGCTTAGAGCAATATCCATTTCTCCTCACACTTACTGTCGAGCACCCGCTGAGACCTTTCTTCTCACGACATCCTCACATACCCAGCTCCTTTTTCAGGTGAAGTCCTCTGACCAGATGCTGCTGTGGCCCCTTCTGCCTTCCTCATGAGTGCCTATCCTTACTAAAAGCAATATTTTTCTCCATTGCCACATGAGCCTGGTGGGCTCATCTAAGAGTGGGTGGCACCCAGCACTGCACAGTTTCTCAGAACCTAGGAATATCACCCACACGCTCTTAGTACGAATTTCTTCATTCATATAGTCGAATGTCAGTTGAAACTGACACATAAATACATGAACATTTCTATAACATAGTTTGACTGTCTTTACCATTCTCCCTATTTTCTCCACACACAAACAAATTCCTCGCAGTGAATCTGTAGATGAGAAGACTGTTGTTCATGGTGCATTCTGGGTAAAAGAATCTTTGTTATGTATCTAGTCCATAGCCTTCCCATATGTTCCAATCATGCCTAACAGTGAATTTTAATAATTCACATTAAAAGTCAAAATTAAATGTAAACATCTTTGTACAAACCATGACATAAAGTTACTATTATTATGAAGGATCTGAATTTGGCAAGTAGAGCTTGAAATTGTCATCCTTTGTCACAGGTACCAAAGGCATCTTTAAAATACTCAGTCAAGTCCTCAAATGCACAGTAAGGTATCTTGGATCCTGGGAAGAGTTCCTGGTGACAGCAAGAGAGACTGTTCAGAATAAGGTTACCTCACACGAAGACCTTTCCTTCAAGGGAAAGACTGTTAGATGCTTGCCTGTCCTCTGTCAGGATAGCTTTACATATTAGACTTAAGAAAGATGAGCCAATTGCTTGAGTGAAATTTGGAAGGATATATAGTCTGGATATATAAGGACAAAGCTCACTCTGTTAGTAACATATGAGGGTTCACCTTCTATTAGCAACTTAAAGGTCTCCCTTTGCTTCTTCCCATATAAACTAGAAGTAAAGGAAAAAACACTTAGTTAAATCTTCAAAAAAATAGTTTGAATTTTGAAGAAAGCATAGGTTTAGGCTTTTCATCCCAGTTCCCTGCCAATAAAGACAGAAACACATGGTTTTTTGCAGAGGCAACATTTCTTTGCAGTGTATACTCTAGGAAATGTGGCAGAGACCACAGATGCTGAATTAACTCTTTTTTTCTTAAAAAAATGTAAACAAATATCTTTATCCCAGAAGGGAATCAACGATGACAGACTAAAGCAATAACTGTGCCGAAGGGCTTATTTGGCTTGTTTACAAAGTATGGATGAAAGGTTACTTAGAAGAGCATGGATAACCCCCAAACAGCTTGATCAACTCAAAATCCCATGATGAAAGATAACTTCCTGTAAGTTGCATCACAGAACGCCATTGTCACTTAGCCTTCTTCTCTCTATACACTCAGTGTCTCCCCAGGTCACACACAGCTAGGAGAGGGCAAAGGTGAATAAATTTTATATGAGAGTTACTTGTCTCATTGCTACGTCAGAATACCAAATAAAGCATCTTAGGGAAGGAAGGAAGGGATGGAGGGAAGAAGGGAGAAAGAAAGGATTTATTTTGGCCCACAGTTCAGAGGCACATCCATCGGGACATTTAATAGCACAGAACTGACATGACTAGTCCCACTGCATCCACAATCAGGAAGCGGAGGAAGATGAAGGCTGGCACTCAGTTTACTTTATCCTTTCTTATTCATTCTGAGATCCCATTTCATTCTAAGACCCACCCACAGTTAAAGCCAGAGCTTACTGACCTCAGTTAACCTAATCTAGACAATACTTCGCATGCCTGCAAAAGTCGGCAATACTAAATGTCACAGACTAGAATTCCTTGTGAAAGTCCTGTGACTCTCCTTTCCCTATTTTTAGCATGGGCTCTCAATAGCTCCATCACAGTCATCATAGACATGGCTATCACTGTCTTATTCTGCTTAATCAACTGCCACAGCTACAGGGTCAAGGCGATCTACTTCGAAATCGCTAGGGGAATATCATTCACTGTCTGGAGGCAAGAAGCCATACTATGAAATCATCAAAAATCTTTCATTCCACTTCTTTTTTTTCTTGGTCTCAAAATGTTGCAAGGCTTTTATTTTTAATTTTAGTTATCTCTGGCATATGGTACAGTTTGAAAATGAGGCACTCACATATATTTCAATTAGATGTGTTTGCCTGTGTACGGAGTTACTTTTGCGGCATGGGACATATTGACACATTTGTTTGCATGGACATGAATTCAATATTTATCATGGCCTTTTCCTAAAAATAAAGCTCATTGATTTATTCATAACCTAAATGGACAAATATGTACATAAAACCTGTTGTAAGCCTGATGGTGCCCTGCCTCCTCCCTTCCCATAAGACCCTAAGGCCCACTGATAAGAGGCAACTTTCAGTGTCTTTAGTCCTCCTTCTGAAACCAGTTTCAATGCTGAAGCACCGCATGCATACACTATTTATTAGCCCTTCAGTTTTACCATTATTTCTGACTTCCAAGTACATGAAAATGGAAATGAGTTCATCCTCTTATGCACGGCCATTTCTATTCACATCTGCCAGTATCCCTCTTTCCCAGAGGAGTCCTTTCACAGTTATATAGTGAACTCTGTTTGTTTGGTCATTATGTAACTATTGCTTACTAGAGTATGAGTTGTAGCTACAATTCGTTCTGCAATGATTTTTCCCAAATTAGCAATCACTATATTGTTTTTGCAGCTGTGACCCTCAGAATAGCTAAAGTTGGAAGTGACCTACCTGTCTCTGGTATATTAGACATCATTTGCTTGTTTGGAGGACTGACTATCTGGTTTGGTTTTGGCTGACTGTCTTTCTGGGCTCTCACAGAAGATCATCTCTATACAACTGTCACACCAACATGACTCAGGAAATTGTTCACATTCCGAGTCCAGTCCCTATTCCTCTGATTCTTTTATGGTTGCCTTCTTAAGTAGGAGCTGTGTATACTTTAATCCTGATAGACTAAATTGCCAGAGATCTCTGATTGTCTTTATTTCCACCCAATGCTAGTTCAGTGAGAAGACTTCTGGATGGAAGTAGAAAATTATACCTCCTTTGTCTTCTAGCATCCTACAGTATTTCTGTGGCAGGAGCTTCCACTCTGACTCCATCCCTTGACACAAAATCTGTGTGTTCTCCCTGAAGTGTCTCTGGTCATTCCTGGCAAGCCTGCGTCACCATATTGGACCCTGGTGGGACTTGCTGTTGTTGTTTGTATTATTTGTTCTTATGCTAAGACTCATTTCCCAGCATTTGGGGCAACACCATGTCTTAACACTTTGTTAATGACCTTCTTTCTGATTCTTTTTGCTTGTCTCTAAATGTTGATTCTCAACTTTTATGACTTCCTTTTACAAAGTTTGTTATTCCTGCCTTTTTTTCTCCTTTTCTAAAAAATATTTGTGGTCTAGAAAGAGGATTCGGTGGTTAAGCACACTGGCTGATGACCCAGGTGACCTGAATTCAGTTCCCAGCATTCATAATGGGTGGTTCAAATCTCCTGTAACTCCAGCTCCAGGAGATATTTGCCCCCTTGTGGTCACTGCAGGTACCTGCAATGAAGGTGTGCTCATGCACACGCAAAAATAAAAAGAATAATTCATGGGGATTTCTGCTTTGCAAATTACTATGCACATAAGTTTGTCCTGGCTTATTCATGCAGTCAATATCTGTTTGGATATTGATTATAGAATTTTTGGTCTTTTCTCTACAATTTTCTGTTTCTCTCAAACTTTTCTTTCTTTCCTTTCTCTTCCTCCCTTTCTCCCTTGACCTTTGTAGATACCTATATATACATGCACAATAAATGTAATTCAGTTTTTTAATTTGTAAAAGAAGACTGAGAGAGGAGATTGAGTTGTTAAAACCTTCTTGACATGAACTTGACTGGAAAAAAAAAGATGTCTTTTGTAAGCCAGTCACTGCTTTATCCAACGTGAGGTAACAGCTGTTTAATTCTTTGATAGTTTCTCATTTGACTCACAAGGGATAAAGTGAAGCAATCCTGGTAAGACTGTTAAAAATAACCAAATGTAATCAACTTCCATAGGCAAGCTGAGGCTTCAACCATGTACATATTTTAATCGCTGCTCTTTCCTATGCTTCAGTGATGGATGCTGCCGGCAGGAGAAAAGACAAACAAACAAAGCCCCAAAATCTTCATCAGTTCATAGGATGCTGCGGAGGCATCAAGATCACTTAGAGTCCAAATCTAGCAATTCATTAAGTGGAACTGTCTTCATGGCATTAAACAGAGAGAACTCTGACAGACTACAACAATATAGGTGAACAGAACGGGCACTTCTTACCCCTAACAGTTGGCCTGAGACTGAGACCTGTCACTCCTGCTACTGGTAAGGAATCGGGTAATAAGGGGGAGAGAGAGAGAGAGAGAGAGAGAGAGAGAGAGAGAGAGAGAGAGAGAGAGAGAGAGAGAGAGACTGGGTAATGTTGGAATCGAAGCCTTTTGTGCCAGTGTCAGAATGTGTAGAAACTGGCTCTGAAGCAATGTTTCCAGCTAAGACATTGTTGTGGAGCATGCTAAGCAATTGCATACCAGCACTGAGAAGCATTGCATTGTGGGCTGTCAGTAGATGGTGTACCAGTAGGTATGCCTTAAGAAGAAAGCCATACTGTCTTAGGTATCTGAAATGCTCACAAGACAGTCCTCTAGTTTACCTCCCTGTAGTTATGCAATGAGCTGACAGAGATTGAGGTACTTTGGTTGTTTCCTTTACAGTTGAAGAATGGTAGTTTTGGCTTCCCTAGCATAGTTCAGCTCCTTGGGGCCAGGGCAGGCTCTTCTTTCCTAGTCTGAGGTGTAACCACATGCTTTGCTTGTCATGTTGACCATCACAGCTTCTCCTGCCTAGGCCACTAACACACGGGCGCCATTTTACAGGATGTGGAGGTGTCTCAGGCAGGAGTGTTTTAAGTCAAAGGCGTTTCAGCACCAGAGGAGACTTACCGGGTACTTTTGCAGAGCAAGCCCTGGTAGCTGAGAAGGAGACATTTCTTAAAGTGTGTTTAAGCAAGCACTGTGCTCTGTAAGATAGACAAAGCAAATGAAAATAAGCCCAGAAATAAGCAACAATCATGGTCTGGACACTCCTGTTGATGAGCCGGTACAGACAGATATCAAAGTATCCAGAGAGGACACAGTTAAACGTTTCTGTGGAATGTTCCAGAAGTGACATTGTCACTTGTCATTTGACTTTTGGGCCTAAAGCCTTTGTCATACTAAAACCTGAAAAGACTGCTAGATTTAGAATCACCAAGAAGATGCCTCATTGGGCTCGGCTGTGAGGATGTTTCCAGAGAGGTTTAACTAAGGACGTGAGACCCACTTAGGTCCAGGGTATTAAAATGATGAAACGGAGGAGAGCAGGAGTATGGGCTCACCTCTCTCTGCTCCGAGCACCGTGCCTTCGCCAGCGTGGCACAGACTGCTACCGTGAGGCAGAACCAACCCTCTGTGCTTTGGTATTCCAGGCATTTTGTCACGACGAGGAGGAAGGTAACTGAGACATCTTCTCGAAAGGTCACTGAATGCCTTCACTTTTCGTGATTTTAATTCTCACAAGATAAATAAAGGTCTCATGGATGTGGGTGGGGATTGGAGAGGGCAGGAGAACAAGCAGTGGAGCACACGGCACCCCCTGTTCACGCATTAGATGGGGCAACCTTCGCTACTCAATATGCTCTTGACCTTGTGGGACAAAGTGTCAAAGCAAATTTCTCATTTGCTGGCCTCTCCCTGGGCCTTCTGTGACATACTGTCGCTCAGACAAGTACTGCTCTTAATGGGTTTATGGGAAAGGCTTGGCCTGCCTTTCCATCTGCACCTTCTGCTAGCTCCCTGCGCAAAGCACTAGCTTGCCATACGACATTCCCTTGAATTATTTAGATTGGTAAATCTTTCTGCATCTCACATCTTTAGTCCATCTGTTAGCCGGAGCTTCGCCTTTCTAGGAGGTGCCCTTTATGCATGCTGGCATCTGTCAGCAGTACACTTCCCTCTTTTATTCATGATCTTCGATGGGAGAGGGTACAAGCTGCAGAAACACTGCATGCCTGGTATGCATTTCATTTTAATGGAAGATTACATGACTGAGGCGTCGGTTTATCACCTTGCTCCACACGCTTCTATTCATCACACGGCAGCTCCTCACCCAGCCCTGAGAGGGGGTGCTGGCCTCCTGCAGCCTCTCGGACCCTGCTTTACATCAGGAGGTTGGCTTAATGGAGACAATGATACTGCTCCTTTGGAGGAAAAGAAAAAGTCATGGGAAAAGAAAAAAAAAATAGGTGAGAATCAAGGCCAAGGGTGAGGGAAAGGGTCCTGCCTATAGGCAGATAACCAGAAGCAGACACAGAATCTTTTCTAAAAGCAGGGTAGCTGGGCCTGTTCATCTAGTTTTTCTTCCAAATGCGGTAAAAAAGCCCTTATAATCATCACTCTTGCAATTTAAAATACACCCCGGTACCAAAATGTTAACAGTTTCGTGCTTATCTATAAATAATCAACAACATGCAGCCTACCTAAAGAAGGAAGCTGTATGTTCTAGTTGCCTAAACATTCACAGTTTATGCCTATGTTGGATCAATCAAGAGCTGACAATTATTTTATCGCTGTCTTCCACTCACAATAAAAGAAATGTGCTCGTGTGGACAACTTATGGCCACCTTAAATCTAAATCACATGGGCATCTTCTCTGGCTACTTATGTGGACATTCCTCATGCGATCCTAATGTTGGCACTTGTGTTGACTTCTCCTTGGTACAGGTCTTTCTACTCTGCTATGAAAATAACAAGTTCCTACCCGGGGAGGAAGGTATCAGTGCTGATATTTGTAAGACTCCTCTCTCTCTCTCTCTCTCTCTCTCTCTCTCTCTCTCTCTCTCTCTCTCTCTCTCTCTCTCTCCCCCCCGCCTCGTGTGTGTGTGTGTGCATGCTCTGCGTGTGCATGTCTACACACACATGTGCACACATATGTGCACATTAGCACACAAATATGGCGGTCAGACATCAAAGTCAGGTGTCTTCCTGGATAGTTCTCCATCTTACTTTCTTGGGACTGAGTTTTCTGACTTTCTAGTTCACTAACTCACCTACATTGGCTGGCTTTGAACTCCAGGGATCCTCCCATCACTGCTTCTCCTCTGTGGGATTTACAAGGGTGTACCCCCAAGTCTGGCCCTTTACATGGGTACTAGGGAATGAAACTTGGGTCCTCTTGCTTGCACGGCAAACACTTTACCCACTGAGCCATCTCCTTGGCCCCTGGAAAATACTTTCTCTTTCTATGATGGGTTTCTATGATATTGCATTGATTCATTCATCTAAATGTTTAATAAATATTTACTATCCATCATGCACTTCCCTTGATAGAGATTAAATGTGAACAAGTCAAGCTTCTTTTCTGTTTGAGGGCCTGCATTCACTCAAAACGATTTGGGTAATAGTTTGATCGAGAGGCAGCTATGGCTGCGGTTTATTGTACACATTCTCATTGGTGAAGAATGGATGGTGTGTTCTAGGCTGGAAAAAACACAATTTCTTCTCTGAAGTGGAAGTAAATTAGCAAAGAAGGACTTGGAATAGATGTAAGAGACAATGAAGCAGCACCAGTTATGAGAGCTGCAGACACATGGGTTCTTATGAATGGACCATGTTCCTCCCCTTCACAGCGCTGATGCCTTATAAAAAATAATAGAGGCTAAGGTCCTGACATTTAATATAGGGATCTAAGCAAAACTTTTCAGGGGGAGATAATGACATATATGGGCCAATCTTGCGAGAACACAAAAGAAAAACCCTTACATGTGTTATTGGAAGGCAGCTGGGAGAAGACAGTTTGAAAATAGTCCCTGAAGGGACTTTGCAATGGCTTAGTGGGCAAAGGGGCTTGCTGCATAAGACTGACAATCTGAGTTCAATTCCCAGAGCCCACTTAAGGGTGAAAAGGGAGAACCAACTCCATACTGCTGTCCCATAATCTCCAATGAATTGTGATGCACATGTTTACACACACGTACACACTGACAGATATAACTTTAAGATCTCAACTTCAAATCTTTATGGGGACAATCAAGTGGACTCAACATGAAGACATTTAGAACTAGAATTCATTGAACATTTTTAAATGTTCAATTTAATCTTCAAAATATATTAAATTTCCTTACGGTATTTTTAATTCTCTCTGTGTCTCTATCTACACCCTCTTTCTCTCTCTCCCTGTCCCCCCCCCCACACACACACACAATCCCAAACCTTCTTTATTCTTACTGTAATGTAGTGTTCTATCACTGAACTGTATCCCAAGTATTTATTTTATTTATTTGTTTGTTTGTCTTTACTGTCTTGCTGGCAGCTCCCTCCTCAGTACCTGGGATTACAGCTGTATTCCACCATTTCCAGCTTCTTCATTGTTTTAAGCATTACTCTGTTCAAAGCGTATTAATGTCATCTGCTCTCTTATTTCTCTGAAGGTATTAATAATAACAGGATTATAAAAACCTTCTTCTCTCTGTGGTGTCCTAACTTCCGCTGATCCCTCATCCTCACTTGCTGATTTTTACCCTGCCTTTCACGTGAAATGACTTTATAAAGCATAAATTGACCTTTGGAGGTCCATTTATAAGACTTACTCAAAAGCCAGTTAGGAGCTGCACGTGACTGGGGAGGACTTGCTGGTGGTTTTGAGTTAGCCTATGACTAGAGATGAATAATGGGGCAACCATGAGAGCTCAAGGCATGATCACTAAGTGCCGGCTTCCTAAACCTTTTCAGGACATCAGTTTGCTGAGGGCGGCAGCCTGCTTGGGACGCCTACACTATCAGTATTATTCAGTATAATGAGTGGGAAATCTAGAACATCTTAGGATCAAGGGAGAATGCATCTACTCTGCTACCTGGTAGATCCCAACCTCCTTTCTCTGATATGCCTCAACTTCTTTTGCTGCAGACTCTGTTTCATTTTTCCTAGAGCAAAGACTCTCCTGTCTATCTGGGGTGGAAAGAAAGCTTTCACCTGAGACCATTCCCAAGAGACAGCTGCTGGGCCGCCAGTGTGCCTTCACACAAGCTCTCCCTCCATTTCAAACCCTTAGTGCCACGGCTTTCAGGGGTGGAGTGTCCCCACTTCCCAAGCCTTCGGAGGATTCTAAGTCAGAATGGGATGGTGGCATTGTGGCCTCTGTATTGAAGGCTTGGCTTTGGGTGTCCTGTAAGTGAATTACAAGTAATCCATCCATTTTCTCCTTTTCCAGAATATTGTCACTGTCGTAAAATACCAAGATGTCTTCTCTCTACTTTCAAGTTTATGGATTTAGATCTTATTAAGAATTACTCTACAGAATTATAGTGAAGTTTCAGGAGGGAGCAGAAATGAAAATATGTGGCTCATTTTCTAGCTTTAACTGGAAATCTCTTTTCTTTTCCAGGAAACAGGCTTCTGGCCACTCTTGCAAGCTTAGCTTCCCTGTAAAAGATCCCCACTCTCTTGCTACACTAAATAACTTTTCATGATACAATCCCCTGAATTCTGATTTGTTTCAAATATGAAACATGGTAATAATATAGAACATAAGATCCATGGAAAGAGGGCTATGTCTTAAGTCTCTACCTAGTAGGTTACAATGAAGAAGTGATGTATTAATGTCGTATGGTTCTGGCACTAAAAATGCTACTGACATAGTTAGAGTTTGGTTTCAACTACCCAGAAGACTTGCCAGGAATCACTAAGAGTAAATAAAAGGCCTACTATTATTTGTTGAGCTGGCTGCTTTTTTATTTTCAACTTGACACAAATCTAGAGACATTTGGAAAGAGGGAACCTCGACTGAGAAAATGCACCCAGCACCTTGACTTGTAGGCAAGTCTGTGGTTTATTGTCTTGATTCACTGTTGATGTGAGAGGGCTCAGTTCCCAATGGGCTGTGTCGCCCCTTGGTAGTTGGTCCTGAATTGTATAAGGAAGTAGGTTGAGCAAGCCAATAGGCCTCTACATATGGTCCTTCTGCACCAGTTCCTGCCTCCAAACTCCTGTCCTGCCTGAGTTCCTGCCCTGATCACCCTCAGTGATGGGGAGTGACCGGAGAGATGTAAACTGGGGTAAACCCATTCTCCCACAAGTAGCTCTGCGATTGTGTTTTCTCATAGCAATAGATACCCCAACTAAGGCAGAAATTCATAGCAGGAGTGGGGCCGTGCTGTGGCTAAGCTGTGTTTCATTGGGAGGATTGTGAAGAGACTTTGGAATGTTGTACTAGAAAAGCCATTGGGTGTTTAAAGTTTGGTGAGCTACTGTGAGAATTCTATCAGGGCCATTTCTGTCATAGCTTGAATTAGTAACCACTACAGTGTAACTTTTGCTTTGCTGGGAAAACTTATTCTGCTTATCTGGGGCTGAAGAATCAGCTGGGATTAAGAAGAGATAATTATCACTGAGACCAAATATTCTGGAAAGTCTTTCTTCAGCATCAGTGCACAGCATCTGTGGTCCAGAGGGGCCAGAGCTGTACTTGTGCTGGCACCCGAACTTGATATTATTTAACAGGGCACTGGCTTTAAAGGCATGAAGGACTCATGGAAAGATTGGCATTTGTGGCAGATCTAGGATTCCTGAAACAATGCCAGGAGGTGAAGGTGCAGCCTCCATTGCAGTAGAATTGAGGGAGTCATGAAAAAATTTGAGGCTTGACACTATGTGGCAAGTCAGAGTCCCCATTTAGAACCAAAAGAAGCTGTTGGCAAAGGTACAGCTCAGTTGTAGCAGAAGCACCCAGCATATTAGAGATGCCAGTAGCGTGGAATGACCGCTAGGGATCACAGCAGCTGTTGAGTAGAGGAAGCCCTAGGAGAAAAGCTGATGTACTACATAAACTAAGCTGGAGAATTGGGAAAAGACCTTTGGAAGTTTCCAGAAGACTATGACGACATAATCTCTGATGCTTGACACCTGACACTGAGCTGTTCGTGCTTTTTAATTTTTTTTATTTTGCTTTGATTTGATTATGACTGTGCCGTGGTTGTCCTGTCTTATAATAAGAAAGCATTAAATTGTTTTGATTTAACAAGAACCCATGGTTAAAGAGTGATGGGGGTGGTTCTTGTATTTTATCTGTTGCTTTCATTGGTTAACTAATAAAGAAAACTGCCTTAGCCCATTTATAGGCCAGCCCTTAGGTGGGTGGAGTAAACAGAGAGAATGCTGGGAGAAAGAAGCCGAGTCAGTGGAGTCGCCATGATTCTCCCACTCCAGACAGACGCAGGTTAAGATTCTCCCTGGTAAGCCAGCTCGTGGTACTACACAGAATATTAGAAATGGGTTAGATCAATATGTAAGAGCTAGCCAATAAGAGGCCGGAACTAATGGGCCAGGCAGTGATTAAAAGAATACAGTTTCCGTGTAATTATTTCGGGGCATAAGCTAGCCATGCGGGCGGCCGGGTGCCGGGGACGCAGCCCCGCCGCTCATATTACAACAAAAGAGACTTTAACTTTAAAGAGATTTTGGAGGTTTAGAGAGATTTTTGATGTTTAAAAAGGTTGTACATTTAAAGTCTGAAATTTTAAAGACACAACACTTTGGAAGCTGTATGATACTTACACTGTGATACGAGATCTTAGGCATGAACACCAAAGGAAAGGTTATGGCTTAATAAGTGATCAGTTTTTACGTTAAGTTGACAAAGGTCATTTACCTTTCCTGCTAGTGACACATCATCTACCGATACAAAGTAAGAGTCTTAAATTTCTCCCACTCAATAGATGCTCATCCCACTCAAGCTGGAAGAGCTGTAGGAGAGAAAGCAATGTAGTAATAAGATGCCCTTTCACTCCTATGCCCCGGGGTCATCATCATGGGTTTCCAGCCTGGACAGGCTTCACCTCCAGCGTGTTTATTGTTCTGATACTCCTATCTTGAAACTCCTAATCATTTCAATAGGAAGCTTGATGATTTTATTATGTATGCGTTTCCTCAAATGATATAGAAGGTGTGTCATAGATAGTGTATACACATCTTATAGCAGAGACAGTAGAGTCCCCTTAACCCTAGAATGCCAACTGTAAAAACTGTAATGGCCACAGAGGTGGTCAAAGCTTCATTAAAGGCTTTAAATCACAAGACAATAAAGGATGCTGTGGAGACAGACTCAACAGTTGCAAACGTGCACTGAGGTTTCAGGCAGGCAACCTACATGCGGGAAGGGTCAGGTATAACAGGGCAAGCTGAGCTCAGGCAAGCAGAAAGGTATGCCCTATTTAAATATATTTTCACGTGATTTGTGCACAGTAGACCGTATTCATTCAAAAGACTACTCAAGGGAGTCATTAGTTTTCCACAAGCGCAATGCTGCCTTCAGGAGGCGGTAGCAAACGCATGGGTGTTCCACAAGAGCCCCAGTCTTGTTGGACAGACTGTTTAGAATTGACAGTTTTCTCAGTCAAGCTAGTATGCCAAATCGGCTCATTTCATTTCTTAACATAAGCCTCCAGAAGCTTCTCGAAGACAGGAATGTACATTTTACACTTTAGACACATACTTGGCACCGTGCTTTGTGTTGAATGCTCCTGTTTCCCTTTACTTTGCGCAGCCCCACCCTTGTCACTCATGCTGTGCTTGATATTCTACTGTAATATGATTAGATAATTGTGGTGAAGGCAGCATTCCCTGAGCAGATGGGTTGAACATTTAGGGCAAGCCCTGTAACACAGTAACTGAAGCCCTCAGAGCCAGGCAGAAAGTGAACAGAGCCTCTCTCTGTCTCTCTTCCTCTCTTTCACTGTCTGTCTCCCTCTGTCTCTATGTCTCTGTCTCTTGCTCTCTCTCTTTCTCTCTCTCTCTCTCTCTCTCTCTCTCTCTTTCTCTCTCTCTCTCTGTCTCTGTCTCTCTCTCTCTCTCTCTCTCTCTCTCTCTCTCTCTCTCTCTCTCTCTCTGTGTGTGTGTGTTCACTAAAACCAAGATTCATCAAAATGCTTGGTCAAAGATGACTCAGTCCTAACTCTTATTGCAGAGGACTTCTGAAGAAAAAGCAAACTTAAACAAAAAAAAAAAAACATGTATAATTATAATCTGCATACCTTTTACCTATAATTTCTGAGTCATGTTCAGCTTACACCCTGATTAATCAAGGTATATCAGAATGCAGCATTCCCTTCAAAGTTAAGATTTGTTAATGTTCTCCCCACATATTAAAGTAAGTGTATACATATACATCTATCAGAATTGAATCGTCTTCAGTCATTACTGAACTTTAAAAATAAAACTTGGAAGTCTACAAGGTCTGCCCGACAATACAGCCTTTTGAGTGCTGACCTATGGTCAGTGTGTAAAGGACAGTTTAACTGGAGAAAGACAGCGTCAAGTTCTTTTTCTGACCGTGTGGTGTAGGCTTGTGTGACTCGCTTGACTTCTATGGACCTCTGCTCCTGACTTGTAATGTAGAATCTTAGCAAGTGCTGTATTGGCTTGCTGTGAGACTCAGAAGGAAAGCCCCCCTCTGTCCCTGAGAAGTTTGTTGTGTTCATACTGAGCCGACTAATTGGGAGAAGACGGGGAAACTCTAGATCTAAACTTCAGTGGAGGCTCTTCTCTCATGAGACAACAAAAGCATCTTTGATGAAACATACAGGAAAAGCTACTTTCACATAAATAAATCCTTCAAAATGTATAATTTTCTTTTAAAGGGGTAACTTTTGTGGTGGTGCTGGGGCATATTACTTTGAATAAAGAACAAAGATAAGGAAGAAAATTGGAAATTGGCTTTCACAATCTCCACGCCTGGGGCTTCCCCAAAGGTCAAAGATCTAAGACTTAGAGACACATGCTATCTCAATAGATGAACTACAGAAGTCCTATGAAATTACCTTTATTCTGTCTAAGCTATATTGATGTTGTCATTGGGATCATTTAAAAAAAAAAAAAGGAAAGAAAAAAGATCAAAAAAAGAAAAGGCAAACAAAAAATCCCAAAACAGAACCATCTCATATCAAAAGTATTCCCATGCACTGTCTTTTCCCTAAGCAGTAGTGTCTATAGTGTCTATAAGTTTGCATTTGTTTCATTATCTTTGAAATGTAAGTGAATGCATTACTTTGAATAATGTGCCACCCAGAGAAGACTAGGTTACCTTGAAGCTTCTATAAGGAACTATGCAACAGTTGGTTAAATGGATAAAGATTAGTTGACAACATTCTACACCCAACCTTCAGAGTATTTTCCCCCAAAAGGTGTATGATAAACTGAACCACAACAGTGATTTCTTTCTGAATCCTGTTATGGTCACTTTATGAAACAAAAGGACTCTCTTAAATATGACTATGTTAAGGGTCTCTAAATAAGTATGTGACCTTAGGTAATTTGTTACACAACTCTCCCCCCCCCCCAGATAATAAGGATAACTTGTTTATATAGAGAAGGAGGAGGCTCTGTATCAACTAATGTCAAGGGTGTGAAACAGCAAAAGGAGAAAGGTGAGTCGCCAAGGCATGTAGACGCTTCGAAAAGAAGTAAGACATGTCAACATGTTAGGTAGAGCCCAGGAAAACTGACTTTGAACTCTGACCTTAAGAACCATGCAGTGATATACTGCTTTAAGTCACTAAGCTTGGGTTAATTGAGTCAAAAGCAATAGGGAACTGGTTCATGCAGGATGCATCAAATTTTTCTTCTTTAAGAAGGTGCCTCAGCAGTCAGTTCATACTAACAATGCTGTGTATCTGATGTGTGCATGGCAGTAAAAGAAGCATACAGCTTTGCACCAATTATCTAAAACCTAGACAGTGCTTTGCTATTGATGCTAGCGCTCCCATTTCACTGGAAAGGAAGCTTGAGGTTAGCAAATGCTAGCCCATATTCCCAAGGTCACAAGCTGGTGATACTGTGTGCTTTTCTTATCATGGCTGCTCAGCTGTGAGACTGTAGCCTCCTTGAGGGCTAAGAATATGTTTATATCACCTGTACTCCCTCTTAGCTCCCATCAGAGCCCCTGCGTTCAACTGATTAAAGGGGGGAAAAGTGAAGCCCACCTGAAGCCGTAATGTTAGCCAAGGAGAAAATAATTTTATATGCATAAATTTAATTTACTCCCATCTGTTCAAATTTTTGCTAATTGTGTAGAAGAGGATCCATCTGATTTCCCTTAATAGTCACTTGGATTCTGTTTTCTTCTGTCTTACATCCGTGGCCATAGGAATGCCTCATCTTGGAAACTGAGTTCTCATTTTCCCCCATTATCTTTATTTGTTTACTTTTTAATTTATTTTTAAGTGAGTCAGCCAGTCAAAGAAAGTGCTTTTCTTCAGATCCACCATGCAGAAGCCAAGTGCTTCTGTTATTTCATTAGATGCTGATGGTGCTAGATTTAAAGTTGACACGGGAGCCTAATTAAACATTATGCCAATGCACATATTCTACAAATTAAGACTCAACACATTACAGAGCCCAGTCTGGGAGAAGCTAAAAAGGAAGCTGTCAATGTGCAAAGGACCCTGCTAAGTGCCTTAAATACAAAATTTGAATTTGAAATGCAAATGTATTGAAGACTTCCTTTTTAACTTGAAAGGAAAATTAAGTGGGGTGGAGAGACAGAGTTTCATTTCATTAAAAAACAACAACAACAACAAAAAAATTAATCACTGACTTTTACGCTACTTGCCACAACAGTAGATAACAGTAGCATTGGGAATGGCCAGAGTGACCTGAAGAGAGGGCTCTGTAGCTAACAGTTCTTGTTGTTCTTCCAGAGATACCCAGTTTAGTTCCTAGCACCCATGTGGAAAGGGTCACGGCCACCTGTAACTTTAATTCCAGGGGCTCCAATGCCCTCTTCTGGATTCTGTACCACCCCCAGACACACACACAGAAAGAGAGAGAGAAGAGAGAGAGAGAGAGAGAGAGAGAGAGAGAGAGAGAGAGAGAATAAAAACAGTAAAAACAACTATTTTCAAAAGAAATGCTACAAAAACTAGCTAACAGTTCCCTGCTGGCTCCTCACTAAGGCAGGTGAGGTAAAGCAGCCCTATCAGTGTTGACAAATCAACATGTGTATCTAAAAGTGTTGGGTGGGATTCTATTGTGACTGGCAAAGCCCCTGGCAACCTTCAAATCTGTGCAGCTGCATAGAAGTTCTGTATCTGACACCATCAAATTGCTGTGGGTGGGGTACTGCAGAGAACCAGAAAGGTTGAGAAATCTAAGTTGATGGATGCCTGAGTTGCCAAGGCAGGAGCAGAGCTGGGTTCATATCAGTTGTGACAACGGAGGTTTAAAATGCAGGGCATAGGAAAGAGTGATGGAAGAGGTGGCAGATTAGGAGCCCTTAGAGTCATTCCTATCTTTGTCCAGTTCTTATCATCATCTATTATGCCCCAGCAGGGCAGTCACCAAAGAAAAGTGAGTCTTGATCTCACCTCGCTTCTTACACCCACCTAGAGAACGGAAGATGAATCTTGAGTATGTTTACGTAAGCAACACAAGTTCAAGGTCTGTCTTCTGAGAAGGGAGCAAAGATCTTGATTTTCTTCAAAGTAAGAAGAGCTTCAGTGGAGGACACAAAATGGTCTTCACTCAGGCAGAAATAAAAAAAAAATGTGATTGGGGAAGATTAGGAAAGGAATATCTAAGAAATCTCATAAAGATTCAATATTTGAGACGGACTTAAAATAAAAGTGAAATCAGTGACTGTGAAAACCTGAAAGCGGAATGAGATATGAACTTAAATAGTACTCTGAAAATAATGATCAAATGTCAAGTCATTAGAAGAATCATAGAGAGCAATTTAAAAAGATAAATCATGTTCATTTCACTCAGCCAAAAGAACATAATGTAATCACATTCTTTTCTGAGGTACTTTCGTTATAGCTGAGCCTAAGCCATTTTACATGGTTTCTCGAATAGGCTAAAACAGCACTATTGATGTCTTTCAATTTTTAATTATCTTGGCATTAGGGTTCAGAGATGTGACTAACAGCTAATCTTGAAAATAGGATGTGCTAAGTTTAGAAAACCTTGTGATTGGGTCATTAAAATGGCTTAAAACTTGTGACCTCTCCAAATAGACCCCTGTAAGCTTAAGTCAACATTCTGAGCTAATCATTAGCCAATTTATCTGTTCCCTTTCGATTCAGTTTCCAATATGGATGCAATTATTCAAGTAGATGGAGAATTAAAACACACAGATACACACGCACAGACATATTGTCCTCTGGGCTTCAGGAAATTACATTTTGATGGAGGAAGGCATTTGTGAACATGAAAAACTAGAACAATATTTTTATATGATAAAATACTAGATTGAATCCATTTCAGTGCCCCATCTATGATTGTAGAGACAGAACTCATAGGTAAAAATTAAGGTTGGATTAAAATTCTAAGTTACTAAATGTATAAATATGATCATCTTAAACAGTTAATTCTTTCTTCATGAAATCCAAAGATGAAAAATTATTTGGATTTATCAAATTTGGATTTTTGTGAGACTGGTCAAAGCTTAAATTTCTTTAAAAAAAAAACAAAACAAAGGTTTTATCTTAAAATTATCTTTGATGTATTGAGGTGTTTAATTTTCTTAAAATTATGTGGGGAAAATATAACTTTTAAAAATGTATCCTGTTTTTAAGGGCAGATTAAAAACAATTTAGCAAATAACGTAATTGTAGGAAAACTGATTGATTGCTATTTATTAGATTTTGCTAACTGAAGTAATTAAATAGTGATTGTTTAATAATGTCAAATTATTTTCTTCTGTATTCAATTATTAATTTTATACAAAGAAGAGTTTAATAGTTGACTATTTTCTGGCTAGTGCAATAATTGAATAAATTATTTAACAACATATAATTAATTGTCTTTTATTCAGTGATAAAATGATAACTGATTGAAAAGTAATAGATGAATTTAGTCTTCTTACTCAGAGAGCAGGATTACAGAGAAAAAGATCCATATTAAGCTAAAAAAGGAAATAAATTGCATATTTACCATTATGTGTTAGTAGATTCTGCTAAAATAAATAAAATAAAATAAAATGTGTTAGTAGATTCTGCTAAATAATTTTCAAAAGAACATTGGAATACAATGTTGTTCCTTTAGTGTCTAGGTTCATGCCTCTAATCCTCTGTTGATAGAGCATATTCTAATTTCATGTTGAACTTACATTATGTGTATATACCTAAGTAAATAGAGAGAGAGAGAGAGAGAGAGAGAGGGGAGAGAGAGAGAGAGAGAGAGAGAGAGAGAGAGAGAGAGAGCAAACAGAACAACAGTATGGATTAAGTATTATATATGCCACAAATTCTAATTTCAAAATCATGATTCCCAATGTAATGGTTTAGTCCTTGTGATAGGATAAAGTTTAGATGAGGTCATAAGCATAAAATCTTATTTTCCCCAGTGAGATTGGGGACCAGGGCTCACTTTCTCAGTCTACTATGTAATGGTACAAGATGACCATAAGTCTTAGTTAGCTTTCTATGGCTATGAAACACCTTAACCAAAAGCAACTTTAAGAAAAAAATGGTTTGTTTGACTTATGCTTCCAAATCACTGATGGAAGGCAGGACAGCAACTCAAATAGGGTAGAAATCTTGAAGCGGGAGTTGATGGAGAGGCCACGGAGGGGTGCTGCTTGCTGGTTTGCTTATTCAACATGGCTTGCTCAGCCTGCTTTCCCATAGAATCCAGGACTATCAGCCTGGTGGTATCTCCACCTGCAATGGACCTGGCTCTCTGCCATTGATCATTAACTAAGACAATGCCCTACAAGCTTGTCTCCAGCCTGATCTTCTGAAGGCATTTTCTCAATTGAGATTCCTTCCTTGCAGATGACTATAGCTTGTTGAGTTGACATTAACCTCACCAAAACACCATTTAAAACCTTGATCGAGTGGCTTTCCTAGGGATTGACCTTGGATGTCCTAGATTTTAGAACTATAAAAACTGATTTTGTTTTGTCCTGTAAATTGTCATTTTTATTTTATTAATAGCATGTTAAATAAAGATAGATAGATGGGCAGACAGATAATAATATGTACAGATGGACATGTAGATCGGAAAACAGATGGACCACTCTTCATAGGTTCCCTCAGTGACCGATGGCACAAGACCCTCTCTATCCATGTGTACTATCACATATGTGTTGATTTTGAGAGGATTTTAAAGTGAGGAATAACTCACTTGGGCTCATGGTTTGAGTCCATGACCTCTTGACTCTTTGTTTCTGAGTCTCCAATGAGGCAGAACATTTACAGTATAAGGTGGGGATAGGCAAAAACTGATCTTCTCATGACAGCCAGGAAGCAAAAAGAAATAGCATCTACACTATACTGTGCTCTCTCTTCTTATCCTGTTCTTTCATCTGGGCCTTCATATATGGGATAGTGCCACCTGCTTTGGGGCAGGACTCCCAAGTCCTTAGTTAACCTGAATTAGGAATCCATTCAGAAAGATATCTATAGCGTTTTTCATAAGCTCCCATGAGCTGTCCCATACAACCAATCAAGGTTGAAGCTCATACTGTGACTTCAGAATAAATCCAAAATTATTTCGAAACATGTAGGACAAAAGTAGGGTTAGATGTCGAAGTTCCGGTTCCAAATTAATACTTTTACATCAAATTAAATGTTTTCTTGGTAAGAAGTTTGAATGAAATGACCCTTCTTACCCAGTCAATACATTGCCCCACTCACACAGTGTTAACTTCTTGTCTAGCTTTTTAGGAGAGTGATAGAGACTATAAAAATCAATTAGAAAACAAAATCAAAAGTTTCATCAGAGGTCAAGGGTGGTGGTCCATACCTATAATCTCAGGACTCCACAGTGTAGAACACCAGGATCAATGCTTTAAGCTTAGCATGGACAACACAGCGTGGTTTTATTGCAATGGGAAAAACAAAATGTTCCAGTAAATGTTATTTTGGAATTTAAATTTTCAATCTAAATACTAGCTTGGATATATTTTATAAGAGGGTGTATGGATCTAGCCAATTCTGCATTAAATTTAATATTGGCATAATATTCTTTTGAGTGTACAGTTACTTTTTAACCATTCTGTATATGGTATATGCTTTTGGTGCCTTCAGGAATTCATAACACAGACCTACACTAGAACTATGCTTTAAATGACTTCGAACTGTGGATTAAGGGCCAGGTGGTTCACTAGCTATTCACTAAATAATAGACCAAGACCGTGTCATAACAAACACGAGTCTGAAACGTCGATGTTGTGTGTCTTCTCAACAGTCAATTAAACCAGCAACCTATGACTCGATGAACTGCAGTATTTAAGCTTTGGAACCGGAGAGGAGCTGGAAGTAGTGACTGTCTCCTGCTCATAAACACTCCTGCAGCTAGTCTGTGACCTTGGGAAGCCTCTCTCTTTTTATCCCTTTCTGAAAAGTGGTAATAAATTATATCACATCGCAAACGTGCCTGTGTGAACTTTTCCATCCTCTGAAGCCATCTTGTATCATTTATATTGAAGAGAATAATTAGGGGGTACTTACATGTGTGAAACGGACAATGCCTTTGGCGCCATCCTCTGTGGCTCATCACGTATCATTAGGTGGGGATGGGTTTTTAAACTCACTACTCATTTCCTGGCACCACACTTTGAAATTAATGCCCCATGTCTAATTCTTTTTTTTTCTCCTTTAAATTTTATCTTGGAATTTCACTGAATTTCATGCATTAATCTTATCTTTTGCTATTTCTTTCTTGTATTATTTTCTATCATGGATAGAGCTCTGTGACCAGGATTGAGACAGAAAATAAATTGTCTTCTGTATAGGATGTGTCTCCACATCCTTTAAAGCATTGCTGGAAAAGGGCACACTATAGGGCTGAGAATAGGGCTCGCTGTAAAAGCACTCACAGTACAAGGGTAAGGACCAGAGGTTAGATCCCCTGCACCTCTGTGTTGTAATAAGAGCGGCGGGGCTGCATCCCCGGCACCCGGCCGCCCGCATGGCTTATGCCCCAAAATAATTACACGGAAACTGTATTCTTTTAATCACTGCCTGGCCCATTAGTTCCGGCCTCTTATTGGCTAGCTCTTACATATTGATCTAACCCATTTCTAATATTCTGGGTAGTACCACGAGCTGGCTTACCAGGAAAGATCTTAACCTGCGTCTGTCTGGAGTGGGAGAATCATGGCGACTCCCTACTCGGCTTCTTTCTCCCAGCATTCTGTCTGTTTACTCCACCCACCTAAGGGCTGGCCTATAAATGGGCCAAGGCAGTTTCTTTATTAAATGAAAGTAACTCCTCCATCATTTCCCCTTTTTCTGTTTAAACAAAAAAGAAAGGCTTTCACTTTAACATAGTAAGATTACATATAGCAAAACAGTTATCAAGCAAGAATTACAGTTATAATATTTATATCTATTTTATCATAACTAAGGAAAACTATAACTATCTATCCATTCTTCAACTCCATCAAAGACTCCAGAAGGATATAATATTACCTAAGTAAACAAGAAATCCAAAACTCTAGAAATGACAGAGACATTTCGCTGCCTGAACAGTCACTCAAAGTTCCTCTGTACCGTTGTGGCATCCATCTTCAGCCTCAACAAGTGAACGAGGTGATGGGGGCCTGAAATAAGAAGGACTGGTGAAAACTGCAAATCGTAATTGTAAAGGTGTGTCAGAAGGAGAATCAGAAAGAAAACCTGAAAAAGACAAAAAAGACTAGGAAAGCAATGGGGGAAAGGCCTGCTGATGTTTTAAAGGCTTACCCCTAGGGGTGGGGGAGGGAGTTCTTTATCTATGAATATGTCACTCTCGTAGGAATGCTTGGTGCTGTGTGTGTCCCCGTCAAAGCCCCAGCTTCCATTAAACAAAGTGCTCCTTCTTAAATGCCTTCCTTGTAAGACCTGGCTGCCCTACTCCGAGCCATTAGTGGGAACAGAACGTTAATAAGGAGGGACTGTGGTATCTCTCAGAGAGGTTGACCTCCTCCAGCGGAAGCAGGGCACCCATTATAGTGTAATGATAAATCACAAGCTTTTCCCTTCCATTATTTTCCCAGAAGACTCTTCTCTGAATGCATAAACATACTGGAGGGAAGAAGAGGGGGGAGCATGCAACAGATGAAGAAAAAGGTGAAAAAAAAGAGAGGGGGCAGGCAGACAAGCGGCGGATTCCAGACGGTGTTTAAAATAATAAACGTACCATATGCATCGCCAGGTTTGCATGCAGTGAAATTTTAGCACAACCTGGGAAAGAAAAAATCTCCATAAGAAAATGTAGAACAGTTAGACACAAGGCTCACAAGTATAAATGACAGCACTGCTATGCTAGGCTTAGTTAGGATGGTGACATTGTAACTTTAAGATAAAGTATATTGGTAAATTAAAGCAGCAAGCAAGGAAAATTGAAGCCATTAACAAACTCATTGCCAAGATTATTATTTATTTCTTGCAGCACTTAGCTGTAGCTGTAATGACCCACATTTAACTGAGGTAGGCTTTTCGGAGGATACATTGACTGAAATCTCCTCTCCCGATACCCAGGTCAAAAATCAACATTGGGCAAGTGGCACATACCTTTTTGGGGCCATTCTCTGATGTCAACATTCTACTTTCATAACTATTGTTGTAGAGCTGCTCTAACTATGCCAACCACACTAGAAAGTGAGATGTATCAAAGGAACACTGGAAGACATCATTAGAGTCCTTGGAATGAGGTTTTTTGTTTAAAGAAAATAAGTTTGGTGTGGAAACAACTGAGCCAGAATCCAAATTAGTCCAACAATCCACATTTTTTTCCTCTCAAGCTAAGGCTCAAATGAGGGTGTCATACATACTAGGAAAGCATTACTCAGTGGACATATCTGCAGCCCTAGTATTCCATGTGCAGATAGTTTATATGGCCCAAGAGTTAGGTCTCAGTGAGTGTTGTTTAGCTGCACCTCCGCTCTGCTCCAGATACCCGATTTTATCTTTGACTTCGCCTACTCTTCCTCAGTTACCAAGGTTTGTTTAAATCTCTCTGTATTTGAAGCCCTGTTTCCTAGAAATGACATTTGACCCAAATTTGGCATGGGTCTCAAGTTTTCTTATTTCCTTGTGTCTGGCAGTCCCTGGTATAAATCCTACAGTCTGCATCTGTTCTTGTGAAAATAGACTAAATTATATCTAGCTATTGAGCCAGACCACACAGTCCGCTTGGGAATGGAGGAGGCATTTGGAAAGAAAAAGATTAGAAGTTGGACGTTAGAGGCACTGAGATGAAAGGCAGCCTAGAGGTTCCTGGCTTCGTGCAACTCCACTGACCTATTGTACGTCTAGCGTTCTAGTGGAGATCTGGACAGGAGGCAGTTGCTTCCAAGTTATCACCATTGTTAATTTCCTTAAGTCGTCTGTTTCATTTGGGCAGCCCGGTCCATATAGTTCTATAGAGGGTGACTTGACATCTGATTGCAGAAGCGAAGAAGTGCACAATCCAGGCTGAGCTAGTTGGTACATCCTGCCACTTTCCCTTCATATCCTGGGCAAACAGACACTTTCTGGATCAAGACCTCTGTCTGTCTGTCCAATCACAATAGATTTTTAAATTACTTTAAGATTTATTATTTTCTTTGTATATGAGTCTATGAAAGAGAGAGGAGACTATGGAAGCCAGAATGGACTGTGGGACCTTTTGGAGCAGGATAACTCCAGGCTCTCTTACTGCTGAGCCATGTCTCTAGCCACCAGGACGCATACTAAAACCTGCTCCAGGGCTGCTATCAAAGGAGTCCACTCCCTTCTGTTTGTGTCACTGAGAAAACATTGGCTGTGAGATCTGGGACAGTTCTCAGGGCTGTAATGAAGTCAGGCTTAGAATGTAGGTCATCGCAGGCAAGGTGCCTCAAAACAAGGGGAGGCAAAGGATCCTGGGGTTAATACTAGGACTCCGCATCAAACTCTCACAAAACTGACCCCAGCTTTAGAAATTGTATTACATAAGGCACAATACGAAATTTGAGCCTGGTTTGAGCGAGGATCTGAGTTACTCACAATCTAGCAGATTCTGTAGGAATTTACCAGACAGCTTGGATCCGTGGCCTCACTGCAACTTTTAGTACAGTAAATTTCGAATGCATTTGACTTCAAGAGGGAGAAAAAGAAGCTAACAAGGAGAGAATATAGCCCCGAATTACCAGCCTGTTTATTTATTTATTTTTCTCTACTGCGCATCTGCTTAACTCTGAAATTCCCTCATCACATTAGCTACAGCCTGTTTTCTGCAATATCAACTTTTTACAGTTTCAGCTACAACTTGCTTTCCGTGTCCTGCCTCCGCCTGGCTTTACTTCATGATTGCTTTCTGTCTGGGTTCCATAGCTCTTTTTTTTATGACAGGTACAGAGTTCCCTGTTTTGTTTTAGTCAGAGTTGAGGTGAGTATCGCTCGCAGAGCAAAGGACTAGATCATCCTCGGTGAGAGCCGAGGAACGTTTTCTCCCAGGCTACTGATTTATGCATTCGATTTTTCAAATATTCTCCAACAGTGCTCTCCATCAATAGCTACTTTATATGGACTGAGCACCCATTGCTTTCTAATAACCTACACTGCTTTCCTTTAACCTCGTTGCTAACATCTATTTTTCTGACCATACGTCAGTTCAGTAAGTCAGTCATTTTTAAGCTATCATGATTTTCATTCCTTTTCTGATTTATTAGCAGACTACTCGTTCTCTCTCTCTCCCTCTAGTATGCCTTTCTTCCTTAATATATTTGTGAAAGACTCTTTGACCCCAGCTGTCCCGAATGTTTTACTGAGCTTGCTGGCCAAGGCTTTTGCATTGGGTGCAGTTTTATGAATCTCAAGATGGGCTTTGCTTTTAAAAAGCTGCCCTTTCTGTTCATTTAAATAAAATGGCTCCAGCTGTGTTTATGCTACAAAACCATTTGTAATCATCTGCTCTACTTTGGGCTCCAAACATATTTTATTTACAGACCTCTCGATTGCAGCCACAGTGCTTCTCGGTTTGGACCACAAGAGCACAGCTTCTTACGGCTCACCATTCAGTCTTCCCACTTCTAGGGCCGTTCCTGTAGCTTGAGCCCTGACATCAATCCCTTGACCTCCCAAGCACAGTATCCATTGTTATCCCTCTGTCCAGAGACCCAGACAGTACCCCAACCTGGTCCTGGGAGCTTACAGTGCCCAGTCAGTAGCTCTCATAGCTTACCTTAGAGGCTTGACATCATCTGATGCCCTCATGACTACCTGGAAGGTCTCCTGGATAACTTTGGGGTATAAAGTTTTGTTTTTAAAAACTACAAATGGAAGATAATTACACACACACACACACACGTGTATGTATGTATACTTGAGAGATGGGACTACTGAAAAGGCTCAGTGGGGAAGGGCATTTACTCTGGAACCCAAATGATGGTACAAGAGAAGAGATTCTTGAAAATTGTCCTGTGACCGCCACAGACACACTGTGACACATGCATGTTCATTCATACATGTGGTCACCTGCACACATACATGCGTGCGCGCGCGCACACACACACAGAATAAAAATGTAATGAAAGATTAGAAGGTATATATTTTCAGTATCGAAGTGGCACAAATGAACATACTCTGTGGATTCATGATTTCTTATTTTTTCTTCTCTTCACTTCTTTGTTCTTATCTTTCATTTTACTTTTCTACTTTACCCTGATGCTATCTGAGTTTTCCTTCAATTTCACATTGAAGATCTAGGATCCCATTAAATAGCCCCTCCCACCTCTTACATAATGCCCAAAAAAACCTTGATTTTGGAATACACTGGTGTGGTTGGGATATATTTTCTTTTGTAATAAGAAATGTTTACCAGCTCTAGTAATTCCCCAACTGCAATAGAACATTCCCTCACTATTTCAGGTAGTTGTTGTGGCTACCATGTAGTATGATACGCTGAACAGACTTCCCCATGGGAGCAAAGAGTATGGGCTCTGTAAGATTAGAGGAGCTGATGATGCAAGAGCTCTTAGCTTGTGCAGTTCAAATTATAGAGAATATGTGATCATAAGCTGTTTAAGGAAAATGTAATAATTAAACTAGAGCAAACAAAACATCAACACCAAACTCAAAGACATAAGATAAAGGATTTTATCCTTTGAGATGGTTTATCTGGATTGTCAGCTTGATAGGGTTTAGAACTATTATAGAGACACATAAGGCATATGCCCATGATGTGGTACTTCGTGTAACTGAGCAGGGAGAACTATTCTAACTGGGTGGCATCACTCTCTGGGCTGTGGTCACACACAAAATAAAAACCAAACTGAACACTAGCTTTTATCTCTCTTCACTTTGCTGAATGTGGGCGCATGGGACCAGATGCCTCTTGCTCATGCTGCTGCATCTTCCTAGTGTGGTGGATTGTATCTTCTGGTACTATAAACCAAAATAAAGCTCTTCCTTCCTAAGCTGCATTTGCTAGGCATTTTGCCACAGAAATGAGATAAGTGACGATATTCCCTGGAAATTGGGCCAAAAACAAAAACCAATGTGAAAAAGATAAGGGGGTATTGCAGAGACACTTGAGACATGAATAAAACTGCATTAGGACAAAATGAGCAATTGTGCATATGTTTCTAAATCATTCAAAAAAATCCTGCAAAATTAAGGTGTTGTGATTCATATTTAGTAGAAGGAATTCTTCATGATACATTATTTAAAGTAGTTTATAGTTAGAATGTTTGTATGGATTCTAAAGAAATTTAGATATAAACATTGTATTATGGTATCAGTGCGTTTGGGAGTTGACACAGTAAATTTATTGATTGTTAAGGTAGAGCAGGAGAAATATTCTTCCCCAAGGAAGAGTCCACAAATGGTTCTTCAATGCCAGAGGTCATCCCTAAAATATATACAAGCAAGAGCACCACTGTATATACTAAATGTGCATGTGTAAACAAAGATAAAGAAGCCATAATTTGAGAGATATGAGAGACATAAGAGAGGGTCTGGAAGAAAGAAAAGGAAGCAGTGAAATGATAGAATTATATTTCATTTCTAAAACATGCACTCTTTGTTTTTTAAGTATTTCTGAAATACATACTGGCCTTTTTGTCAGTGTTGCGGTTTCATGTCTAGAAACAGAGCATGTGGTACCCGGTAGTAGATTTTCGGAATGGATTTGGCTCTGTTATAGTTATTCAGAACATCAGAAAATGTTCCACTTCTCCATGCTTCAAGACAGTGGAATACTTCCTTGTTGATTTTGCAAGGTGGCCTATAACCACGGTTTCTCACCTCATTGTGTGCCTTACGAGAATTATCACTAAAGCTCATAGCTCCTAAGTGATCCAGAATTCTTTGTAGCATTTGATCTCTTCAATGGACCTTAGTATCTCTAATTAAAATGGCCATCATTCAGTCAGTCTGACCATAGTTAATAGATGAAAGAAAAACTGGTTATACTTTGATTCTATATGTTTTTCTTTGGGTTCACCTTCTTATTTAGCTTCTCTAGAATCACGAATTATAGTCTCAACGTCCTTTATTTATGGCTAGAAACCAAATATGAGTGAGTACATCCCATGTTCCTCTTTTTGGGTCTGGCTTACCTCACTCAGGATAGTGTTTTCAATTTCCGTCCATTTGTATGCAAAATTCAAGAAGTCATTGTTTTTTACTGCTGAGTAGTACTCTAATATGTATATATTCCATACTTTCTTCATCCATTCTTCCATTGAAGGACATCTAGGTTGTTTCCAGGTTCTGGCTATTACGAACAATGCTGCTATGAACATAGTTGAGCATATACTTTTGTTGTATGTTTGGGCATCTCTTGGGTATATTCCCAATAGTGGTATTGCTAGGTCGAGAAGGTCTGATATCCAAAATATACAAAGAACTCAAGAAATTAGACCGTAAAAGTTTAATCAATCCAATTATAAAATGGGGCACTGAGCTGAACAGAGACTTTTCAACAGAAGAAGTTCAAATGGCCAAAAGACACCTAAGATCGTGCTCAACTTCCTTAGCAATCAGGGAAATGCAAATCAAGACAACATTAAGATACCATCTTACACCTGTCAGAATGGCTAAAATCAAAAACACCAATGATATCTGCTGGAGAGGTTGTGGAGAAAGGGGCACACTCATCCATTGCTGGTGGGAATGCAAACTTGTGCAACCACTTTGGAAAGCAGTGTGGCGGTTTCTCAGGAAAGTCGGGTTCAACCTACCTCTCGACCCAGCAATACCACTATTGATTCTATCTTAAAGAAATTAAAGAACATTTCAACTGCTTTTAAGTCGCTTTCCTATATTCTGGACTGCACTGGGATGTCAGGTGTCTAAATTTAAGAGTCAGTCATTAACAACAATACATAAGCAAATGGTGTCCCTAAATGTGCTATCACATCATAAATTGTCTGTTGATGGTTGGAGGAACAGTACCTTAGTGAAAAAAAAAAATTGTAAGGCCTGAATGAATTCTGTGGGTTTGGTACAAGAGTGTGCTCACATTCATTTCCCAGCTTTAAGAGACGAACAATGGTTACAGAAGATGTGGAGGAGAGGAGGAACGCCATGGAAGGTGTATGAGAGAGTTTGTTAGAGAGTTTGTCTGCTTTTATGTAGATATCAAATCATCCAATGGGCAAAAGCTTCTTAACAATCAGTCAGTACACAGTAGAGAACAA
The DNA here is from genome assembly GCF_950005125.1 of Chionomys nivalis. NCBI lineage: Eukaryota > Metazoa > Chordata > Mammalia > Rodentia > Cricetidae > Chionomys > Chionomys nivalis. The sequence continues at coordinate 52,237,459 of NC_080090.1, read as the reverse complement.
AACAAGATTGCTACCATTGGGGCTTTGCTGCCCCTCTCTGGTAATCTATTCCCTTCATTTGAGGCAAAGGCAGAAGAAATTGATGATTAATTCTTACTCAGTCAATTCTGTCACTATTAGTATATGTAAGGCAAATCTTGACACTAAAAAATTAGTCACAATAAAGAAAAAAATTGTTAACTAATTGGATAAAAATTTAGCCTCCTTTATTACTTTGAGTCTAAGTTCTTTAAAGAGACTAGAATTTGGGGGGAACTGGGGATTAGAGTGTGTGTGTCTGTGTGTGTGTCTGTGAATCTGTTTATGAGTGTGTGTATTTGTATGCCTGGGGGGGGGCATGTGCATGCATGTGTGTATGCATGTGGAGGGGCATGTGCATGCATGTGTGTATGCATGTGGGGGGGCATGTGCATGCATGTGTGTGTGCATGTGGAGGGGCATGTGCATGCATGTGTGTATGCATGTGGAGGGGCATGTGCATGCATGTGTGTATGCATGTGGGGGGGCATGTGCATGCATGTGTGTATGCATGTGGAGGTAGGAGGTTGACATTAAGTGTTTTCCTCAGTTGCTGTAACCTTATTTTTTTGAGCAAAGGTCTCTCACTGAACCAAGATCTCACAAGTTAAGCTAGATTGTTTGGTTATGATGCTTTTGTTTCTAAGGATAACCCCACCCTCAGGACACTCCTGTCTCTGCCTTCCCACCTCTAGGATTACAGTCAGGCACCACCATCCTTGGCTATTTTACGTGGATCCTGGGAACCAAACTTACACTTTACCTACTGAGTCATCTCCCCAGACATAGATTCTGGCTCACGAACAGTCAGGATTCATGAGAAGGATTTACCAGGGTCTCTTTGGTTTGTGACCCTGAATCTTCTGTACATTGTCCGTGTAGAACTGCTGATATTATCTGGGCCTTCAATCTACACACACAGTTCTCCTGACAGCTATAGGCCAGTTGGTAAAAGCAAGCATCAATACAATTTTCTACCCCATCCTGAAAACTTGGCATTAGCAGTGGCTCAAAACATGTTGTTGAATTAATAAATCAGATTAACTAGTGAGCTGGGAGTGGAAGTCAAGACCAAAGAGATCTGCATCCCTAGTCTGCCAGACACACCGTTTCCAGCCCAGTCATAATTGCAGAGTGAGCAATGGCTACTGCCCAGCGTTATAACTCACCATAGTATGTGGTTCTGTACTTGGGGCTGGATTGGCTTTGATCAGGAACTTCCCATGAGGCACATCCTGTCCCGAGGGAATAATCTTACTCTGAGATCAGAATGGAATCGTTTCTCTTGAGCTGGGTTCTCGTCTTGAATTGGAGAAGGTCAATTGACTGTTGAAAGTTTGATTTGGCGCAAGCAGGAAGCCTTATGTACATATGAATACAATGAAGGGCAGTGACAGATTTCATAAATCCAGGAGGAAATGTCCCTGGAACTCACAACTGTCAAAGGGCTGTGTGACCTCTCTCTTGGCCTCTTAGCAGTAAGAAAACTAGTGGAGAAAATAATCCTGCAGCCATTTCTAATCTTTCCTGTCAGGTCATTCTTCACTAAATCGCTGTGCTTTGAAGTACTCTTGGACCAACAGCAAGAACTCCTGACTCCCCATGCAAGGAAGAAAGGAAAGAACTGAGAATGAGAGACTAGCATGGAAGCCAGCTCTTCAAGTGAAGGAGTCAAGTCAACCATGTATCTACCCTTTCCCAAGAGCTTTGCAGGTGAACATTGTTGGTAGGTTATGTTTAATAACAAGATGAACTCTCTCAAAGTTCTGTGACTCACTGAGGACCCCATTTACTCACTTCACCACAAATAAAGCAATCTGCTACGTGGAAAGACTTTGAGCATGTAGTATCTTCACTTCTAATACTCAAATTCTCTAAGTAGAAACACATTCCTTCCAGTGTGTTTAAAAGCAGTACCCCTGGGAGAAGTGACACATGAAGGTTAGGAAGTCATGAGTGTGGATCAGTTTAATGGCCTTTCCTTGGAGAATTTGGGAGGAAGAGATAGGAAGTCATATTTCAAATGCATTTTACTCCTTTTCACATTGAATACAATATGATCCTATCTTCAATACTTTTTTTGGATGAGGAAGTACAAAATCAACAACATTCAATAAATTCTTCAGTTGTACTGACTGGTAATGAGGGATTTGGAGGTTAAATTTGGTGTGTCTGCATCCCAAATATTGTCTCTTTTCTTTAGAAGAAACTTAGGAGTTCAGGGTTGCAACTTCAAAGGTAGGAGAAGGGAGGGCTCTACAGTGTGCAAGAGGGAGAGGTAAAGAAAGGGTGGTCATTCGTGGTTGTGGGAGAGGCTTTATTAACCCTTTCCTAGTTTTCTAGGTTTATTTTTGACTCTTCTGTGCAGAAGTAGTATAGAGTCTTAGCTCACACACTGTGTAGAGAGGATTACTTGCTTTCCATACACCCCTTCCTTACTAAATTTGTGATTGGGAGATTGCTTTATCTCTTATTCCCATGTACGTAAGGATAATTATTAACTGATCCTATTTAATATTTAATAACCATTGTGGAGGATAACCCAGAATGGAATGCACATCCATGTTTACTGTGGTTATTTCAGAGGAGAAAGACAAGGAGGTGCGGTCCTGTAAACAGAGAATATTCTAGCTCCTCAGAGAAGGGGATACTCCCTAGAACTGGACTTCATCATAATATTTGAATTTACAACATTTGAACCCCCTTCATTTTGGGTGATTTTCTTTTCCCCACATGAGGGCTCTTATCATGTCATTGCAAAGGTTTGATACTTTCCTGTCTCTGAATATGGAATATAAAAGCACTCTATGATTTATGCAGAGATAAAAGATAATGAGACAAGGAGAGAGGAAGGGTCTGGGCCAACCAACTCCAGCTTTTTTCTTAAAGGGTGGGCAAAAGTTTCTGATTCTCTTTGCCTTGTTGTAAGGGTGTGTCCCTAGGTAAAGAGGTATAGTGGCATTCCATTTGCATTTTAATAAATAAAGTTTGCATGAAGATCAGAGAGTAAAACAGCCCCACTGGTCAGCCTTACAGTCCAGGCAGTGGTAACACACACCTTTAATCCCAGTAGCCACGTTAGTTGGCATAGAAACCGGGTGGTACATGCCTTTAATCCCAGCCCCAGAGAGGATTATAAAATGGGAGGAGACAGCTCTCAGACAGTTTCATTCTGAGATTACTGGAGATAGAATTGCCATTTTGGACTGAGGTAAAGATAAGGGCCAGTGGCTGGCTGTTTTGTTTTTCTGGTCTCCGGGCTGAACCCAAATATCTGTCTCTGAGTTTTTGTTAGTCATGCTTCAAGGAAGGAAAAGATCTGGAACTGTTGGAAGAAACACACTAATGTGGAAGACACAGGGTAATAGCTTAGGGTGAGGTCAGGCCACAGTAAGCACAACATCCAATAAGAAGTGTCTTTCTTGGAACTGTGTTTCCATTAAAATAAGAAATAAGTAAGAAATAAGAGAGGAAGAAAAGGGCCTCTCCAGCACTAGGGTAAATAATGCTACACAATCTGGATTAGATTGGGGTGGTTAAAGAAAAAAGGAGGAGAAAGAGGGCTGAAACACAAAACAAAGGAAACCCAGTGCCCAGGAGAGACCCAGCCCCTCCTCGTGTAATGACCAAGCTTTTGTTAGGCTGGCTGTTGAGTACTAAGCAGTCAGTTCATCTCCATTGGTTTGTAATGAGGCTGGGAGGCTCACAAAGCCTCCATCGAGCCAGAATCCCTTTCAAATGAACTCTTCTGCTAAGAGAGTTGGCAGATAGCATCTGTGGAGGGTATGGATTGGAAAGCGCTCAATGTCCCCACTGTGAGGCTTACACCGGGCAAGAGAACGGGGCCAGGGCTTCATTAGGCTGATAAAAACAGCCCAACTTTTCATCAAAGCCATGCACAAATCCACTCTCTGTGGCTTTCCCCCTTTGCTTCATAAAAGCATGACCAGGCGGAAAGTTATGGGACGGACTTGCCATTTCACACGAACACCAGGTTTAGAGGTAGGGAGGTGTAGTGTGAACCAGAAGAGTGGGAATTGAGACCTCTGTGAGCTTCTCAAAGCACAAAGGCTCCTTGCTCTCCCGAAAGTTAGACTCACAGATAATCAACTTCCAACTTTTCCATTACTGTGAGAAGAAGAACTTGTACTTTTGGCTTTTCTTAGTAAGAGACCATTTGTTCAGCGGGCTTTCGTTCAGGATTATGATGCATCATATTTCACTGTGAAATCAAATCTAATATTCCTACAATTCAGTTACAGACTTAAATTCTGTGGGTTAGGCATGAGGTGGCTCTCATATGGATTGGATCAAACTAAACTAATTTTTAAACCTTTCTCTCTCTCTCTCTCTCTTTCTCTCTTTTAATCTCTTTCTCCCTCCACCTTCCCTTCCTTCCCCCTCTCCTATCCCCCTCCCCGCTCTATTTCCAGGGTCTCAGGGCTACATGTAGCCCTGGCTGGCCTGGAACTTTCTATGTAACCCAGGGATAACCTTGAACTACTGATCCTCCTGTCTCCTCCTCCCAAATGCTGGAATCACATTAGTAAGTGGAATCACATAAGTACAGCACACTCAGCTCTGATCTCAAATCACCACCCCGAAAGTGATTCCCCATCATTGTTTATTTTTTTTTTCATTCTTCTCTCCCAAATTTCCACCATCCACTAACTTGGAAACTAACATGCTATAATGTACTTCTGCCTGAAGACTAAGGTTTCTCCCACACTCAAACATCTCATGCTAGACTTCTTTTACAGGTGACTTGACTTTACAACATATGTAGCTACGGCCTCTGATCTTGCCTTTAGACTAACAACAACGAGAGCAACCGATGACAATAACAGCGACAATCAGAATTTTTCACTGTGCTGATCTTAGTTTTCGCAAGGTAAACTTCTTTTACACGAGGCCTACTTAAACCTGCTGCATTAGAGAGAAATCTAGTGCTCTGGCTCTTATAATTTCTGCTTTTGCAAATAATTTTTAACTAAATTAAGTAATACGTACTTAGAAGAACATCTTTATCTGATGTTTGAAAATTAGGTCCCAGGAGATGTCTGGTAGTCATGAACACTTCAAATATTGGTTGTCCCTCCATTATTTTCTTCTTGTTGCTTCATGGAGACAGTGTAGGCTGGGCCCGGAGAACCCGACACTGAACACAGCCTCCCTTCTCGTTACAGGCAGGAGCAGGTCTGGATTTGGGTTTCCTGGTGTACTCATTCACTTCCCCCTGTGCTCTTGGTCAATCACTTGGTATCAGGAAGCCCCTTGCCTGAATTCAGTGAGGGAAGAGGCAAGGTCATCAGCTTTTCATATCATCGGTTAGTAAGAACAATGTTTTTTTTTTTTTTAATTTTTCACTTTGGTTTTATTTTCCTGCGTGAAAATGCACATGCACGTGTTTGGCTGCCTGTATGCATGCACATGCATATGTGCCATTTCTTGGGAGTCATTGAAGTTTATTTTCTTAGTCAGGGTCTATCTTCAACCTGAAGTTTAGCAGGTAGGTTGGTCTGACTGACACGCGTGCTGCAAAGACAGACCTGTCTCCACCTCTCCAGGGCTGGAATTACAAGTGTATTCCACCATGCCTGGCTTTCTTATGTGGATTTGGGGAGTACTTTTCCAACTGCGCTATCTTCTTTATTTTTTCTTTTCTTTTCTTTGTTTGCCTTTTGCTTTTTTAAGATACATTTTTATTTATGATGTATGTGTGCATGCATGTTCATGCACGTACCGTGGTTCTCATGATACAGCACACATGTGGTGGTCCAGTGCTAATTTGCGAGTCAGTTCTGTCCCTTTAACATAGGGGTCCTGGGAATTGAATTAAGGTCATCAAGTTTGACAGAAAGTGTCTTTACCCACTGAACCATCATCTCCCTGGAACTGTTTTTGTTGCTTCGAGGGGGGAGGGCTGGGGAATTGTAGAGTTTCATGTAGTCCAAGCTAGCTTTGAACTCACTATATAGCCAAGAATGGTCTTGCACTTCTGATTCTCCTGCCTCTGTCTCCCAGGTTTCGGGATTACTGAAATAGACAACTTGACCCTGCAACAATGTTCTTAGAGTCAGAGCTATGTGAGCACCTACCTGGCTGGCTCTTGTTCTTAGCAGTAGAGATGATGGTGGTGGCTGTGATCCTCATGTTCAGGTGGAGCCCTATGCCCCGTGCTTCTCTTCCCTCTCCAGTGGGAACTTTTGAATTAAATGTGGCAGAGACTGGGGACCTAGGAGTGGCACTGACTCCACAGGCTAAAAGGTCAGGCAAAGGTCACATGGCCCATCCAATAGCAGCTCTTAGTGTCATCTCAGGACCTTTTCCTGAAGTGGGCACTGACATCGGTGGAGCCCAGTGTTGGAAACTGTGAGTTATATAGTTCTCCAAACGGACACAAGATGGGAAACAGACATTGTGCTTTTCTTCAGGAATAGCTGAGTTTACCAGACAAAGGTCTGATTCTGTTTCTGAGAGTGTGGCATTTGGGGTGCTGCCAGGGATGGAGGAATAATGCCACATCTGATGAAAGGAAGAACCTAGTTGTCTTTCCCAGCCCATGTAAATCTGTGCAGGTGATTGGCTCCTGCTTTTGAGTCTTTGCCTGAGACAGGGTTGCCCATGTTTACACCCACAGCAAAGGGTGACACCCTGATCCTTTTCTTTAATTTTCTCATGGCTGAGGCTGTCATAAAATCAGCCCTGAAGATACAAAGCTGACTTCAGTCATAAACACGGGACCAAGTCAGTGGGAAGCTGCAGCTTTCCTTTCTGGAATAGGTCACACCACAGCAAGCTGCTTGCTGCTCCATCTGAACCTTACTTTTCTCTTTCAATCAAGAGTTAACCTATTTCCCTTTCATGTAACTGGCTCTAAGTGGCCTGGGTTATTTTGTTCCTTTTAGTGATAAATCTAATTGGGTCTCAGTCCTGAAAGCTTGATGTTTTTCCCAAGGGAGAAGGAGCTGAGTATGGAGGTCAAGTATAGGGTGATGAATTGAGGAATTGTGGATCATACCTTCAGCTCTGATACTTTAATTGGAGACAAAGCCAGCAATGGTCAAGAGCCCAGGAAAATCAAGTAAGCACTGAGGGTGTGATGAACGGGCACAGGCAAGCTCTAGTCTAGGCTTCCTGAGTCATATCCTATATAATGCCAGGTTTCTCAGATGTCCAATATGACATACATAAAAGTCTTATGTTCACCTAGAGGTCAAGCTTCCTGTGTGATTCTGGTGCTAGCACTGTGTGAGGATGGACCAATTCCAGTACCTGGAGGAAGTCATTTCGTGAGTGATTCATTTCATAGACTGCTCTAAATTCTCGCAGTAGGTTGAAAAGGCAGGAAAAGCATTAAAAGCAGTGCAGATTTGACCGAGAAGAGTCTGATGGCTCTCTAATATCCAGGGAACATGAGCGCTGGTCATGGCAGAGCTGTAGGCGTTTCATCCAAGGATGTCATGGAAAGGTGTTTTGGGTAGTCTAACACACTTTTCAACCAGATGGCCTGTCTTCTGGTATCATGATTGCTCCTCTGAAGAGTCAAGAAGAAAAGGAAGACAAGATGTGAGTGAGGGGGTTGCTGAACCCTCAATTCAGTATAAAACCAAATGAGATCACCCCTATGATTTGGATGTGTTTGGTGTTCCCCAATCAGCAGAAAGCCACACCCTGATTCTCATGACCTAAATATGTGAAAAGAAGAACAGTCACCCAGTAAGTGTAACTTATTAGAGAGTCTCAGAAAGATGGTTCTTTCTTGACATGTTCTAGGAGACTTCCAGTTTGGTGGTGGGACCAGGAGAGATGGAAGGGTGAGTAAGGAGTGAGGCCCCAGAGACAGTGGCTTTAGCCTATATGAGGCAAATGATGGGAAGAACAGAGAACAAGATTAAACAATGGATGGAGATGATAGGATTTTGGTTTGAGTAGCTTCCCTACATTCAGGGATACCAAGCTCATGGTGTTGAGAGATGAAGCCTTGAAGAAGTGATAGGCTAGGAGAGTTCCTCCCTTCACCATTGTGATTCAAGATTTTATAATAAAAGAACACATCATGCTGCATTCCTTTCACATCCTGGAAATTGAAACTAGTTTGTTGCTTCACTTATATATGAACGATCAATGAGTATCGTGGGAATCATATATATCTTGCAAAAATTAAAAGGAAACTTTTCAACAGGAAAAGAATACTGTGTGTGTATGTGTGTGTGCTCATGTATGTGAAGGTGCATGCACATACATGCATGTACATGCAGAAGCCAGGTGACAACATCAGGTGTGGCTCTTCAGATGTTGTCCATCACTTTTTTTTTCTTTGCTGTGAGGGAGACACAAAGCAGTGAGCTCTGGGGATATGCCTGCCTCATTCCGCCTGTGGGACAGTTCCACCTAAAAGGGTGTCCAATGTTCACCTCAACAACTCAGATGTAGGAGAGTGAAGGGTAAAAGTGATGGTGGCACTTAGTATTCTATCAGCAATGGCTAGTGTTTAAAACAAACAAACAAAAAAGAAACAAAACAAAACACTGAACCACTATTGAATTGTGTATTGTAAACTTACCTTTCCCATCCTCTCTAGAGGAGCCCAGACTTGTCAAATGCCCTGTGAAGTCCCCAGGCATAGCCACTGTGGAATTGACAAGATTCTCCCTAGAATTCTTATCCTAAAAGAGAAAGATGCCTTGATACACAGTCTCCTCTTAAAGAACAATGACTAGTTTGCTGTCATTGCCATTAATATCCATTAGTTTGGCCATTGTCAATGAGAGCTATGATAAATAGATCCTCCTGGAATAAAGGCCCAGCATGTCAGAACATAGGCGTAGCTGTGTACATAAAGGGGTTTGGAAATCCCACCAGACTTGGGTTATGCTGTCACTGGTCTCTTAAACAGGAGGAACATAGGATCCAAATATTGCTAGGAGACATTTAGAGAGAATTTTAAGCTTAGCAACATCCTTATCCAGGATATACACAAAAACATGAAGTTTTGGAAGGCTTGAGGGTGAATATCTCTTTGTGGGACACTTTTTGCCCCAGGTTGAAACTACCATCTACCTACTGTAGATTAATGTTTTCCTAAGGATGAAATTTAGCTAGGATTTAAAAAAATATGGATTTGGCCTGCAATAGAAAATATTAGACAAAACACAGCAATTAGTACCAGGATCAGAGCCCCAAGTGCAAGTCAATCAGAAGGCTTCTCCCAAGTATGGCATGGGTCATGAACTTGCACAATACATCTGATATTAAGTGAATCTTCTCCCCCTGGAAACTTCAGACACTCCTCCTAGGATCAGATTCTCCAGCTCCGTGTGCCCGGTAGCATTCTTACCATGATCTATTTGCACCTTCAAAGCACACTTGGGTATCCTCCTGTCATACTAGAGAAAAGAGCATTGAACTTGATGGCCATGCCTCCTGTAAGCAACAAGTACCAGCTGCTGCCAGGGCAACCCTACAGGCTTCATTGTTGCTTCCCAGGGCACTGTTCCCGAGCTGTCTGGCTTCATCCCAGCCTCAGCGCAGATCGGCTTGAGGAACCCAAGCTGACTGTCTAAAAGGGACAGATTGAGAGGTCTGGGCTAGTACAGACAGCGGCTTTGCCAGAAGGGCTGGGTTGAGACTTAGGAGAAGGGCCAGTGGGGAAACGCTGAGCGTCCTAGATTGTCAGTCAGGCATCTTATAAGCCACCAAACTGTGAGCAGCACCAGAGAGCTCTCGAGTCCCTTCACTAAATAAAGTAATAAATATGCCACTGCACCATGAAATGGCCTCTGGGTGGCTATATAATGCTCAATTATTGATTAATCTTCAGTAATGAATGAATGTGAACACAAGTGCTGGTAAGCAGGAGTGTGATAGCCAGCACTCTGTGAGACTGGAGAGGAAACAGGCAGCCGGGCTCTCAAGGCAGCAGATCCTGTTTGGCTCCTGTTTGCCAAGGATGGGTTAGCCAAACCTTTGAATCAGAACACTCCCATGGGGTTGACAGGGACTGTGGGTGCCACTATGGTGCCAAGATTCGAAAACAAAATAAGGCAGGTGATAAAATAAGGCAAAAGACAGAAGGCAAGCAATCAGTAAGACCATAGAGAAGGACAGGGGAGAGAGCTGTTTCGTTCAACATTTATTGACCTTCTATTTACCAGGAATTGAGTTTTCAGTGTTGAGTAAGAAATTGTCATGTCTTTCAGCTGTTCAGTTAGTAGGATAAATAGAAATTTTCAATCTGATGTCCAACACAATTACATTCAACCTTACCTACAAAATTCTGGAAAAATAAGATTAGGACCAGAGAGGACCGAACAATAATCTCCATGTTCAAAAGGACCATGAGATGGGAAATGGCAATAAGAACAATAATAAAGGTTTTCCTTGAATTGGAAAGGAGTGAGCACTAATATAATCTCATCTTTTCTCTGGGACAAGGCAGCCAGCATGGAATTCCATCAAAGCATCCCCAGAGGCAATGCCCCTTTATCTCTGAGTAGCTGCTGAGGCTCCACACAGCTCTTCAACCTCCATGGCTTTTGGATTCCTCATCCTTTTAAGGAAGATTGCAATGCCCCCTTTGAATGCTGGTTGATAACAGTAGAGATGTTTGTTTAGAAAGTGCAGAGATCCTGATTTGTAGCCATCTCTTATACACAGTCAAAATGTCGTTTAATAATTTAGTAATTACAGTGACTCTTCTTTTTGGCGGTGTCAGTTGTAATCCTTTTATTACGTGACAACCGTGTTCAACAACCCTCTGTATCCATTCATAATCACAAAGAACTATGACACAGGATGATAGAGGATTCCCCCACCTGCAGAGAGAGACAAATTAGTGCGTTGCTTAAGACCAGGAATCTTTCTTAGGTGGTGTGAGATTAGAGTAAACCCCTGCCATTCATTAGCTATGTGAACTTTAGGAAGTGCTTAACTTCTCTGGCCAGAACCCTGCCTCCCTCATCCATTGTGTGATCATGATGATCATGATGAAGACAATCCTTGTCTCATGGTTGTCATGAGAACTAAGTTCTCTATTTCCTATAAAGCACTCATCATAGCACCTGCACTTAAGTACTCTCAACATCAAGTATTAAAATAAAAAAATTGCAATATTATTTTTAGGAGATGGCACAGTAAGTCTGATTGTAGCAAAAATATTCAGTTCCCTGATTGAAAGGCAATTGCCATATCTTCCATTGAGTCTCTCTCTTTCTCTCTCTCTTTCTTTGTTTTTTTGAGACAGGGTTTCTCTGTGGTTTTGGAGCCTGTCCTGGAACTAGCTCTTGCAGACCAAGCTAGCCTCAAACTCACAGAGATCTGCCTGCCTCTGCCTCCCGAGTGCTGGGATTAGAGGCATGTGCCACCACTGCCTGACTAATCTCAACAATTCTTTAGTTCGTTTCCCAAGCCCAGGCCCATATCTTTCACTGAAGAACTGTTTATAACTGAGTATAAGGGGTTTTCCTGAAGCTCCAACCTGCAACAGCCTAGAAAAATAACCTGAGACCCTTAGCATCCAAATGGAACTTGTCACCTTCTGCGTTTTCTCCACTTTCCAATTATAAAATTTGTAATGATAAGAAACCTTGGAAACACATGCTAGGAAGAATTTATGCTTTCCTTGGTAGAAGTCAAAGAACAGGAGAAACCCCATGGAGTTTGTGAGTTAGTAGAAGACAAAGCCTCCGTAAGTAACTTGGAAACAAAGCTCATTGCTGGCTACTTCAGTGTAAGCAAAGCAGAGCTGTGGAAAGGCAGAAGAGGGAGCAAGGTTGCTCATTTAGGTCACAAGGTGACTTTTCGAGAAGGACATGCCAGGAGGGATGCGCTTTAAGGAATAAGTTGGTGTTTGAATAGGTGAGAAAATGAGCTAAGTTTCTTTACATAGGGAAAATAGCTCCTTTAAATGCATGAAATCATAAGGACATGGGAAGTGCTCTATTTGTATATATGCATGCGTGTGTGTATGCATGTATGTATGTATATGGCATGATTCTCTCACAGCTGGTCTGGAGTTCTCTATGTAGACCAGGCTGACCTCATACTTCTGACAGACAGTCCTCACAGGTCTGCCTCCCATGCCCAGTTATATTTATACTTTTTCAACAGTGATGATCATACCCATGGGTGATGCTGAGTTTGTAGATTCTCAGTCCCTGGACGTGAAAAGCATGTGTGTTACTAAAGCTCTGATTCACAGGAAGTGAAGAGCACATAGAGACTGATTTCTCTTTCTCCAGTGGAAACCATTTTGTAGAAAATGTCAACTGGAGTGCGAGGCTAGCCCTTGAGAAAGACAGTCTCTGGCCCTTCAGAAAGACAGTTCCTAGCTCTTGAGAAAGACAGCTCCTAGCCCTTCAGAAAGACAACTCCTGGCAATTTCTGTGAAAGAATTAACTCAGGTTTGTATGCAATCTTGGGGTAGATAGTATTCAAATTAAATTTGTAAAAGGAAAAGCAAAAGCAAAACATAAAATGAACAAAAGAAAATGAAACCAAGAAGACAAAAATCCCAGTACAAGGAATCATTTTTCTTACTCTGCATGGAGTCTGAAAAAGAAGCTGGGGATACTTTGTCCTGGTAGGCAGGGAGAGGGCCAAATGAGCTGGGGATAGCACTATTTTCCAGGCCTTCAGTGGGCTCCCCCACAAAAGAGAAATCACGAAGCAGAAGCCTCTCCCATATCCCAACCCTGCCCCCTCACCCACTGCTGAATGCTTGGGGAAGAAGAAATAGTCACAGAGAGTTCAAGCCAGAAAAAAAAGGTGGAAACCAGGTTCTCTGAGGGAAAAACACAATCAGCCACCCCACAAGCTGCAGGAGAAACCTGCACAGCAGAAATGCTAAAAGCCAGGGAGCAGGGCTCTTGCAAAAGGAAATTAGATATGAGCTGCCAGGTGACACAGCAGCCGAAAGGTCAGGGCTATTTTGGGCTGAACATGAAGAGGCTTCAGGCATCTCAGGACAAAAAAACAAGCACAAGCTGGAGAAAGCTCAGAGAGAGGCAGACGCATTGATTAGAGAGTGGCTGTTGGCTTTGTGGAGAAAGATGAAAAGGGGAGAGACAGGCGGAGCAGCCAGGGAGCCCGTTGCCCAGTGTACATCAGCAGCACTTTGTGGTGACAAACGGCTCAGTGCTGTGTTTATTTCGCATCTCACCCGTAATTGTTCTTCCCTTGTAAAATGTATTCATTCACCCTACACTCGTTTATTGATCCCCATGCCTGTGGCACTTACTGTGCAGGTAAGGCAAAGTTAAATGAGCTACAGCTTCCATCCTTGCAGGACTTCCTGCCTAAGACTTAATAGGCAGCAGTCAGTGGATTGCTATACTGAGGGATAAGTCCTCAGTAAGGAACAGGAATCGAAGAAAAGGGACCACTGGGCTATGGGCGAACAGGGAGGGATTAAGAAGTACATGTCTCAGCTAGATTCTGCAGAAGCAATTAATAGATTTGAACAAAGTTGAATGGATCTGATAGGGTAGGAGAGGCTATTCCTACTTCAGAGAGCAGGGTGATTAAAATATTCAGATTAATGTGCCTGGTCCCATTAGGCTAAAGTGTTGGCCTTCTAGATCATGAAAGGAAGGAAGCTGTGGAAAACAGGTCACAAAGGGACTTTGCTCAGGTTAGACCATGTAGGTTGTCAGCATGATTAACAACAAACGTCCTTGGACAGCTGCATCACACAGAGGCCTTAGTGGGAGATTACAGACTTTGGCTGGCTGTGCGTTATAGGATATGTTGGTGGGGGTTATGTAGTCTCTGTGCTCAGGGAGTTGAGCAATTGATAACTGAACATTTGTTGACATCCTACCATGCCCCAGCTGCAAAATGAGGATGGAGCAGTACTCATCTTGAACAGGAAATATTCCTCCAAAGCTTTCCATTATGGTAGCAATGAGTCAGTTGTTGAGATTGTCAGTTAAGGAAATAAACAGTAAAGCAACCCAGTTATCTGAAAACAACCACTTTAATATTCCTTACCTGGAGGCTCTGTAGTTAGACTGCCTCGTGGTATGATTCTTATTTGCTGGGTTTCATGCACTTCCCAGGTCATGGCGGCTGGAGCTGGACTGCTAGGCCATCTAGGACAACCAGAAGGGTTTCTCACTTTTCCTGTGTATGTTACTTCACAGGGCTAGCACAGCTATCTCCTCTCCCCATGGCATCATCATGGTTTTCTTGTACTTTCTCAGAAAACCACAGACTTGACTTGTCAAATTCTGGATGGCATTTGGCCTCCATCTAAAGATTTGTTGTTCTAAGAGAGACTGATTCTAGAGGCTGAGGGAAGCGTCAGGCTTATGATTGGACCTTAGAAGCCATGGAATGCCACTTCTACCATATTCTAAAAAAAACAGAGCTGAAGTCCTGGGGACAAACTGCTGGGGCCAAAACCCTAAGAGCCAACAATCAGCTGGGCTAGAAGACAAGATGCTGCAATTCTGTGATAAGAATAAGGAGGGACAAGGAGAAGAGGTCATTTTAGAGACTGTCAAGGAAGACACATTGCTGAGGAAGTGGTGTTTAAATGGGGCCTTGCCTCCAAGGTGAGCTCAAGGTGAAATGCTCATCTACTCTCCAGAGGACCTGTGTTTGACCTGTGGCGTTTCCACTTTCCACCCATAGGCCTTGGAAACAACACTTCACAGGTTATTGATAATAAGAAAATCATATATTGAAATTTCATACCGCAGCATGTAAAGAAAAGGGGTTATTATTAATAACCAGAAAGGACAATGGAACCACACAAAATTAAAAATAGAAAGTATGCTAATGACACGATGTGTGGCCAAGATAGTCAAGTCAGTGATATTTAGAGAGGCTTAGAGCGGGAATCAATAGATTGGGTCTCACTCACACCTTCTGCACCTGTCATAAATTGTGCTTCTTAAAATATGTTTATAGACAAATATCTGGCCAGACCCAAGCATGGTGTGAGTAAAGGAAAACAGCCTTATCCCCAAATGTCGTCTTCCCTAATATGCTTCATCATTAGTAGAGGGTCATTCCTCTCAGTGAAGAGATCTTGTCTCCCGAGATCACCTATCAAAATATTCTGGAAGAGGTAACACATTAAAATATCATCAGTTACTAACAATGTAGAATACCCTTGAGAGTGCTTTTCATCTGTAATAGTCAAGTTATTTTAGGTTACCCAGTGCTTAAAAACATCCTCACAATCTTAGTTTCCTCTTTAATACAACAAAATTTACTCACTCATACATAGCCCCCTGCGTGCCTGGGCAAGTCTCCAGGGCAGCTGTCTTCCACGTGTTGGTTCAGCACTCCAGGCTGCTTTGATCTTCTGACACCTCTGAATCAACACGTGTTCCCATGATCTTCACAGCAGGAGAAGAAAAGCCTAGCAAATTCTATACCAGCAATTAAAGGCTCTGACAAGGAAGTGCTGTGCATCCCTTCAGGCCTCATTTCATTGGCCGAAACAAGTCACCCGGTCACCTCTAGCTTCAAAGGAAGCAGGAAACAGTAAGCCTCTCACGTGTCCAACAGAGAAACTAGATATTGACTAAGCATAATGGGCAGTTTATAGGCTTAAAAAGAAATACAGGGATGAAAGAAACTATGTTGCACTTGAAAGATATTTGACAGTATTAATGGAGAGGAGATGCTATTGCAGGCCAAAGGGGCAGGTAGACCTGAGGGGTTTTCATGAAGTTACAGAAGCTCTACTCGAACCTGCAGGACAGCAAAATCTGCAGATCTTTGGGTTGCATTCTTTTGTGTTATTTTAGTTTTTACTTAAATGTTTGTGGTTGTTTCATCTGCATGTTTGTCTGTGTACCATACATATGCCTGGAGCTTGTACAGGCCAGAAGAAGATATCAAATCTCCTAGAAAAGCAGTTATATATGGTTGTGAATGTGGGAATTGAACTTGAGTTCTCTGGAAGAACAGCCAGTACTCTTAATTGCTGAACCATCTTTCCAACCTTGGGTTTCTTATTTTGAAAAGGTAATAGGACTTACAAATAACTTATGCATATACTCCTGTAGACTTTGAATCACCCTAGCTTAGCTAGCTATTCCTAAGTAATGTAAAATTTACATAAATAGTTGCTTTATTGTTTGGGGAATAATGACAAGACGTTTCTGTTTGGCTTTGGGATACAGAACCCATTTTTCTTAGTCAGCTTTCCATGGCAGTGATGAAATGCCTAGGAAAATCAAGTTACAAGAGGAAAGATTTATTCTGGCTCATGGTTTCAGAGGTTTAAGTTCAGAATTGATTGGATGAACAAGTTTTGGGGCTTTAGTGAAGCGGAACACTGTGACACCAGGAGACTCTGGTGGAGAAGGCTGCTCACTCTGTGGAAGTCAGGAAGAGGACAGGAAGAGACTGATGACAAGATATTACTCCACAGGAATGTCTCCCCTAAGCAAATGTCTCCAATGTCTCACTTTCTCCAACTTGGTCTCACTTCCTGCAGCTTCACTACCTCTCAGTGACCCATTCAGAAATAGATCACCAATGAATTAATCCATTGTTAAGGTTCATTTACTTGTTCCATTCACGTCTGAATACCATGGGACTTGGAGCCAAGGTTGTCTACACTTAAATCTTTGGAGGACATTGTATATCCAAATAATTGCACCACAAAAGACCAAGGCATGTAGATATACAGGATGATACTACCTCCTAGAATGACAGAAAATGTCCAAGTAGAACTGAGGCTTGGCAGGAAAGAAAATGGAAAAGTATATTCCCAAGACAAGAACTCACTCTTCCAAATGACATTGAGTCATTTGTCTCTGCATGATATGTTGGAAAGCTTCCATCATCAGAAATCCAATGTTCTAAGAGTAATCTATCAGCAGTCCACACATGGAGACAGTGAGGGGAGAGAGATTTCTGTACCTAGTATAAGAACAGGGAGATTGAAATGAAGAAGTAGAACCAAGGATGAAGATGAGAATTCAAACAAAGAGGCAAAATGTTTAAAAACAAGCACAAACAACAACAAAATCCAGAAACTTAATATGATCACCAGGGTCCTGGATGAAGAAATCAAGCTGGTGCCTCGCAGAGGGAAAGACACCAAGACACCGGGGAGGGAGCATCAGGACAAGCCTAGTGATCTGCGTAGGATCATGCTGGGAATACTAGACTATTCTACATGAGGGAGGTGCCTTTCCCTCTCCCTAGGACTCTCATATACTTCTGTCTCTGTACCCATCAGCAACTCTGAGGCTGCCTGAGCTTTTCTGTCCAGACTCCTTTTGGCTTTAGCTGATGGTGAGTCATATTAGACGAATAACCAACCAATATCTTTTATTTCAGCTTTTGAATTTCGAACAGTTTTAGACTTACAAATAAGCAAGACAAAAGTCTCCAGGGCCAAAACATGAATTCACTTTATGTACTGTGGTTATTTAAAAGAAAAAAAAAATGGCCCCCATAGGCTCATGGGGAGGTGTGGCATTGTTTGAGTAGGTGCGGCTTATTGGAGGAAGTATGTCTCAGTTCACTTCCTGCTGCCTGAGGAGCCAGACATAAAACTCTCAACTCTTTCTTCAGCACCACATCTGCCTGCATACTGCCACCATGCTCTCTGCCATGATGATAATGGACTAAACCTCCGAAACTGCAAGCCACCCCTAGTTAAATGTTTTACTTTATAAGCATTGTCATGGTAATGGTGGCTCTTCACAATGATAGAAACCCTAAGACATGTATTAAAGTTGAGCTTGAATAAAGTCAAATAAAATCAGAGGGTTTATCAAGACATTGAGTTCATAATGTCATATTATATATATAAAACAAAATTATCACAGCTTATTATCTAAGTATGAAATTATGATATGAAAGAATAAGTACATACATCCATACATACATACATACCAGGAAAAAACTCTGAAATCTAAACTTCAGATGGGACTGTAGAATGCTATCTCAGCAACTCTCTGTGGCTGATGCTTGAGGCTCTCTCTCTCTCTGAAAATTAACAATGAGTTCTTCAGCAGCTTAGGGTCTCAGTTACTTAGTTGCTGAGGATGGAGAGCAGTTGGATGCAGGTGGTCTTTGGGCATCTGCAGAGTCTTTAAGCTGTGGTGCTTTCCTTATGCCTAGATGACTGCAGTTCTCACCTCTTACCCTCCAGATCAACTTCATCTGCTCCAGCTCTCAATCCAAGGGACCAAAGACTGACAGGCTCTCTTCAGATGTCTCCCGAAAGTGCCAGACATCGAGAATTCTGTTCTCGTCTCTGAATTTTACTATTTTTAAATATTCATGCTGCCATTTCTTGGATACTTTATATAGGTATCCAGAACAGATGAAATCAGAATAGAGTCACTGTCATCAATTACTGTATTTTCTCTTTAAATCTGATGATGGTTAGGAAATCTGAAATCTCAATGCAATTACCCAACACCTCATGTTTGGCCTGGGTTGATATGGAAACACTCATGTCAGCACAACTCTATGTTGGAGGTGGGCCACTTATTGGTTTCTGGCCGTCCAGCTAGTTAGACCCAAATTAATCACACAGAAACTCTATTATTCAAATCACTGATTGGCCCATTTGCTCTTGCTTCTTATTGCCTAACTCTTAGATATGAATTTAACAAATTTATATTAATCTGTGTGTGGCCATATATCTGTGGCTTACCGGCTAAAGTTCCCAGCATCTATCTCCTGTGGCTCCACGGCTTCTCCCTGACTCTGCCCTCTTTCTCCCAGCATCCAGTTCTATCCTCCCCACCTACTTAAGTTCTGCCCTATCAACAGGCCAAGGTGGTTTTTTTTATTCATTAACCAATAAAAGCAACACATAGACAGAAGGACCTCTCACATCAGCTCTGTGGGGGGAAGTGTGTGTGTGTGAATGTGTCTGTGGGTCTCTCTGTGAGAGTGTGTATGCCTGTGTGCGACAGTATGCCTGTGTGTCTGTAGCTGCTACTGGAGTTCCTGAAAGGATTGATGGAACACAGTTTATAGTTAGGGAAGATTATCAAACTCACCAAAGTGCAATCAGGCAAGACATGGGTAAGGGAAAAGGAATGATTCAAAAAGCACTCGGAGTCAGGAATTTTCCTCAGGAACACCATTTCAAGGAAAGGATGCTGGGAGATTAGCAGCTGATGGCAATAAAGGCAGGAGTTTATTGCTAGAATAAAAGAAGTGGGCACAGGAGCTGGTCAGCCTCTTGCTGAAGCTGAGATGAGCTGAGACAAGTGACTCACCTGTGTCTCAGAGGGCAGCATTTGTGCTCTGAAGCCTTAAATTCACCTGCTCCCAAATTTCTTCCTCACCTAGTTTTGGGGCAGAAACCAGAAGATCCCTCTTACAACTTTAATGTTTGATTTCTAGTTTTTACTAATGTTAAAGATTTTCATTTCATTAGTGGAAAAATATGAGAGCCCTCCAGTGGCCAAAAAGAAAACCTACAAATTTTTACCACATCTCATTTATACCACTTCTAGCAAAAACATACAGCTCTACAGCCTTGTTAGATGATGATAGATAGATAGATAGATAGATAGATAGATAGATAGATAGATAGATAGATAGATAGATAGATAGATAGATGATAGATAGATAGATAGATAGATAGATAGATGATAGATAGATAGATAGATAGATATAGATAGATAGATAGATAGATAGATAGATAGATAGATAGATAGATAGATAGATAGATAGATGAGCTATAATAAAAGCTACCTCCATATTTCACAATGAAGATTCAGTGTCAAAGAAGGTGTGACTTTTATTATCATTCCAATGACCCTCAAATAACCAAAATAATTCTTACCTTTGCTAGACAGAAATACAGCATTTAAAATAAAGCTGGAGCTAAAATATTGCAGCATATAGGAGAGCCCTTGGGCATATCTTCTTAAACAGGAACTCGTTATGTAACAGTGCAATAAGAACCAGGACGAGTTAGCGTTCATTGTGGTCAAGTAGAAGAGTCATAGAAATTACATAAAGAACGTGGGCTCCTCTCTTTGAAGGTGTAAATCTGGAGCCATGAGAATGGCTTTTAAATCCTAATAGGGAATTATACAGATCTATGGCAGGCCTGATTTTTTTTTTCCATTCCCCTGGCTTATCTATGCTGCACACTTTCTCTTATCCATGCTAATGGAGGGGATCAGCAGTGCAGATAATTGAAAGGTTGTGTGCCAACAAACTGCTTTGTGGTTGCTGCCAAAAACTCCTCAGTGTTGCATGGTTAATGAAAAGTCAGACAATGGCGGCTCCCTTTGCATAGGAGCCCAGCATAACCATAATAGCTATTATTTTTTGAGCCCACACTATGTACCCGATTAAGTGTTTTTAATGCAGTTATCTCATCACATCCTCACCTATGACCCACCAAAATTGGTATAATTTTCTCTCACTTACGGATGAGAATACTGAGGCTCAGAAGGTTAAGTGCCTTCTAATAGGCACTCCATTCACTTAGGTGGGAAACTGTGTGTGTTCAGATCGAGTTAGTTCGCACATGCAGCTGTTTGGCTCGGCCACCCTCTAGTGCCACAGCATATCCACTCCTGGATGCAGTATCTTTTCTTCAAATACGGGATTTGAGAGCATTTTAAGAGCACCAGTCTTGCTTTCCATAAAGGACACTTCAGACTAGATGTGTCATCTGTAAGCTTGTTGGATTTGTATTCATCCTAAAATTTTCAGTTCATCACTGGGTAAGGGAAAGGCTTGACATTTTATTTTCTTTTTTTTATTTTATATTAATTAATTTATTTAATTATTAAAGATTTCTGCCTCTTCCCCGCCACCACCTCCCATTCCCTCCCCCTCCCCCAATCAAGTCTTCCTCCCTCCTCAGCCCAAAGAGCAAGCAGGTTTCTCTGCCCTGTGGGAGGTCCAAGGACCACCCACCTCCATCCAGGTCTATTAAGGTGAGCATCCAAACTACCTGGGCTCCCACAAAGCCATTACGTGTAATAGGAACAAGAACCCATTGCCATTGTTCTTCAGTTCTCAGTAGTCCTCATTGTCCATTATGTTCAGCGAGACCGGTTTTGTCCCATGCTTTTTCAGACCCCGGCCAGCTGGCCTTGGTGAGTTCCCAATAGAACATCCCCATTGCTTCAGTGTGTGGATAAGAAGGTGAACCCAAAGAAAGACATTTTATTTTCAAGAAACACATATTAATTTTTAACTTATTGAGTTTCAGTGAAAATTTTGGGCTTAAAACAGCTGTTTTGGGGGGAATCATTTTTTCACCTTGGTTTTGGTGATGATTCTATCCTGATTCTTTCTTACATGCAATCCCAGTTTCTTTCTTTTTTACAATCTCTTCCTCTACATTCCCTTTAGTAGTGTTGTCCTTTGTTTGACTTAAGTCCACACAATGAAACTTTATCAAGGGCCCAGAAGTCGACAGCTTTTGACTCTAGTCTCACACCCTACTTCCAGATTTCCAACGGCTAGCTGGTTATTTTATTTTATTTGAATATCACATTTAATACAAACTCAACAATTTTGGGTGTCCTGCATAGACTGTTAAGAAAACTACATTACTTCTCAAAGTGTGTGGTATTTAATAATCTCTCCTTACATAATACTTACCACCATTGCAATCATCATCAGGCAAAAAGGGTGAGTAAATGTACAAAATTCAAACTCCCCAGTTAAGAGAATAATAAATACCTTAGCCTAGTGTCACCTGAGTCTTTCCTTTCTCTCCTCTCTTCTCTCTTTGATTCCCCCTCCATCTATTCTCAAATAATCTAAATTTATTAATTTTCTATAGGTATGAATAAAAGTATTTTGATTGTATACTGTTAGTTTTATTTTTGTTTTCTTAACTTTCTCTTTATCTAGCCATAAGATTTATTCCAAATGTTTCTATATTCAACCCAGGGCCCCAAGACAAAGCTAGCAACACCATTGTCTGTGACTTTATAGTATGTTACAGTGTATAAGATGTATTTTAGGTTAAAGTTGATCTGTGTGCCTTTCTCCACTCTGAGCCACCTGGGGTTAAGGATAGTGAAATGTTGTTTTCTGTGTTTATTATTATCAAACACAGTCTCTTACCACACCGGGAAGATGGGATAATGAAAGAGTAAATCTTCTAGAGTTTGTATTTTTGGAATATCTTGTCACATCTTATTTTGAGCGGTCAGGAATAACTTGTTTGAACTTGATACCATCCAGATGTCCAATGAGGAAGGGGGTGAAAGTACCATTCCTAAAACCAGGGAGCATTTAGAAGTACATATGAAACGAAATTTCCTCCTCTCCCAAGACAAAGGGAAAGAAAGCTAGGGGGCTGTCAAGGGTCTCAGAAATCAACCAGGACAAATATGTAAAACATAAATATGACAAAGAGGACATGGAATATTGACATCCAAACAGCACTCTTCCTCTAGTTCACTAATCCGAAGGACCTTCTTATCTCTCATAGTTTTGGTCAGTGACAGCATCATTCATTAAGTGCTCTGTCCCACTCTCCAGTCTCCAATTTGAAAACTTGGAGATATTCTCACCACTCCCCTTCGGTACCCATTGGTTCTAAGACCTGACTGAATACAGGCTTTTAACCCCCACCTGCCCAAATAACCATGCTTTACACTGAATATTTTATTAAACTCTCTCCACTCTCTTAAAATTTTAGGTATACCTTACTTATACAAATACTTTAATAAGAATCAATAATGCCCTTAGTGTAGTATTTTAAAAATTAAAACAATATGAAATGTATCAGGTAAAAAAATTTGAGTGAGATGGACATATAAGCTACATTTTTTTTCTTAATTAAGAAAGTAAATATACACTTCAAAAATTCAGGTCTATTATAATTAAATATGTATATGAAACTTTAGATAGAAAGTTATCTACTTTTTTCTACTCACTTAGACACTCTTCAAAACATTCAAAATACATGCAGATTCTATTGTGCTAATCTCTTCTGGATATTGCAAGTCATTGGTTCTCCTTCTTAAGTGACAGGAATACCTTCTAATCATTGTTTGAAATAACAATGAAGTCCCACCATATACTTCTAAGGTTGTACCTCAAAGGTGGGCTGAAAACAAGTTTTTTTGTGAGTGCAATGCTTGGGTTTTAGCAGGCATTGAAAAACGCAGAATATGCTAGAGTTCATGTTCCTGCTTATGCAATAGTCAGGAAGGTCACATGAATAAGTTCTGATGACTGGGTGTGAGGTCAACTTCTGCTCCAAGAGGAAAAGATGTTTCTAATTGGTTTCTAATTGGTCTTACTAATTAAAGCACAGAGTCAGATATTAGGGGGTGAAAGGTGAAAGATCAGAGAAGCAGGGCAGTCAGTCACTAGTTCTTACTTTTATGAAGTCCTCAGATCAAAGTGGGCAAGATTCTGTCTCTACAATCTCAGGCTGAATGCTCTAAGCTCCTGTCTCCCCTTGCCTTATATCCTGTCAGTCTCCACCTCCCTACTTCTGGGATTAAAGGTGTGTGACTCCCAAATACTGGGATTAAACATGTGAGCCACCATTGCCTGTCTCTGTTTCTCTTTTAGACTGAATCAATCTCATATAACCCAGGGTAGTCTTGAACTCACAGAGATCCATCTTCATCTGCCTCCTGAGTGCTGGGATTAAAAGTATGTGCCACCACTGCCTAGTCTCCATGGCTAACTAGTGGCTAGCTCCACACTCTGATCTTCACTGAAGCTTTATTTGTTAAAGCGCAAAGTATTATCACAATAGCATCTCTGTGCACTTCAATTATCTTCTTCCTTTTTCTACCCTGAAGTCCCACCTATCTCTCCTGCCTGACTATTCACCATTCAGCTTTTTATTAAACCAGTCACAGCAATACCTCTTCACAGTGTACCAATATCCCAAAGCAATTTGTCTCTATATAGTTTCAATGACCAAAAACTAGAATCAGAGCTTAGTAGATTCTAAGTGGGAAATCATCAATATTCCCAGAGAAAAGAACTTAGGCAAAGAAAATAACTTATTTTTATTTTAATTATGCGTATATTGCATGTCTCTGTGTGGGTTTGTGCATATGAGCACACATGTTCTTATAGATCACATTGGATTCCTAGAGCTGGAATTACAGGTGGTTGTAGGTTGTCTGTTGTAGCTAAGGGGAACTGAACTTAGGTCTTCCATAAGAGTAGCTTTTCTCTTAACCCATTGGCCACCTTTCCATACCCAGCAACTAAAATAAATTTAATACTTGGATAGTAAATACAGAGTTTTAATTTTCAAGGACTTAAGGAGATTGAGAGAGGACTAAACACAGGACTCCGTAACCCCTGTAGCTAACTCCTAATACAGAAAAAAAAAAAGTCTTTATACTTAGAAGTAGAAAATTTACAATGGTGATCTATGTGGACTTTAAAATTCATTATGGTGAAAAAAAAAAGTTAATGGAATCCTTGAGACATGTTCAGTATCACTTCATCAGTATAGCAAAACGAAACAGACAATTCCTTCTTTAGACAAAATTAAGATTGATGCCATTGTCAAAACTTCAAAGTTGTGGGAGTATGGTCCTTAGCATAGAACTATTTGACTCATTTGTTGAATGCCTAAAAGTTCAGAAAACTCGTAAGCAGAAGGAAATCATTGCTACTCACCATAACTTTAATAGTGCTGTTACTCCATTAGCAATTACTATTCTGATGATTACATATTTACTCGAATACTTTCTATCTTATTAATCTACCTAATGTGTCCTTTTCCATGTACTATGTGCTGTTTATGTTTGCATAGAGATGACAGTTTACAACATGGAATATGTCCACTGTCTTATCTAGAACTTTCCCTAATAGCTAAGAAACTTGCATTGGCTGCATACACTGTTTGCTAAGAAGGTGGACAGTTAACACCCTGGGTACAATTCACAAATGATAGGAAAAAGGTACCTTAAGTTAACATTTCCACCTCCTATTCTTCAAATGACAAATTCTGATAGACATTCCATATATTTCTCAAGAAGTTCCCATGAAAACATGTTCCTGCTACTCAGTGGTGTGTCTTTAGAATGACTTGTTCTTTATTGCATCAATCCAAATAAGCTACACCAAAATAAGCTTTTGTCTTGTGTTTATATTTAGGAAAACACAGATCCATGTAGAACCAGTTTGGGGTTTGACATAAAAGATACAAATATTTATTTATATTATCATAATTTTGATCAAAATGTATCTGCTGATATGCTCTCATTCTATTGATTCCTACGACACCTCTCTGTCCTGACATATCTTTGCAGTTTCAATGTCTATGTGTAACTGTCCTCACCTGGTACATGTTACTTTAAGTTTGAGAGAGAAAGGCTTTGATTGACTTATCTCATCATTGCACACCAAGGCAATCCATAACCTGGATGTAGACTGACTGGTCTTCTGGGAAAAGTGTATTACTGGATGAATTAACTGCGTCCAGAAAAGTGGCGGGTGTACGGTGATAAACACAAGACTGTTCTTTCAGCAAGGGAATGAGTGAGGTACTTTCCTGTATAAGGAGTTGTGAGCCCAGTCAACCTCCTGACAGAATGGCTTTGCATTGCCCTTCCCAGCTTCCACATCCTTCTTTCCATTTTCTCACCTTCATGTACATGAAAACAAAGCTCTCCTATACTTACTAAATTCTGGTGGATACCCAAAGGCTCTTCTGTAACTACAGCTCATATACTGTATTGGTTACTTGTCTCATTGTTAGTACAACCATATCCTTACCCCACCATAAAAAAAAGAAAACAAATGCTAAAGGAGTAAGAGATTATAGTTCCAGAAGATTCCATTCCATCATTGCATGGGAAGCATGATGGCTGGAAGAAGAAACTGACTAGATGCACTGTATATACAGCCAGGGAGAGAGAGCAAAGAATGTTGGTGCTCAGCTGACCTTATCCCATATGGTCCAGCACCCAAGTCCAAGGAGGTGGGTCTTTCTACCTCAAGTACCAATCAAGGCAATCTCCACAATGATGACTAGGGCCAAACTAATCTGGATAATCCCCCCTCCACAGGTATGCTTAAAGACTGTTCTAGATGATTTTAGATCATATCAAGTTGGCAGTCAGTATTAATGTGCTGGTTAGTCTTACTGTCAACTTGACATATAACCTGGAGTTATCTGAAAGGAGGAAACCTCAACTCCATAAGACCCAATGTTAAGGCATTTTCTTAATTAGTGATTGATGGTCCATTATGGGTGGTTCTATCCCTAGGATACTGGTACTGGATTATATAAGAAAGCAGGTTTAGCAAACCAAAGGAAATATGCCAGTAAGCAGCATCCCACAATGGCCTCTGAATCATTTCCTGCCTCCAGAATCCTACCTTGTTTGAGTTCCTGTCCTGACTTCCTTCCTTCAATGATGAACAGGGTTATAGAAGTGTAAGCTAAATAAACCCCTTCCTCCCCAACTTGCATTTTGGTCATGGTCTTTCATCACAGCAATATAAACCCTAACTGAGACAATTAACATTCATTTTCATTACAATTTTATAACTCCTTTGTGGTAACTTTTCAATTTTAATCATTGTTTTACACAGTTCAAGCATTTACTTTAGAATATTTTGCCTAACACCAACTCTAAATCACTAAATTTAATATTTAACGACATACATAAGCTATGTTCTAGAATACAACATTTTTAGGAATATGTCTAAGTCTTCTGCTCATTTAAATACTTGCTGGAGTCCTAAAAAGGCTCTACACATTCAGTAGACATTGGATACATTTAATTTATTCAATGATCCTTGAATCTTTTTTCTATCATCTTATTATACACTATGGCATTATTCAATCTAAGTAAACAACAATTTCCTAAGTGATAAAATAATTCAACAAAATAAGATTTCTGGCATTAAAAATACCCTGTCAAGACATATTAATAGCAACTTAGTGAGAAAAAAAGCAGACTGCATAGCAACATACACTATGTTAAGGAAAAAATAATTACAGAGTTCCTCTGGCTATTATTTTTAACTAAAAGACTAATGTGTATTGTTCCTTAATCAATAATATTCATTCTTGTGTAAATAATCTATTAATATAGACAAAATAAATCCACAAATAAGTCAGTACTACTAGAAACAAAATCATTTAATTGAACAACATTCACTGACTTTTACTTACTATAAGTTTTTTCATCATAATGTCTCAAATTTAACTATAAAGAACATAAAATTGGTTTTATAAGCAATTGAGGTTAAACTATTAAGTGAACATCATCAAAATTAAGCTGTTAATTCCTATGATAAAGATAGCACAATTCTAGTCAGGTAGAGAAATTGGTTGCCAGGACTCAATTGTTTGGAGAATTCCCGATGACCCTTATACTTTTGGGAAACACAGGTCCTTTAAGATTTTGGTGAAATAAGTTTTGTTCTGATGCTGTGATAAAACAGTCTGAACAAAAACCAGTGATCATCAATAAACACAAGCCCTTACAGACCAATCTGATTGACTCAGTTTTTTAATTGAGGTTTCTGTTTTCAGACCGTGTCAAGTTGGCCATGAAAATGGACTAGAACAGACATGAATTTCAACCCCGGAGAAAAAAGAAGTTTCTCTATAACATATTGAATGCAGTTCTTGAAAATAAAAGGTCGTGGGCACCACCCTGAAGTTTGACTTGTGAGGTTGAAGTCTCCAGGGTTTCATCATCTTTTAGAAAAAGGTTATGCACTCATTTTAACATAATAAGGCCCTCCCTTCCATGTGTCAACCACTACCAATCCTAATAAAAAAACAAATCATATGCTTTTCTCAAAAGGGTTGATAAAAAGAGTATCACAGAAAGTGAGAGACTGTGAATGCATGCAATGAGCTATCAGAATACTCTGATAACTATACATTCTGGGAGGCATCAGTGAATGTAATCTAAAAATGTAGTGTGTCAAATCAGACTACTTCTGATCAGTTGCTTCCTGGTAGCATACAATCCAATGTAAATACTTAAAGGCTTTGGGTCCAGTGTCTTTTCCATTTATTGTAAGCGATCATATACATAATCCATAGGATTTTTGTGAAGATAAATGACTTTATATGTGGGAATCATTTAGAACACTGTATGGACCATACTAAGAACTCAGTAAATTAGGATTATTAAATAAAGATGATAAACTAAGATTATTGTAGTCATTGAAAGAGAGTGCTTGCAGCTATGAATGTACCTGAAAATGATGGAAAGAGAAGGAATGGCTAATTGAGGGGCAGGAGGGGAAATGGAGTAAGGAAGGGTACGGTGAGCTCCCTGTTTGTTGTTAAGAGTTCCCTAGCTTCACAGGAGCTCAGTCTTCTGACCTTCTCCAGAGCATGGAGCATCTGTGAAACATCCTTCACCCTAAAAATACTTGCCTCATGAACTGCAGTGAAGAGTAAAATACTCACACAAGGTCACATAAGGAAAGACAAGAAAGGGCCTCATTCTTGCTTGTTTTCTTTTTCTTCAGCACACCAGATGGACTTCCAAATGAAAACTCATTTATTTGATTTATCCTATAAAGCACACATCCTTTTAAGATGACAAAAATTATCTTGGATGGGCCCTAGAGCAGACTTTTTCCTTGGGGCATGGAGCCATGGTTTGTAATACAATAAGAAAGTCATCAGGATTATTGCCATGGCAGGAGAGGAAAGAACCAGCTAGTCACTATTTGTTTGAACATCTCCAATAAGACATCAGATTATTTTAAGTAAACTAATTTATATACTTTTATGTTAGTAAATAGTGATAATTTTTCAAAGTTTTTATACCATATGCTTTTAAATTTTCCTAATAATTATAATATAGGTTTTAATTAATGAAGCGGTGTTTTTCAAAAATTTTCCTTTATTAACCAAACTAAAATTTACAGTCACATTCCTGTTTCTTTACCTTATATTCCTACTTTAAAAATTAAACAAGATTTTGAATAAAGTAAATTGAAATCTCATTAGTAGTGACACTAATGGCAAAGACTGCTATTAATTCCAAAATATGTTTATTGGGACAATAGTAAACTTTAAAATGCACACCTGAAATGTCTGTCACCTGATAAGTCAGACTTGATTGGTAGAGGGAAAACAGGTACAACTTCATGGCCCACAGGGAGAACCCATTCCCTTGAAAAATAGTCCCTTATATTTTACTTTTCAAATTCTACAATGAAAATTTCAGCCATAATTACATTTGTGTGATTATGTGTGTCTTGGTGGATATGCATGTGCTTGTGTTTCTGGCCACACATGTGTGTGGAGGGATGCATGGCTTTAGGTTGATGTCAAGTGTCTTCCTTGATCACCATCTACTTTCCTTTGGTGGGACAAGGTATCTTCACAGAACTGAGAACTCACTGATTCAGCTAAATTGCATTGTGAAGGTCAGGGATTCCAGCCACTTTGCTTTGGGAAGAGTGCTAAGCCTGTGCCTTCACAAATTGTTATCCTCCAGCCTTTCAATACCTATATTTTTTCAATACCTCTCCTCTTTTGTTTTAGTCAATATTCTCCCTCACTATAGAGTTGAACCAAATAGACCATCTGAGAGCTGCCTGCTATAGACAACCACCTATAACCCCTTTCCACTTGGAAAGTGTTCTGTGAGCCTTTCAGAAAATACCAGTGTCCCCATAAAGCTCTCATAATATCAACCCTTTCTCTATTCAAGTGCTAACAACCATGAAATACATTAGTGTCTTTACTGGTCTGTCTGCTGCACTGGGAGGGACTGGAACCATTGGAGACAGGAACTATGACTCCTGTTAATTTATTCACAAATCAATCATTCACATATGTGTGATTCACATTAAGATTTCAGACTGTAGAACTGTGATTGACTAGAAAGGGAATCAAGGAATGGTTGTTGAATAAGAACTCATAAGTAAATTAATACAATCAAGTGAATGCCTGAATAATCAAAAGATAAAGGGATACCTACCCTAAAAATACATTTATACTTCCCAAGCCTTCTCAGGACAGACCCTGGCTGCTGGTGATCAGAAACTGCCATCAGAGGCAAATGTAATGACCATCTCTCTTCCGGAACATTGTGCAGCAAGGTTCAGGAAAAGGCAGTGCGATGAGAGTGAGATTAAGCAGTTTGATAACATCAGTCTCCGATCACCATTTCTCATAGTGGACTAAATGATGAATGTGGGCCTGTCAGGCATCTATCGAAATTCCGGGAGCACCTGTCTCCTGGCTTCCAGGGTAGTTCTCTTCTAGCTCTGAGCAGGAGAAAAGAAAGTGCATTTCAAAGTTTAACTTTATCTCAGCCATGCCAGAGACAGACTGGCTTTTTTTGTTTCTTGGAATCTTTACTAGGTAGTTGCTTTATTGTTGCTCTCTTTTCCTCTTCGGGAACTGCAAATGGGTTATAGTGTTGTTTGATTCATTCATTAGCATGCCCATGAATAGAATAAGGAGAACACATGGGAGATTTTCAGACAGTTTTGCAAGACAAAACAACTACTTTCACTCCAAGCAACATCAGACTGTGGACCTAGGGATCCTGCAAAACTTACTGGGTATCTGAAAAAGACATGCCCAGCACCATGGAGCACTCAAAGGTGATTAGACACCCATCATTGTTTAGTGATGGCCAATAAAAGTGTGTACTTCTTAGAAATATCGCAATGGAATCTGCTGCTGGGTTCTGTAATTGAATCTGCGTCTTACCGGCTGACATGGTGGTAACCAGCTCTACAGACATCCATAGACTCCCTTTCTGAGGGAAGAAGTGGTATGCAAATTCCCTTCCCCATCCTGTATTTTATATTTCTTAGAACTGTCATCCCACATTCCTCCAAAGACACCTGGCTTCACTTACCTGACTCCCAAACTAAATCTCTTGTGACTTTTCCCTCTAAGGCGAGAAGCTGTCCTCAGTGGCTGGGAAGTCTCCCGTATATATTCAGCAAGTATCTGAATTATGGTGATAGCTAAAGCTTGCCTCAGAAATGGAAAATTGGTGACCACTGAAGCAAACATGATCAAAGGATATGTTCTGGGTGACATATATCATGTGGATCCGTATAGAGTTTTAAATTTTAAGCAGTCAATATCAAACTCCTGAGAAATTGAAGCTACTCATCTGCATTTTTAGTTGTCCTTAAAAGAAATTCTATCAATGATCTAACCTTGCTTTGGGCTCTGTATTCTACAATGCTACCCTAACAAATTAGATGTGCTCACAGGTGCAAAAGTGTCATAAGTGTTCCAAGGACAACCGGTCATGCCCTGTTTGCACCGGAAGCCTGCCTCATAGAAGGGGGTTCTTGTCTGGTATTACAATCATGGGTAGAAACCAACTTCTAGGGAAGTCACAGATCACAAAGAGAGCCTACTACTAATGTTTTGCTAATGCGCACAGCATTAGAATGACTTCTAAAGACCTATGCTTATGCATATATATCAATGCAGCTCTCAGCCTTCCATTTAGCAAGGGGTGGCAATCAGAGAGAAAAATCTATTGAAGTGATGAGATTCTTGAGTAATCATTCCTAAATGGCACATCTATTTCAACCACTCTTAGTTGCAGGGGACGTTGTGGAAGAGGCGATAGGAAGAAAAAAAGAGCCAGAAGATGCAAATGAATACGATTGGATGGATTGACATGGGCACTACAGTATTAAACACATAGCGTCTGTGACCACCTGCACAAGAAAGCACAATAACACAAGGCAGGATTTCACAGGGGTAGAACAGGGATACAGAGAGGTATTTGTGGTGTGCCAGAGTCCAGCTCCAGTGTGGCTCAGGTCCCAAGGAGGAG
The DNA here is from genome assembly GCF_950005125.1 of Chionomys nivalis. NCBI lineage: Eukaryota > Metazoa > Chordata > Mammalia > Rodentia > Cricetidae > Chionomys > Chionomys nivalis. Next base: position 52,205,732 of record NC_080090.1, on the reverse strand, counting down.
GTGTGAAGTCATTGAAGGAAGGACTGACAGGATCTGAGGGTGAATGTGGATGGCTATTGCTTTATTGAAAAAAAGGCTAGACATTTTATTCTCTATAACCACAGAAAAGACTAAATGGAAATGGGAGAAAGGGGACTTGGGAGCTGGGGTGGGGCTTGTAAGCTTGTGACAAATTAGTAGACACCACAATCATATGCTGATGAAAGAAAGGGCCACAAGTTCCTCTTGCCAGAGCAAAATGACTCCCTTTGTAGCAAGCAGGAACTTTCTTCAAGACCCTGGGGGAAATAGGGGATTTTGTTTAAATGGCTGACCTTGGGGACCTTCTTGGGGAACCAGACACTCCATTATAGAATACTGCCATTTTTGAATGGCTCAGTTTATCTACATAGCTAAAGCTTAAAGTGAACAAAATGAAGCTAGACAAATATAACTGTAGACCTTAGTAGACCTTGGAAATTTACAAATACTGATTATCAAACAGGCCTTATTTATGAAACAAGTCATATTTATCATATATACCTTATTTGTCAATCATATGTTACTTACCTAAATTTTCTACCAGCTTGGCGTAAACTTGTGTGGGAGTAGACAGAATCACCATGCTCTATGGTTCCAAGGTGGCTGGAATTTTTTACAAAGAAATTATTTTGTTTAAAGAAGATGCCATTGTACATATCCTCATCCTCCACTGAAGGCCCCACGAAATTTCCCAAAGGAAAGGGTATAAGGGAACTCTCATAACAAATAGTGAGAATCATTAAAAATGAAAGTAAAAGAATGCTGGAGAACCATGAGCTGCAATGCCAAAATGCTGGAATACTGTCAAGCAGCAATGCTTGCCATGTGGTCCATGCCAGGGGTGGATATGATCACAATATACAGAATACACATAAACTCTCAAGAGAACTTAAACAACAACAACAACAACAAAACAACTAACTCTTTCCCATTGGCTCAGCCTTCCTGAGTATCAGAGACTACCTGTGTACCCTTCTACATAGAGCATGTACTTTGTAGTTCCCCACATCCCTCCAATTTAATGGCTTTTGCAAGGCAAAAGTCAACGTAAAATGTCATTTGGTTGAGTGTCACCTACATGTGATTATGCCATCTGACACTTGAGGTACTGGGACTATAAACTTTTTGGTAGATAAAAATGACCGTATCCTTGATGCTAAGGAATTGTTTATATTTTCAAAATTAGATTAGCATGCAGTATTTACTAATTGCTCTCTTCTAAATTACAGCTCTCTTATGAAAAGTGTGAGATCATTATAATGGTGTCCATTCTTAGCTGAAGACACATCATCTTGAATAGGTAAAATAATTTGCTGAAAGTATACAGACATTCTCAAGTTCCCCAGCCCAAGGATATTTATATGAGATCTCAACTTTACAATCATGGCAATAGAAGCTGTGTCTCCATGAGTGGGAACCGAGTACACATTTGTCTTCCATATCCTACGTTACCACACTATTGCTGAAGCAAGCCTGCAATAATACACAGCAGCTGTAATTTAAACTTTATAGAAATATCAATAGTAGCCTTTAATCTTAATTCAAAATAAACTGTCTAATTGATTGCATCTCTTACTGTAACTATTTAGATTTTACATTAAATCCCATCATTATATGTTAGAATGCTAAGGCCCTTTCTGTATCAGGAAGTCTACTTCCTTTGTTGTATAGATGTTAAGATTAAAACTTAAATAAGATTTCTCACAGTCATAAAGACAATGTCAGAGTTGATATGAAATTATGGAAGTATATGTAACAGAGTCTCTGCATGTCATTTTGAGTTTTCCAAAACCATATGTAGCACAATCTATAATGAATACCATTTTATGTTGTTTCTTTAATGAATGGGCTTTAGTCTATAATTCCATAGAAGTTTAAGTTATTTAAATGCATATAACTTATTTTCCATCATCCATATTCATTTATAAATTTTGAATTAAGTCCTTCTCAAAGAATAGATAAATTACCATGAAGTAGGAAAAGTCCCTCGAGGACAAGGTTTCATATCAACTTCCCTTTGAAGTGTTATAGAGAAGAGCACACAAGACTAATCATGCCATTATCATCTGGGGTAGAAGTAGTGGAATCCAGCAGCAGAAAATCTGAGACTGTGAACCCCATCCTACTTACTGGGAGGGTAAAGGTAGGGGTTGCACATGAGGAGCATTTTCCAAGATAGCAGATGCCATATGGATATGAAATTAATTGTAGGCAATGGGTCTACCTTAACATGAGGGACGTAAGATGGATCCATCCATAAATCTACTTGGGAGAAGGATGTCTCCACTGTGAGGGATACAGCTCACGTGGGTTAATGAATGAGTTAGGTACATTTAGATACTGTTTTCCTACAAAGATAAAGGGGAGTCCCATTGGCAGTCTGAAGGGCTGGTGATAGTGGGATATGTTTTATATCACTGATGCTATGATATAGCATGCATTGGGCTTCAGATAGTTTGTGAGAAAAATACAAATCATTTCCTAAGATTCCAGTAAAATGTTAACTGAAGAATACATTAGTGTTTTGAAGCTTCTTTCAAGTAGTCAAGACGTTGTCTTCAAACTCTCATCTGGTGAAAAGCGAAGTGCTAAGTGATGAAACCAAGGTAGCTGGAAGGTGGTAAGAACTACATTGACACAGACCACAGACAAAAGTGTTTTTGCTTAGAGGAAAGAGGGCTGAAAGCCAATGGGTGAGAGTTTTTGGATTTATGAATCACATTCCCAATTATCATTCTGGAATCATAAACCTACCATCAAGTCCTACCAGCTGAGGTATATCTATAGGTAGCATGACTTCACTCTTATCCAGGATCACCTCAAACCTGAGCCGGTCCTGACATGGCTTCAATGACTGTCAATAGGAAAGTCTAGAGCAGCCATAAATGGTGCATATGGATGTTATGACTTAGTATTTGATTATATTAAATAAATAAATTGTAAATGATATTCGTAAAACACTGTTGTTCATTAGGTATGATTGAAATAATCCAGAGAAAGTGAAAATCCATATTAAACATAATCTCATCTATTTGTCTCTTAGCAGGAGCCCCACATTACAGTAATTTAATGTTTTTACTTGCATGATGCATCTGCTACAGATGTGACACCCCTATTTCTGAATGCATTAGTAGATTACATAAAGTATTTCATCACACACTCTCCATCTTCCACTTTAAGGTATCTATCTATATAGAGAGAGAGATAGTTAATGTAGGAAAATAATATTTTTAAAAATCACTTTATCAGCATTGGGACTTTTTATTATAATTTGAAGGCATTAGAAATAAGGACATAAAATAAAAGCACACACACTTAATTCTGAATGAGAATTCTGCTCATGAGAAACAACTAGAGCTAATTGATATTCCATGGCTTCTTTGCACTGGCTTCCAGGTTTAATAATGTTGTGGCTACTGCTCTTTCAAAGCTTGAAACATATAAGAAGACCGGTTGACTTTAGTTTTGCTATGGGGTGCATTCTTCCCCTAAATGCATAGAGAAGAAACCACGTCTCAATCATCTGCAGAGGATTAGCTACTCTCATTTTGCACATTGAACTTAGAAAAGGATGGGTGACTAGTAAGCTTCTGACATATTAATAGAAAACATGTCTGTAGGGCTGTAGAGATGATGGATCATCAGATAAAAGTGCTTTGTGCTCTTGCAAAAGACCTGAGGTCAGTTCCTAGCACCAACTTTGCACAGCTCACAACAACCATCTAACTCCATCTCTGAAAAATCTCTTTCAGTTTTTTGTGGGAACCTTCACAAACACACATACACATAACAAACACACACACAAGCAAACACACATAAATAAGGTAAATGAAAATATATATTGTAAAAAGCCCTTTTATATCCATATAGTTTATAATTTACACAGTGTTTCCACATTCACTTTCTCATGTCATTTCCACCAGATCTTGTGAGGTCAGGTGGACTGGATTAACAGAGGCCATATAGCTTCCCAAGATCACACAGTCAGACCTCTTCTACAGGTAAGACTTTTATTATGAACCCAGAATCCTCTGCATGTACATGCTTGTGTGTGCGTGTGTGCATGTGTGTGTGTGCGTGTGTGTGTGTGGTGTGTCCATGTATTATTTCTCTTTATCTCTTTCTACTCAACTGCAATAGTGGGGGAAAATATTTTTATCTCAGTTCCCTCAGCAAAAGTTTTTTATATAAAAAAAAAATCCCCTAATTCTTCCCTAAAGTACAGGCACTGATAAGAAGATAAGTAAAAGCCCAAGGGAGTGATTTTTCTTAAGCTGAAGTAGATGATGGGAGGAAAGATATGGAACAGATGATAGAAGGTACGGAGGCAAGGACCAGTTAGAAGACATGAGCAGCTATGGAAGTCTTAAGGGAAGTACTGATGGAGATGAAGCTGGATTTTTCCCTCTCCAGAGTTGAAGCCTTCACAATGCAGTCTTGTAGAAGTCCCTGAACATCAATTCAATCCATTTCAACATGTACTTACTGAACACAACCATGTGTTCTCTCATGAACACAGCACCATGGGGGACATAAAAGCATATTACACGGTTCACACAAACAAAGGAGCACATATTCATGCAGAAGGAAGGGGTGTGGTGGCAATATGCATGAAACAGTTGGAGACATATTTAGACACGATATATTACTAAGATTTAATCTGAGCCACCTTAGTGTATGAAAGGAATAATAATTGTGTGGAATGAGTCAAAGGGAAAATCTGTATTCATGGAAATTTTGAGTGACTCTTTCGTGAAGATAGTAGAGTTGAACATGAATAGCCATTGGCACTTCTAACTATGCCGTCCAACCTGGCACCCGAATCCAGATCTTCTGGGAATTTCAGGTGGCTGGGCATCCAGATTCAACTTGAATACTTCCAGAGAGTGATGGTATTGTCAGTAGAACAGACATCTATAGGGCTAGATCTGTTCTTAACGCTGAATTCAGTCTCCTCACCTTCCCATCCTTTGGCCCTTACTATGTTCTGTGTCCAGGCAGGTCCTTCAGAAACACCTTGATTGTCTCATCTCTCATACAAGAAAGCCGTGAGTGAGATTGAGATCTGGTTTCTTTCTTGAAGCCCTCCCCTTCCCTTCTGCACACTTTCAGTTCTTCCAGCTACCAGTCCCATAACTTTGATGCAGTTCAGGACAAGAAACAATGAGGTCTGTGACCTTTCTCTGATTTGTCCTGTCCTTATATTACAGGTCTGTGAACGCACAGGGTTAGTGAGGTCCTGAGAAGAAAGATATTCCTCATTTTTCCTTTGTTGACTTCATCAGATTGAGCTGAGTTTTTCTTGTGCATGCCCACTCTCTTTCTATGGTCTCCCACTCTCCTGGGAAAGGGGCAACAGTCAAGAGTTGTTGCATATGCACACAACTCAAATGTGTAACACCATCCCAGAACCTAGATCACACCTTTCCACTGCTGAAAAGCAGGGCCCTTGGGTTATAAATCAATTCCTTATATGCAATAGCAATCTTCACAGACAGGCATAACTATTCTAGGGTCACTACATGCAGAACATGGATCCACATACATGGAAACTGAAGAATTACACACAGCCTGTTCTTAGATTTACAGACATTGAGACCTATAAAGAGAAGTTTACTGTGGAGACTACAAAGATTCTGCCCCATGTGAGCTGACCAATCTCTCTCAGTTTTTCTAATGTCTCCTAAAGTTAGGCTCAATTCTATACTGATGTAAGAATTCAGAATAATTTGACCTCTAATGTCTTTAAAGGTCAATCCCTCAGAGGTTAATGCACACGCTTCTCTAAATTCTTTATAGGAGCCAGCTAGCTTAGATGATTGACTTGAGCCACTGTTTTTCATATTGCTTCTAGAAACCTAAATTTAAAAATTATTTGTTCTTGTCTCACCCTTTTCTTCTTCCCTGCTCTGCCACTCTTCCCCCATGTTAAGATCAAGTCTAGGGTTCTGTGCATGCCAGGGAAGTTTTCTGTCACTAGTCACATCCCCAGCCCTTAAGAACACACAATGAAGTGACCACCAGCACTGAGACAGCAGGGTAGAGGATGAATGTTGGGTAAGTTCTCTCATTGCACAAAGGGGTCATTGAGTCAAAGCATTAGAATGACTAGATGCCTGACCAACTTTATTCTCAGCAAACATTGTTATCCTCCAAATGTGAGATACCGCCAACATAACGCCAATAATGAAATTCTAAAAATAAATACATTAGGAGTCTGATCAAAGTTTTAATGTCACTCTTAGTCTATAGAAAATACAATAAATGTAGATATTAGTTAAGTGATAAACAAAAGCAGACGGCACATGTGAACTATTCTCCACTTCCTCCAAGTCCATCAGTAGCTCAATAAAAGGAAAAATCCTGTTCCAGATCAAGAGCAGCTTTAAATGAATTAACACATGTAATCAAATGCAGTAAGCAGGAATTGCTTAAATTCTAAATGAACATGTCAATCATAAAAAATATATTAGACAAATGAGGCAATGTAATGTGTACTGGATATTAAATGACACTAAGGAATCATTGAAAATGCATTATGGATAGTAAAGTGGTCTTCTTTATTTGAAGGGGATGCAGACTCCTAAGTCCCCATCAGCTGAGACCATAGACAATGCACCATGGGTCTATTTCCTATCCTGGACTTATATGCACAAATCTAATGCTTTTTGCATCTCAACTGAGCTCTTATTATGCACTGTGGCATTAACAACCTGAAGTATGATCACAAACTTGGAGAATTTCCTTTTTCCCTTTAAACAATTTTAAAGAGGAGTTCTTATGGCAGAACTTTAGCAACTTCAACATATGAGTTTGAGGGGATTCCTTTTCAAGTACTTACACCTCTCCTCTTAAAAGAAATATGCTATGGTTTCCTTGTGGCATATGCAAATAACCAGCATTGCCATTCTTATGTTTGGTGACATCACTAACCAAAGTAAGAGTTATCTGGATACATCCCCTGTCTGGTCTATTTATTAAGTGTTAGTGGGTGAGTAGCTTCTACAATGTGCATACACTGGACAGAAGGATGATTCATGGTCTACATGGGATGTTCTAGGATGGTAGGAGAGTCTATAACCTTATTCAGAATGGCAAGTGATTTAAAACCTATGAAGTATGTATTTCTGGAATTCTCCATTTTATAGGTTTAGCGCATGGTGGACCGTAGCTAACTGGAGCTCTGGAAAGCAAAAGCACAGATAATGGAAAACTGCTCTAATAGCATTTATCCTGTGGAAGACAAAATTGGAAGTAAAATTAAGTCAGTATTTGATTCAAATTATACAGCAGAAAAATAAATAAGTAAATAAAACTGGCAAGAGATGAAAAAACAAACAAACCAAATGTCATGTATATTAAAATTGAGTGGTTACACTCTGGTTTTCTGCCTGCTTGGAGATTTCCATAATAAAATATGTTTTTTAAAAATCAGAATTGTAGGCCTGGAGAGATGCCTCAGCAGGTAAGTGTACTTGCTTCCCTTGCGGAAGCCCAGCACCAGTTCCCAGCACCTATACTTGGTGGTGCACAACTTCCTATAACTTTAGCTCCAGAGGATACAATGCCCTCTTCTGGCTTCTGCAGGTACCAACATGCACGTGGTGCACATAAGAGAAGCAGCACACTAGTGCACATAAAATGAACAAACAAACAAATAAGTAATAAACTACGTTTTAAAAAATTCAGGCTCACAAAAGAGGAGACATACAACTGAAAGTTTCCTCCTTTAGGTCAGTGATATGAAAGCAATTGAGTAGAGACATTAAAACATACTAAGGATATTTGAGTGACTAACGATGAAGACTACGCTTGGTTTATAGGCAGGCATACTAAGAACTTGTTCCGGATTGTAAATTGTGAAAAATTAAAACTCTATTTGTTTTCAAGTTCAGTTTTCCTGGAAAAATTTCCATAGTGCACTATTCTCAAATTATAGGAGATATTTTTTCTTGTGATTCTTCCTTCTAGTCTGATCTGTCATAATATCTCTTTAACATAAAAATAATGTGATTCAAGTCAATCAATTTAAGAATGAGAATTTAAGAATGAATAAATAAATTAATAATAAGTGTCTCTTAAAAAATCTGAGTTAACATATTGTCAATAAATGAAAGCACCACCTTGTTTATAAAATTATTTTATTACAGAAATTTCCAAGCATGCATGCAAATAGAGTTCCTGTCTGCCTCAGAGAAAGTGAGATATTCTCTGCATGCTGGCTTTTTGTGTCCACAGAAATTCCTCCAGTCTCATTTAGGAAAATTGAAAAAGTGAAGAAGCCATTTATTAACTCAAGAAAAAAAAGCAGATAAAGCTATCGGACTTTGAGAAATTTCCAGAATGTTTGACTTTGTATGGAACAGATTTTCTCTGCCTGGATTTCCTTATGGGATTCCAAGAGTTATGGGACTAACTCTAACTTAGCCTCCATTGATTTCTCATAATGTTCACTGTCTGCTCCACTCCCTGGGAGCTTGCAGATATGGAGCACTTAGCCAGCAAGGATATCTGAATGACCTGTTCCCCTAAATGGAGTCCACTATTCCTAATTACAAATGATACCATAACTGTGAGTGGTAGCCGGTGTGCTGTAACTACAGCACTGCAATGGTTATGACTTAAGTAAGACAGGGGCTACACTTTCCTTGCCCTTAAAAGAGTTCCAAAGGCAAATGATCCAGAGTTGAGACAAAAAAAAAAAAAAATCCAAATAACCAAGGGCAGGATTCTATTTGAATGTTCAGCAGGATTTCATCCTCATCATCAACGCGGTTTAGAATGGCTGCCTCACCTCCACCAGTTGCAGAAGCAGCATGGAAGAAAGACCATCTTTGCCCAGTGAGTTAGTCATCTTTAAAGAGATTCTTCCCAAGCCTTCAGGATGAATCTATTCTCTTCCTTCAGGTGAAAGTGAGAACAGATGCTCAGTAGGAAGTATCTGCCTGTATCTCAGCATCTTATTCGATGAGGACTAGACAAGTCAGATCCAGTCCCAGGAACCTTAACAATGTTTTTTCTATTTCATTCCACATTGTTCCAGAAGATTCTGTAGTATTATTACATGTTCATATACAGATACTTCCTGGAGAAGCAGACGAGGGTTGCAGGCAGGTACTGCCAGGAGTTTGTACACAAAAATACCCCCTTCTTTATGTGTTTATATCCAAGGGCCTTCTACAGCCTACAGAGTTCAAGGTTCCTGAGGCAAAGAGATCTCCCATCACTCTTTTTTTCTTTGCTCATTCCTGACTTGCAGGGTCTATAGAAAGGAGGGAATAAGACAGAACTTGCTTTATAAGCAACATTATAAATCATAGTTGTATCACAGTCATTGTCTTCTGAACCCAGTAGTCTGAGAGAGAGAAGGGGGGGGGGGCAGAGGGAGGAAGGAAAGTAGAGATGGAGAGAGAAGAGAGAGAGGAAAAAAATAATAGATATCAAGCTATTTAGAAACACAAAAATCAAACTTATTTGCAAGTCAATGGTCCCCCAGCATTTTCTCACAGGCAAAGCCTTTTAAATCCTGGTTATTGTTTCCTCTGACTGGTCATGCCAAGCAAAAGTGCGCTAATAACTTTTCCCAGAAATAATCAGAGACTAGTGTATTTACTCATCACATGAGTTCAGTTTTTACACGTTATTGTCCAGAGGAAAAGCAAAACTAAGTAATACAAAGATACATGCATGCCCTGACTTCTGTTAAAAACACTTCTTCCAGTAACAGAGACACAAACACTGGATCCTGCACCAAAAATTAACTAACTAACTAACTAAACAAATAAAAAACTGAAAACTCCACAATGCAAAAGTTAGGACTGTCTTCGGGTTGCTGAGAGCTTCCCTGGACCCTTGGCTTAACTCCTTAGTAGAAGCAAGAGATAGCTCACTGGCATAAAGTCAGCAATTCTTTTTCTTTTGTTATCTTCATGTTTCAGTCTGTCTCTTCTTCCTGTGGCATGCTAATGCTAGCTCTGTCTGTGGATAGCATGTATTAGCCATGTCTTGGGGTTGCTGTCAAGTCTTAAATGAGATGCACCATAAAAAGTGCTCAATACAGCACAGCACTCTTTCAAAAATTACCTACCTTGTATTAAAGTACATAAACCATTAGTTTTATTGTTTATATATTGAAGAAAAGCTAATAATTTATTTGTGAAACTTTTTCTACTGTTTTTAAATCACATTGTCTTAGGTTCTAGAATCTTCTGGTAGAGTAGCACAGTCAGTGGCAGCCTAGAGAGATGGCTCATGTTCAAACACTTAGTCCTCAGCCAGCTATAGTATTTGGAAAGGGTGTAGAACCCTTAGAAGGTGAAGCCTGGTTGGAAGAAATGGACCCCCAGGGTGTGGGGCTTGATGCTTTATAGCTCAACCCATTTCCTGTTCATTCTTTGCTTCCTGACAGCTGAGGCAAAATGACCAGCTGTCGTCCCTCAGTGTTTCCTTCTATTATTCTTCCCGCCATGGTGAACTGTACCCCTCAAACTTTAAGTCAGGATAAAGAATTTCTCCCTAAGTTGTGTTGTCATGGCATTTTAACAACTCAATAAATTTGCTCTTCTGCTCAAGTTTTATGAACACAGCCCTTTGTGGGTTCCAGGCTCCAGCGGCTGTCCAAGAGCAGGTACTCACTGGACACTAGGGTTGCAGGTTACACCGGTGAAAGGGTAAACTGAAGGGAGCCCAAGGGGAAAGCTTTAGTACATGGTCCAGCGTTCTTAACCTCCTCCAAAGGAAAAAAACTTGACTGTGTTTTCAAAATCCTCATCTGTCCATCGCTATCCATTTTCATATATACAAAAGGATAAATGAGCCATTCATTTGTCAACCATAACAGAAATGTTTAATGAAATATCATTCTACTGATAGATACTCAGAATTTAGAAATACTCAATCCCTGCCCTCACTATTCCTCGTAGAGAAAAAGGAAGAAAATGGACAAACCACAATTAATGCAATGAAATTCATGCACTAACTGAAACGTTGACAATTGGGTGAGCAGGGAGTTGCTTACCAATGCTCACAAAATGAGGCATTTTAAAAGTCACATTTTAGCGTATAATTTTATTTTATTTTCCCCCTTATCTATTTTTTTTAATTTTCTTAAATTAGCATACAAAATTTTGTTTAATATGGCATTTTTCAAACACAATTTGTCTTTATTGACTCTCCTCCTCCCTCTTCTCCATCTCCCTGTCCCCTTTGTCTGCCAACACTCCTAGTAACCTTCTTCCCACTTCCTGTTACCTGTGTCCCCCTACATCCCCTCTACTCCCTCAACACTCCCTTCCCCCTTTCTGTGGTCCCCTTTCTAGTTTCATAACCTATGCCTGCAATCATGCACACATACAAACATACATTTAATCACCAAACACTAGGATGTACATGTGGGGCAGGATGTTTTTATGAGTCTGGGGTATTTTGTTTGTTACAATAATTTCCAGATCCACTCCAAATTTAATAACCTCATAATTTTTTACAGATGAGTAAAATTCCATTGAGTATACACTTTACATTTTTGTTGCCATTCTTAATCTAGGATCCAAACAATAGAGAACTTCACCATTCACTGTGTCCTGTAGACCAGTGATTTAGCTCTTATTGAGAACAATTCTGTGGCCTAGTGAAGCACTTTATGTGACTATGTGCTGTGCATATAAAGATAACAGGAGTCAGACCTAGACACCAGCCAAACTCAAACTCCTAGAACTCTGAGATTACACATCCACCTGCTAATGAGTTTAATCCTTCTTGCTGGAGTACAGTTGATAGACTGCTATAAAGCAGTAGACTAATTGAATAATAATTGTGATCAAGTTAGACATTATTATTTTAAAGCAATCAGTGGTTGCCTGAAACTTGAAAATCCCCATAGAAGTTGGAAATGAACAACGACCCATGAAATCTTAGCTGTTCTCCACAGAGACCAACTTCACATCAGATTAGGCTGTGACATCCACATTTCCTCTACCAGGTCAACTCAGAGAGAGTGAGAGAGAAGCGACTAAGACAATGGCAACCTGGATCATTAGAGTTTAATTCAGAGCATTGCCTACAATGATATTTTGTTTGTGTTTTAATAAGTAAAGCTTGCCTGAAGATCAGAATTCAGAGATAAGCCAGTAGGGGCCAGGGAGTGGTGGTACACACTTTTAATACTAGGACTCAAGGCCACCCTAAGCTACATGAGACTGAATTTGTCTAAAAAGAGAAATAGAGCTCACACAAAGGTAATCCAAGCACCTGGGAGTCACACACCTTTAATCCCAGCACTAAGGAGATGGAGACAGGATTGATATGACTGGACAGAGAGAGGTATATAAGGCAGGAGGAGATGAGAGCTCATTGCAGTCTGAGGTTTGATAGAGAGCACTGCAGTCTACAGTCACACTGAGGATAGAATCACCCCTTTGTTTGTCTGAGACTTGGTAGAGGTAAGAACTCTCCAGTAGCTTGACTGCTGATGTGGGAGTCCCTCTGTGTGCTGTGATTACCATAAATAAATTTAAAAACTGCCTTGGCCTGTTGATAGGGCAGAACTTAGGTAGGCAGGGAAGAAAGAACTGAATGCTGAGAGGAAGAGGGGCAGAGTCAGAGAGATGCCATGGATCTGCTGGAGACAGACACTGAGAATTTTACCAGGTAAGCCACTGCCACATGGCAATATATAGATTAATAGAAATGGGTTAAGAGTGAGCCAATAAGAAGCTAGAGATAATGGGCCAAACAGTGTTTTAATAAATACAGTTTCTGTGTGGTTATTTTGGGGCTAAGTTAGCTGGGTGGCCAGGATGAACAAGCAGGCCCTCCTCCTACAGACTGCTTTGCTCTTCTGATCTTCAGCTTGAAACCCAATATCTGTTTCTGGGTTTTTATTAGTCATGCTACAGTTGCCTGTAGCCCTGGTTTCAGATTTCTACTTGTTTACAAATTATTTTGGAAGAGAAAGATATTTATATAAGGATAGATGGAGATAGATAGATAGATAGATAGATAGATAGATAGATAGATAGATAGATGATAGATAGATAGATAGATAGATAGATAGATAGATAGATAGATAGATAGATAGATGATAGATAGATAGATAGATAGATAGATAGATAGATAGATAGATAGATAGTAAAATGCTAGTATATTCATTTGAATGCTGCTTTTCATAGTCTGTTAGCTTTGGTAATGGAATGTCACCACAGAATCCCCATTGAAAATAGAGAGTGCAGAAATATTTACAAATACTGCATACTATTTTACTGATTCTGAACCTCCTTGTATTTATTTGTTGTGTGGCTTTACCTTATACAATCTTCAGATCCTGTGTTCCCTGATCAAAACCAATCTACCTTCCTGAATCACCTATTCCATGCTTAAGACTTTCTTGGCCTAAGAGGGATATTATGATAGTTTAAATAAGATTGACTGTCCTACACTCGTATATTTGAATGCTTAATGATTGCCATTAAGAGGTATGGCCTTGTTGGAGATAGTGTATCACTGATTGTGGCCTTTGGGGTTTCAGAAGCTCAAGCCAAGCCCAGTGCCTCACCCTCTCTGTCTTCTGACTGTTGATCCAGATGTAGAACTCTCAGCTACCCATTTAGCACCATGTCTACCTGGGTGCTGCCATGCTTGCTACCATGCCAAGAATGAACTGAACCTCTGTACTGTAAGCCAATCCCAGTTAAGTGCTTTTCTTTATAAGAGTTGCTGTGGTCATGGTGTCTTTTCAGAGCAATAGGATATTAACTAAGAATGATGTCTTTAGCAAGTTTACTCAGTTCACTCATGTACTTTTTAGGATCGCACATGCACACATGACATATAGGCATACATATATACATACAACATGCATATATCATACCTAAACACCTAACACATAACATGCATACATACATCATATACACACATATATATAACACAAACACAATATATATGCATATACATCCCCATACATGTCATACAGACACACACAACAAACATAACATACACACACAGCATGCATACATACCACAAACAACACGCCCCCCCCATATATAATACACACAACTTGCACACAGAGAGAATCATTTCATTTTGTTCTTAGTATGGTTAAGGTTATATTTCTTTACTCCCTGATTTCCCATGGCTCATCTGACAAGATCCAAGTTAATTTAAACTTCTGGTAATAGTAATTTGATACCTTCAATGCAAAAGGAGGGTGAGTCAGAATTATCAGAAAGTGATGTACTCTGCTGAAAATCAACCCCCCCTTCCAGATTGCAGAAATAATGTGATGAACACCACCAAACCAATCTCAAAGTACAGTCTTGAAAATGTGACGAAACTGAATTAAGCCCAGCTACCTTTTCTATTCTCATTAACACCTTCTATATAGTTATCATGGTTCCTACAAACCAATGTGGATCTTGTCTCACCTAAAATAGTGTAGAACATATCAATGCCAAGTTGTGTGGGAAACTGAGATTACCCTCATTTCCTCAGGTAAAGCCCACAAATCAGTGACCCCCATGGAGAGGAGAAAAGGGGAAAGGAGAGGGGAGGAAGGGAATGGAGAGTAAAAAAAAAATGTATACTACAATAAAAAAGAAAATTAAAAAAGAATTACTCCTTTTATGACTATGAGTCAGAATTCTGATTCAATTGAGTACTCACTCAACATACATTAAGGAGCTCTCTGGTCAGTGGGAATTATAAGTTTTTCACAAAACCTACTTATATGGGAAATTAGAAACAGACACTTGCTGGCTTTCATATTTACAGAGCTGTTTTATTTTTCTTACATAAAAGATTCTTTAATCAAGTTCCTAATATGTTAGACTAATGCAGGACAATTCTATATTCTGCCAATTATGTTTTAAATAAAACCTGATTGGCCAGTAGCCAGGCAGGAAGTATAGGCAGGAAAACCAGACAGAAAGTAGAGGCAGGGCAATGAGAATAGGAGAATTCTGGGAAGAAGGGAGGTCTCTCCCAAGTCCTGTCCAGACACCAAAGAAGTAGGATGTGACCTGCCCCACTGAAAAAGGTACTGAGCCATGCGGCTAACATATACTAGAATAATGGGCTAATATAAGTTATAAGAGCTAATATGAAGCCTGAGCTAATGGTCCAATCAGTTTATAACTAATGCAGACTCTCTGTGTGGTTTCTTTGGACCTAAATGACTGTGGGAATTGGTGGGAGGACAGAAATCCCCAAAATGCAGGCCCTCGTGTTACATTAGACCACATACATTCACTTAAAACCTGTCTTGGAAGCTCTATTTTACTACTGAATCTCACTATCACAACACTAAAGGTTCCGCAACAACTGTTGTGATAGTGAGATTTAGTAGTAAAATAGACTTTTGTGCTGTTCAATCTTCCATGTGCACAGAGACACCCACTTTAACCAAGGAGCTGTCTAGGGAGTTGAGCATACATTATTGCTTTTCAATTCAGAAAGCTACTGACTCTAAGGAAGAGATGGATGGTCCATATAATTTTCAGGAACTTTCAGCTAAAAGAAAAAGTGAAAGACTGAGCATAAAAGAAGGAAATGGGAGATGGGGAAGGTAACATAGAATGAAACTCTGTCCAGTTCATCTTTGTATGCGTTTTGTCATCAGAAGGTTTCAGGCTGGATGCTCAAGAGGGACACTGAGGTAGATTGTCTTTTGGGTAAGAAAAATTCAGTTATTAATGGCAGAGGAGTGAATCCTAGTAAGGGAAAGTGTGCCTGAGGATGTAGAAGAGAAGGGACATATTTAATTAAGATGTTGTACTCATTGTGTGGGTGAACGATATGTTACCTCTAACCTCCTGTTGTTCCAGAGTCTGGCAGCCTGGAGTCAGTAAATTTAGGGTAAACGAGATGGGCATCTGTCATTCTTCTGGAGTACTGGCAGCAAGAAAGTCTGGATTCTAGCAATCACTATCTAATAAATACCAATCAAGAACTGCTCATTCTTAAAAATACATGGACCCTACTTAGGCTCCAATAGCTGTCATTTTGAAAGATGTAAAATGCTTGAATTTTTGAAATTCTTGAAAGAATCAATTCTACCCTGGCACTAGGATGGGTGGATGGATGGATGGATGGATGGATGGATGGATGGATGGATGGATGGAGAGTCTTCAGCAATACAACCATTCGGATAAATTCTACCAACTTTCACTGAACGTGAAAGTGTCTTCTCCTCTGATGAGTGCACAGACCAGGAAAGACTATGTGCCTTCCTTTGGTGGTCAGTTATGAGGCCACCAGCAGATTGAGCTAGGCAATTCTAGGCTCCTAAACCACAGCATACTGTGAAATGACAAATGTGTTACTTTAAGTCTCTAAGTTTGCAGCAATTTTACTACACAGCAATAGAAAATCATTGCAAGCTGGGATAAGACCTTGGGCCAGAAACTTTTTAGATTTCAGATTTTCCTTTTGAGTTTGGGAATAATGACATAGATTTCACTAGTTGAAGATCCCTTCTCTAAAATTCTAAAATCCAAAATGCTCCAAAATCTCAATGTCAAGAAACCCTCAAGCAACTTCAAATTTTGTGTATTGTAGATTTGATTTACTAATGATCAAGCCATGCCATAGGCTTCCTCATGTTTACCACACTGCTTTCTCTTGGATCATCCCTCATTGCATCTCTCCATAACCACATGCTGTCCATCTTCTCAGCACCCATCTCCCTCCCAGGCTTGACTGCACCACCTCTCAGTGTCCCTCCATTGTGTTTATTTTCAGCCATGCTTGCTCGAGCCCCTCCTGCCCACCCATTGCTGAATACTGGATTGTGTATTTGAAAAACTGGCCTGTTTCCATCCCCTTTTGCATTAGTTTCCACTGCATTTGGAACAAATTTCCATGATCTACTACCTTAAAATAACATAGATGCCTTATCTCGGAGTGGTAAGATCAGGAGTTCAAAACTGGCTGTGTGGAACTAATGTAAAGGCTTCAACAGGACTCTCTTGCAGCTTTAAAGAAGAATCTGTGTCCTGGCTTCTGTAGGGTGTCTGGACTCCCTGGTTGATGGTTCCATTCTTTCCACAAAGATAAGCTGTGTCCTATAATATTGCATCTACCTTATTATTTCTCTATTTTGCCTCTCTCTTGTACTTTAAAGACCATTTGTGGTTACCTGAAGCCCATCAGCTACTGCAAAATGATTTTCTTATCCAGATCAACTAATGAGTAATCTTAATTCCTCCTGAAATTGAAGTTCCCTATTGTCTGGCAAGCACGTAATATCTGAGAAGTAAAATACAGATATTTTTGTTGGGACAGAGAGTGAAATCTTAGTGGGTAAAGGTGACTGTCCTTCAGCCTGATGACCTGAGTTCAAGTCCCTGAACCCACTCAGTGAAAGGAAAGAACTGACTTTTGTAAATTGTCCTCCTACCTCCCTACCTTTAAAGGTATGGTGCTTCATACACACACAAACGCACGCACACACACACGTGCACGCACACACCCACACACAAATAAGTAATAAATTAAAATTATCTTTGAAAAGATTTTTTTTAAGTCTACCACAGTTTGGGAACAGTGTTTTAAAGACAACCATTAAGATTTTGTGACACTAATCATTGGTAGTGGTTTCTAGAAAGAATCTGCCTAAGGGAACTGGTACCTTAAACCTTACAGAGATTTCTACAAAATACAAAGAACTTCCATCTATAAGAAATAACCCCCTAAAAGGCAGAGAATTTCCTAACATTGGGGCAAGACTAGAAGAGAGACACGCTTTATGCAGGAAGACATTTAATGACTCATAAATCACATAATAAAAATGACTGTTTATTCTACCCACTTGTAAAAATATTTCCCATTTTGATCGTCACAGTCCACATCAGTATTATTCCATTGTCATAATAAATAGGTTAGTGGTTGTGGGGTTCAATGAGGAGGTAGTTAAAAGGAAAAACTAGAAGGTCCCCTACAGAGTTGGCATAATGACTGCACTGCCCTAGGGGAAGACAAAGCAAGGCACACTCTCTGCTCATGGGGATATCGAAGCAGGAATCAGGTTCAGGAGCTCTGCTCTGTGGCTCCCCAGAGTGTACCAATTATCTCAATGGGAGTTTCGAATTTTCCAAGGAATCTTCAAACAAAATTAATTTGAACGGCTTTAATTAGCCTTAATTATATTATTCCTATTATTATATGTGCTTCTTCTCCGACGTTGATGAGAAAATACTTTCAGGAAATCCACTCAAGAGGCAAAGGAAGGATACAATAATCCAAAACCATTTGGAGATGAATTTCCTTCACACCTTCCTATTTATGATTCTGAAATGAAAAATGCATCAGTTACCAACTACAAGGAAGTGGTCTGTTCTCAGATGTAGCCAAGGATCAAAACAAGACTGATTTATTTGTTTTGAGGATGTCAGTTTCCTCCCCTAGACACAGTGAAGGGAGAAAAAAACTACACACACAATATAATGATGTTTTCAGTGTTTTTGGTTTTTCATCTGTGTTTTCCTGGTCCTCTAATTTGTAGTTCTGAGAACTGTCTTTAGGTCACTCTTTCAACTCCTCTCTCCCTTCTTCTTATTTTTTTAATCTGGCCATGGTTGTCAAAAGGAAATTAATCTTCTGCAGCCAAATGAAATTTGGGCTTCCCAGCACTAGCCACTAATGAAAAATGCATTAATGGCAAGCATCAGAGAAACCCCTGGCTCTCAGTACCAGAGGGTACATTTAAATAATTCTATGAATATAGATCAATAAAACTAATTTACTTATAGCCTTTGTTGCAGGATTCAAACCTGAATGAGAATCATTTGTTTTACAATGTTTTGTATTAATTTGAGGTATCTATTGTTTTACATATTAAATTAATCATGGTCATGAGACAGGACTTCATATATGATATTAAAATATGAGGCTTGGGATTTCATATTAGTAATGCTATGATTTTGTAATTCAGCCTAGTCTGCCTAGATGTCATTTAAATGGCTTGGAGAGGTCCCAGAGGGCCAGTGCTGAGACACCAGGGTTAAATCGGAGAGAGTGCAGAAGGCTTTAATATTCAAGCACACAGCATATCAACTTCAGTAGCCAAAGCTCCCCAGGGACTTGGGGAAGCTTGGAGTGGCAGCCTGCTGAGGAGGGATGTGGGAATGGTATTCAGGAGACCCTGAGAGTCCAGAACATCACGTGGTGGCTACCAAAGTGAATGTGAATCTCCTGACTCAGATGCTGGCAGCAAACCGTTACTTCCTGATTCTGCAGAGGTCATGATTTATTCATCAATTCCATACTCAGTACCTTCCCTTTCCTCAGTGCAGAGACACCAAGGTTAAAATAAGGCGGGGTGGGGGTGGCAAACGACTTGAAATGGACAAGCAAATCACCAGACAACTGTGATTCAAGGTAAGTCCTAAGCCAGGAAGAAACTCGGAGTTTCAAAAGGCATTTATAAGCCCCAACAATTCAATGTCTTCTGAACTTAGTTGGCCATGGAATCATTAGACAAAAGACTATCGATATCCTTTTAAACTCTACTCTAACATATAACGGTTGTAAAACAATTACGTCATTAACCAAACAGCAGTGGTGAAAGCTAGAAATTCAATCCAGCTCTACCCACTGCCAGAAAAACAGAAGTCTCCCTAGTGGTGCAATCCCTTCAGTGCCTCTCAATAGCAGCTTTCAATAAGCATTCAGAGAAGAATCCCTGTCCGTGGGTCACAGGCTGTGGGAGCTGCCTGCATGGGCTTTTGCCACAGCTGGGAGATCAAAAATAAACAAGAACTTTTTGAGGAGCAGTGACTATTCTAACCTTTGGTACTTTGGGGTTTTTTATAAGAAACCACAGAAGGACTGTTGTAAGTTAACACAGGTTAACACAGTTAATTATCTTCCATATCAGTAAAATTCTCTGATCCCATCCTCTGATTTGGTTATAGTAGTTAGAAGAGTGATGACCTTAGTAAGTTTAAGTATTTCATGAATTTAAAACACTTGAAAGATTATTTTTGCCAGTGACTGTTTTGACAGTGTGATGGTGAAGAATTCTTGTAGCTCTTCAAGGGGACTTATGTTCTCAGTACCTCATGGCTTCCCATAACTACCTTAACACCAGCTCCGGGGATCTGAGCCTCCACAGACATCTGTGTATACATGCCACACACATACAAACATATACAGACACACATAGACATATGGATAGACACATAGACATACACATAGATACATACTTTTAAGAATTGTTTTTGCCAAGGAAACACTAACAAAAGAATATGAATAAGTATTATTTCCCCACAGTGACTTTCATTTTTCTTCCTTTCTATGGCTCAACACAGGCGTTCTGCCACCCCTGTATTTTCAACAGCCACTTCTTCTCGTCACCAGACAGACACACTCCTTTCTCGGTGAACTAAATAAGATATGAAAACCAAGAGTACCTTCTCCAAAATTATTAGGACTTTTAAATTTTTTTAAAAATGCTTTGTGTGAGCATATCTGTGTGTATAAGAACAAGGAGATGCACACATTTATATGTGGAGAGGTGCCCTTGCCTATGTATGGGGACCAGAGAACAGTAGATGTCCATATCAGTCACTCTTCCTCATTCTCCTGAGCAGGGTCTGGAGCTAGGCTAATGTCCTGCACTCTCTAGAAAACCTTCTCTCTATGCCTCCCACAGCACTGAGGTTACAGGCATGCATGCCACTGTCAGAGTGTTATATGAGTGCTGGGCTCTATTTCTCCAAGGTAGATGGTGGTACTCTCTACCCCTGTGCTCCTGAGATTACAGTCCAGCAAGAAAGATAACAAAGCTCACGGTTCAGTAGGCACAGAGCCAGAGGCATAAATATTGGCATGGAAACAGGGGCAATGAACCTGGGGACTTAGCTCTCAGGGACAGCATGCCTGCCTAACCTGTGTAAGGCCATGGGTTCGATCTCCAGCACCACCAAAAAGGGAGAAGTGAACATTTGCTCCTCTGAGGTATGCCAGGAGTCTACCCTTAGGGCAGTTGCTACCAGTCTGCCTTCCTCAGGATCTTGAGGGGTGTATATGAGTTTTTCTGGTAGATTAAGTACACCCTTAAGTGGTAAGTCAAGGAGTCGAGGGGGTTGAAGGGTTAATGTACAGAATTAGAATGGAAAGGTATACAAACACGGCTCTTCATCATAAGCTCTGAACTTGTTTGTTGTTATCACACCCAGAGTGGAAATAATGTCAGACGGAAGATCAGCATTGGTTAGAATGGTCGTTTCTCCCCTACTTTCTGTTCTCTGTCAGTTCTAATGTTCTAATCTTTCCACAAATTATGAAGGTGATCACAAAGACCTGTGGTACTATTGCAGCTGTAAACATTACTCCAGGGAAAATATCCTCTGTATCAGCAACCTGAGAAGTGAAGTATGCCTCTCATCATATAGCAAACATGCACACATGAACAACAGCTTTTCATATAATTCTCCTCCTTATGATTATCATCAACATTATCTTTTCTATCTTATCAATTTTTCACTATGATGAATAATAGTATTGCCTCACATATATAAAGAGACTGCCACATTTTAAATGATTTTCACTCTCTGACCATACTCTACTTTTGTATTTCTCTTTGTACAGCTTTCCTCCTTTGCACTGTAGATCCGTGTAAGAGTGACCACTGATAACCACATGACACAATCAATATTAGCCTGTCTTGAAATCTTCTCTGTCAATGTCATTCATCCAAAACTCTTCAGTTTTTCCTCAGGCATAATCATGTAGAAGAGCAGAAAGCGGTCACACTGTTGACCAAATATCACAAGAACAATATCTAGGCCACTTACTAATGTTCTTCTCCTCTGGAACCTCTTGAGTTGGGATGTCTAGACTACATTGCTCTTGGCACCAGTGTCTTCCATGCTCTTTCTAGTGTGTCCCAGTAATAAGATGGTCAACATCTTCCCTAATCTAAAGCCCCAGACTCCACATTCTGCCAACAAGCAGCATGGTCATGCATGTCACAGCGATGCCCCCATTCCTGGTACCAACTTCTGTCTTGTCGGTGCTCTACTGCTGTGAAAAGACATCATGACCACAGCAACTCGTATAAAGGAAAGAATTTGATGGAGGTTGGTTTACAGTTTCAGAGGATTAGTCTATTGTCATCATGACAGAAAGCATGATGGCACACAGGCAGATGTGTTACTTTAAGGAGTAGCTGAGAGGTGTCCATCTGTATCCACAAGCAGCAGAGAGACGTAGTTGAGAGTTCTAAGTCCAGATCTGCAGGCAGCAGGAAAAGAAAGACAGGATTAGAACAGGTTTTTGAAACCTCAAAACCCACCCCCAGAGACACAATTCTTCCAACAAAGCTGTGCCTCCTAGTCCTTTCAAATAGTGCCACTCCCTAGGCACTGAAATACATGGGCCTATAGGGGCCATTCTTATTCAAACCACCACATCTATCTAAATACTCAAAAGTTCTTTCAGAATAAAATTAATATTATTAGTATATGGATGAGAAAAACAGGTCTAAGAAAAAAATTTCCAAATGAAACAGAAAAACAAATCAATGGAGGTAAAAACTCCCTACTTTGCTCTCTTAGTTTCCCATCCTAAGTTTTCTGGAGCCTACAACTTTGACCGATTATATCTAGTCACACAAAATACCATCTCCAGGCATAGTAGTTAATCACAATACAGTCTCTCAGGGGCTCTAATACCTGAAAGAAGCAGAGATCTGTGGGATAAGAATAGTGCCTTCCTAGGAGCTTTCAGAGATCACCACTATGCAATCAAGGGCTTCACCCTGAGTTTGAAAGACAGGCAAATCATGAAGGCATAAATAAACATCAGGTAATCAACCTAATTATCTCCTAACTATCCAAACAGATGTGGCTTCAAGTGCATGCTCCACTACCAGTCGCATAACACTGAGTTATTTAATCATTTATTTTTGATAAAGTGGGGTTATGCATTCAGTGGCCTCTAAAATCAAACGGGAAACTTGGTAAAAACTGACACTCATTCTAGTTCTTGTTCTGAGTGAGATGTGCTATTTCAACATCTCTGTTGAGGTATAATTTGCATACCACTTCTTTTATTTATATTTGCAAGGTTTTGGGTGTATTTAGAGTTCTGTGCAACCTTTGTCATAATCTATTGTTGAAAATGTTAGTCATCAAATAAGCTTTGTATGCCTTAGCAGTCCTTTCTCAGTTGCCCACTTCACTAAGGTACTGAACAAAATTAATCTGTATTATTTTTCTGTGGATCTGTCTACTCGGCATTTTATATTAATAGATTCCCATGATGTGCATATTGTTATGGGTGGTTTCTTTCACTTAGGATAAATACTCAAGTTTACTCAGGCTATACTATGTATAATTATTTGTGTGTGACCTTTCCTAGAGGGAAGCAAATGGGTAGTCATACCAGATAACACACTGAGGGCAGAACAAAGAAATTATCACACCCATGTCTGACTTGGTGAGGTAGTGAGTTTATGGGGGCAGCTTACAAAAGCATGTGTAAGGGATTGCTTTACCAGAACTGTCACTCAAAGACAGCTTCCCAGGTGGTCACAGGAAAAGCTGCTTTCCCAGAGTTCCTTGCACAATCTACAGGCAGCTGCATTGCAGGGTCTCCTCTCCCCAAAACAATTGTTTTCTGCTTCTACTGCCCCTGGGAAGGAATTTTTGTTAATCTTATAACTTTATGAATGATCTGAGTCTTGTAGATTTTATGACCTGAATCTCTTAGGTTTCTTTCCTTTCCTAAATCTCAGAACCCTCCCTACTCCTTCAGAAGGGAACATTTCAATTTGGAGGAAATACTTATTTAGTTGTCATTAATGCCTTTTAAAGCATACTAGGATTCTAGTAAATAAATGACCAAATTTAATTTACCCATTTATTCCATGGACTCTTGGACTGTTGTTCATTTTGGACTCTTACAGCCATGGTGCTATGAAGGTGTGCACAAATTTTGTGTGGCTGGATACTTGCATTTCTTTGGTAGAGTTTCTGGTATATATGGTTGTAGCATGCTCAATAAAAACCCAGAGACAAATGTTGGGATTCAACCTGATGGTCAAAAAACCAAAACAGTCAACCACTGGCCCTTACCTGTATCTCAGTCCAAGATGGCAATCTTGCCTCCAGGAAACCTTAGAATGAGACTACTGTGGAATAATGCTTTTGTACTCTGTAAAGATTTGTCACTTGTATTGTTTTAATAAAATGCTGATTGGCCAGTAGCCAGGCAGGAAGTATAGTGGGGTGACTCTACTGGAGAATTCTTGGAAGAGGAAAGGCAGAGATGCAGTCACCAGCCAGACGCAGGAGAAACAAAACATGAATGCCTTACTGAGGAAAGGTACCAAGTCACATGGCTAAGCATAGATAAGAATTACAGGGGGTTAATATAAGTTGTAAGAGATAGTTAATAATAAGCCTGGACTAATGGGCCAAACAGTTTATAAATTGATATAAGCCTCTGTGTGTTTCTTTGGGACTGAATGGCTGTGGGACCAGGTGGGAAAGAAACTTCAATCTACAATGGTTACACTTTGCTTTAAGCAACTGCCAAACTGTTTCTCAAGGGCACTAAAGCAGTTTCTATCTTCATCGGTAATATATGAGGACACCAATTCCTTTAACTTCTGCAATAACATTAGTGTTACTGTTTTGTCATTTTACGTTTGTTTAGATTTAGTAGGTTGTGAAGTGGTAGCTGCTTTGGCTTAGAGTCTCGAATTATAGCATTTTTAGTGGGTTATGAACTATTGTCTGGTTGAGATTTATTTCCATTACCCCCAACAATTAGTGAAGCTGAGCATCTTCTTATCCCTTTGCGTGTTTTCTTAGGGGGAATATCCAGTCACATCCTTTGCTCATTTTTAATGGAGCTATTTGCCTTTGTATCACTGAGTTGCCAGACATTTGATTGTATTCCAGAGTCAAGACCCTCACTAACAGGTATTTCCTCCTAGTGGAGAGATGTCTTGATTCTCCTCATTTACAGCAACATTGTCATGTCAGTGTTTAGGTGTTATTTTGTTCTGGTTTTCCATTCTAACTGATGAGCTGTATAAATCTGTTGTATCTTCGATGTGGACTTCCTAATGATTTAGGATGTCCAGTATCTTTCATGGGCCTGTTTCCTGTGCAGATGCTTTCCTGTATCAAGTTTACCATTAGTTTTAAAGATGGCTTTTCTGACTATAAGTTTTATTTTTTACTTTCTTCATTTGGCAATTTGCACAGAGCCCCTGTCACTGTTGGCCCTGGTCTTCTAATGAAAGGCAAGGGTGATTTCCATCACTACCTCTTATTTTTCTCTTGCTAGTTTTCTCTTTTAGATGTACCTTTATCTTTCAACATTTTTGCTGTAATATGTCTGAGATAGCTTTGTAAAAACCTTTGTGTGTCTTTCTTGCTTATCATTTGATGTAAAAAAAAGGGAATCCTAAAAGAGAACTGTCAAATTTAAGGGAGCCAGGAATTTCTGTTTTTTTTAAATTCCCCGAGTCTCTAAATGACAAGCATCACTGCAGCTAAGAAACAGCTCTGAAACTAGTCATTTTGACGATTATAAACACAGCATCTACGACAACTGAACACATCCTTATGTGTAGGCATGCCGCTTCTAAAAACTAGCCTTTTAGTTAGTGCACACGATAATGGGTTTCATTATAGCATATTCACATACATATTGATTATCATACTTTGCTTACACTTGCTTCCCAATGCTCCACTTCGCTTTGTCCCCCTCCCACTGATCTGCTTCCCTTTCACAAAGAGTTCTCTTTCTGATCTCAGGATGCACGCGTGCGCATACACACACACACACACACATACACACATCCATACGTGTGTGTACATAATGTGCACAAAAGAGAGAATATGCAATATGTTAGACACATTATATTTCATTTTGGGAAACAACCGTGATGATTGCTGGCTGATGCTGAATGTATACTTGCTAATCTTTGTAAGAAATGGCACATTGTTCTACAAGAAGATGAGAAAGGATGTGTGGCAAATTAGGGAAGAAACGGACTTGTTTGTACAGCATGTTGTGACAATGATGGGAGTCATATATGGCAACATGAGTTTTATACAACTGGGTTATTTATAGTTTATTTGGCATCAATTAAACCTAGTAAGTTGATAAATTATTTCGAAAGATTCATTCTAATTATTTCTCTGGTTACTTCTTACATCCATGCCTATTTTAAAATTTAATTCTGTAACTAAGCATTTCCTATATTAACTATATTCCCAGCATTTATTTTACTTCCAGTTTTTGCTTTAGTTAAATTTCCAATTTTTTCTTATCACAATTAGGATTTGAATTATTTAGAATTCCAAAAAAGTGTTATGACCTGTAATAATATCCTATACTGACAAGTGTTCTGTTGTATGAGAAAACATACATATTCTCTTGTTGAGTGAGGTATTCTGTAAGTGTTCCCTGGGCTGGATTATTTGGTAGTATTGTTTGGTCAATGCTGTCTATATTTTATAAAGGTAAATAAATGGGGTTTATGATGTGGGATGTCCTTCTGTATATTTTTTGCCTTTATTGATTGATGACTAAAGCTGTTTCAGCCTATGGCTTAGCAGAGTAAAGCCAGGCAGAAAATTCAAAAAGAGATATATAGAGAGTAGGCTGAGTAAAAGAGATCCCATGTAGCTGCCAAAGGAGAAAGAGACCACCAGAATTTTACCAGTGGGTCACAGTCTCATGGTGATATACAGATTAATAGAAATGTGTTTATTTAAGATGTAAGAGCTAGCTAGAAGTAGGCCTGAGTCATTCACAAAACAATGTTGTAATTAATACCATTTCTATGTGATTATTTGGGTCTGGGCAACTGGGAAACAAATGAGCAATCTCCATTTACAGGTTTAGTAGTTGTATGTGAATATATTGTACCTATTCTATCAAACACTGAGAGTAGTGTGTCTCCACTATATATGGATAGGTTTGTTCATTACTTTTCAGTTCTAACAGCCCATTCCATGAAACCCAGTTATCAGTTGTGAACATTTCTTACTACAGTTCCATGAAACAGTGATCATTTACTAACATGTAGCATCCTTATCCCCATTCCTTGTTAGGAAATCAACTTTGTGTGATGTGATATGAACTCTGTCTTCTCATAGATTAACCTTTATATAATAGTCTACCCCTATACCTTGTGTGTGTTCACAAGTTTAAATTAGTCCTTGTTCTAACATTTATCTAGATGTTAGTTTTATAACAACTTGACCTTTTCTTTGTGTTTAGTTGGCATAAATTTGTCGCAATTATCAATGCAAATGTTTTAAACTCTCATTTTAATGTGATTTCAACTTTCCAATCTATTCCTCATTTTTTCTTGTCTTTTTCAGAAAGAATTAGATACATTTTATAAATTACTATTTATACTTTTAGCTTCATTCTTGCTTATTTTTTGTTATTGATGTGGCTGTTCTATGGCTACAGCAAACATCTGTGATTCATTCTAGTATGTCTCCAAGTTCAATAGCACCAATTTGTATATAATATATCACGGTCAGACAAACGTGCTTTAAAATATCTCCTGTCATCACCTGCTTTTTATAGTTTACCTTAATAGTATAAAATTCCAAAGTCAATATTTTAAACATTTAATTACTTTTTATGAGGTTAAAATAAGTTGAGAATTTCTTCTTTATTTGTCAAAATATTTACCATATTCAGTGCTGTTTGCTTCTTCAGATACAAATGTAGGTTATTTTCCTTCTACCTAAAGAATTTTTTCTAGGCTGGAAAGATGGTTCAAGAGGACTTGAGTTTGTTTCCTAGAATCCGCATGGCAGAAGGAGAGAAACACGCTCTTAAGACTTTTTTTTGACTTCCGACTTCCACATAGACATAGTGACACGAATGTGTGTGTGCACGTACACACACACACACAAATATGCACAATCATAAATAAATAAAAGTAAAAATATTAACTTGTTTTAATATTTTCTGAGGTATATATTTGTTAGTGATGGATTTTTTTTTCTTCTCTTTGTCTTATAAGTCCTTGTATTACTTTCTTCATTGGGGAATTTTTTCTCTGTATATTTTACACTAAAATTTTTTCTCTTAAAATTCTTTGAAGTTAATTGCTTGTCTTACATAATTTTCAACAAGAAGTCAAATTTTTATCAACATTATTTTATACTGTATGTACATGTGGATCTTTTTCCACTGTCCCATTTACTCTTTAAATTACTGTTTGTTTTTCTTTTCATCCTGGGTGCTTACTTACATCACTTATTTTTATGAGATTAAAATAAAACCTTGTTTGTGTGTCAATATTTGGAATATGTGGGTTTGCAATTTTTATCCAATTTGCAAATTTTTGGCTGTTATTTATCTTTGATTGTTAGTTTCAATTGTTGATTTGACACAATGTTTAATCACCTGATGAAAGAGTTTCAATGAGGGACTGGCTTGTGATCATGTGTGTGGAGAATTATATTCATAACACTAATTGAGGTGGGGGGATTTGCCTAGTGCAGGTCAATCTGAATTACTAGCCACCTTTTTCAAACACCAATCTGTCTTTAGACTACTAGCTTCTGAGTTCTGTACTGTGCTGTGATGGAAAAACTCTAGACAGAATGGGGAAGCACTAGATTTCTTTCAATTGTTTCCTTCTTTCCAGGGGCAGTAATTCTGCATTGGGTGGAACCATTCCCTAGAAAGGGGATTGTGAATTGCAAAGAATGTTAAAAGGGAACTGAGAACCAACAACCAGGCCTTTTGTGTTCTGTTTCTTAAATGTGGGGACAGTGACAACCTGTCCCAAACATCTGCTGCTGCTGCTGCTGCTGTGACTCTGAAATGATGGACATAACCTGGAACTTGGAGTGCCTTTGTTACAGTATTTTGTCACAGCAAAAGAACAAGAACCTACAAATTATTCCTTTTTTCTGTCCTTTCCTTGTTGACTTCCAAGTTTCAATTGCACTTGTTACAAACTGATATTGTGACACAGTCAGTGCACTGTTGTCTGGAATTTTTAGTTTTGTTCTTCTTTTAGCTTCAATTGGACAGTTTTCTTTTTGTGTTTTAAGTTTAATCATCTCTTTAGCAATGGCTATCATGATCTTGATCCATTATATCCATCCACTGTATATTAACTTCAATCCTGCATTTTTATCTCTAATATTTTTTCATTTGGGCCATTTTTATAATTTCTATTTTGTTTGTACCATGTTATAGTCAACGTTATTTTATTTAGTTGCTATTAATTACAGTATTTTTTTTAGTTTTGAGTCTATTTATACTGAACGATTATCTCCTTGCATGAGCGTATTTTTCTGTTCATATACATACCTGATGATTCTTATTTGTGTGTCAGAAATTTTCAGCTTTATATTGCTAGTCAGTCATTCATAGTTTCAGATTATATGTTAGGAGGTAGTTTTCTGTTATTAATTACTTTGACCCCTTTTAGTCTTAATTTTTTTAAAGAAAACTCAAGTAGGTTCTAGAGTTAGTTAATGTCCACTGACAATACAATGTCATTGTGAAATTCTTCCAAATGTCCCATGTTTTCCAAGGTCCAAACTGAAAATAGGATTTACTTCCAGCTAATTGAGTTCCAAAGGTTTATCCACACAATCTCTTTGCTTATACAAAATACAGTTTCTTTGCCTATACAAAAATAACCCTCTATAAAAGTGGGGCTAAATTTCCCTCTCAGGTGTCCACAGATTATTCCCAAATCAATGGCTGAAAGGCATCCCTCTGCAGGCTTATGAACCTCTCTATATAAATTATTTTTCTCTGGTACTCTGGGTGAAAATTCTAACCACCTTTCCCATACACCAGTCTCTATCTTTTCAATTAAAACACTAGACTCTATTTGAGTTACCCTGTTCTGTTCCATAGGGTAAAAACTACCAGCAGAATTGGGGGGAGGAATGGGCCACCTTTCACTCATTTTACATTTCCCAGGGACCCTAGTTCTGTATTGTCTGTTGCTGAGCGATTTGAAATAGCTATTTTGTATGTATTGTGTAGTTTTCTTGTTAATCTGGAAAGACAGACACAAACTCTAGTAATACATCATATCTAAATATAAAGTTCTACAATTTTTTTCAGATTGTGGTCTTAGGCAAAGTTATTCACCACTATGGTGCTCAGTGTTCTACTTTTATAAATGATAATAATAATAATAACAACAACAACAACAATAATAATAATAGTAATATTGATTTCCCTGGATTATAGTGATGGATGTATCTATTTAGGGCTATACCTGTACTAATCTCTAGGTAAATAGTCATTTTTCTTGGTAATTAAAAGATAAGATTTCTCTGAACTTACTCAAATCACCTTCTATCCTAAACAGAGTCAGCTGAAGGACACATTTTATCCAACAATGGCCCTTCCTGCTCTAGCCTAAAGTGATTTCTTCCATTTTGGACATCCTTGGGAGCTGGGGAAGTGGCTTGGTGAATTTCACAACCATGAAGTCTCGAGTTCAAACCCCTACACAGACTTTAACAGCCAGTAATCCTAAAGTGAAGAAATAGAAATAGGAGGATTACTAGTGCTTCAGATTAGTTCACTCAATCAGTGAGCTCTAGATTGAGGAAGAGACACTATTTCCAAAAAACTAAAGGATAGGACAACTGAGGAAGATAATCAATATTGACATCTGACATCTGATCTCTGCACATACATATGCATATGTATACTCTCATATACATGTGTATACATACCTGAACCATTTTTTTCTTTTTGATTTTTTGAGACAGGGTTTCTCTGTGTTACCCTAGCTGTCCTAGAACTCACTCTGTAGCCAAAGCTGGCCTCGAATTCAAAAGATTTGCCTGCTTCTGCCTCACAAGTGCTGGGCACATGAATCTTTTAGTAACCATTTCTTATAAATTTTCTGTAGTAAAAAAATACAGAATTCATTCTATAGCATAACTACTTTTGTTGCAGAACACAACTTGAATACTTTGCTGGTATATTTAGAAATGCTTTATTAACCTTTACTTTTGGCTATTATTGACAATATATGTCTTTCTACTTAACTGGACATGAATTTTCACAGGTCTTGGAAGTATGGAACTCATCATAAATGTATTAGTCTCCCTATAGTTACTGAGTCAATATCTAACACATATTAAGAGAATTTTAAATTTTCAGTTTGACAAAATATTGACAAAGAGACTGTTTATTCCTCCACATTTTCTTCTTCCTTTTATGTCTCATTTATATCATCCTTAAAGGTTTAGTTTTTGATCTTTGAGAAGATACCATGTTAAGAGTTTAAAAATTTATGCATTGCTTTTGGCAAAGGCTCACCCTTTCCTTCTCAAATCACCTCTAAAGAATTGGTTACTCATCTTTGCTTTCTGAAGTCCCTTCTTTCTCCTTCTGAAGTGAAATCTAAGGAGAGGAGAGAGGACTTAGAAGAACAAATGAGAATATCTGTGTCACTTAGATAATAGCAAGTCTCATGGCTGAAGAGTCATGCCAAATTTGACTCTTCTTCTTGTGTGAAGCAAGGGGCCTGGTCATCTCTTCCAATCTAACACAAGATTCTCATAGAGGTAAAAATATTAGGCAGATAAATCCCTCAGCGATTTCTTGGTTATGGTCAAAACTGAATCATGTGCTCAGGGGTGGAGGGGGCTTACTCTGCCATTAATGTGAGTGTCCCCTCCACCTCCGCCAACAGCCTGTTGTCACCCTATGAACTTGATACATTCCCGACAAGCAAACTCTTCTAGAGCCATCCACAATAGCCTCTGGAGGGGCAGCTGGGATCTGTGCTTTTTCTACCCTCTGACCACAAATCCTTTACCTTTGAACTAGAACTTTCCAGAGAGAAACAACGACTAAAGAATTGTGCTGCGGATTTAGAAGCTTACTTCATCTGTGGCTTTCCAGAACCTCACTGTTTTCAAGTTCTATGACCCACTAGTGTGACAGAAACCCTTTTAGTATGTGGGAAAAAAAAACCTCCTGTGTTCTTAGTCTGGCACCAAATTTAAGTAGCTATGGTTTGAATTTGACTAAAAATTTATTTGGAGTGCGTGGAAATGCAAGAATCTGAATCTATTGTCCTAAACTGTCATGGTTGGCTGCCACACTTCCTGTGGATTGAATTGTAATTCTTTGCTATGACGTGGGAACCCAGAGTAGCATTAGAATGAAACTCATGTCACAGCTCATTCGAGGACAATAGTGGAAAGTTGGCATGTTCTCTGTCCTTGTCATCCTTGCCAGGTCAATGGGAGACTTGGCTCCAGGAATTGATAAGACCTGTTCAGTCTTTCTCATTTCAGAAAGATTAGCAAAGGCAGTCATCCTTGGGCCTCAGATTTTCGGTGTCTACACATTCTTTTTGTCCCTTTCCCATATTTTCCCTCCTAAATCAGCAAAACCTTTACAAATAACGTATTAATGAATGACTCAACTCTCCTTCTTATCCATTCTTCTATACAGATGAAGACTTTACCTAAAGAGTAGAATCTCTCATGAATCTTTTCAACATTAGTAAGTAGGAAGTTGGGAAAGCAGAAACTTCTCATGGTTTGTAATACCAATTCTCCACAGTATCTCCCCGTGAAGTGACCCCCATCTCCTAAAGGTACCCGAACAAGGATGCTCAGTGAATATCATCCAGCATAGAAATCTCTTTCAAACCACACAAAAGTGAAGCAAATTTGGCAGCACAGCCAAGAGGGAACAGCTGTATATCCTTCCTTTACCTAAGCAGACTTCCCAGCTCACACAGAGACTTTCTTCCTCCTGTCGCTTCTTGTTTTGTTTTTTCCCCGTTTGCATAACG
Organism: Chionomys nivalis; assembly: GCF_950005125.1. Taxonomy (NCBI): domain Eukaryota; kingdom Metazoa; phylum Chordata; class Mammalia; order Rodentia; family Cricetidae; genus Chionomys; species Chionomys nivalis. Next base: position 52,172,926 of record NC_080090.1, on the reverse strand, counting down.
GCTGTGTTGTCTGTCCCTTCCTTGACCTGTTGTCTGGAAGAAATGAACTAAAGACCAGGGTGGCTGATTCCTGTGTGAGTCTGTCAGCTTCACCAGAGGAGGAGGAAGAGTGATTTGGGGCTTCCTCCTCCACTTCCATTTTTCACTTCCCTTGAATCTCTGGCCCCTCCAACTCCCCAGAGGCCTTCTTTCCCTCCATTGTCAATTCCTCAATCCAGCCTCCCTCTCCCCAGCTAGTTTTCTTTCCCATTAAGTCCCTCTTGTTTCGGGAAGTTTGTGAGGGCAGTTGGCGAAGTGAGTTGCGCTTTCTGACAAGTATGCTAAAGCATTCTATGATATAGAGGATCTGGAAGCCCCTATTAGAGGAGATTTACTGCTGTGTTCTAAGGTTGCTCTCCAGGTTGAAACTGGCTGACAAGGTCTCAGCTAGCATGGGATTTATTCCTACATATTAAATTATTTTTTTAATTAGTTCAATGCCTGGGTCATTTCTAAACCAAAGAAATGTAAAACAAGTAAATTTCCTAAGTCAAAAAAAAAAAAAAAAAGCAGGCTGTGGTTTGAGTTAGTTGTCAAGCTTATACAGAAATGTTTGCAGCCTCTAAGCCATTAAGCACTTCCATACATCAGCTTAAGCACCACGAAGGCAGGTTCAGCCTACTCCTTCCCAAATTAATTCCTCTTGCTCCCCATCTTCTCAGCCTCAGCCTAAAGCCCAACTTCAGTCCCGTCCCCGCCACCCCTGTTTTTCCTTTCTGTTTTATTTTTAAGGCAGGCATGAAATACATTTACAAATCTTTGAACAGGAAGGCAGAAATTGGGCCTTTTCAGTCGATCTGAAGTCCTTTCCACATCCCTGGTTGCGTGAACATACGAGTATGGGAGAGGCGGAAGGAGGGTGTCTGTGCTTGCCAGATTGTGGGGAGGAGGTATCATCCCGGCGCACAGACACACACACACACAAAAACCCCAGATGGTAACTAGATGAGGGAGCGAAGCCAACAACAGCAGGAGTTATTTTGGGACTAAAACTAGGAATCTTCATATGGCTAAGATTTTTCATCCGGGGTGTTGCTCTTACATATGACAGGCTCCTCAGCAGGGTGGGAGCCAATCCATTGATCAAGTCAGATTCACTTCATAGATCCCTATACTTTGGGACTGGGCGGGGGTGGACAAGTCTCTTATAACAGGCCTGAGAGACTACAGATTTCATAAAACAGACCCTGACAACGCTTCCGTGTTATTCAGTGGAGGTGTGGAAAGAACAGAAAGAACATGGAACAGGACAAAGTCATCAGACAGCCTCTGCTTACTTATTAGCTGTGTTGGGTATGGGATACCGCTGGGGAGAAGAGACCTGGGGTCTGATCTGCTTTTCAAGTGGCTTTGAAAATGTTTGTCATCAGATGTGCTATGGTCAGTGGAGTCACAGCTTCAAGCTGTTTAAACAAAGAGGGTGGGGAAAGTATAACCAGTATGACCTGAGTACCCAAACAGCACTGGGATCATGGGAGTTTACTGATGCCATCTTATTTATAGCAACAATTTAGCACCAATATGGTCGACTCTATCCACGTAAAACCTGAAATAGCTTTAAAAGGAATCCTAGACACAAAAGAACAGAGTTAAGCATGACGTTTTGGTAGCAGCATTTTCTCAGGTGAGCTTTGCTTGCTAGAAGCAAGCAGAGGCACAATTCTTTTAAGAGAAGGCTTCCTGACTCAGCAATTGCAGCAAAAACTGAACAGCTCCTATAAGAAGGCTTCCTGGTTCGTGTTAGTTGCATGAACAACTCTGATTCTTTCAAGAGATCTGGCTATGGAACATTTAAATGTTGGTTGTGAGCAGAGTGCTATAAATTGCCTAATGGCAACAAAGACCTGCTGTGTGCCTGAACATGGGACTGTGAGCATGGTTCACAAAGGTAGAGAATGGACCTCAGCCATGTTAGACTGGGCAGAGCTAAAAGACAAAGCAGCCTTAGTCCTAGCCATGCTGCTTTGCATTTTAAGAAGCATTTCTGGTCAGAAAAGGATTACAAATACACAATAAGGACAGATTCAGATGAAAAAGACCTCTAACTGGGTCACAGTGATGAATAAATGTATGCAGGCTTAAGAGAGAGAGGAAAAAGAATATAGACACTTATAAATGAGTAAGACAGTCATAGGTTACAGGAATAAAGATAATAAAATAAATATTAAACTTGTAAAAAAAGTAATAGAGTAAGAAAAATAAAAGATGAAATATACACAGAGAGTCTAGTTTATGTATATTATTGTGTTTTCTTTGAATTTTTTGACAGTGAATGATCTAAGTACAGAGAGACATTTCATTTTACAGGCTGCTAAACTAAACTGACATATATTTTAAATGTATCTTGATTTCAAAATTTGGGTCTAAGGATATGTTTCTTTGGAAAAGAGGTTCCTCTTTTGTTTACACAGAGGATGAGAACCTGTGGCTTCCTTTCAGACTAACATAGTTTGATCAAACAGGACCCCCCCCCCACGAAACAATGGCCTACAGGTTCAGCATCCATGACAGCTTCAGGACTGCTGACTGAAAGAGTCCTTACAGCATTCACCCATGAAAACAATGCACAGGAACACTTCAGCAACCCTGATTTACCTGTTCTATCTACTCAATCAGTCACTAAATCTCTCTTTAGAGAAAGAAAAGGTGATTTTAATTTGTGTGTGTGGGTGCTTCATATTTTATTTTATATTTTGTGTATGTGTATCTCTGTAACATGTGTGTAGTGTCTGTGGAAATCAGAAGGTGGCATCTGATCCCTTGTAACTGGAGTTACCATATGGGTGCTGGGAACAGAACCTGGGCCTTCTACAACAGTGACTGTGAAGCCAAGCTATTTCACTTTCCATCCTAGTTACTTTGCCCAGCCATTTGTTGCTTGTGTTGAAGAGTCCAGGTAATGCAGATGGGCAATAGAGCCAGCAACAAGGTTTCTCTCCAGAATAGACTCTATGTAGACTTGCATGTATGAATCCACTAATGGAAAACTGGGTTCTGCTTTCAGACTTCAATTATCAGTGTTTATGACTCCTTTTCTAGACACCATTTCTGCAGGTCACAGTGGAGTTCTCTGTTAGGAGAGTGTCACTTGCGATCTAGCAAGGGTGAACAGCAATGCATTCTCTTGGATCTTAAGATCACACTCTCTCAAAATTTGGACCAAAGACCAAGTTTAGCACCCATTCTCCAAATATACTTCTACTCTAGATGTGGAAAAGTATAGCTATGTCTGTAGAGTGGAAACCAAGGCAAGTATTTGGAATTTGGCTGGGAACATGGCCAAGCGTTTACCAAAACTTTGAATGAAATTTATCCAGAGCTAAGTTTATCCTTCGTCTACTGTGCTTTACTTACATTATCTCACAGATGTGGCAAGTTTCTCACAAGTAGAAGATATAAAGGAAGATCGGGGTTCGAGGGTACAGTTCATCATGGTCTGGAAGGCACAGTGACAGGAGTCTGAGGTAACTGGTTACATTGCGTTCGTAGTCAGGCTGCGAAGAGAGTAATGAAAGCTAGTGCTCGGCCAGTTTTCTGTTTTCTGTGCAGTCAGGTCCGACTCATGAAAACCTGCCTCCCACGGTTAGAGTGAGCCTTCCCAACTCAGTTAACCTCTTCTAGAGAATATATCACAGATGCACTCTGAAGCTTGTCTCCTAATGACTTTAGATCCTGCCAAGATGTGAATCAAGGTGAGATATTCCTCAGTCCAACCCTCATCACAGTTGGTGGCATCGCAATATAATAATTCTCACATGAAGCAAAGCAGGGCTTCCAGGGAGCACTTTCTTCTCGGGCCCTCGTGCACAACATCTCATGAGTCTACCAGCTTAACTCTATACATGGCACTGGCACTGCTTCTGTGCATCTTCACTGCCGCTTTCCTTGTTAAAGCCCTCCCGATGTTTTGCTGAGTCTAGGTCAACACCATTCTGCCTGGTATCCTTGCCTTCATTCTTTTCTTCTCATCCGTATTTCGCATGGCTGTCAGAATGACTTGTCAGAAATGTACATTCAGTCCTGATACTTTCCTCTTCATAACTGCCCAGGCAGGGATGCTGGGTCACCACGGAGACCTTAGTATGGCATCCCAGCTCGGCTCCATCTGAGAGGCACTGTCACGGTCACTGCTGCCCTCCTCTCATTGATGACTCACTATTTCACGTGTCCTCGTTTCCACTGCAGCTGTTCTGACCTTCTTACAGACCCCTTCCTCTTATGCATTGTTCCCTGGAACCTTCTGTTCTTTGGGCTGGGATTAGGATATCCAGAGTGTCTAATCCTGAACAGCAATAAAAATAGTACTCTGTGAAAATAAACTAAGACCTGCATTGTGTTGTTTCCTTAACGATGGCTCCTTCCCTTCCTCCTGCTTTGCATCAAACCCTCCAAGGAAGTTTTATGACATCTGGGGTGTGTTATAGCTGGGTCAAATGGTAACACAGGGATTCTTGGTAGATTTCCAAATGCTGTGTGGATGGGACCTGGAAAGTCACAACTTGCCATCACTTATGTCTTAGCCATTTTCCTGGTAATAGACCCACACATCCCCCTCCCCACCCTCAGCCAGGCCACCTTTCAACTCATCTTGGAAGGAAAGGGAGATGCTGCCCATGTGTGAAGCCCATCCTGACAATGCAATTGCCTGCCTCCAAGGAGAGCTTGGCTTTTTTTTTCTCCCCAAGCAATTACTTAAATGGTGTTTTGGCCCCTTTTTCTCTGAAGCAGGACATAACCTTTATTGACATTGTGGCTGCTGCCACATCTGTTAAGCTGACAGAAAGAAGGAGCTGGCCAATCCTCATGATGGATTTGGTGTTGTCAAGCCTTCAGCACAATTTGTCATGGGGCAAAAGGAAGCCTGTTGCCAGTAGAAGGTTCCTCGATCCTTGCAAGGAAGAGGACCACATTCCTATGTCCCTTATGAGCATCTCGGTGTCAGCTCCAGGGTGAGACAGAAAGAAAGGTTCAGACCCCATCTCATAAGGGGACTGTTAAGACATTGCCTGAAAGAACTGCAACAACTCTCCACATTCTGATAAAATTATATATGAATATATGTGTATGTCATCATACCTGGAACCAGACCCGTGATTCTGACACAGATACAGTTTTTAAAAACAAGAGAAAAATAGAACCTTGACAAGAGCAACGGACGGAAAAGGCCATGGGTGGAGATGCATGTCAATCCAAAGATAATGGTTTGCTAGGCTTGCCCTGGAAAGCAGTTTGTTATGTGCCCTTTGTGGACTACATTGCGGATACTTCCGCAGTCAAGGGCCTCTCCAACCCAGCACAGAGAACTTTGTGATTTAGCAATCCTAACAGGACTTGGCATTCAAAAGAGGGGCTGGAGTTAGACCATACTAAGCCGAGGTCCTCTGGAGGCAATAAAATACCGAGGCGATGCTATCTCATGGGCTTGGGGTATGTCATTCCCTTGAAAGTCAAGGAGACGGCTGATTTAGTGTTTCCAGTTAGGTCACAGAAAAGTCAGTGGCGGCTGCTTCCAGCTGAGTTCAGAGTCTGAATATTTATGGTATCAATCTGAAATCCAGATAACCACAAATAATATAAATCCATTAACTCCTCTACAAGTAAAGCTTTTTGGCTGCTAATGCCTTGATTGCTAAGTTACTGCAGGATGGATCTCTCTCTCTCTCTCTCTCTCTCTCTCTCTCTCTCTCTCTCTCTCTCTCTCTCTCTCTCTCTCTCCATATCCTCAACTTCTCTACTGACTGCAAAGACTTGTGTCAGCCTTGTCTAATATGAATGAGGCAGCTTTGCAGGAGTATCAATGCTGGGAATGAGGTTCCCTTCTAATCACTAATTGTTGAAAGACTGTGATTTTGATCATCCATCTGAGATTCCCAGGGCTGGTAGTCAGAGTTTCTACCATTTACACAGAGAACCTGGTTTATCCACTCATTACACCTGAAGTCTGCCGATTTATGTGTTTTTTCCACAGTGATAAATTGCTCATCATACAATAATCATATCTCATCCGTTCTCAACCATTCTAGAAAGAAATCAGTCGGCATGTCCAGTGATTTGACAGAAACCAAAACAAAAAAACATAATATGTATATGATAGGTGACACTCACCACTCAGGTGATTTTGTGTGAGCCTCGGAAAGGCTTTGTGAGCTGAGATTTCACAGCCATAGTCAGAAGGGTTTGCACCTTTTAACCAGAGGCTTGCCAGTAGGAAAAATTCACCAGGGTACTCATGATTAGCAGCTGCCAGTCTAGAATTGATAGCCCACACTGAAGGATTGACAGTCCTCACTCTGGGACAACTTCAGTTTGGCCTCCTTAGAAGATGTGCCATAAAGGAGAGGGAGAGGGAGAGGGAGAGGGAGAGGGAGAGGGAGAGGGAGAGAGAGAGAGAGAGAGAGAGAGAGAGAGAGAGAGAGAGAGAGAGAGAGAGAGGAATGCCACTGTACCAGCTCCTTCAAAATGTGCCAAAGCAAATGACCAAGAAGACAAAGCACAAGCTATCATATTGCCCTACCTCAAAATACACTACAAAGCTCTAGTAACCCATACAGCAAAGCAGTGTTAGAGTCTGATGCACAGATCAATAGAATGGCAAGTAGATCAAGAGGAATCAATGCATTCAAAACCAGCTGACTTAATAAAAGTACCAGAAATGAGCACTGGAAAAGAATGCCTTGTTCAGCAAATGGCATTGAGAAGATTGGACATCCTACACAGAAGACTGAAACTTGATCCTCATACCTCCCATTGAATAAAAATCCATTCAAAATGATTACAGACCCAAATATCAGCCCTGAAACTCTGAAACTGTTAGGAGACTAAAAGTATAGGGAAGAGGTTCACATTAGCATAGACAGTGATTTTTGAATGACACCAACATTGCAAAAAATAAAAATAAAGACCAATGGAGTTGCAATAACTAAGAATCTCCTGCTCTATGGAGGAAACGATAAACAAACTGAGGACAACCTACAGAAGGTTAAAATTTTCAGTTGTTCATCTGACAAAGAAATCATACCAAGAATCTATTGGCTTAAAAAAATTCCAGTGAAAAATAAAAGTTCTAATTCATTTATTATCCAAAAACTGCAAGTGAAAACAATGAGATATCTCATCCTGATTAATAAAGCTCTCACCAAAATGCTTAAAAACAATTGTTGGCAACCATATGAAAATAAGGGAACTCTCATATATGATTGGAAGAAAAATAAATTAGTCCAGTCACAATGGAAAACAAGACAGAGATTCCTCAAGAAATTACAAATAAATCTAATGTAATGGTTAATCTCCATTGCCAACTTGATGAAATCCGGAATCACTCAGAGGACAGTCACCTCAGCATGCTAGTAGGGGGTTATCTCCTGCTGGACTGTAGGGAGAGAGTGAGTTGAAGCTAAGCATCCATCACCCTTTTGGGTATTAGTTAATTCAATCTGTTGTCACTTCTCTGCCCTGATGGACCGTAGCCTTGAATTGTGAACTGAAATAACCCTTTCTCCTTTCTGTTGTTTTGCCAGGGCATTTTATCACAGCAAAAGGAAAACAAACCATGATAGCATCATCCAAATTCTAGATATATAAACAAAAAAAAAGTTATCAGTGTGTCAAAGGACATGTTGATCTCTCCGCTATTGTCAAAGCTATGATAGGAGTGTACGTTACAGATGGCATATTCCCATGAAGGGATGAAAGCATAGAGTGTGTTGTATTTACACAACAGAGTATTACTTAAGCATAAAAAGAATGACACCTTATCAGCTAGAACAAAATGGATGGATCTGGATAAGACTGTGTTAAGTGAGATAAGGCAGATGCACGCAAATTTTGCATGTGGATGTTGTTTAAAGACATGGCTCAGCATAGAAGAGAGATTAATGGAGCCCTGGAAGAATGGGGGAGTAGTGGGAGGTTAGACAACGGGTAACCAAACACAGTTAGGATAGGAGTAATAAATTCTTGTCTTCTAAAGAGCAGTGAGGTGACTATAGTTCACAAAAACATATTATGCATTTTATGAGTATCTAAAGGGAAGAAACTCAAAGGCTCTAAACATTATGTAGCGATGAAACAATGGGAGTAATAATTTCATTGATTTGATCCATATGTACTGTATGCATATATTGAGATGTCATATTATAGCTCCTAGATATGGAAAATTGTTGCATGTTAATAATTTTCTATAATATTTAAGGCAATATAAATGTTAACAACATGAATTTGAGAAATGGATGTCCAATACATATATTGAATGTCACCTAAATGAGAATAAAACATAAAAAGAGAGAGTTGGGGGACAGATGACACTTTACTGTAAGTTTGCCCGCCACCGTTTTGTGAATGCTGGCAAAACAAGTGAAATCTTTGGGTCAAGCACAGCTTCTGTTATTCCCCATAGCAATGATGAATGCGCTGCTGGTATTTGCACTGATCCTTAAAGCATCATCTCCCATGTGGGGATGTAAAGAGGCCAGGTGGTGGACAAGCAGACATGAGATATCTCCCAAAAGAGATGCTGAGCAAAGTAAGGCAGGCTCAGTCCTTCACATGCCTGCCTGTCTCTCACCCAGTGGCCACATTGTCTCTACTATACAACTTAGTGCAGTAGCCTAACTTTCACTGTCCTGGAAGGACATACTGTCCTTTTCTTTAATGACGTAGCCATGAGAAGATGTTCTTGACACAGATGCTGTTGGAATCTTTTGGAAAGATATAAAGAAAAGTGAGACCCACAGACAATGATTCTTTAGGTTCTAGATTAGGGAAAAAGCAAAATGGAACATAGCAGAATGAAGTTTAACAGTTCCAATTTTGTGGCCAAGTTTTTGAATAAAGGACAGTGGTGACTGCATATTCTCATCCTTGCTTTGTTATATGAGTTTGATTATTTTATGAGAATATAATATTAATACCTAATCATGGGTTTCATGGCGACATTTTCAGACATTTGTACGATTAATTTTGAGTATATTTACCTCCCCCATTTACCTACTCTTGCTCCCTTTCCACTACTACTGAGCCCCCTTTTGTTAATTAACTACCTTATTTATTCATTTATTTACTTATGACACAATAAATTTTCTTAATGTTTCCTACAGAAACATGGGTGAAGTATTTGTTACCAGAGCATAAATATGGTGAAGAATATGTCCCTGCCTTCCCCAGTGACGATTAACTGCCTGTAAATCCTCAAAGGGATAGGTCCCCTTGAGCTCCTCCCTCCTCCGTGATGAAACATGGATGGTCTTGTGCGGATAATCTGATGTTTCAAATGTGTGAGAGTAACGACTGTATCATACTTGGAAGACAGCTTTCTGTAGCACGGCATGCCTCCCTCCAACTCTTACATTCTTTCTGCCTTCTCGTTTGTAGTATTTCCTGAGCTTTAGAGAGGGGGTAGAGATGGTCTGCTCAGGACTAAGGATATTTCCTTGAAGAAACTGTTCCCTCTCACCCTTTTCTGTTTTTCCACCTGATTTGCATTGGTGTGACTCAGTCATTGTGTACATTACAGACTGTTGCATCAGAGCTACCAAACAAACAAATCACAACAGACGTTGGTACAGTAGGGACAACAACAATAATAACATTGAAGAATCTACTTATTGGGCTGCCCAGTTCTCATCAGATGACTGCATGCAGGTCATTTGTAATGATAACGTTTAAATGTTTATAGGTGTAAACAATTGAACACTCACAAGTTGCTTGGCATGTGATACATGGATGCCTTGTGTACACTGGTCCACAAACTCGCAAAAGTAATACTAATTCACAAGCAAGGCCCACAGCAGGAAGCGAAGCACTATGCTCCTTGTCCAGAGTGGTTCATTTGTGTTCCTAAATGAGGTCAGAGATCAGGATGCCGAAGATGGCCTCTGAGCCACTATACCACTGTTTCCCCAGGTCTGAGACCACACTCTTGGAATCTGCTTGAGATCCCACAGAAAAATAGAAGAGTCAGACTCTTGAAGCTGCTTATCCATTTTGGGGAGATTTTCCCTGGTTTGGGTGTAGTAGAGATCAGTGAAAATAATCAGAATCAGTTCCTCAGCCTGTGCTCTCACCCCACACCAAGTTTGTCTCAAGAAATAGAGCTTTGCAGTTTAGTATCTGCTTGCATGGGTGCTGGTTTCCTGTCTCTTTCCTGATCTGTTCATTTTTACGGAAAGCAAATTTTCAGAGCTAAAGGACTGTTTGCGCTGATATGTTACTCGCTGCTCTTAGAGCCAGGAGACCTTTTCAGCGCTTATTTGAAATCTCAATTTGCTTTTCAAGCAGTTAGAATGTCTTACTAAAGTCACCATTAAATGAGTCCAAGCTAAATAAATCAGCGAAGTATCAGTTACATAACCCTTCCAAAGAATGCTGCGTTAGAATCCAAAGACCTTGTTTTGTAAGCCTTCTGTCTGGAAAAGTGTTGAAAGCATTTCTCCAAGCCTAAGTGGTTTCGTATTCCTCATTAGCTATTAAAAATAATAAATGACTATAAAACTCTAAGTCACCTTTTATTTTCCATAAAAATATGTAGCTCAAAGAAATGCCAAACCACGCCCATCCCTGAGATTGCAAGAGCAAGAAGCAGCAGGCTGTGACAGAATCAATGCATTGCGCAATTGCCAAAGATGTATTAGTGGCGACAGTATTCCCAGCCCGAGTCCAAATACTGTGGGGTTTCCCATAAGACACTGCTCCTTCTGAGGTGGTCAGCTAGACTAGCAACTCCATAAAAGTCTTCTAGAAGAGAGATCTTCTGCAGCCCCAAGAGCAGTATGAGCCAAGATAAGCTCACATGAAGGCTCCCGGCTACTCATTTACACTGTTTGCTAATTCAGATGACTCAGTTTTAAACTAAATCACTGAGCCTCTTTTCCACAGTAGACACAACATGGCATCTATATGAACAGTGACACTAACTTCACTAAAGCTCTCGCTTCCCAGCCAAGCTGCCCTCTGCATTTTCACCCAGCTTATCCTTGCCTCCACATACGTGAAGCACCATGATGGCTTGGATATGCACTCTTTCCTTATCAGTAGGGTGCAGGGGCTACTGGAGGTCGTTTTGTCACTGCACACATGCTCTTAAGGGGGATTCTGCATACCTGGCACGTGCCTCCTGGTATTTTTTTTTTTTTTTTTTTTTTTTTTGGTTTTTCGAGACAGGGTTTCTCTGTGGCTTTGGAGCCTGTCTTGGAACTAGCTCCTGTAGACCAGGCTGGTCTCGGACTCACAGAGATCTGCCTGCCTCTGCCTCCCAAGTGCTGGTGGTGTGCCACCACCGCCCGGCTCTCCTGGTATTTTTGTTCTCTAACTTCTGAGGCGAGTAACATGCTCTGCCACCCTCTCCAGGCACCATGTGCTGCCCCATTCCTAGGCCAAAGCAATTGATTATTGAATGCACCGATGCACCTCCAAAACCATGAGGGTTTTTTGTTTGTTTGTTTTTGTTTGTTTGTTTTTAATTCTGTAAAGTTCCTCATCTCAGGGACTTTATTACAGTGGTGGAAAGCTCACTAATATACTAGCTCATTCCTCTGTGTCTGAGACTCTTCCGATTTGAGGACCAGGAATTCTGTGTCCATTTGGGCTGTTCAGAGTTTATCATGGAGATACTAGGCCACAAGGAAACTTGGCCACCTTATGTCCATCCCATCTTCTGACCTCCCCTCATGTCTGTGTCTCAGCTTGCACAGGGGCCGTGGAGGTGAAATAACGCAGCACAGATGATGTACAGGGCTACAAGATTTCTTAGCTATCAACAGAGGCCATGGGAGGACACTAGGTATCTGTAAAGCACAAACCATCTGTCAAGGATTTCCGGGCAGTAACTTTTCATCTAAACTGTCACATAATTTCAGGTTCATCACATTTTTAAAACCTGTTTCTCTCTCTCTCTCTCTCTCTCTCTCTCTCTCTCTCTCTCTCTCTCTCTCTCTCCTTTCCTCGCTCCCTTCCTCTTTCTCACTCTCTCTCTTTATGGCATGGCATGGTCTTCTTATATATACCAGACAGACCAGGAACATCCAATTGTTCTTCTTTAACAGCCAAATTTTGCTGTGATAGCCATGTACTAGTATAACTGGAAAAGCAGCATCCATTCAGTAGAAACCACTGGATGTTGCTTTTGTTTTGCTTTGTTTTGTTTTACAGTGTGGCAGGGTCGACTGAATCCAGGATCTTACCTATGGTGGACAAGGTGCTCTACCACCTGCAGGTCTCATCTTCATTCTCTTTGCACCTGGCCATGAGCACAGAGAAGTGGAAATGACTCAGCTGCGACCTTACTGTTGGTCTGATCCTCATCTATGGTGTACCAGCCTAACTTTGTCCACCAAGCACTCGCTGATGCAAATATCTTTTGCTCTTTGTGATAGAGAAGGGAAGCTATTCTCTTCTCTCCAGCACAACGCTATCCTACCAAGGAAGCATAGGGTAGAGGTTATATGGGGAGTCTATCCTTGTCAAAAGGAATAGAAGGCCATTTATGTGGAATGCTGTATCTCATAAATCACAAGCTTCCATACTTGAAAATCTGAAGTCAAAATGCTCGGACAGAATTGAGAGATGGTTGCTTTGCCTTTGGCAGCATGATACCAGAGTCATTTACAGAGCAGGTACCAACAGCCCTGCTGACTGCATGTCACGTCATCCATCATGTGAAACTAAACCAACAAGGCATGAAGAGATGGTGCGGAAACCCTTGTCAGAGGGTCAGACTACTTCATCAAGGAAGCTGGACAGTGCTTGGGATAGTTGGCCAATGTAATGGGCCATTTGGGGAAGTCTTTTAAGGGGTGTTTCTATATATACTGGGGGGAGGGGAGTCCAGGAAGAAATTCTACCTTGGCTTTGTTCACCAAACAATGTTTGACAAAGTCCTTCATTAATGAAACTTTTCAGTAACCAGAGCTTTCTACTAACTCTCCTTGTGTCTCTTAGTCTTTCTCTAAGAGTCTGTCTCTTTTTTCTGTATGTTTAACTACTCAAGTAAATCACCTGGACAGGTTGAGATGCGGTACTACTAACAAATTGTATTTATTGTTGAGTATGCTATAAAGTACTATGACCATTGAGCCAGTATATGATAGGTTATGTCAGTGCCATGCAGCATGCCATGCCTAATGCTCCCGGCAGCGACAAGGACACAGATATGGCCATTGCTTCTGGCATATTAAAGTTTTAAGTTCAAAGTAACTTTCAGACTATGTATTTCAATTCCCATCACCTGCCTTCACTTAACAGAGGAGAAATAACAAAAGTCAGAAAGAAATGATGTGTTCTGAAATGACTCCGTCCATTAGTGGTAGAAGCTGAGAACTAGTTCAGCATTCTAGTAACATGAACTTCAAAGCACAGGCTATGTACTTTGTATGTACCATCAGTACAAAGCGTGGCAGCTTAAATGGAAAATGTACACCATAGTCTCGGGTATTTGAACACTAGGTCACTGCCTGGTGAAGCAGTTGGAGAATGTCAAGGGATGCTGGGGGAAGTACACCACTGAGAGTTCGTAGCTTCACCCTTCTTCCAGTTTGCTCTCTGCTTCACATTTTCAGTTGAAGATGTGGTCTCTCAACTTCCCATACCAACCACCATGCCTGCTGCTTGCTGCCATGATTCCTGCCATGGGACACTCTTATAGCTCTGAAACACATTTAGAAGCTCAGATATACATGTAGTGAACTCAAAATGTTTACATTCATTAACTTTTAGCTACCTCTGTAATTCAGTGACCTTTCAACCTCCACTTAACAGATGAGGACACTGAGTGATGAAGGAAATAAGGTGAACAAGGCTATACAGCTAATACTTGCTTACAATAGCCCTAGTTAGACAGCCGAAAACGTCAGTGAGCTCAACTCATCCCCTGTACTATGCCCTGAACTGTGATCTTTACTTGTAGCTGCATTCCTCCAAAACATTCCCCATTATTCAGTGGAAAGCAAGCAAGCTGAGACTTAATGGGGCTGTGTCTGTAAGCTTGTCTTACCTCCAGATGGGTTGGAATGGAGTCAAGGAAAGAAAGGTTATGAATACACATTTAATGTGTATATTTCCAATATCAATGATGAAAGTAAATTCTCATTTAGGTGGATATATATATAAGGAAATAAGGAAAGATGCTTCTATCTACCTGAATGTTAAAAATAGTTCTAAATATAAAATATTCTAAATACTCTCAAACTTTGGTCAAATATCAGGGTGTATAGGCAAGAGGTAGAACTTTTCCAAGCAAGCATGAAATCTTTGTTCATTCTCCAGCACCACAAAACAGAACACAACACCAGACTCTTCAAGTTGATCAACTTTTATCAGATAATTTGAGTTCATTCATTCACTGGGAGGAACTCACCCTCCAAAATAATCACCAACCTGCAAAGATGTTTCATGGGTGGTTTGAATGAGAACTTCCTATTCCTATGGTGGAAGTTTATCGTCAACAATGTTTGGAGATTTTAGGTCATCAAGTTTCAATTTTCATGAGTCGATGTAATCTCTTACCTCCTTTTGCCCCCACTCAACAGGATATTACACCGTGAAGGCAGTTACAGATATTGGCACCTTAACTATTGGCTTTCCTAGCCTTAGAGCTGAGAAGAATATATTTATCTATTCACTTACCCAGTGCCTGCTAGTCTTCTCTCATAATATGGAACAGACTAAAATAGGCAGATCGAAGTAATCAACATCAAGATAATTGGAGCTAGCCTTCTTAGTATAGGAAAGAAAGTTACAAATAGACAAATGGAGATAATAACCCCCATAGTGTTGGACTGGAACTGGAGATGAAATTGTAGAATAATAAACGTGGGAGAAAATGTGAGTGCACATGAATGCACACAGGCCCACATCATACACATTGTATTGTATTGTATTGTATTGTATTGTATTGTATTGTATTGTATTGTATTGTATTGTATTGGTACTCTAGGGTTTCCCTGTTGCTTATCACAAGCTGGCTGAAAACGACAAAAAGATATTTTTCTCTGATCTGGCCATAAATCCAAAACAAAGCAGTCATCAGGAGGTCTTTATTCACTCTCCAGATCTCCTTCTGGAGACTGAGCAAGACAGCAGATTCCACACCTCTCAAAGCTGCAGGTGGAGACCAGCAATCTTGAACCCATGTTGACATTCTGAGGCTTGTGGCTGCACATGACTCTAGTGTCTGTCTGTCGTCAGATGGCCTTGTCCATGTGACTGTGGTTCTCTCTCTCTCTCTCTCTCTCTCTCTCTCTCTCTCTCTCTCTCTCTCTCCTTTCTCCCATAAACACGCCAGCCTTTGGATTTATAATGCAACCTAACCCATGATGACCTCATTTAAAGTAATTGCATCTACAAAGACATTCTTTTCAAGTAGAGTCACATTCTGAGGTGTGGGTGAACAGGGCTTTTGGGAAGTACTATTCAGCCTGCCATGCACATGTCCTAGGTCTGCCCATTGATCATAAAAGCTCTTAGCAAAAGCTAAGCACTTAGCACATTCAGCTCTAAGGTTTTGGTTTCTAATTACTATTGCTCTCTTTGAAAAGATGCCAAGGTCGCTTTGGTAGAAGAAAAGGCTGGTTCTAAGACCGGGTCTTGGGAAGAGCTAGATGAGATATCTTAAATGAGAAAGAAAAAAAAAAACCCAAAGAATGTTGAAGAAAGGAAAAAATAGTAAAAGTAGTTTGATGGGGATTATGCATGACCAATTTGGATAATAACACAAAATAAACAATGCCAGTAATAAATTGAAATACCTCAAGTAGTATAGAAAACCCTAGTTTCCTACTTCCTTGCACATATATAGTTACTTTCATAAACATTTGTGTTTGTGTGTGTGTGTGTGCAGTATGTATATTAATTTCACATCAAGGTATTTGCAATTCTTTTCTAGAAAATATTATTCTATCATATCAATCTATTGTAGCTTGTACAACTGTGTTACTGACTCAGGTTGTTCGCAGGTCTTGTATTAAATATCCTTCCCAGACCCTGTCTATCAAGGACTTTACCAAGCTTTACCAACACACAGGGTAGTTAATGAAAATAACAGAATGATCACCTCATGGTGTTAAAACTTCTGAAAAAATACGTTGGAGAAAGAATGATTGAGAGGAAACTTACTTTATTGGCTATTTTCTTGTTTCTGTAATATGAGACCTGACTAAAGCAAGTTAAAAGAGATAGGAGCTATTTTGACCATAGATTGAGAAGGTGCAGTCTATTGTGGCAAGGAATGCATGGTGAAGTTCAGGGCTTTGGGAAGATGTGTTTGGATGCTGACCATTTCCACAGGCCATGAAGCACAGGAAGAGAATGGCGATGCACAGCTGGCTTTCTCCCAACTCCCTCCTTTGTGTTTGTGTAGTGCATGCTGTGAGTGCAGGTTGTTGGGGGGAGGGTGCTCACACCCATGTGTGAAGGAGTACAGGCAAGAGACTGAGGTCACATGTCTTCCTCTTTATCTCTCCTCCTTTGTTTTTGAAACAGAATAACTCAGTGAACCTAGAGCTGGTCAGTTGTCTCTACTCTCTAGCCTATGAGCCTTGGAACCCATCTGTTTCTGTCTTCTAGCTTGGGGATCACAACAATGAGACACTATTTATGCTCATGCTAAGGATCCAAACTCAGGTCCTGCAGCTGTTCTACTGAACAAGCTGGTGAATATTCTCAACATGTGAGAGAAGAGTGCTGATACCCAGCCTGAAAGCCAATGCTAGTGGAGTGGAGTTTAGATACTGACCATAAAACAAAGGACGGAGCAACAGAAGTGACAGCTTCTCCGATTTTACAGAGGATAGCACAATGGCAGCTATTTCTGGACACTAGAAACAAACTGAACTTCTCATACCAGTGTTGATACCATGGCTGTTGCCAAGTCAGGGCTCAGCACCTGGTTACCACGGTACTTGAAAGCCACAGTGCTCAGTGCACCCGCCCAACCTTCCCCACAAAAAGAATGTAAGTTTGGCTGGAAGAAAACTACTGCATGTTCCTTCTTACTTCAACACATGCGTTTTCTACTGAGCATCTGAGTTCTGTTGTTAAGAGCTTACAGAAACAATCACTATCTTTCAAGAAATTAAAGGACTACTCCATCATTTTCTGTTGTTCATAGACCATTTTGTACTAAGCAACAGAACAGTTAGGGCCCCGTAATTTAAAAGATCATATGGGCTTATTAAAAGAGTGGACAGAGCAATCCACTTATAACAACAATGGCCATGCATTTGCAAAAATAACAATGGAACCCTTATGTGGGTGCTGACCAGAGCTCACAATTCCCATAAACGTTCATTTCTTTTGAATGCAGACTCTCTCTGTGTGAGCAGGATGGCCAGGGCCCACCTACTTAAGCCTCTGTGCCTTGGTGTCCAGGCCTGTGTCCACTACACTCACTGATAACAACCATTCACAAGTTTGAGTTTTCTAAAGGGTAAGTACTTTTTTGTCTTTCTGAACAACAACAATGGTTCAGAAGAGGTCAGACATGGGGTTGAAAGAATAGCTTGCAGCTGGAACTACCTATTGCTCATCCAGAAGACCAGAGGTCCTAGTACCCACATGGTGGCTCACAGATGTCTAGAACTCTGGTCCCCTGAGATTCTAGACCCTCTTCTGGCCTCCATGGCCACTAGGCATCCATGTAGTGCACAAACATACATACAAACAAAACATTCTCACACACACAAATAAATATGAATTTTTTTAAAAGGTAAGCCACACCTTCAATAGATGTCCAAGATCTGTACTAAAATTTTGCATGTGCTGTTAGTGAATTTATCAAAATGTTCTCTCTTCAGTGGGACATACCATAGTTTTGATAAAACTCTTACAGAAAGGCAGACAGAGAGTCATGAGTCAATGACCAGAGAAGAGATAGACAAGAAGACAGGGAGTGGGAGCAGAGCCGAAATCTCTGTTCTAAGGTCATCTCACTTACTGTCAGTCACTTGCATGTCCTGAGACAAAAACACTTGGGTCTTAAATCGCTAATCTCTGTAAAGCACTGAGAGTAAGCTGACTGCCCCCAAAGTCCTCTTCTCTAGCGCTTCCTTTCGGCTTTGAGATTTGAGGTTTCCCGACGCTGTGGGAACACCTTCGAGAGCCCTCAGTGGGCACAAAGAATACTCCCGATGACAACTGCTGGCTGTCCTTTGAGAAAGCCAGTTCATTTTCTATGTTTCGCTTTTCTGATTGCCTTTATGTTGTCATAGGAGAGAGGTAAAGCTGTGTCAGTGGGCCTGCAGCCAAGAATGTTCTTTATCCTAACAAACTCTTAGACTGAAAGCTAATTCCGAATATTTTTAAGAATTAGCCTGTGTAGTGAAGGTGGAAGTTAAAATTTGAAGCTCCTTGGCTCAAGTGTGCTAAATGGAGTTGATTTTTCTGAGGGGAGGAACAGGTTTAGCTTACGTGATTTTGTCACAATGGAGCTTGTTTGAATGCAGTTTTATACATATGTGTTTTGTGAAATAACTCAGACACATTTGAATTCAGCTTTCGTGTTCAGAAGATATTTTTCACAAGCCAGAATATTGATACCCTTTCCAAACCTGGTCCTGGGAGATTTTCAAAAAACTACTTGAAAGCCAGGCAGTGGTGGAGTACACCTTTAATCCCAGCACTTGCTCCCAGAGGCAGGTGGATCTCTGTGAGTTTGAGACCAATGATCTAGAAGAGCTAGTTCCAGGACAGCTAGGGCTGTTACACAAAGAAACACTGTTTTGATAAAACAAAAACAAACAAACAAACAAAAACCCACATGTTGAATTCCAGGACACATTTCCTCTTTCCCTTGGGTTTTCTTAAGGTTGTCTGAGACCTCTCCATATTCCACCTCAGGGAGAGGGGCAACTCTCTCTATTAAATAAACCTTGATTCTCAGGATTTATGGTCACCTACTCCTGGAGCTCTCAGTCAAGGGCCAAACAAGACAAGGTGGTTACTACATGAATTGCTGACAATTCAACAATTGGAGAATCGCAGGTTGGTCTTGAAGTGAAGTTCTAAGGGAACATAGCAGGGCAAATGTTTCTAACTGTGGTTATAACTATCACTCCACAGCAGTCTAAACCCTAATCCCATTCTTCCTAGTGAATGACATAGCAAACCACTTTACTCCCTTCTAGAGACTCTGTACTTGGGTGGGGTGGGGGTAGGGTCTTGGCTCCCTCCCGGTGAGGGAAGGGGGGGTGGCTCCCTCCAGATGGAATTAAGAGGCTCCAGAGATTAGGAAGATAGAAATCAGTAAAGCGAAAGTTTCTTCATAAAGGGGCATTACTTACAAGAATCTCAAATTCTATCATGACCCACAAGAGGATTTGCCCTAAAAGGTTCTTGGGGAATTATTGAGGCTCACTGTGTGTGTACTCAAGGAGGGGTGAGGGCTGAGCCATCGTGTTGATATATATGTTTTATTGTTATCAAGTCAGCATTGCAGGATGAGGAGCCAGACAACCTTCCTTGAATTAGAGACCAAGTCGTTCATCCAGTACTTACATGGTGAGAGAGGAATGTTAAGTGCTTTTTAACAGTCCTTAAGCACATTAGAGCTTTCACGTCGTGATCCGCTTGTCTGTTATCAAATCCCTAGTAAATACGGACGGCATTGGAGTTAAGTAAGAGAAATCTACTGAACTCCGAATTCCATTTAGGTCTCCTAACACTGGATTGCAAGAGAGCGGCTGGTTAAGGAGAGGTGTGAGGTGCATCTGAAGGGAGTCTTAGTTCTACTGCCCATAATCAGTTCTCTCTGAGCATCTTTTTGGTGTGTGCTTTGTTTCAAAGAACATTCCATAGAGGCCTGGAAATTCAACAGCCTCTCTGCTCCTGCCGGCACTGGAAATGATCCATCCCTCACAGGGCAAAAGTCACTAAGGGATGAACTTGGAATTTTTGCTTAGTGGGGAGAGAATTAGCCAGGGGTAATAGAGATAGAGAGACCAGTGCCTACCCTCACTCAAAACTACATATTTTATAGGGACGATTCATAAAGATCATGCAAATAAGCATCCAGAAAGGTTTGATAGGAGCTGAACTCGGGGAGAATTTGCCAGCTTTCGCATTTCCGGGGTAACAGAATCGATAGAGTTGATAGAAACGCACTGCAGTTCCCTAAACAATGGAATTGAGTAAACATTTTATTGGCTTTCATTTTAATGGCTTTGGCCTCCCCTTAACCCACACTTCCACACACAGACGGTACAGCCATGACGGCTGCCCATAGCTTTTCTCTGGGGTCTCACGGTATCTCTTCAAAGTTTTCTAAATTCCGAGGAGGTATTTCCTCCCTTTGAACTCACTTATGGTTTTAAATGCATCGTGTGTCATGAAGGCTAAAGTCTGTCTGCCACCTTTCGTTAGCAATGCTTTGGTGAGTGTGTCTCTATTGTTCACTTATGTGT